>NW_027210796.1:0-693462 GCF_029030835.1 Brachyistius frenatus | reverse complement strand
AAACAAGTTTCATACTCAGAACTTTGGCAAATGGGATAGAATACATGAACAAAGTGGTTTCAAGTCACTTAGTGTGGACAATCTCACAGGAAACACAATGTTTCAAAAACAGCCTTATCAAGTCACTTTGTGTGGACAATTTCACAGGAAACACAATGTTTCAAAAACAGCCTTATCTCAGCGAGAGAAGCTCAAAAACAGCATAAAACTGCATTACAGTGCCACGGCTTAAACTAAGTGTTTACGAACAAATTTCTTCATCAGCAAATGGGATACAGTCACTTTGTGTCTGCAATTTCACAGAAAACAGCATTTCAAGTCTCACTTTCTCAGCCTAATGTGAAACTGCATCACAGCACCACGGCTTAAACTAAGTGTTTAAAAACAAGTTTCATACTCAGAACTTTGGCAAATGGGATAGAATACATGAACAAAGTGGTTTCAAGTCACTTAGTGTGGACAATCTCACAGGAAACACAATGTTTCAAAAACAGCCTTATCTCAGCGAGAGAAGCTCAAAAACAGCATAAAACTGCATTACAGTGCCACGGCTTAAACCACGTGTTTAAAAACAAGTTTCATACTCAGAACTATGGGAAATGGGATACACTACATGGGCAAAGTGGTTTCAAGTCACTTTGTGTGGACAATTTCACAGGAAACACAATGTTTCAAAACAGCCTTATCTCAGCGAGAGAAGCTCAAAAACAGCATAAAACTGCATTACAGTGCCACGGCTTAAACTAAGTGTTTACGAACAAATTTCTTCATCAGCAAATGGGATACAGTCACTTTGTGTCTGCAATTTCACAGAAAACAGCATTTCAAGTCTCACTTTCTCAGCCTAATGTGAAACTGCATCACAGCACCACGGCTTAAACTAAGTGTTTAAAAACAAGTTTCATACTCAGAACTTTGGCAAATGGGATAGAATACATGAACAAAGTGGTTTCAAGTCACTTAGTGTGGACAATCTCACAGGAAACACAATGTTTCAAAAACAGCCTTATCTCAGCGAGAGAAGCTCAAAAACAGCATAAAACTGCATTACAGTGCCACGGCTTAAACCACGTGTTTAAAAACAAGTTTCATACTCAGAACTATGGGAAATGGGATACACTACATGGGCAAAGTGGTTTCAAGTCACTTTGTGTGGACAATTTCACAGGAAACACAATGTTTCAAAAACAGCCTTATCTCAGCGAGAGAAGCTCAAAAACAGCATAAAACTGCATTACAGTGCCACGGCTTAAACTAAGTGTTTACGAACAAATTTCTTCATCAGCAAATGGGATACAGTCACTTTGTGTCTGCAATTTCACAGAAAACAGCATTTCAAGTCTCACTTTCTCAGCCTAATGTGAAACTGCATCACAGCACCACGGCTTAAACTAAGTGTTTAAAAACAAGTTTCATACTCAGAACTTTGGCAAATGGGATAGAATACATGAACAAAGTGGTTTCAAGTCACTTAGTGTGGACAATCTCACAGGAAACACAATGTTTCAAAAACAGCCTTATCTCAGCGAGAGAAGCTCAAAAACAGCATAAAACTGCATTACAGTGCCACGGCTTAAACCACGTGTTTAAAAACAAGTTTCATACTCAGAACTATGGGAAATGGGATACACTACATGGGCAAAGTGGTTTCAAGTCACTTTGTGTGGACAATTTCACAGGAAACACAATGTTTCAAAAACAGCCTTATCTCAGCGAGAGAAGCTCAAAAACAGCATAAAACTGCATTACAGTGCCACGGCTTAAACTAAGTGTTTACGAACAAATTTCTTCATCAGCAAATGGGATACAGTCACTTTGTGTCTGCAATTTCACAGAAAACAGCATTTCAAGTCTCACTTTCTCAGCCTAATGTGAAACTGCATCACAGCACCACGGCTTAAACTAAGTGTTTAAAAACAAGTTTCATACTCAGAACTTTGGCAAATGGGATAGAATACATGAACAAAGTGGTTTCAAGTCACTTAGTGTGGACAATCTCACAGGAAACACAATGTTTCAAAAACAGCCTTATCTCAGCGAGAGAAGCTCAAAAACAGCATAAAACTGCATTACAGTGCCACGGCTTAAACCACGTGTTTAAAAACAAGTTTCATACTCAGAACTATGGGAAATGGGATACACTACATGGGCAAAGTGGTTTCAAGTCACTTTGTGTGGACAATTTCACAGGAAACACAATGTTTCAAAAACAGCCTTATCTCAGCGAGAGAAGCTCAAAAACAGCATAAAACTGCATTACAGTGCCACGGCTTAAACTAAGTGTTTACGAACAAATTTCTTCATCAGCAAATGGGATACAGTGTCACTTAGTGTGGACAATTTCACAGGAAACACAATGTTTCAAAAACAGCCTTATCTCAGCGAGAGAAGCTCAAAAACAGCATAAAACTGCATCACAGCACCACGGCTTAAACTAAGTGTTTAAAAACAAGTTTCATACTCAGAACTTTGGCAAATGGGATAGAATACATGAACAAAGTGGTTTCAAGTCACTTAGTGTGGACAATCTCACAGGAAACACAATGTTTCAAAAACAGCCTTATCTCAGCGAGAGAAGCTCAAAAACAGCATAAAACTGCATTACAGTGCCACGGCTTAAACCACGTGTTTAAAAACAAGTTTCATACTCAGAACTATGGGAAATGGGATACACTACATGGGCAAAGTGGTTTCAAGTCACTTTGTGTGGACAATTTCACAGGAAACACAATGTTTCAAAAACAGCCTTATCTCAGCGAGAGAAGCTCAAAAACAGCATAAAACTGCATTACAGTGCCACGGCTTAAACTAAGTGTTTACGAACAAATTTCTTCATCAGCAAATGGGATACAGTCACTTTGTGTCTGCAATTTCACAGAAAACAGCATTTCCAGTCTCACTTTCTCAGCCTAATGTGAAACTGCATCACAGCACCACGGCTTAAACTAAGTGTTTAAAAACAAGTTTCATACTCAGAACTTTGGCAAATGGGATAGAATACATGAACAAAGTGGTTTCAAGTCACTTAGTGTGGACAATCTCACAGGAAACACAATGTTTCAAAAACAGCCTTATCTCAGCGAGAGAAGCTCAAAAACAGCATAAAACTGCATTACAGTGCCACGGCTTAAACCACGTGTTTAAAAACAAGTTTCATACTCAGAACTATGGGAAATGGGATACACTACATGGGCAAAGTGGTTTCAAGTCACTTTGTGTGGACAATTTCACAGGAAACACAATGTTTCAAAAACAGCCTTATCTCAGCGAGAGAAGCTCAAAAACAGCATAAAACTGCATTACAGTGCCACGGCTTAAACTAAGTGTTTACGAACAAATTTCTTCATCAGCAAATGGGATACAGTACAAGTCACTTTGTGTCTGCAATTTCACAGAAAACAGCATTTCCAGTCTCACTTTCTCAGCCTAATGTGAAACTGCATCACAGCACCACGGCTTAAACTAAGTGTTTAAAAACAAGTTTCATACTCAGAACTTTGGCAAATGGGATAGAATACATGAACAAAGTGGTTTCAAGTCACTTAGTGTGGACAATCTCACAGGAAACACAATGTTTCAAAAACAGCCTTATCTCAGCGAGAGAAGCTCAAAAACAGCATAAAACTGCATTACAGTGCCACGGCTTAAACCACGTGTTTACAAACAAGTTTCATACTCAGAACTATGGGAAATGGGATACACTACATGGGCAAAGTGGTTTCAAGTCACTTTGTGTGGACAATTTCACAGGAAACAAATGTTTCAAAAACAGCCTTATCTCAGCGAGAGAAGCTCAAAAACAGCATAAAACTGCATTACAGTGCCACGGCTTAAACTAAGTGTTTACAAACAAGTTTCATACTCAGAACTTTGGCAAATGGGATACACTACATGGGCAAAGTGGTTTCAAGTCACTTTGTGTGGACAATTTCACAGGAAACACAATGTTTCAAAAACAGCCTTATCTCAGCGAGAGAAGCTCAAAAACAGCATAAAACTGCATTACAGTGCCACGGCTTAAACTAAGTGTTTACGAACAAGTTTCATTCAGAACTTTGGCAAATGGGATAGAATACATGGACAAAGTGGTTTCAAGTCACTTTGTGTGGACAATTTCACAGGAAACACAATGTTTCAAAAACAGCCTTATCTCAGCGAGAGAAGCTCAAAAACAGCATAAAACTGCATTACAGCACCACGGCTTAAGCTAAGTGTTTACAAACAAGTTTCATACTCAGAACTTTGGCAAATGGGATAGAATACATGGAGATATCTTTGTTCTTCAGATATCTTTGTTCAAAGATATCTTTGTTCTTCAGATATCTTTGTTCTTCGATATCTTTGTTCTTCGGATATCTTTGTTCTTCGGATATCTTTGTTCTTCGGATATCTTTGTTCAGATATCTTTGTTCTTCTTTGTTCTTCGGATATCTTTGTTCTTCAGATATCTTTGTTCTTCAGATATCTTTGTTCTTCGGATATCTTTGTTCTTCGGATATCTTTGTTCTTCGATATCTTTGTTCTTCAGATATCTTTGTTCTATCTTTGATATCTTTGTTCTTCTATCTTTGTTCTTCGGATATCTTTGTTCTTCGGATATCTTTGTTCTTCGGATATCTTTGATATCTTTGTTCTTCTTCGGATATCTTTGTTCTTCAGATATCTTTGTTCTTCTTCAGATATCTTTGTTCTTCGGATATCTATCTTTGTTCTTCGGATATCTTTGTTCTTCGGATATCTTTGTTCTTCAGATATCTTTGTTCTTCGGATATCTTTGTTCTTCGGATATCTTTGTTCTTCTTTTTGTTCTTCGGATATCTTTGTTCTTCGGATATCTTTGTTCTTGTTCTTCGGATATCTTTGTTCTTATCTTTGTTCTTCAGATATCTTTGTTCTTCGGATATCTTTGTTATCTTTGTTCGGATATCTTTGTTCTTCTTTGTTCTTCAGATATCTTTGTTCTTCTTTGTTCTTCGGATATCTTTGTTCTTCGGATATCTTTGTTCTTCGGATATCTTTGTTCTTCGGATATCTTTGTTCTTCGGATATCTTTGTTCTTCGGATATCTTTGTTCGGATATCTTTGTATCTTCGTTCTTCGATATCTTTGTTCTTCGGATATCTTTGTTCTTCGATATCTTTGTTCTTCGGATATCTTTGTTCTATCTTTGTTCTTCGGATATCTTTGTTCTTCGGATTCTTTGTTCTTCGGATATCTTTGTTCTTCGGATATCTTTGTTCTTCGGATATCTTTGTTTTGTTCTATCTTTGTTCTTCAGATATCTTTGATATCTTTGTTCTTCGGATCTTTGTTCTTCGATATCTTTGTTCTTCTTTGTTCTTCGATATCTTTGTTCTTCTTTGATATCTTTGTTCTTCGGATATCTTTGTTCTTCGGATATCTTTGTTCTTCGGATATCTTTGTTCTTCGGATATCTTTGTTCTTCGGATATCTTTGTTCTTCTATCTTTGTTCTTCGATATCTTTGTTCTTCGATATCTTTGTTCTTCGATATCTTTGTTCTTCGGATATCTTTGTTCTTCGGATATCTTTGTTCTTCGGATATCTTTGTTCTTCAGATATCTTTGTTCTTCGTATCTTTGTTCTTCTTTGTTCTTCAGATATCTTTGTTCTTCAGATATCTTTGTTATCTTTGTTCTTCGGATATCTTTGTTCTTCGGATATCTTTGTTCTTCGGATATCTTTGTTCTTCGGATATCTTTGTTCTTCGGATATCTTTGTTCTTCGGATATCTTTGTTCTATCTTTGTTCTTTGTTCTTCGATATCTTTGTTCTTCGGATATCTTTGTTCTTCGATATCTTTGTTCTTCAGATATCTTTGTTCTTCAGATATCTTTGTTCTTCAGATTGTTCTTCGGATATCTTTGTACTTCGGATATCTTTGTTCTTCGGATATCTTTGTACTTCGGATATCTTTGTTCTTCGGATATCTTTGTTCTTCGGATATCTTTGTTCTTCGGATATCTTTGTATTTCGGATATCTTTGTTCTTCGGATATCTTTGTTCTTCGGATATCTTTGTTCTTCGGATATCTTTGTTCTTCGGATATCTTTGTTCTTCGGATATCTTTGTTCTTCAGATATCTTTGTTCAGATATCTTTGTTCTTCAGATATCTTTTGTTCTTCGGATATCTTTGAACTTCGGATATCTTTCTTCATAGGATATCTTTGTTCTTCGGATATCTTTGTTCTTCGGATATCTTTGTTTCAGATATCTTTGTTCTTCGATATCTTTGTTCTTCGGATATCTTTGTTCTTCGGATATCTTTGTTCTTCAGATCTTTGTTCTTCGGATCTTTGTTCTTCGGATATCTTTGTTCTTCAGATATCTTTGTTCTTCGGATATCTTTGTTCTTCTTTGGATATCTTTGTTCTCTTTGTTCTTCGGATATCTTTGTTCTTCAGATATCTTTGTTCTTCAGATATCTTTGTTCTTCGGATATCTTTGTTCTTCAGATATCTTTGTTCTTCGGAGCTATCTTTGTTCTTCAGATATCTTTGTTATTCAGATATCTTTGTTCTTCAGATATCTTTGTTCTTCAGATATCTTTGACATACTTTGTTCATGTGTTGCTTTGTTATGAGCATTTGCAAGTCAGAAAATGACCTTTATGTGACCTTTGACCTGTTAATTCACATCAGGTGGTGATGAAGAAGGGCTGTTGTTGCTAACACTGACACTGATACGTCAGAACATGAAGTGTCCTCAGTTTGTTTTATAGAATTGGACAGTAAATACATAATAGTACATAAAACTACAAATCACTGAAGCCATTTCACTCATATTATGATGTTTTGATGCATATTATTAAAGCTCAGGCTTGTTTTACAAAACTAAGATAAGGGATACAAAACTTTTTCAAGTGACATGTTTCTCCTAATTCCATGAAAATCTGAGCATTCGAAGGTGCATTTGGCATTGAACCAATATTCTCACGTCTTCATTATTTTCAAATCGCAGGTAAATTGTGTGCACACACACACACACACACACACACACACACACACACACACACACACACACACACACACACACACACACACACACACACACACACACACACACACACGGACACACACCCACACAGGTCGGAGTACGGAGCTACGTGCTGCGGGATTTCGGCGCGTTCGGAGCGCCGTCGTCGCCGCCGGGTACTTTCCCGCGCGAGATCGCGCACCGAGTACGGAGCTACGTGGAGCGGGATCCCAGCCGAATCGATGACCGTGGAGAGGAGACCCAGGTGGGTGAGTTTGGGCGGTGAAAACGGTCGGAGTACGGAGCTACGTGCTGCGGGATTTCGGCGCGTTCGGAGCGCCGTCGTCGCCGCCGGGTACTTCTCCGCGCCAGATCGCGCACCGAGTACGGAGTTACGTGGAGCGGGAACCCAGCCGAATCGATGACCGTGGAGAGGAGACCCAGGTGGGTGAGTTTGGGCGGTGAAAACGGTCGGAGTACGGAGCTACGTGCGGCGGGATTTCAGCGCGGTCGGAGTACGGAGCTACGCGCGGCGGGAGTTCGGCGCGTTCAGAGCGCCGTGGAGAGCAATCCTCGCCGGCTAATTTCCCGCGAGAGATCGCGCACCGAGTACGGAGCTACGTGGAGCGGGAACCCAGCCGAATTCATGACCGCGGAGAGGAGACCCAGGTGGGTGAGTTTGGCCGGTGGAAACGGTCGGAGTACGGAGCGAACTGTTCTGTCTCCCTTCCTGTTCACCTTATACACCACTGACTTCCAGTACAACT
Source organism: Brachyistius frenatus (assembly GCF_029030835.1). Taxonomy (NCBI): domain Eukaryota; kingdom Metazoa; phylum Chordata; class Actinopteri; family Embiotocidae; genus Brachyistius; species Brachyistius frenatus. The sequence continues at coordinate 685,699 of NW_027210796.1, read as the reverse complement.
CAGAGTCCTGCCATCTGCAGAAGTTCTCTGATGACTCTGCAGTGGTGGGATGTATAAGGGACGGACGGGAGGATGAGTACAGGGCAGTAGTGGAGGACTTTGTGGAGTGGGCGGGAAGGAATCACCTGCTCCTGAACGTGGCCAAAACCAGAGAGATGGTGGTCGACTTCAAGAGGAAGGCGACGGCTCCACAACCGCTGAGAGTTCTGGGAGAGGAGGTGGACATGGTGGAGGAGTACAAGTACCTGGGTGTGTCCATCGACAACAGACTGAAATGGAAGACCAACATCAATGCTGTCTACAAGAAGGTGATGAGTCGACTCTTTTTTCTGAGGAAACTTCGATCCTTCAATGTGTGCAGCGTGATGCTGGAGATGTTTTACCAGTCTGTTGTGGCCAGTGCTTTGTACTTCGCTGGGGTCTGCTGGGGGAGCAGCATTGGAGCCGGTGACACCAACAAACTCAACAAACTGGTTAAGAAGGCCGGCTCCATCATCGGCTACAAACTAGATAGTCTGGAAAAGGTGGTGGAGAGGAGGACGCTGATCAAACTATTGTCCATCTTGGATAATCCTGTCCCCCCTCTCCACCCCCTCCTGCAAGGACAGCGGAGCACTTTCTCTAAAAGATTCCTCCAGCTCCGCTGTCACAAGGACAGATACAGGAGATCATTCCTGCCCACTGCCATAAGACTTTACAATAACTCACCTCTGGCAAAATCCATCACAGTACAAAAACACTGTTGACTGTGTTTCTTGGTTGCTTGTATATTATATGTATATTATATATATAGATATATACTGTACTGTATGTATATATATATATATAATATATATAGATATTTAATGTACTGTATATATACTGTATGTACTGTGCATTTTATATTTATATTTTTTATTTTATTGCTTTTCTATGATATTATTCTATTCTATTATTATTTTATTCTATTGTTTCTATTATTGCTCCTGTATGTATGCTGCTGTGGCGAAAAAATTTCCCCTCGGGGATTAATAAAGTATATACCTACCTACCTACCTACGTGCGGCGGGATTTCGGCGCGTTCGGAGCGCAGTCCTCGCCAGATCGCGCACCGAGTACGGAGCTACGTGGAGCGGGAGTGCAGCCGAATCGATGACCGTGGAGAGGAGATCCAGGTGGGTGAGTTTGGGCGGTGAAAACGGTCGGAGTACGGAGCTACGTGTGGCGGGATTTCGGCGCGGTCGGAGTACGGAGCCTGGTGCGGCGGTGATTTCGGGGCGTTCGGAGCGCCGTGGAGAGCAATCCTCGCCGGCTAATTTCCCGCGCGAGATCGCGCACCGAGTACGGAGCTACGTGGAGCGGGCACCCAGCCGAATTCATGACCGCGGAGAGGAGACCCAGGTGGGTGAGTTTGGCCGGTGAAAACGGTCGGAGTACGGAGCTACGTGCTGCGGGATTTCGGCGCGTTCGGAGCGCCGTCTTCGCCGCCGGGTACTTCTCCGCGCCAGATCGCGCACCGAGTACGGAGCTACGTGGAGCGGGAACCCAGCCGAATTGATGACCGTGGAGAGGAGACCCAGGTGGGTGAGTTTGGCTGGTGAGAGCGGTCGGAGTACGGAGCTACGTGCGGCGGGATTTCGGCGCGGTCGGAGTACGGAGCTACGTGCGGCGGGAGTTCGGCGCGTTCGGAGCGCCGTGGAGAGCAATCATCGCCGGCTACTTTCCCGCGCGAGATCGCGCACCGAGTACGGAGCTACGTGGAGCGGGATTGCAGCCGAATTGATGACCGCGGAGAGGAGACCCATGTGGGTGAGTTTGGCCGGTGAAAACGGTCGGAGTACGGAGCTACGTGCGGCGGGATTTCGGCGCGTTCGGAGCGCCGTCGTCGCCGCCGGGTACTTCTCCGCGCCAGATCGCGCACCGAGTACGGAGCTACGTGGAGCGGGAACCCAGCCGAATCGATGACCGTGGAGAGGAGATCCAGGTGGGTGAGTTTGGGCGGTGAAAACAGTCGGAGTACGGAGCTACGTGTGGCGGGATTTCGGCGCGGTCGGAGTACGGAGCTAGGTGCGGCGGTGATTTCGGAGCGCCGTGGAGAGCAATCCTCGCCGGCTAATTTCCCGCGCGAGATCGCGCACCGAGTACGGAGCTAGGTGCGGCGGTGATTTCGGTGCTTTCGGAGCGCCGTGGAGAGCAATCCTCGCCGGCTAATTTCCCGCGCGAGATCGCGCACCGAGTACGGAGCTACGTGGAGCGGGAACCCAGCCGAATTCATGACCGCGGAGAGGAGACCCAGGTGGGTGAGTTTGGCCGGTGAAAACGGTCGGACTACGGAGCTACGTGCTGCGGGATTTCGGCGCGTTCGGAGCGCTGTCGTCGCCGCCGGGTACTTCTCCGCGCCAGATCGCGCACCAAGTACGGAGCTAGGTGGAGCGGGAACCCAGCCGAATTGATGACCGTGGAGAAGAAACCCAGGTGGGTGAGTTTGGCTGGTGAGAGCGGTCGGAGTACGGAGCTACGTGCGGCGGGAGTTCGGCGCGTTCGGAGCGCCGTGGAGAGCAATCCTCGCCGGCTACTTATCCGCGCCAGATCGCGCACCGAGTACGGAGCTACGTGGAGCGGGAACCCAGCCGAATTGATGACCGTGGAGAGGAGACCCATGTGGGTGAGTTTGGCTGGTGAGAGCGGTCGGAGTACGGAGCTACGTGCGGCGGGATTTCGGCGCGGTCGGAGTACGGAGCTACGTGCGGCGGGATTTCGGCGCGTTCGGAGCGCCGTGGAGAGCAATCCTCGCCGGCTAATTTCCCGCGCGAGATCGCGCACCGAGTACGGAGCTACGTGGAGCGGGATTGCAGCCGAATTGATGACCGTGGAGAGGAGACCCATGTGGGTGAGTTTGGCCGGTGAAAACGGTCGGAGTACGGAGCTACGTGCTGCGGGATTTCGGCGCGTTCGGAGCGCCGTCCTCGCCAGATCGCGCACCGAGTACGGAGCTACGTGGAGCGGGAGTGCAGCCGAATCGATGACCGCGGAGGGGAGCTCCAGGTGGGTGAGTTTAGCCGGTGAAAACGGTCGGAGTACGGAGCTACGTGCGGCGGGAGTTCGGCGCGTTCGGAGCCCCGTGGAGAGCAGACCTCGCCGGGTACCTTTCCGCCCGAGATCGCGCACGGCGCACGGAGCTATGCACGAAGCGGCTGTTACATTACCCTGGGCACGAAGCGAGTTACATTACCCTGGGCACGAAGCGAGTTACATTACCCTGGGCACGAAGCGAGTTACATTACCCTGGGCACGAAGCGAGTTACATTACCCTGGGCACGAAGCGGCTGTTGAAAAAAAAAAAAAAAACCGACAGAGTTCTTTTTTCCCCCCATGAAGTGGGGGACGTTCCCCCACTTTCCCCCATTATGGGCGCCAAGGGCGAAAAAACGACAGAGTTCTTTTTACGAACAAGTTTCCTACTCAGTCACTTTGTGTGGACAATTTCACAGTAAACACTATGTTTCAAAAACAGCCTTATCTCAGTGAGAGAAGCTCAAATACAGCATAAAACAGCTCCACGGCTTAAACGAAGTGTTTACAACCAAATTTCTTCATCAGTACTATAAGGCTGTTTTTGAAACATTGTGTTTCCTGTGAAATTGTCCAGACAAAGTGACTTGTAGATACTGTACTGATGAAGATATTTGTTTGTAAACACTTAGTTTAGTGTAATGCATGAAGATATTTGTTTGTAAACACTTAGTTTAGTGTTTGAAATGTTTTACTGTGAAATTGTCCACACAAAGTGACTTGAAACCACTTTGGCAATGTAGTTTATCCCATTTACTGATGAAGAAATTTGTTCGTAAACACTTAGTTTAAGCCGTGGCACTGTAATGCAGTTTTATGCTGTATTTGAGCTTCTCTCGCTGAGATAATGCTGTTTTTGAAACATTGTGTTTCCTGTGATATTGTCCACACAAAGTGACTTGAAACCACTTTGGCCATGTAGTTTATCCCATTTGCCATAGTACTGATGAAGAAATCTGTTTGTAAACACTTAGTTTAGTGTAATGCAGTTTTATGCTGTATTTTATCTTCTGTCGCTGAGATAATGCTGTTTTTGAAACATTGTGTTTCCTGTGATATTGTCCACACAAAGTGACTTGAAACCACTTTGGCCATGTAGTTTATCCCATTTGCCATAGTACTGATGAAGAAATTTGTTTGTAAACACTTAGTTTAATCCGTGGAGCTGTGATGCAGTTTTATGCTGTATTTGAGCTTCTCTCGCTGAGATAAGGCTGTTTTTGAAACATTGTGTTTACTGTGAAATTGTCCACACAAAGTGACTTGAAAGCACTTTGGCCATGTAGTTTATCCCATTTGCCATAGTTCTGAGTAGGAAACTTGTACGTTAACACTTAGTTTAAGCTGTGGCCCTGTGATGCAGTTTTACATTAGGCTGAGAAAGTGAGAATTGAAATACTGTTTCCTGTGAAATTGTCCACACAAAGTGACTAGAAACCATTTTGGCCATGTAGTTTATCCCATATGCCATAGTTCTGAGTAGGAAACTTGTTCGTTAACACTTAGTTTAAGCTGTGGCCCTGTGATGCAGTTTTACATGAGGCTGAGAAAGTGAGATTTGAAATGCTGTTTTCTGTGAAATTGCAGACACAAGCTGACTTGAAACCACTTTGGCAATGTAGTTTATCACATTTGCCATAGTACTGATGAAGAAATTTGTTTGTAAAAGCTTAGTTTAAGCCGTGGCACTGTGATGCAGTTTTACATTAGGCTGAGAAAGTGAGAATTGAAATACTGTTTCCTGTGAAATTGTCCACACAAAGTGACTAGAAAACATTTTGGCATGTAGTGTATCCCATGTGCCATAGTTCTGAGTAGGAAACGTGTTCGTAAACACTTAGTTTAAGCCGTGGCAGTGAAAGGCAGTTTTACGCTGTATTTGAGCTTCTCTTGCTGAGACAATGCTGTTTTTGAAACATTGTGTTTCCTGTGAAATTGTCCACACAAAGTGACTTGAAACCCCTTTGGTCTTGTAGTTTATCCCATTTGCCCTACTACCTAAGAAGAAATTTGTTTGTAAACAGTAGGTTTAAAGATGCTGCAAAGTAGAAATTAAAATGAGTTTTAACACAGAACACAGAAGTATGGGTTGTTTCCTCCAAATTGGAATGAAAAAAAAACACAGACAAGTAAGTTAAATTAGGCTTTGAAATAGTGAGAAAATCAGTAGTCTTCTCTGCTGAGACTGGGGTGGCCTGTGGCTTACAGGTGCTGAAGCTCCGCCCACTTGCTGCAAGGTGTTCAGTGTGCTGTATGACAGTCCTGTGGTTGTAGTTCTTTTCCCCACTTTCCCTGTCTGACATCCAACCTCTAGGGTGACTTTATGCTTGATGTCACAGTGGCACTGTCTGTCTGGTGGTTGGAGCAGCCTGCTTTTTGAAAACAGAATAGAATCAGAATTTATTTGTCCAATGAGTAAAACATACAGATGCAATCAAATCCAGTTTGTCCCCCTGAGCTGTAACACAGAAGTAAAACTGGACACAAGAGACAGCAGACAGTGAGCTCTCCAACTACTTCTAACACACCTGCATTACAATAGTGGAGATAATAAGAGCGGAGGAGTTGCCTTAGTTCTGGAATGACTGTAACATGCACAACGCTGCGTTATATCACGTCAATTCATTACATCAAATCAACTCATTGCATCACATGTCAATTCAAACTTTGAACCTGCTCAGGTCGAGCCGACAGTCTTTCTCTTCCACTGATGTCCCTCCACCTTCACTTCCACCTCCACCTGCTCTCTGCAGCTTCCTGCACATGTAGTTGGGCTTTCCGGACCGGTACCGGTGCATGTAACCGTGGCATGTAGAGGGTCGCTGATTGTAACGTTACACCGGAGTACAAAAACAACAACCCTCATTTATTTTATCGGGAGGACTAGATATCCTCTGGTCCATGTTTTACCATCACCCCAACATGTAAAATACAGAGTTACATATATTATAGTTCCTTATCGTAGCTATATTGAGACGCATAAAACAATCCGCGGTTATCGGAGCATTTTCCTCTGAACTCTGCTCTGCTATGAGCTCAACAGAAGCTAATTAGCACATTAGCTCCCATTTCATGAAAATAAAGTTATTCTACACCGAGTAAAATCAAGTTAGCGGTTCGTACCATGGGCTAAATGTAGCAATAGCGACAGCGATGCAGCACTAGTTTGGAGGTTCTTGCATCCAGGAAAGATGCACTTGCGGGTGGAGGGAGACATCCTATAGTAGCTAGCTGCTGTATCTGCAGGAGTAGCAACTGAAGTCGAGTGGGATCACCTCTTATGCAAATGAGCTCCAGGCTTTTATAAGCGTTTCACCCTGAGCTGAAAACAGGTGAGAAACTGTTTAACTATGGTTTAAAAATGGAAATAAAACTTAACAAAAGTAGAGAAAAGAAGAAACAAAAATGGCATTTTTAGTTGAATTTGGGTCCTCGTAACTCCACTTTTCAGTGTGACAAAATTTGCTAGCTATGCACATGCTTTCAACAACTCATTTCACACGTATATAATGTACTGAGAAGCAAATCATGGAATTTGCTTTGCAGCATCTTTAAGTGGTTTGGTCAAGCAAGCAGCAGTAGACAGCAACACTCCATGTTTCAGAAAAATTAAATAAACAAAAGAAAATGTCTAGAAACAACTGGGGTCAGTAAAAGACTAGGATTTCATCACCTTCTGAGCATGTTGGAGCCTAAGTATGAAAATTTCAGCTGTCACCACATCATAAAAGCTGCCTTATTGAAGACAGTAGAGAAGAATAGTATTAATCTGAAGAAGTACATTTCTGTCTTCAGCTTTGCCACAAGGTCATCAGGTCAAAATTTTAATTTGCCCAAACACTTAGGTTTATGACCAAAACTTGCAAACTCAGCTGTACTTTGTGTTTAGTGCTAGTAAGAAATATTAGCATGGTATAGTGATAAAAGTAGTTGGTGAACATGTTTAAATCAGGATGAATAATCATCAGCTCTGACCATCATGGTTTCAGACTTTTTTACTTTTTTAATTGTTTCCATTCTGCTGCTTTTACAGTTTGTTTTATTTTGATGCAGGAATATATCACCTGATCCTCACACACCATTGCAATAAATCACCCAATGCTGAAAGAAAAGAGAGAGGGGGGAAGGGCTGAGGGTGGGGGGAGGCACATATTCTTAGAGTGCATTGTGATGAGGAATGCCATTGAATTTGGGTGTTTTTTCATGTGCCAACCTCTTTTGTGTGGAGGCTATGGAAATCCATTGTGTGGCCAGACACCCTGAGAAAAGAAGCGAGTTTAGAGCCGTTGTCTCCCCTGCTTCTGCAGCGCTCAAGCCCTAAAAAGACCTGAATGAAGCTCCATCAGAAGCAGCCGGCTAGAACCAAGAAACAATACCACTGGGAAACTTTGAAGACCAGCAACAATTAAAAATGCTGTTTCACTATATTAATTATGCATTCATGCTTTTGTCTAGGCTTTTTTTTCCTTAGGAGGGGAGAATAGGGTAGCGAGGTGTAAGATTCAACAGGAGGCATTTTAAAAAAGCAGATCAAGAGTTCCAGGAAACCTGTGCACAGCATGTTGCTAGGAAACCCGAAGTATAGCTTGGAGACTCTTTTTCCTTAAGGCCTCTCTCCTCTCTCAACTGTGGGTAGAGTAAACATATAAGCATTCTAAAAGCATGGAGGTGAATTTGTCCTGACTGGCGGCTTTGTCAGGCTGCTCTGTTGTTCTTAGATACGGCAGCAAAATGCAATGCCTTGAGTGAATGTCTAAAATTGTTTACAAAATGTACACTAGGGACCCTATTTTTGTCTACTCCGGAGATGCAGATAGGCATGGTAAAAGTGTTTGGTATTTTGGTGAACACAGGCACACAGAAATAGGAGTAATAGATAATTAGAAGGTGTGTCACAGTCGACTTCAATCATGGCATCTTCAAACACTCGCATTATCTTACCTGTCAAAGTGAATAAAAAACACTTATCCTATATATTGACATTTGGAACTGGAACTATGTTTAGGAGTAAGCGAAGTAAATTACGCACACTTAAAAGCTCCAGACTGATTAAGACCAATGTGCTCCAAACATCACTGATATTGTGGTGTTAATAAACAAACTACATTGATACTTTAAGTGTGGCTAATTTTAATTTTAATTTTAAGTAAATGACCTAAGCTGCCATGTACGTAAATGATGCTTCGTCACACTTGCCTTGAGGCCTTGCACAGCTGGGTAGATTACCAAACCAGATGAGAAGACTTTTTAATTGTTACCTATTGATGTGTAGTTAATTGCAATTCACTTGAAATTAACTTGAGTTGCATTTTAGAGACCAGAGAAATTACAACATTGAGAACATGTGAAAACATTATACTTCCAGCAGCCAAACAGCAACATCCGTCTCCTATTCCCCTTCTGAACCAACCCATTGAGTCCACGGTGGTCCGTCAGGGAACTGCCACATCTCATCCTGTCTGGTAAGTTTTTTCGCTCTCATTTTGCACTTTTCTGATTCTATTTCCTGCTTTATTTTGGTACTTACCTGTTATTTCAGTTCACTGCACATGTCAGTTCTGGATGTGTTTCTGTTCGTTGATCAGGGCCACGGTCAGTCTCACCTCTGGATACTACCCTCAGTCTAATGGCCAGATGTAGAGACTGAATCAACAGCTCGAGACTTCCCTATGCTGCATGGTGTCCCAACCCCTCCCTCTGCTCACACCCTCATTCGTTGGTGTAGTGTAGGATCTGGTCTAAGGCTAGGGGCAGAACCTCCAAAAGAGTGCCACTAGCAGCAAGTGCCTGGTAGATTGTCCACGTTCTCCAGCTCCAATTTACCTGGTTGGCCAGAGCGTGTGGCTTTCATCGCCATCCCACAAGACAGTTTTCCACTTCGCCTCAGTCCATTTTAAAGGAGCTCAGCCCGAAAGAAGGAAAGAAGGTGGCAGTGTTTCTGGATCATGTTTATATATAGTTTATTTTTGCATGGTAGAGTTTTAACCTGCATTTGTGGATGCAGTGACAAACTCACAGACAATGGTTTTCAGAAGTTTTTCTTAGCCCAGACAGTGATTTCATCTACAGAATGGTGTCTGTTTTTAATGCAGTGCAACCTGAGGGCCTGAAAATCATGGCCATCCAATATTGTTTTTTGGCCTCGTCCATTTTGTGCTGACATTTCTCCAGATTCTCTGAATATTTTGATGATATTAAGTACCGTAGAAGATGAAGCCCCCAAAATCTTTCCAATTTTACATTGAGGAACAATATTCTTAGATTGTTGCACTATTTTCCAGTCTTTTGTTGCCCCTGTCCCAATTCTTTTAAGATGTGTTGCTGGCATCAAATTAAAAATAAGCACATAGTTTAAAAAAGCAAAACCATAAAAGGTCTCCATTTCAACACTTGATATGTTGTCTTCGGTCTATTTGCAATTGAATATGGGTTTATGAGATTTGCAAATCATTGCATTTATTTATATTTTACACAGCGTACCAACTATTTCAGAGACGCGGTTGTCGCATCTCTGAAATGCTATAAGCATCTTTGTATAAACATTTAAATACATTTTGCCAAATACACATGTAAACTACAACTTGAGAGGTAGATTGTAGTTTCATTTGTTGTACAAACCAATTAAACCCTACCCTATTTCCCTCAGATTTGACCGAGGTATGATTTTGAAAATACCATGTTTTTATACAAATTCCAGCAGATAAGTATAAAGTGGTCCTCAAAAACTAAATCACCGCCACTGTTGCTCCAGCAACTAATGACTGGATTGACAAGTAGGTCAAACAACTGCAATTATTGTCCTATTGTCTTGAGAATGCCTCATATACCTGTAGTATCTTTAACTGATAATCTTGCTCCCTCTGCCTTCCCCAAAGTTGAAGCCTTTCCTACCCACCCCCGATCTTCTCACCTTCATTTCACTTCCATGATTTATAAGTATTTCACCTTGCCTGGAAGAATAGTCTCATAACTAGCTACTTCTTGGCTAGGCTCATCCAATCAAATAGCTGATTTTAGTTTTTGTAATTAATCCACTATTATTAAGATGACTTAATATCTGGTTTGCATTCATTATCTCTTTATCTAAGTCTGCCACATTGTGGCAAGTAATTTTTTCAGAAACTAAATTCATGTTGCTTTGCTAGAGCTGGATAATATTATTGTACCTTAAAAACAATGAACCCAGTGGTGACCAAAAAGTTAATGTATGTTGCACCCTCAAAGCAGATAGCAGTCCTCTTTTCCTTTCAGGAACTATATTTTTCCTGGCACTGTTTTTTTTTTGCTGTTTTTTTCACTGAAGAAGCCGGTGCTCTTTTAGCATCCTGAAGTACACAACAACATGGTGACAACGACTGTCTCACAATGATTGCGTCAGAGCTGCATGCTGAGTGATGACGCCATGGTGTTGCTCTGACCAAGAATACAAGAATACAATTTTCTCTGCAAAAGTAGCATTACGAATAAAAACAACCAGGAATACTTTTGGAGAATAATATTAAACAATGTAGAAAAATAAAAGTATATTTATCTGTCCGAACTCTCAATGTTTACATGAACTTTGTGTCTAAATCTCTTTGTCACATTCCAATTTACCAGAGTGTAGTTTGTAGTTCTTCTCTGCCGCCTTCAATGTCCTGAACCGATAAGCTATTACTCAGTGCACCGTCTTGCCACTAATATAGAACTGTACCCAGGCCCTCCTCTGAATTATCCACATGTAATACAAAAGTCTTCTCCAAGTCTGGGTATGCCATGATTGGTGGGTTTGTTAGTTGTTTCACTACTTTATCCAGGATTTCTTGATGGACTCCTGTCCACACGACCAGATGGCATGGAGGTAGCTGAGCAGACTGATGGCTAGACTTTTCTTTCTTTGGGCCCCTCTTTTGATCAGACTTTGGCTTCGCCAGCAACTCATAAAGGGATTTGGCTGTTCTCGAGAAATCTGGTATATTGGTTTTGTAATAACTAAGGACGCCCATCAACTTTCTCACCTCTCGAACAGTGGTTGGTGTTTCATGTCTTAGAGCTTGGATGGCTTCCACTTCCTTTGGGTTAATTTTGTATCCCTCTGCAGATATCACACAACCCATGTAACAGACTGTGGTGGTGGGGCGTGGTTTGGCTCAGCTGCAGGGGGGACTGATTGGGGGAGGGGTTCAGGGAATGGTGTCTGGAAGGGGCTTAATTAGCCCCAGTCGAAATCAATCACTGATTGTCCCTCTCTTCCCCTTAAAAATCCAAGCAGCAGGACACCAGGGCTCACAATACTGAGGACGCAGAGCAGCAGGGTGGCTGCTGAACAGACGTGCGGCGAGAGCTTGGATGCTACGCAGACGAGCGCACAGAAATTGTGTACTTATTTATTGTATGTTTGTGGCCGGTGGAATAAACACCTTGGAAACCGTACTTCAGCTGGCTGTTGTTGTTCGTGCTGGGAGAACCCACCGGTGATAGCAATATGCCTGTCACACTGGCGCCCAATGTGGGGCCCAGCGAGAAGACGGACGGGCAGCGGAGGGGCATGCTGGCACCGCCGGTCATCGCCTTTGGTCAAATGCTGGAGGAGATCGCGGCCAGGCTGAGGAGCCAGATGGAGGCCAACTGGAAGTTCCTGTGGGTGCTACGGGGCCAGGCAGAGCGGCAGGCCCACATGCTGGAACAGCTCGCTGCATGATTGGCCGCAGCTCCGCCGGCGTGGGCCCCCCCTACATTAGCAGAAGTGGTTCTGCACAAAATGACTGCAACAGATGATGTGCTCTTGCCTCTTCTTGGGGAGGCACAAACGGCGGCCCTGGGGCTGCCCCCCGCAGCCAGACAGGACTACACCGACGTGAGGAGAGTCATCTTGGACCGGCTTGGCCTCTCCCCGGGGGAACACGGATGGCAGTTTCGCAAAGCCAGGCTGGGGCCCAACGACTGGCCCTTTGCTCATGCCCAGCGACTAAGGGAGGCTGCCGCCAGGTGGTTGCAGCCGGGGAGTTCAGCGGGGCAGCAGACCATGGTGGAAAAGGTGGTGACTGAGCAGTTTGTGGAGGGGTTGCCGGTCGAGACGTCAGCGTGGGTCCGCTGCCACCATCCTGCGTCGCTGGGGACCGCCATCACTTTGGCGGAGAACCACCTCGCGGTCCACCCCAGCGGTCAGGAAGACGGCAGTTGCTCGGCCGATTCCTGCCCCTCGGAGAAGGTTCCAGCCACTGCCAGCTCTGCGGTCTCACCTTTTCCCTCATATCTTGTCTCCACAGGTCCCAGCAGCTACAGGCACCCTTCCCAACCTACAGGGGGCCCCTCAGAAGTCAGGGCAGGAATGTTGGCGGAAGGAGTGTCCACTCATGGACGTAGGCCAGGTGATCCGGGTTGCCGGCCCTCCAACACCTTCCCCCGGTCCAAGGGCGACATGCTGCGTTCTGGTAAGGATCCAGGGGGGTGTACATCAGACAATGGTGGATTTGGGCTGTACACAGTCTATGATTCACCAGAGTCTGGTTGGGTCCAGGGCATTGGTGGAGGCATTGTGGGTGAAGATTAAGTGTGTGCATGGGGATGTTCACGAATATCCCATAGTGTCAGTGGAAATTAGATACTTGGGGAAAAAGCATAGCGTAAAGGTTGCGGTTCGCTCCAGCTTTACGCACCCCCTAATCTTGGGAGCAGATTGGCCCGGGTTTCATAAATTAATGGGGCAATGTACGGGGGTGCGTTCACGGCAGACAGGGTCATGCGATATGTGTGCTGTGCTCAGCGGTGACGCGAGGTTGTCCGACACTGCAGATGGGGAGGGGGAACCAGCGGAGCCTCCTGTGGAGACGGGAGTAAAGAAGAGTCCAACAGTGCCTGGTGTAGCCCCGTCATTCTTGTTGTCAAGAAAGATGGATCTATACGGTTCTGTGTGGACTATCGCAGGGTGAAATGATGTGTCACGATTTGATGCGTACCCAATGCCCCGGGTCGACGAACTCCTGGACCAACTGGGCACTGCGCATTTCTTTATGACACTGGATTTAACCAAGGGCTACTGGCAGATTCCTCTCTCGCCAGAGTCCAAGGAAAAAATGCCTTTCTCCACTCCGTTTGGATTATACCAATTCACCACACTTCCCTTTGGGTTGTTTGGTGCCCCAGCCACTTTCCAACGTCTCATTGACCGGGTGCTGTGTCCGCATGCTGCATATGCTGCCGCCTACCTGGATGATGTTATCATCCACAGCACCACCTGGGCGGAGCATGTGCAGCGGGTGGGCACGGTGCTGCAGTCCCTTAGGCAGGCTGGGCTCACCGCCAACCCAGGGAAGTGTGCAGTTGGACGGAGGGAGGCACGGTATCTGGGGTACTACTTGGGCGGCGGCCAGGTGCGCCCTCAGGTGGACAAGTGCTTCCCTCACTCATAAAGCCCTGATGATACGCTTTACCTTGGTCCAACACTGTGAACCAGGTATTGCCTTCTAGGTTTTCCAGGATTTCTTCTATCCGGGGGATTGGATGACGATCAGGCAGTGTTTTCCCATTCAGCTGCCTATAGTCTATGCTTAAAGGAAGACTCCCATCTTTTTTCCTCACACATACTACAGGTGAGGAGTATGGAAAGTGGGATTTCTGGATCAAATCTCTATTAATCAAATCCTGTATGTGAGTTTTTACTTCTTGTTAGAGGTGTCGAGGGATTGCATTGTATGTTTTTTGTACAGGGACATTATCTTTTAGTTGTATGTCCATCATTAAGTCTTGGATACATCCTGTATCCCTGTCATCCATCACACACCTCTCTAAGCATCTGCTTTACTTGCTGTCATTGGTCCTGGGACAGGTGACTGATGTCCCCTGGTGGGTCCCAGGGCTCACGTTCTGGCACCTGGATGGGTTTTTCCACCTCAGGTGAAGCACTGCTGTTAGAGGACTGAGGCTCCTGGTCCTCCACAACTTTCATCTCCAGTGGATAAATTGCATCCACACCATACAACCAGCCTACTGTTGTGCAACCACCTAGCATGAGATCATTGTCAGTTAAGTTTTCAACAGTCACCGTCATTTTCTCATAGTCTTCCTGGGGGAGCTGGATCAGCTGTTCCTTCATGGTTATCCAAGAGGGCCATGGTGCCTCCAGGTTTGGCTAAAAAAAAAAATCACATTTTATTTATTTTTTTTTACACTTTATTAATCCCCGAGGGGAAATTTCTTCACTACAGCAGGGGGGCTCTCAGGGGGGAGATGCTGCAACAGGCTGCCACTAGCGCGGCGCCAGGTAACCTGACCTGAGGTGCATGTTTTTTTTTGGATGATGGGAGGAAGCTGGAGAACCCGGAGAGAACCCACGCAAGCACAGGGAGAACATGCAAACTCCGCACAGAAAGGCCCAGGACCGGATTCGAACCCGGAACCTTTTTTGCTGTGAGGTGACAGTGCTAACCACTGCACCACCGTGCTGCCCTCATGACCCACTCAAGACCCTTTTATTCAGTTGGCCAAATTCCACTTTCATCACTTGGTTTCTTGGGATAGCAACTGGTCGTCTGCCCACTCTGGCTATATGGCTTTTCAGCTTCTGTTTTTTTTAGGACGGATAAAACAGCTCTCAGTTTTGCGGCCCATTTCCAGTGCTGAGCAAAGTCTTTGTACCATGTGACCAGAGGGCAAACTGTCATCAGGTGCATCTCTTTGTGCCAGTTCCTCAATTACCTTGAACCCAATGATCCGGCGCTCAAAATCAAAAGCCATTTTTGGTTAGGGTGAATTCACTTCCTATCCATCCTTAAGGATTATCTGTTCCATTGGCAGCTGAGAGACCTAGTTCTCCTTCCTCAAGCAGCTCCTCCACCAGTCTTACCTCAACATCCGTCAGGTTTTGTCTTTTCCAGTTTCCTCCCACAAGTGACACTTGTGAACCTGTGTCCCATAATACCGTCATGTTAACACCACCAAGAGAAGTGCGAACCACACATCTCCTTCCTACCGGTCTAGCAGCTTGTTGCAGTTTTCCAGGGAGGGGTGCTTTGAGGTCAAACTGGTCCACTTTGTTTTATCTTCAGATTAAAGGGAGATTTCAATCTTGTTTACAGTGGCTGCAGTTGTTTTCTTATGACAGCCTGCTGCCCAGTGCTCTGTGCTACCACATTAATAGCAATGGCCACATTTTTTTTCACAGTTTGACATCTCACACTGCTGACATCGTCTTGTGCGTACTGCTCCAGGCTGCGGCCTGTATCTACTGCTGGGTTGATCCCTCACTCGCTGTGTGTAGGGCGTATGCACCTGATTGAGGCCTGTGATTTCAGTGGTCAGATTCTGGATGACTTCATATATGGCTTTGTTACCTTGGTCAACCTTTTCCATCAGTGCATCTGTGTTTGGTTCTGTTTAATCTTGTCTTTTTTTGGGTGTGTGCAGTTCTCCAGGTCAGCTTTCTCATTTTCCTCACTTGCAGCAGCCACTCATATTGTTCATATCTTTGAGGAAGTTGCAAGCTTGTTCTTTCTTTCCATTTTTTCATTCTTTTCAGGTTCTATGCTGCTGTCATCTTTTCTAATAGCACTTCATCTTTAACCTTTGAGAAATATAGCTTTAGGACATCTCGAATAGTGTCATCATGGAGGCCAGTGATCACTGTTTGGAGAATCCTGACTCCACTCTCTCTGAGGCAAAAATATGTTGTTGTCTTTGGTCCATAACTTGCATCAAAAACTGTATGGGGTTTTTCTTTGGTTCCTGGACTGCACGCATAAGTGAATGATACATCTCTACAGCATCCTTCTCAATATAATGAGTTTGTAGTCTTAGAGCTTGGAATGTCCAGTCAACTCTGCTTTCCAGGTAACTTCTCAGGGACTATGGACAACTTCCTCCTCATTATATCCTCTTTTTAACGCTCTTTGGATTTGTCTTTTCAGGCTGGCATATCCTAATTTATGTTTTTGGTTTGGTTCTTTTGTCCAACTATTTTAAAATCTCTTCTGTAGAGTGGATGGACAACTGCAGGACCTCTTGTAGTGGCAATAATTGATTCTGAGGAGTTTGGAGCAGAGCCGTGCTCAGTTTATTTGAGTCAGTGCACCCACTGACTCAATGTGGTGCTGTGGTGCCATTTGCTCAGACTGGAGTTCATTATCTTCGTTTTTCTGCTTTAGATCATCAATTTTGTCACGTAACTTTAATAACAGTGACATCCCTTTATCTTTCAGGGAAATAACATCTTCATCTTCTAAGTGCTGAAGGTACTACTAACTTACGAGGCAAGTCTCTGTCATTCCCTACAACGGTTAAACTTAGTGCTATGTAGACATCATTTAACTCCGGAGCTGACAGCGAGAGTGGCTTTTCTCCTCCAATACACTCTTCTACTCAGGTGATATTTCCGGTGGATTGGCCATATCAAAAAGCTCTAACCTCCCCTGCCTTTGCAGTACAGTGCGGTCGTAAGGAGTTAGCATGCTATATTAGCAGCCACAGTGGATGCGTTGCGCAGCACTCATCCGCAGGAATTAAATTTAACACTTGCTTATTTGTGGTGGATAAAAAAAACAAAAACAGGAGGAAACACTAAGTTTATGTTGCACCCTTAAAGCAGACAGGAATCAGTTTTCCTTTTGGTAACTTTATTTTTCCACTGGCTTTTTGCTGTTTTTTTTCTCCAACGAAGCCAGTTCTCTTTTAGCGTCCTCAAGTACACAACAACGCAGTAACAACACAGTAACAACGCAGTAACAACGACTGTCTCACAAAGTTTGAGTCAGAGCTGCAAGCTGAGTGCTGATACATGTGTCGCTCTGACCATGAATACAAGAATACAATTTTCTTTGCAAAAGCACCATTACAAACAAAAACAACGGGAATTAATTTCGGACAATAATATGAAACAATGGAAAAAAAATAAAGGTGTATTTATCTGTCCGAACTCTCAATCTTTACATGAAGTTTATGTCTAAATCTCTTTGGGTCGCAACACGTAGAAATGACAAAACAAATGAAAAAATAAATCTGAAGGCCACTGCTAACTTTGCTGAATCCGTAATTAACGTTACAGTGGAGGGGACACTGAATTAGCACTATCAACCTTCAAAACAGACTGCATTCACCAACACTGGAAGCAGCTCAGGGCCAGTGCCTGAAGAATGTTACCCAGAGAATCAATTAATCAGACCAGTGATGACATGTTTAGCCATATGTCTTCACTTCACCGCTGGTTGTTGAGGTGGTGTCCCGCTAACAATGTGGGTTTCGTTGACAATTGGAATACTTTATGGGGAAAACCTGGTCTGATCCGGAGATACGGCATCCATCCTACTTTGGATGGCACATGTGTTCTTTCTAGGAACATGGCCGTGTCTCTTAACACCCCTAAAACATGACATTCCAGGGTTGAGACCAGGACGCAGAGCTGTACTCTTGCAAGCTCTTCTGCAGCATCTTAAGAGCTGTCACCCAAAACTTTCAACATCCCACAGAGGTTGTGTCTGTTCCCAGACCACCTATATTTCAGAAATGCAACAAAAGATGTATCAATACAAATTTTATAAAAATGTATCCTACCAATTTAATGGATCAATAAAATATGACAATTAAATGCGGACTATTAAATATCAGATCTCTCTCGTTTAAATCTCTCAGTAAATGGCTTGATAACTGATCATCAGATTGATTTATTCTGTCTCACAAAGACCTAGCTGCAGCAGGAAGAATATGTTTGTATTAATGAAACAACTCCTCCCTATCATATTAATTATCATATTCCTGGAGATTCTGGCTGAGGAGGAGGAGTGGCAGCAATCTTCCACTCAAGTTTATCAATTAATCCGAGACCTAAACTTAGTCGTAACTCATTTGAAAGTCTGACTCTTAGTCTCTCACACCCAAATTGGAAAATACAAAAAACTATTCTATTTGTTGTTGTTTATCGCCCACCTGGTCCTTATTCAGAGTTTCTAACTGAATTCTCTGGCTTTTTATCTGATTTAGGGCTGAGTTCAGACAGAGTGATGATAGTGGGTGATTTTAACATTCATGTTGATGTGGACAATGACAGCCTCAGTTCTACTCAATTGGCTTTTCTCAGCATGTAAATAAACCCACTCACTGTTGTAACCATACCCTGGATCTTATTCTGTCGTATGGCATGGAAACTGAAAATGTTATTGTATTTCCTCAAAACCTTTGTTTTGTCAGACCACTTTTTATTAACATTTGAATTTACAATAATGGACTACACAACATGCGCCATTACAGCAGATGTTTGTCAGATAATGCTGTGTCCAAGTTTAAGGAAGCGATTACATGTTTATCCTCTTCAATGCCATGTGCCAAAGCAGTGGAAGACAGCTACGTCGACTTGCCTCTCTGCGTACAACTCTAGATAATGTTGCCCCTCTGAAGAAGAGAGTAATGAACCAGAGGAGGTTGTCTCCGTGGTACAACTCAGAATTACGCTCTGCTAGGCAGGTAACTAGAAAGCTGTAAAGGGAAGTGGCGTTCCTCTAATTTAGAAGAATTTCACCTGGCCTGGAAGTATCCTTCTAATATTATATAAGAAAGCTCTTCATAAGGCCAGAACTGCATATTTTTCATCATTAATAGAGGAAAACGGTAGCCAGGCTGACAAAGAGTCACAGCTCTGTTAAACCGTCTATTCCTTCACCTCTCAGCAGTAACGACTTCATCAACTTCCTCACCAATAAAATTCTCACTATTAGGGAGAGAACCTTCCTGCCACTGTCACTGATATGTTGCAAAGCACAGCAGCCCTGGAAGCAACCACAGGACCACATTTGTATCTTGAACATTTCTCTCATGTTGACCTCTCCGAGCTAACTGCAATTATTTCCTCATCTGGATCATCTAACTGTCCCTTGGATCCCATCCCAACTAAACTCCTCAAGGAAGTCTCCCCTTTAATTAGTACTTCCATATTAGATCAGATCAACTTATCTCTTTTAACCGGCTATGTACCACAGGCTTTTAAAGTGGCTGTAATTAAATCATTACTTAAAAAGCCTACTGTTGGTCCAGCAGTTTTAGGAAACTACAGACCAATTTCCAACCTGCCATTTATTTCTAAAGTCCTTTAAAACATTGTTGCAAATCAACTTTGCGATCATTTACAGAGGAATGGTCTGTTTGAAGATTTTCAGTCAGGCTTTAGAGTACATCACAGCACAGAAACGACACTGGTGAAAGTTACTAACGATCTTCTAATAGCGTCAGATAATGGACTTGTCTCTATACTTGTTCTTCTGGACCTCAGTGCTGCTTTTGATATGATTGATCACACAATTTTATTGCTGATTGGAAGATTGGAAGATGTTACGAGGATCAAAGGAACTGCATTAGACTGGTTCAAATCGTACTTGTCAGATAGATTCCAGTTTGTTCAGGTAAACAATGAGTCTTCCAGACAAACAAGAGTTACCTATGGAGTTCCACAAGGCTCAGTGTTAGGCCCAATACTTTTTTACTTTGTACATGCTTCCATTAGGAGATATCATCAGGAAGCACTGCATAAACTTCCATTGTTATGCAGATGACACGCAGCTATATCTTTCTATAAAACGAGATGAAACAAATCAGTTAGTAAAACTCAAAGAATGTCTGAAAGACATAAAGGCCTGGATGACCAAAAATGTCCTGCTTCTAATTCAGACAAAATGGAAGTTATTGTACTTGGTCCTAAACACCTCAGAAACTCTTTCTCTAATCACTTAGTTACTCTAGATGATGTTGTCTTGGCCTCCAGCAAAACTGTGAGGAACCTTGGAGTCATCTTTGATGAGGATTTGTCCTTGAGCCACCATATAAAGCAAGTCTCCAGAACTGCCTTCTTTCATCGACATAATATTAATAAAATTAGGAAGGTTTCCTTGAACTGTCATATCAGCAAAATTATGCTCCTTCTCTAAAAGTTGGTAGAATTACTTTAAGGATTGAGTCTTTTGATTTTTCTAAGTGCTGAAGACATTTCCCTGGGATCCGTACGGATTTAGAGAGTGGAAGCACCTCCACACAGTCTTGTTCTAAACATGAAAACAGTAAACGGCATGCTCTTGCAGTTACACCTGGTGGAATACAGAGAAAGCCATGCGCAAATAGCCGTGGTACTGTGTATAAACCAAATGCATGGAGATGCTCGTAACATTGCATTGTTGCATTGCATGTTTGTTTTTTTAAGCTCAGGAAATAGCTGCATGTTTTTTGAC
This sequence comes from Brachyistius frenatus, assembly GCF_029030835.1. Classification (NCBI taxonomy): domain Eukaryota; kingdom Metazoa; phylum Chordata; class Actinopteri; family Embiotocidae; genus Brachyistius; species Brachyistius frenatus. Next base: position 665,468 of record NW_027210796.1, on the reverse strand, counting down.
AAAGTGAACCAGCTCCACAGCTTTATGTCTGGAGCCTGCTGACACGCGCAGTTCAAGCAATTGCAAAAGGAAATGCCCTAGCTAATTGAGCTAAAGAGGGTTCCTGATGTACAATAGAGCTCCAAGTCAGGATCTGTGAGCAAAACACTTTCGCTACTTGAAGTGATACTAGAGAGTGTGGCTGAGATTTCAGAAGAAAGTGGATGGACAAGCGATGTCAGAGGCAACATTTAGTGAATTTGAGCTGCTGAGAAGTCTGAGTGGGCACTTTAGCATATGCTTTACTGCTAAATACAAAAAATTAGAGGCAAAATGCATGTGGGACAAAACTTAATCTCCTAATAGAAGTGTTTTGCAACTGTCTAACAGAGATTCAATGAAGTTCAGTAAATAATAAGTTAAAAATATGAAGGAAAGAATGTCAAAAAATATGTTGCTTGAACTTTATAGCGTCTATGGCAAATGCAGATTTATTGTATGAAATGGTTTGTTCTTTATTGTCCATGAAGTTGCTGTGTGTGGGGCAATTTATTTGCCCCTAGTTCCTTTTTTCTAAATGTTTTGTCTTGTTGACACTGAACAAAGTGGAATGTTTGATTTTGTGCTATTGAGGGATGTCTTAATGGCCAAGACGGCCAACTTTCAAGCCTTGTAATATACTTTACTTTTTGAATTGTGTCACCCATCCACTTTTATTCTGACCCAGCTGTTACTCCTAATAACATATAAGATAGTGTTCTGTAATGCCAGTACAGTGAACCCTCGTTTATCGCGGGGGTTACGTTCCAAATAGAGACCGTGATAGGTGAAATCCGTGAAGTAGTAACCTTTATTTTTTTTTACAATTATTATACAATGAAATACTCCATAATACATTGAAACCAAAGAACAAAACCTTTTTACAGGCCCAAGCATTTGTTTAACAAATAAAAGTACTGTATAAATGTTTTTTTTACAAATAACTATTGTACTGTAAAATAATAATTTTAATCATCAATACGAACTGAAGGCTTCAAATTGCTGAGATCGGCACTGCCCCACTGCGACCCGAGTCATTGGATTAGAACGGGAGGAAATGAAAAATGATTATGAAAACAAATACAAAGTACAGTAGGACAAATAGTGACTCGTGTATTTCACTGCTCTTCTGACTGAGCCGCTGCATCCTGACTCCGCTCTGCAGCGGTTCTTTCTTCTAAAGCCGGCGGTGCAGGTGTGGTTTTTCGAGAGAAGAACATAGTTATCGGTAGTTGTTGTCGCTCTTTTTTCTTCTGGGCAAAAAGATTCTTATAAACCGACATGCCACCATCGATTATTTTTAATTTGGCAAGCTGTTTTACGTACGTGTACATATTAAACCGCAACGTTATTGACAAACAGGTAGAGAAGAAGCGGAGAGACTGTTTAGCCAATCAGAATGCAGAACACAATGCACGATGCAAATCCGTGAAGCAGCGAGACCGTGAAAGGTGAACCGCGTTATAGCGAGGGTTCACTGTACTGCATATCATTAATTCTATATAGGAAAATAGACTGCAGCTGCAGCACTTTCAGCACCGCACCTCAGTGACAGAGTCACAGTTCTGTTGAGCTTTCTATTCCTTTAGCTCCAGTAGTATTGACTTTTTCTGTACTAAAAATAAATGTTACTATTGAGGAAATAAATCTGCACAGCCTTCCTATCACTTTGACAGGCTTTGATATCGCTGCTAGATACTCTTGTAGCAGGATTGTGCTACCGTGTGGGTTCCTTGAACACAGATGACATGTTTAGCCACAGAGTTCAGTTCAATCGGTTTTATTTCCCCCCCCGGCAGAGCCACCTCTCTTTGTCCCTGCACTGTCCTGCCGTGCCTCAGAGCGCCATTTCAGTCTCTGCTTCCACCTCTCTCCCTCCTTCCAGGTCCTGCTCACTTTTAAGGGAGAGACAATCCATCATGATTTGGCCCAGCTGGGCTAATTATCCTTTTCCCGGCACTGTTCCCTGAACCACTCCCCCCCTCTATCCCCCTTGCAGCTGAGCTAACCACACCCCGCTACCACAACTCTATTGTCATCAAATGTTTGTTCTTTACATTATGTACATTACTCTGAAGTACTTTTTTTTTTTTAATCATATTTTCTGTGAGCTGTAAATAGGCTTGACCCACTAAGTTTATTTTTTTGCAGACAGTATCACCTGACAGCCTGCTGCTGTTTCTTGGAGTGGATTCTGCAGGGAGACTGTGGGAGGACTATCATCTTGTTTTCCCAGACAAGGTAGACAAGGCCATCAAAGGGAATTTTCCATCACTGACGGACAGTACCAAGCACTCAAAGAAACAGCAGATGCACTAGATGAACTATAACTATTTAAGAAGTTTTAGACATTGTTTAAATTTTTATAAGGTGAGAGATCATACTATTCATCTCACACACAATCATTTGAATGTGAAATGGAAGTTTACTTTGAAATATCTTTTCAGAAATTTTGAGTATAAAGCTTTGAATTTGGTGGTTTTAGTTTGTTCTCATTATTCATTATTCAGGAAATGCTACTGGAAGTGGCAGAGAATTAGGTTTGACCTTCTTGTAATAGATTGTTTTTGCAGACACCTTTGATTCATTCTGACTTTTGTAACATAATTTGTTACAAGCCCATGTGCTTCTACACTATAGTACTTGATCAAAGTTGTTTTTTAATCTGAGGAAGAAAGTTAATAACACAACATAGAATTGCTGAGGTACTGATTTATAGACCAACCAATACATCAAATATTTGTTTTATATTAGTGTAGCCAGGTGAAGTGGGGGCAGGAAGGTTTTTGTACTGTCCCTGGTATACATGATCTCCATACAGGGTTAGTGACAGTGACAGATGCTGCTTTTATTTTGGGTGTACTGTCCCTTTAAGAACAGTGAAGCGTGAGGTACACGAGACTACGGGGTTCACGTGAGATGTGGAGACAGCGGGAATTAGAGGCTGCTGAGTACCGAGAATTAGCCTTTGGCATCCAGACGGCGCGAAGAGGAAAGACTTGAGCCACGGGTCAGCTTAAGTAGCGGTAGAACTCGCTAATAAATACAGAACCACCTTGTAATTGTGTTTGTTAACTGTTCAGAGACATGGTGTTAAGCTGTATGCTGCCTCGTTTAGAGGGGAGACAGAAACTGCCGTGAGTTCCACGTGTGTGGGTCTGAGCATACAGGCTGCGCAAGGGCATGCAAGTGAGTTCTCATTTTCTTTGAAAATAATTGTGTTCCTGTTGAAATAAATGCTACCTACATATCTCAGAGTTGAACAGCATGAGACCGATGCGGAGGTGCTTTGTACTGCTTTACAGGAGGGAGCCACTACTGTTGTTTTCTATGTAGCTTTCATATATAATGTTTCCAGTTGTCATTCCTATTATACTGTAATCTTAATTGAGAAGATAGCAATTTTTAATTTTGCTGTAAATTGTTCTGTACCTTACAAATTCGACAAATTAACGCTGTGCTCCAAGAGTGCAGTCGGGGGAAATAAAAGACCCACATAAAAAAATGTGTTTATCTTGGTGTCCGGTCTCATCTTTTAAACCAGGCCACACTAATTTTGGTGTCAGAAGTGGGATCCCTGGTTAATTTTGAGGTCATTAGTTGTAGTAGCCACTACTGTTGTTTCTATATGCATTATCCCTGCACCAAAAAGAAGACTCCAGCTGCCGGATCAGAGGGTGTGACAACTGCCGTGAGGTGTCCCAGACGCAGCAGGGTGGTACGTGGCTGGTGTTCCAGGACGAGAGGAACGCCTGCTTCGTAGCCGTAGACTGTGGGAAGAGAGGACCACGGGACATCGCCTTCTGAGAGACGGCTGGACTGAGACGCATGGCAACTGGTAGTGACTGTATTATCTTGCTGCAGTAAGGACACTGAAGGGGACACTTTGAAATGTCAGAAGAGGAAGATGGTGCAGCTGCTCCGATGGCTGGGCCCAGCCGTTATGAGGACAACCCAGCATGCCTCCATGTCTGATGAGAGAGGTAACCCTTTGGTACAACTGCAGTCACAGATTATGGAACTGGGTAGAAAACATGATGCTGTAATGTCAAGTGTTGCTAGCCTGGCTGATGCTCAACCAAGGTATATTGTTTACATTCCAAGAGAAAAACAAATTGCACCTTTTTAGTGGTGAACCAGGGAAATATGTTCACACTGTTGATGAGTTTATAGAAGAGGTGGAGCAGGTGATGAGAGGAAGGGGCCTACATGGGGAGAAGCAGGTAGACTTCATCTTCTCACAGTTTAGGTCAGCGCTAGAGGATGTTAAGTTACGTGTGGGTGGACAGGTTAGACCAGGGGTGGCCAACCAGTCAGACTAAGAGCCACATTTTTTTACTGTGTTACCGCAAAGAGCCACATCATACACATGGGCACACATGAACATCACCCCATCCCTTCCTCTTACACACACACACCTCTGCTCAGCCAAATTTATTGTGTGACATTATCATGTCACACACCAACATGATAATGACAGAAATGGACTCCTACAGTACTAAGACCACAGGCCAGTCATTTTCAACAATGAACATTGTGTGCACTGTCTCACACACACAAACTCTCAGTTCAACAAAGTCCACAAACAAAAACAATAATTTACAATAGCGTTTTTCACTTACTATGCATGTTGCTTAGTGCGACTTCTGGCATTCCTTGCCTTGAACAATCCTCTTCAAATCTGGCTTGTATTCTGTTGTTGCCACTCGAAGCAATTCTTTCACATGGGTGTCAGTCAGAACACATCGATGCTTTGATTTCACGTGTTTCAGGGTAGAAAACACAGACTCGCAGACGTATGTTGACCCAAACATTGACAGTATCTTAAGCGCAGCCCGTTTGACATTGGGGTATTTTTCCATTGGCACACTTTTCCAGAACTCAATGGTCCCTTCCCTTAAAGCAGGTTTCAGTTGGTCCTCCTCACAAAGATCGATCATCTCCAACTCAGCCGCAGCCTCATCTGTGACTAGCGGGGCTTTCAAACAGTCCGTCTCCGCATTAAATGGGTCGACGAGGAATGTAATCTGTGGCCTTTTCAGTTGTAGATCACGGAACCGGATGACAAAGCTTTCGTGCAGGTTTTCAACCAGTGTTGCATATCTGGCTCTTTGCTTATTCAGGGCGGCGCTGGTGACTTGCCCGCTGGCTTTTAGCAGAGTGGGAAAATGCGTTAAATCTCCCTTTTGAATATGCGCCTTGAACAGCTTCAGTTTGTTGACAAACGCAAACACACTTTGCAGCAGGTCAGGCAGCATTTTTAACTTACCCTGCAGGGTCAGGTTCAGTCTGTCCAAGTGACACAGCGTGTCGACCAAAAAGGCCAGATCCATAATCCACTCGACGTCCAAGAGCTCGGGATAGTCCTTGTCCTTCTCTTCCATGAACAGTTTCACGGCATCCAAAAGCTCAAAGAAGCGAGCGAGCACCTTGCCTTTGGACAGCCACCTCACAGTGCAGTGCAGCGGCAGGTCACCTGGAAGTCCTTGGTCTAGCTCAGCGATGAGATTCTTGAATTGCCTGTGGTTAAGCGCAAGTGTGTGGATGTAGTTGACGATTTCCATCACAGGCTTCATGACGTTGTCTAAATTCAATGATTTAGACACGAGTTGCTCCCTGTGGATGATGCAGTGGAAATTCCAAAACTCGGGAAATGTTTGGTCAGCTTTGCACAGCCCCACAAGTCCGTTCACAGATCCGACCACGGCCGGCGCTCCATCCGTGGCTATTGCAGTTAGCTTCGGTATGGGCAGATTTGCTTTCGCAAATGCAGCCATCATTGTTTCTTTCACATCTATGCCACGGGTTCTGTCTTTTAATGGCACAACATCAAGGAGTTCTTCTTTGATCACACAATCTTTTGACACAGACTGCAAATATTGCCAGCTGAGGCTCGTCTTGTATGTCACAACTCTCATCCAATGCGACACTAAAATACTCACATGCTTGAAGGTCAGAGTGCAACTGTGATTCAACAGCCGTGTTAATGTCCGATATTCTGTGTCCAACAGTGTGGCGGGACAGTTGGATGTCTGATACCATTCGTTTTAGTTTGTCGTTTTCAGGAGACAAGATTTCAACAACGTCACTGAGGCATTTTTTAACGAACTCCCCTTCATTGTATGGCTTTTTAGCCCGTGCAATGTTCCAAGCCAGTTGATACGATGCAAGCGTGACAGTCTCTGAGTGCTTTGTAATTTTTTGGAAAAACTACCTGCTTTTCTGCCTGACTTTTCAAAGTGTCCAACTTGTGCTTGCGAAATTCAGTACCTTTTGGAAATCCCTGGTCGATGTTAGCATGGAGTGAGCTGAAGTGGCGCTGAAGATTTGAAGCTTTGAAATGCGCTAATGACGTCTGACATATCAGGCAGAATGGCTCGCCATTACGTTCAACAAAAAAATATAAACTTTCCCACTCTGTTAAAAACGTCCTGTGTTCATCTTCATATTTTCGTTTAGCTGTGCATTTTTCCCCTGCCATTTTGAGAGCGAAATTGACACTAATTGTTTACTCGAATGGGTTTGCCTCTCCTGCTTTGTGGAATTTCACCTCATGCGCATGCACGTTTGACGAAAATACCATATTGAACTCAAGCGAAGCGAACACACACAAAAAAAAAACCACAAATGTTGATATGAACGTAAAAGAGCCGCATGAAACCAGGCAAAGAGCCGCATGCTGCTCGGGAGCTAGGGGTTGGCCAAGCCTGGGTTAGACAATCCAGTGATCTGTTTTTATACTTGAGGGAAGCGTTCAGAGCACTACTCCACAGCTGTTACATGCTTTCTATGCGCGCAGGCAGTTAGATGGAGAAGACTTGCGGGATTTTTCACATGCGCTCTCACAACTGCTTTCTGCTCTTCAACAGTCTCCTAACATTGTAGTTGATATACAGCTAGCACTTAGAGACCAGTTCATTGAAGGTGTACGTGACTCCACCCTTCGATGTGAATTGCGTAGGCTTATTAGAGAGAAGCCTGACTCGAGCCTGTTTGATGTATGAGAAGAGGCAATGATGTGGACACTTGAAGACTGACCTCGCAGTACTAATGTGGCCAGCTCACTTTGGGTGAAGGCAGGGTAGACCCTTGACAGGTTGCCAGTCTATCACAGGGCCAACACATAGAGACAGATGGAAACAAAGACCATTCACACTCTCATTCACACCTATGGGCAATTTGTAGAACCACCAATTAACTTGAGGTGCATGTTTTTTGATGGTGGGAGGAATATGGAGTATGTGGAGAAAGCCCATGCAGGCACAGGGAGAACATGCAAACTCCACACAGAAAGGCCCAGGCCCCGATTTGAACCCAGAACATTTTCACTGTGAGGAGACAATGCTAACCGCCACAAGGCGCTTTCAATTCAATTCAATTCAATTCAATTCAATTCAATTCAATTCAATTCAATTCAATTCAATTCAATTCATATATCGCGCCAAATCACAACACAGGTTATTTTATGGCACTTAACACATTCAAGTCCTTACAGCAGAACTTTACAACATAGTACAGAGAAACCCAACAATTCAACAATTCCCAGGTAAGCTAAGAGGGGGGGGGGGAAAAAAATCCTTTTTAAGGGAGAAAAACCTCCAACAGAGGGAACGTAAAACTTCCTCTTAACAGGAAGAAACCTCTGACAGAACCAGGCTCAGAGGTGGGCGGCCATCTGCCTCGACTGGTTGGAGTGAGGGAAGAGCAGAGAGGGAAAAGAACAGCATAGAGATACAAGACATGAACTGTTGGTGGGGCCGACAATCACAGAGCAGATACATGCAGCTCCATGGCCAGGACATCTGCAAAAGAAAGAACAGAAACTACGTGAGCGAGGGAACTGAGTGGAGAGGCAACAGACAATAAGCAAAAACTATGGGAGAGAAGGGAGAGAAAAAGCATGAAGTAAAGGAGATGTAATGGTGAGATATGAGTCTACAGAGAGAAGGGAGAGAAAAAGCATGAAGTTAAGGAGATGTAATGGTGATATATGAGTCTACAGAGTTAAAGAGTGAGAGGTAAGAAGCTCAGTGTAACGAGGCCTATTACAGCAGGGTTGGTTCAGGGCAACCTGAGCCAGCCCTAACTATAGGCTTTATCAAAAAGAAAAATGTTGAGTCTAATCTTAAAGCTAGAGAGGGTTTCTGCCCCTCGAACAGAAACTTGGTGCTGGTTCCACACTGGAGGAGCCTGAAAACTGAAGACTCCCATTCTACTTTTGGAAACTGGAAACCACAAGCAGGCTAGCGTTCTGCTTGTGCGAAGTGCTCTGTCAGAATGATATGGTTCTATAAGATCTCTGAGATAAGATGGAGCCTGGTCATGAAGAGCTTTGTAAGTCAGCAAGAGAATTTTAAATTGTATTCTTGATTTAACAGGAAACCAATGAAGAGAAGCTAAAACAGGAGAAATATGATCTCTCTTGCTAAATCCCATCAGTACTCTTGCTGTAGCATTTTGGATCAACTGCAGGTTTTTAGTTTTTTTTGGTATTCTTTCTTCTCCAAGTAATAATCTCACAACTCCTCAGATTTATCTGGTGCTACTGTATACAAATTGGTCAAACTACTTGCACCTCGAGCAGCTATAACATTAACATGCTGCTTGAACAGCAATGTTTCTGTCGAGGTACATGTCTGGAGGCACCTGGAGATGGATTTGTGTGTCTGTGATGTGGTTCCTGACTGGTACCGATCTCAAGTGCGAGGAGCACCTGAGATTGGCTGCTGATACGGATCCTCAATATCCTCAGTATCAAACTAGGGCTCTCAAAATTTACAGATGCAATCCAGAATGCTGGCAAATTTGCTTAGGGAGCCCCAAAATTCATCCAGTAAAACTTAGAAGGCTTTAAAGTACACATAAAGGGGTAACAATTTAAAAGCCTTTTCACCTCATTTGGTTTTGTAATCTATCCAGCCGTGCAAGGCCATGGAGTTTTACACTGTGTTATTTACGCATTAAAGGTTAGGGCGACTTACCCACAACACCTTAGGCCATTATATTAATTATTAAAAATTAAATTACGCACGCTCAGTGTGCAATGCAATTCATTTATTACCACACAACATGAGTGACGTTTCAAACACATTGCTCTTCATCAGTTATTAAAAAGGTAATTGCATAGGGAGCTTTGAGTGTGCAGAATTTATTTATGTTCATTCCTCAATATCATTCCGGCTCCTGATTTCTGTATATCGGATTAATTTTCTTTTTTCACTTTTACATTTGATTATTGCCAGATGCAAGTTTTTGTTTGATATTTTTATGTTTAATATTATTTACCAATTTAATCTCATCAGCATGTGGAGGCCTATTTATAGTGTGCCATTACTTCAGTGATTACAAGCCTGAAACTACTGGACAAGAGTTAGGAACCGTCAGTTTTTTAAATCATTTAACTTCTTTATTCAGTCGTGTATCTCACATTTTGGGTCCTGTCACGAAACTTAACAACAAGCATATCAATTTCCTGCCGGGTAGAATTTGGCAGGTTGTGCTGATGAACACTAATGGTATTTATATCATGGTTATCTTTTCCAGGTAAACCTCAGGTGACAACTCGGATTTGTGCACTGAAAAGGTGACTTCAAGCAACAGCATTTTTCCCCCCACAAGTATCAAAAGATGTTGGAGCAGATTTGGATATTAACATTTCATTAATAATTATCAGAGATAATTATTGATATTCATAACATTTTATCAGTGACCCATAACCACTGCTTTATATTTAACAAAATGTATTATTAACAACAAGCAACACCTATGTTTGCAAGTGTGCGTGTTCAGATGGCAGACATATCCAGGTGAGTGGATGCGTCTAAGATGGCAGGTGTAACCACCTTTAGAGTCAAGGTAGCAGAGCTACAATGGCGTTTTTAGCAACGGGACGGCTTGGAGCAGTGCTGAACTAGATCGTGTGGCCAAATTGTGGCAACCACGTCACAGACACACAAATCCATCTCCAGGTGCTTCCAGACACATACCTCGACAGAAACATCGCTGTTCAAGCAGCCCTCCACTTTGAACTGTACTGGTACTGTCTGCATTGTGAACGTATGAGTCTGTGTAAATGCAGATGTGTAAGCATCTGGGTCAGTCAAAAGCAAGAAATGAAAAAACAAAAAATGCATTTATCTAACAGTCATTGTAATAATATTTTTGTCATACAGGAGCCGATGCACAGACTTTGTCTGTGGGTCGCGTGCCCAGTCTTTTAACCGATAAAAAGTATAGATTACTGGCTTAACATGGTGGCAGAGACTAATACAAACGAGCCAGGCTTGAATCAAAAAGACACTGGAACAATAACAAAACACAATATGATGGCAATTCAAACCACACAACAGAATAGGAAGCGGTTGTCCGTTTAGTTTACAAGTGTGTGACACAACAAAAGTTTAATAAACACACAAGTCCATTCTACGTGTCCGGCAGAGTTTTACCTCAGGTGGGACGGTAACGGGCTGCTATGTTGTTCTGTCAGTGGATTAAAAAGCAGTTGGTCCTCTGTGGGACAGTGGGGCACAAAGGTTAATACAGTGAACCCTTGCTATAACGCGGTTCACCTTTCACGGTCTCGCTGCTTCACGGATTTGCATCGTGCATTGTGTTCTGCATTCTGATTGGCTAAACAGTCTCTCCGCTTCTTCTCTACCTGTTTGTCAATAACGTTGCGGTTTAATATGTACACGTACGTAAAACAGCTTGCCAAATTAAAAATAATCGATGGTGGCATGTCGGTTTATAAGAATCTTTTTGCCCAGAAGAAAAAAGAGCGACAACAACTACCGATAACTATGTTCTTCTCTCGAAAAACCACACCTGCACCGCCGGCTTTAGAAGAAAGAACCGCTGCAGAGCGGAGTCAGGATGCAGCGGCTCAGTCAGAAGAGCAGTGAAATACACGAGTCACTATTTGTCCTACTGTACTTTGTATTTGTTTTCATAATCATTTTTCATTTCCTCCCGTTCTAATCCAATGACTCGGGTCGCAGTGGGGCGGTGCCGATCTCAGCAATTTGAAGCCTTCAGTTCGTATTGATGATTAAAATTATTATTTTACAGTACAGTAGTTATTTGTAAAAAAAAAACATTTATACAGTACTTTTATTTGTTAAACAAATGCTTGGGCTTGTAAAAAGGCTTTGTTCTTTGGTTTCAATGTATTATGGAGTATTTCATTGTATAATAATTGTAAAAAAAAATAAAGGTTACTACTTCACGGATTTCACCTATCACGGTTTCTATTTGGAACGTAACCCCCGCGAAAAACGAGGGTTCACTGTACTTCCTTTTTGTGAATGGTCCAAATGTGTCTTGCCTCTGCAGGTAACGGGGATCCACATCTGTTTCTTATGTAGCGAGTGCAAGGACTGTCTACGCTTAAAAAAGAAATGAAAGCTCAAACACTCATTTCATATCTCCTTGCAGCAATGTAAGTCGCACAGGAGGAGGAAGAAGCAGATATGCGTTTGAAATTTAATTGTAGCCTGATGTCATGACCACAGCACAAACTATTATGCTCTGATGAAAAGTATGCCCAGTAAGATACCAGCACTCTTGGCACCGTCGGTGTTTTACACTTTGGTGTGAAACACAAAGCCTGATGGGGATTCTAGGCACCTTCTCTTTGTATACAGGCTTTTGTGTCTCATGGAGGCCTCCCTTTTTTTGGTCAATCCTCACGTGGCTCTGTCCCCAACACAGAATAAACCCAGAATTCATTTTGTTTTGTTGTGGAGTTCAGTGGGTGTCAGAGGTAAAGTGTGCTGGCAGCATGCAATTCACCATGTGTTTCAAATACAAGCCGGACTCCATGAGTGGACAGCTGAAAGAAAAGCTCATTAGTGCAGCTGGAAACTGTATGAGGAGAGTCAGAGATCTTGTAGTTGGAGTGAACACAAAGTGCCTCTACACATTCCAGCCTCTTTATTAAGGTGATCTATGCCCTTGTCTATCCTAAAATAGAACATTTTTCCATTGTGTCCATGTGTGTGTATGGTGGTCCAAGCAAATACAGAGCATATTGGACCTCTTTTCTCCTAAAAAGGAACTTGTCAGAGAGACCTCTAAGTGCTCTTACACTCTCATCAGTGTGCAGATAAAAGAAAATCAGACCTGCTGTTTTCTGAAGCCTCCTCTACTGGAGAGGCTGAAAAGGGTTTTGTTTCACTTCTGGTATGCAGATAACAGCGTGGATGCACAAAGGTGCCGGTAATAACAGTTAATCTTGAAAAAGGTTCAATGGCTGCAAACCAACCAGTTGACCTAAACATTAATCCAGACCCATTACGACAATGGTAAAGAAATATCAAAGTCAAAAAGAGAGCGTAGCAGCAATTCCCATCACCTAAATCAACTAGGACACGGCAGAAAGTAAACATGCAGAGTAAGTTAAGAGGGAGCCACATTCATATAGAAGTTGTTTTGGACTAAATTGCAACACCTGTCCATTACTTTAAAAAAAAAAAATCTTGTAGGTGTTCAACGGTAAATGGTTTTACAAAACATTTGTTTTACTCAATATTCAGTCCATCTTCACCAGTGATGCCCATGGGCTTTACTTTTCACATTTTTCTTCCGTAAACAAGTTTCAACACATACATTTTTTCCAGTTTTGCAGATCATTGCATTGATTCATCTGGAGATTTATTACAAGGTCTTCTGTATCTTATCTGCGGCTTTTAGGCCTATTGGTTTGTACTAAAAACATCAATGTTGAAAAAACCTTACAAATATAGTATAGAGTGAGTTTTAGTGAGATTATGAGGCAGTAAAAGTAGAATTGAGTCAAAGAAGACTACAATCGACAGTGGAGCTCTATAAACACACTATGTTGGAGCCATAATGTATTTTTTTGTTTTATATTTATATAATGCACATATGTCTATATGCATACACATGCAGTTTTTGTTTTTGAACAGTGGGTGGCGCAGGAATTGTATTTAACGGAGCTTCAGGTGATTAGCACAAGGTGTGTGAATTGAGGAAACAAACAGTTTGTTTACCATGTGTGTGGCTGTATGGAATCTTTTTTGTGCATCCTGTTGAATGGAAGTTGCTGTACTGATTGCTCAATGGAAACCACCTGTGATGACTTATGGACTAAGTTATTTTACTACCTGTGCTAAGGGGAGCATCAAAGCAATCCATATATCACTCATGTGAATACAAGTTATCTGTCTCTAAGCGTGTGCTGTTGTAAACTTGACCCATGTGATTAATGGATCGATTTAACACTTTCTGACACTTTCAGGGGGTAAATCTAGGGGGGAACTTTTAAAGACACACGTTTTTTTTGTGTGACATGACCTCATTACCTCAACCCATGTATTGTCTGGTCTGCTATTTCCTACTTTTCTCTTTCGCTTTCTTTTGCTGCCTTTAAAAAAAAAATTTTTTTAATTTTTTTTTTTTTTTTAATGTTTTTTCCATTCTTTCAAGTTTGTTGTCTTTTCTTGCTTTTTGTTGTTGTCCTGTATTCTCTTCCCTATCTTTTTCAAATTACTTGTACTTGTAATTACCTCATTTTTGCCAGTTCCTAATTTTTTTTTGTCTTTTTAATTTTTTTTTTTAGACATGTCTGTTGTTTATAAAAGAATAAAATACAATATATTTCAAATAATGGAATAACAAACAAATATGTTTTTTAAATATTCAAAAACCAATTTAGATATGTGCAAAAGAAAAAAATGGTGATAAAATTACAATTCAGATCAGATGATACAACTATGTTGAATCTATTAACTGATGCAGGGGGTTAAACACCAACCATACACCCATTCATCCCTTCAAGACTTTGCCAGCGGACTTTCCATGCATAGAGCTGTCTCTCAGTAGTGATGTGCAAACGCGTAGACCTTAATTACCCTGAAGTCGGGTGGATTCAAAGAACAGCACAAAGCTCAGCTGAGTCACATTGCAAAAAGAAAACCCCAAAACTCAACAACAATAAAAAATGGATGCACTTATCTGATAGCCTGAATAACGCCCTGGGAACCTTCCTCAGGAGACTTGTGGTTGTTTCTTTCAATGGCTGGTGCTTTTTCCCATGTAACATCATCCAAGGGTGGAACCGCAGCAAACTACTGCTGTAAAACGGACCTGATTATTGAATTGACATCCTTTCTATCATTTTTATTGTCACCAAGATGAACAGATGTGATTTATCCTGTAAGTCCTAATACCTCAATGGCAAAATAGGTCATTTGTCAGGATTAAAAATAATACAATGTGTTTTAGATCCATCAGTAGAATGAAGACACTAACATTTTAGCAACCTAAACATTATCATTGTGCTTTTTGTTTTCAGCCCAGGTTCAATTTTTGTCATTTTGTCCATCTTTACTATTAATAATAATTTTTATAAAATTGATGAATGCAAAATATAACTGCAGGAGCAAAATCTAACAGTTTATCAAAATTTTCTCAACCACTTTATCTGATGGTGGACCCATTGATTGTATGTAGATACTAAGATTAACATAAAGAGATTTTAAATCCCCCACTGGTTTTCATTGGAGCCAGTTTAAGTTGCAGATTATATAAAGGGCCTGAATTTAGTGAGACGGTAATGCCTTATTCAAAAGTATTATTGACTTAGTAGAGAGAAGTTGACAATTTTAAATAGGAGTCATCTGGAGCCAGGGATTTTTAAAAACTAGCATATACAGTGCATCCTGAAAGTATTCACAGCGCTTCACTTTTTCCACATTTTGTTATGTTACAGCCTTATTCCAAAATGGATTAAATTAATTTTTTCCTCAAAATTCGACACACAATACCCCATAATGATAATGTGAAAAATGTTTTTTTGAAATTTTTGTAAATCTATTAAAAATAAAAAAAAACAAAGAAATCACATGTAAATCACAGCCTTTTCCATGACACTCAAAATTGAGCTCAGGTGCATCCTGTTTCCACTAATCATCCTTGAAATGTTTCTACAACTTGATTGGAGTCCACTTGTGGCAAATTCAGTTGATTGGACATGATTTAGAAAGACACACACCGTCTATATAAGGTCCCACAGTTGATAGTGCATGTCAGAGCACAAACCAAGCCACGAAGTCCAAAGAATTGTCTGTACACCTCTGAGACAGGATTGTCTCAAGGCACAGATCTGGGGTAGAGTACAAAAATATTTCTGCAGCATTGAAGGTCCCAATGAGCACAGTGGCCTCCATCATCTGTAAATGGAAGAAGTTTGGAACAACCAGGACTCTTCCTAGAGTCGGCCGCCCGGCCAAACTGAGCGATCGGGGGAGAAGGGCCTTAGTCAGGGAGGTGACCAAGAACCTGATGGTCACTCTGACAGAGCTCCAGCGTTGCTCTGTGAAGAGAGGAGAACCTTCCAGAAGGACAACCATCTCTGCAGCACTCCACCAAGCAGGCCTGTATGATAAAGTGGCCAGACGGAAGCCACTCCTCAGTAAAAGGCTCATGATAGCCCGCCTGGATTTTGCCAAAAGGCTCCTGAAGGACTCTCAGACCATGACAAACAAAATTCTCTGGTCTGATGAAACAAAGATTGAACTCTTTGGCCTGAATGCTGGAGGAAACCAGGCACCGCTCATCACCTGGCCAATACCATCCCTACAGTGAAGCGTGGTGGCAGCATCATGCTGTGGGAATGTTTTTCAGCGGCAGGATCGAGGGAACGATGAATGCAGCAATGTAGAGAGACATTCTTGATGAAAACCTGCTCCAGAGCGCTCTAGACCTCAGACTGGGGCGAAGGTTCATCTTCCAACAGGACAACGACCCTAAGCACACAGCCAAGATAACAAAGGAGTGGCTTCGGGACAACTCTGTGAATGTCCTTGAGTAGCCCAGGCTTGAACCCAATTGAACATCTCCGGAGAGATCTGAAAATGGCTGTGCACTGACACTCCCCATCCAACCTGATGGAGCTTGAGAGGTCCTGCAAAGAAGAATGGGAGAAACTGCCCAAAATAGGTGCTAAGCTTGTAGCATCATACTCAAAAAGACTTGAGGCTGTAATTGCTGCCAAAGGTGCTTCAACAAAGTATTGAGCAAAGGCTGTGAATACTTATGTACGTTATATTTTTGTTCTTTATTTTTAATAGATTTGCAAAAATTTTAAACTTTTTTCACTTTGTCATTATGGGGTATTGTGTGTAGAATTTTGAGGAAAAAAATTAATGTAATCCATTTTGGAATAAGGCATAACATATCGAAATGTGGAAAAAGTGAAGCGCTGTGAATACATTCCGGATGCACTGTAGTGGCTGGTTGTTCTGCACTGGTTTCAGCCTCAAGTCACTGTATTTGCACCTTGGGTAAAACTAAGATCAGTGTATCTTGCATATACTATGGTAAGTAGCCAATGTCATGTCAGGAGTTCAGTTTTGTCCTCCGTTTTGCCCCCGATCACCTCTCCTCCTGTGTCTTTGTCTGTGGCCACGCCACTCACCTCCCGTGGCCACGCCCCTCACCGATCCCAGCAGATGCAGCCACTCACCCCTGATCACCACCTGCAGGTGTACTGCATCTCCCTGATCACCTCCCCAGACTATATGTAACCTGCCCCTGCACAACTCTGGTGGTCGGTTCATTTTTGTTAGCCACCCGTCCGTCTTCCGTCTGCTCCCCGTCAGCTCTCTGTCAGTCCTGTTCCTGTTCCTCCGGCCTCTGTGTCTCCTGCGGATATCCCCGTCAAAATCACCAGTCGGTGGAGTTGTCCTCCTGGCTTGGAAGATTGTTGACGCCGTCCCTTCCGCTGGTCTGCCGGCTGCCCTGTTACCCGTGTCCCCCTGGAGCTGTCGGTTGAGTTGCCCTCCCGACTGGACGTAAAGTGGACACGCTCGGTGCCACCTTTTGGTTTTTTGTTTGTTTTTTGGACAATAAAGACAGTATTTTTGGAACTTGAAACCTTGAGTCTGTGAGCTTGCATTTGGGTCCTGGAAAAACACCCACCTCATAACATGTCAACTATGATTAGCTTTCTTTCCTCTCTGTTTGTTTTGAATTTGTCCATGTGTTACGTGATTTCTTGGAAAATATTTTTTACCAATCTCTCCCTTAGTGGTCAAATCGATTTGAAACTGGATATTAATGACGCTTTCCAGAATTTTGATTTGAGGGCAAGATGCATTCACGCAAGTTGAAAACAAAGTTTGGTGCATACACTGTGGCCTTATGGATCTGCTTCATAGACATACAGAGAAATAACAGAAAAAGCTGGAGTTTTAGCTAAACTCTGAATTTAGTCAGAGGCTGAGTTTAACACAAACACAAGATCACAGAAATGATACAAAGTAAAAAGATTGTTTCACTATCTGTCTGAACACAATCTAACCACACATTGATGTAGCTACCAATAAGCATGGGTATTATCAAATCTGCCAAGACTGCAATCTGAAGGAGTACAACATTAAATAATTTTCCTTTAAATAAGTGTCTGTTAAGTCGTTATCTATCGCAGAATGAGTAACACAATTGTTCCTGAGCTGGTGGCCCACTGATGAAAGCCAGCATTTGCAGTATAGTGAACTAAATGTGATATCTGTGATATTCCCAGGAAAAATGACAGAGTTAGTGACACATTTTCCATTACCGAGCAGTGGTTGTTCCGCCAGAGGCTAACAAATTTCAACACTTGTATATGAAGCAAAGTAAATGCCATTTGACTGAAATCATAAAGGCAAGAGTTTGGCTCTCTGGGTAAAAAAACTACTAAAGCTAAAATAGAGATCCAAGAGATTGCTACGTTTAAGACTCTTTGACCTGTTTTCTAGTACCACCCTCAAGACAGCAAGGCCCTGGTAAAAGACAAAAAAAAAAAAAAAAATCACTTAACGGCAAGTTTGCCACATAGTTCTGAACAGTTTGATGTTTTCAATATGTGGTTGGAGGTTCCTGCAGTAAAAGTTCAACTTCAGGCAGGATTTAAAATTTCCATCAAAAATGTGTACATTGCTACATTCACATCCTGTGCAGATGCTGATTGATCAGTCTCTGTTTACTTTGATCTTCTGGCAGGATTGATAATCTGGGTTGGACTCCTCAGACCTATGAAGCAGCAAACTATTTTCTGCCTCTTCACAGCAGCTTGTTTTGTCCTGGAAATATTTTCTGCTCTTTAATCCTGTGTGCTGGGCACTGTGAGACATGGCTCTATGAGTCACATAGAAGATAAGTAAGGAGGAGAAAAGCAATTTCTCACTATCTGGTGTTTTATGTTCCCTGGAGAGATCATTTCAGGTCATGGGCTTGTGTCAAAGGGAAAAATTACTCTTGGTCCAGTTTGTTGAAAAGTCATTGTAAACTGCGAAAGCCCCCTTAAAAATCCCTTAACTCTGGGAGTACAACTAATTTTATTTGCCCCCTTAGAAACATTCAACCCAAAAAGTGAAAAACCGTTTCTGCATAAATTAAAGATAATCCAGAGTAAATTATGCAAATATATTCACTATGAAAAAAGAGGGGGCGGGTTGGCCGTTTATTGTGAGGTTAAAGATTCTAAGCTTCTGGTTGAAACTGAACTGAGGGCAGTTTCACTTAAATGTTTGTGGAGGCTCTGCCAATGGGGGAAAATCTCAGGGATGTTGCATCATCTAACTAACTGAGAGGTTGAGAAATATCACAATCAGCAAGCGGAGTTTAATGAAGTTATGCTGCCATAAAGTATTCACCCCATTCGATTTTAAGCAGAATTTTTTCAGGAAGCCACCAGTTTCAATTCATTTCAGCAAAAATGAACATGCAGAGACTTGAAATCTTTTATAATACAGATAATACATCAAAGTCAACATTTAGTAAACCTATTTAATGGGCAAAATGAATGTTCACATTACCATTTGCTCACCCACTCTGAAAGGTGGACCAATCAGTGACAATTGTAAGGGGTTAACTGCAATGATACATTGAAGCTATGAATTTGAGGTCTGGTGCAACAGGGCTGTAATTTACTTATAGGTAGAAGATCTGGGGCTGTATTCACAAAGATTCCTTGGACTCAAAGTAACTCCTACTGACAAAATTCTAAGAAAATTCTTTGAATTGTGATGTTTTCCAAGAATTTCCCCTTGAAGTTAGGAGTAAATCCTTGTGAAGATAAATGTCTTACCAAAACATTTAACCATTAAGAGAGCTCCTAAGGTGAAAAACTGTTAGGAGGAGGGAGGACTTTTAACAATTGTTAAGCAGTGGAGTAAATTGCATAAGTACAATGAGGTAAGAAGAAATTCTGCAAACGCGGAATGACGGCACTTTAATGGAACACCACAGATGATATTGTGTAGGGATGATGTTTGTGTCCGATCTCACTTCTCCCACTCAACACAATAATTGCAGAAATGAAAGTGATCGCAGCATGGAGATATTTGGTAACTAAAAAAGTAACTGAGGTCTGTTGCAACCTTCAGCAACTGAGTGATTACACAAACAGAAATAGCACTTTCACAGCTTCATATTGGCATGCAGTTAACTTTATTTCCACTGGAGGTCGCTGTCTATTCTGTGGCCTTTCTCACCAAGAGTGCTTTTTTTTTTTAATCAACCAATCACATCTTTTAAATGGATGCATCATACTTAGCAACTGGGTCAACCACACCTCCTCACTAAGATAAGGGTTTCTGCCCTTTTCTTGCTCCGAGAAGTTTCCTAAATCACTCATAAGTTAAGACTGGAATCGAGATCCCAGGCAACTGTTGAAATGCTGTCATTGCCGTAATTAAATTGAATAACTTTTCAGATGCAGTAGTTTCTTTTAACTAAATTAGAGGAACTTGTGCTAGTTGTGTACACGTGCAACCCCTCATTTGCCCACAATTGAGGTGGAGAGGATAAAGTTATCATGATCCACAAGCTGTGCAATAGGTATAGTACAGTAAAAAGTACAATATTCACTCTGAAATATAGTTGAGTGTGTAAAGAAAGTCAAAATGGAAATAATTAAGCAATTTGCAAGTACCCAAAAACTGTACTGTTAATATATTTTCCACAGGGCAAAATATAATTTAAACTAAGTAAAAATGAAGCTTTAAATTTAGGTAAACTTTGTACATTTAGAGACAATTTGAGAGGAATGTGCTATAAATGCTACAAGGATTATGTTCAGTGTCAACATTTTTTTCCATTCTTTCTTTGGCAATAGAGACCAGGGTTTGAGTCTTGAGTGTTTATGTGGCTGAATATTCTGCATGAGATTGTTTATGCGACATCGGACTCCTACAAAACAAAATACATCAGAGGGCAGGAGATCTAACATTAACCACAGGTTAGCAAGCTGCACTTGTTCCAGCAGATCTCTGCCAAAGCAGCTTAATGTCCATTAAAAGTTAAGCTTAAGCCCAGCCCAGTTCTATGTGCAAAAACAACGGCAGAAAGACTTACTTGTGGTTTGGGAGTTCCTTGTCAACTGGTGGAAGCCATCTGCAAGATACAGTAGGTGGCCATGACAGTTTTCTTCTAACTGTGCAACACTGCTACAGTGCGTCATTATTGTTGCCTGTACAAAGTGTCTCAGTCATCATTGCTCCTGCAATTGTTCCTCATGAGAAGAGGTTAACATCATGCCCTGTAACGCCGGGGTAATACAGACTGAACCCAAATGCACGACTCAGGACATGGAGCCTGTTTTCATCCGGCTAGGTGGAGCGCACCAGCACCATGGCACACCTTTAACACAAAAGTATGTGTCTTATAGATGCCAAACACCGGCATTAAATTACATGTCAAAGTGAACTAAGAACAGAAATCAAATATACTTACACACACAATATATATTGTGCTGCTGCAATTAACATTTCAAACATGAGTTGTCTGACTGAAATAGAGCAATGCTTTGTGAGCTAGATCAGGAAAACAAATTGAGCTGCCCATTAAAACCCAAAGCTTCAAATTAAGAAAATTACCAAGATTTCCCATATAGAATCAAAAGCCATGTCTTTTTGAAAACAATAAAGAGACTTCAGCTCATCAAAAACTCTGCCGCTCAGCTGTTAACCAGAAGCAAGAAAGAGAGCAAGTTTTTCCAGTTTTAGCTGCTCTGCACTGACTACCTGTAAAACAAAGAATTGACTTTAGGGTCCTCCTCCAAAACTATTTGCCTTAAAGAACACTGTGATCATCTGCTGCTGGCTTATTGGCAGATTTAGTCAATTTTGGTCCAACGCTGTGGAACACACTACCTGCAGACATCAGGGAAGGTAGCTCAGTGTCTTGCATTATTCTACAACACTGTTTCAAAAAAAGTTGAGACCTTGTGTAAAATGTAAATAAAAACAATGCAATGATTTGCAAATGATGTAAACCCATATTTAATTGCAAATAGACTAAAGACAACATACCAAATGTTGAAATGGAGAAATGTTTTATGAAAAATATATTTTTATTTTGATATGTTTATGTTCTTTTTTTTGTTTTTAATGTGAAGCACTGCATGTGATTTTCTCACTTTATGAAACGGTCTGCACATATATAGCGCTTAATCACCTTACACTGTTTTCCATTTACACTGATGGTGCAGAGCTGGCATGCAAGGTGCTCGCTCGCCATGGGTAGCAATTCAGGGTTCAGTGTCTTGCCCAAGGACACTTTGGCAGGAGGAAGCGGGGATCAAACCGCTAACCTTTTGATTAGTGGGCATCCCAGTCTACCATTTGAGCCACAGGTGGTTATTGTTATTAATATAATTTCAAAAAACTGTTGTGCAAATCAACATCATTGCCATAACTAAACCTCAGATTTCCCTTACATCCCCACTATAGCAGAACAGGTGTCAGGTACTCAACATTTTTAAGAGGGAATGAAACTGCAGCCTGCCCTCATCCTGGACTCTCTCATAGCCCATGAAGCCTCTAAAAGCACCAGTACCTAATGTGTTTTAGTACTCTTGTAGCTATGTGTTTATCTGGCCTGAGTTGTTGTGTCTGTATACTGATTGTGTGCTTGTCTAACAAAGAATATTGTCTGATCATGAATGTTTCATGCTCCCGGGTCTCTCCTGAAAAAGGGATCACAATTTCATTGACACTACATGATTACAATTATGGGTTAATCTGTTGGTACCCTTAATAGTTCTTTGAAAAATTGCATTATCCCTCCAATATTCTTACGTTTACCTGTATGTGATAGCATAAAGCAAAGAAAGTTTGAAAAAATAATAGTAGATATATCATTTTTGCTTCCTCCACAAATAGTATCCTAAATGGGCTTTGACCAATGTGGTGGTACCCCCAGACAAAAATGCAAATAATTGGGTGATAGTGATATTTCAAACTTCCTGTTTTAAAAAAAAATAATTATTAGTATTACACACTTCAATCTTGTAATCAGTAATGCAGCCTATTTAAATCGAGAGAGGGGGTCACTGCTGTTTCGTATCATTGTGTACACCACACTGAACATGAGCTAGAAAAGGCTAAGCAGAATTGTCTGAGAAGATCAGAAAGAAAATAATAAAAAAGTATGTTCAAGGTTTAGCCATTTCCAATCAGCTTAATGTTCTTGTGAATACAATTGTAAATAGTATTAACAAGTCTGAGGTCCCTGGAACTGTAGTCAAACTGCCTGGATGTGGCTCCAAGAGATACAATGTATCCTAGATTGAACAGAAGCCTGATGTAATGATAGACAAAGAACCAAGGAAAACTTCCAAATACATATAAACTGAATTCCAAGGTCTGTGTACATCAAGGTCAGATTGTAGCATGCCTAGCTTTTTGAATGCTGTGGGCTCCATGCAAGCCAACTAAGGAGGATTTCACTGTTGAAACACAAACTGACTGGACTTGGCTAGAATGCATGAAGATAAGGAACAATGCTTCTTGGAAAATTTATGTTGGGCAGATAAGAGAAAAGTGAAGATATTTATGAAGTCAAATCAGCTCTGTGTGACAAAACAATATTTTTTTCAAGAGAAGAACACCATAGCTACTGTGAAAAAGGAAGGAGTTATGTTCATTTTTAGGGCTGCTTTGCTGCATCTGGCACAGGGTGCCTAAAATATGTACTTATTACTTGAACTTATTATACACCTTGAACTCTGCTTCTGGGCCTCCGTCTTACATTTTTCCCTGATAGAGATGCCAGTGGGCCAAGTTTTAAAATATTTCTGAGGCGATTGGGGGAAGCTAAGCTTTTCCGAGTGGCACCTGGGCTGATATCAGTCTACTCGTCTGACTGTGGAGAAGCTAAAGAACATGGGGATTTAATTTTTTTTTTTAAACTGATGTTTAAGTGATTCTACTGCAGCTTGATTCAAAGCAAAATTGTCTTGCTCTTATGCACATAAAATTGGACGACGCACGCACTTGTTCCACAGTGAATTGGGATTTCTGGGTCACTGCTGATGTGTTGGTGTCAATTTCATGAGGTCGAAGCATCTCTCATAGGTCAAGAGTTCAGCAGCCCTGTGATCTCCACCACAAACATTTGGACACAAAAATAAAACTGCCCTCTGCCGTTTCACTGATTATGGTGCTGACTGTGGGCTGAGAGTAATCAACCGCTGCTCCTCTCAGGGCACTCTGAGTTGCAGCACCTGATTTGCCTATAAACAAATTCTCTCCTGTTGATACTTTTGATGAGCATTTTGATAAGTTAATGTTTCTTTGTTATTCTCTGCATAAATAAGTTTGAGGTACTTACAGAATCCCATTCAAATTTAATTATATTATATTATTATTATTATTATTATTTTGGCACTTGGGTGCAATACAAAATGTTTGTGATCACATATTTGTCCACACATGTTCACACATCATTTAGTCCTTATTGCTTGGGTTCAAGCCCCGTAGGGGCAGAACTCTATTGTTTTTGCTTTGGTTTATTAGAAAAATGAAACTTGGCACAATAACTGGAAATGATGTGCATTACTTTCTAAAAAAAGATAGCCAAATTGGCACAGTGCTTCATGCATAGTGTAACAATGACACAACTTTGACTTAGATTACCTCTGCAACGCTTTGTCACGCAGACGAAGCACTGAAATTCCTGCAAAGCTCAAGTCGTGCAGTTTCATAGATGTGTTACATCTCTCTGTGATGAGCACTCCGTCGTCTTATCAGAGGAAATCTACATTTCACAACTTCAAAAAATTTAAATAAATCACCCATACATCCTACTGAGCTGCCATTTTTTTCAGCGCATCTACTGAATTGGGACAAAACTTTCAATTCAGAAGTCCAGAGTCATCACATTATTTTTCAAAATATGCAAAATGACTTAACATAAATATCTCCATAACGCTTCAATCAAATGCTACCAAAATCATCATACACATTCTTTGGATACTAGATATCCAATTTTTTCAATGGTGTTCAGTTTACTTAAAAGGTTAGTCTGCAGCAATTATTAATATCTTACTGTAATTAGACATGTATGAAAAATAATTTTTACTTTGCCAAATGTTTGCTCAAACCTTACCAACATACAGTATTTGACATCATCAGAATGATGTGTGAATTTTTCCACAATTGTAAAATTAACATTTTGACAGACAATTGATTAGTTTATGTGGGCGTGGCCTACTCATCTTTCTGTTCTATGTCATGCCTTTGCTGAATTTCCTGTGAGCAGGAAGAAGCAGATGACATTAAACCTGTTAAAATAACTGGACATGATCTGCTATTGCTTCCCAAAAAATATGATTAAAACTGGCCAGATGTTGGCGCTATAATTAACAGTCAAAAGGTGAAAAAAGCTCTTTGCTGCTTGGAGTTTTAGCTTTAGCCAAATGAGCTGCTTCCACTCCACCATTGAGTGCAAAAAGGGCTTGAACCTGCCAATTGTGGCTACATTTTTAACAGTGTTCACGTTTGTTACGTTTCGGTGTCTTCTCTTAATGTGCTGTATATACATTTATATATATATATGTATGTACACAACGTTTGTTGTGTAAGGAAGTAGAGAAGGGCCAGTCACTGCGGGCTGTGGGCGGTGCAACTCTTCAGTCTGACGGCTCTTCTCAGTCAATCGGTGTGGAAGAAAGCAGACGGGAGTGAAACGGCGCACCAGGACCCTGGATCTGTACTACACACACAGACACAAACAATCATACCATAATTGGCAGGAGTAGTGCAGAGCAGCATGGAACTGTGAGGGCTGCGGGCCGATCGGGACCTGCTCCCCGCGCCCCCCCTCCCACAAACAAAAATCACTATTACATTTGTTTACCGCATCTGCCGAGTTTTTTTCCCCCAACATGGAGACTACAGGCTGCTGGCTGCTACTGGCTGCACACTTCATCCTCATCTGCCAACAAGGTAAGGCATGCTGTAATTTATGTTTGTCTTCACATGACACAGAAACATTTAAATGACGTGCTCGGATTTTAATCAGTATGTGGTCGTCTACAACTTGCTGCGCTAACTTTAAGGTGATTGCGCAGAAGCTTCAGGTGAGCTTTCAAGTGCGCTGCGCTGCCTTAAACTAACGACGTCTGCTTGTCGTCTGCGCATTTGTACTTGTAAGAATCAGAAGTGTAACTATTTCTCAAAAATCAAACTGAGATGTCCTACGTGTTTGATATCGAGACTCGGGTCTTTGGGTCTGTGGGATTTCAAATTAAAATATTGTTAGGCCTATATAGCCTTGCATATCAGCTCCAAACTGCAGCTGTCAAGCATGAAAGGAGAAGTTTGGACACGGGAGTCTAACTGGTTTATTTGGCAACAACAGCAGTCTTAAAAACACATACTATCACTGCAAAACTGTAAACTAATCGTAACTGGATTTATATTATCAATGATAATTTTTTAAAGAAATTGTATAAAATAAATTACTGGATGTAACGTTAATGTCACTCATGCCTCATTAAGAATACTTGTGGAATATGAGGTCTCTGATCACCAGACATAGTATTGAGAGTGGGTTAGGAACCTTTCTGTTGTTGGATGCCAAGAGAGGTTAAATTACTATTCTATTTCTGGGAGGTAAAATGAGTATTCTTTTTGCAAGATTTAGGTGGAATCTGTCTAGACTGGGGGAATTGTTCCAGCATGCCTGCTCGCAAAAAGGAAGGGATGCCTGTTTAACTTGAATTACTGTTTTAAGGTTGTATATCTCCGCTCACCATTTAAGTTGTAGTTTACCTCCATATCTATTCAAACTCACATGTTAAAGCAAAGAATCAATAAAGTCTAAAATGTTAATGGTTCATGCACATCCCCAATCCTTGCAGCGCAGAAGATCTATGCAATCACAACAGTTTGAAGGTGGACACCCAAGAGTAGTATCACCAATTCAGCATCTAACATAAATGTGAAATATGGTCACAATCTCCCTTTCTGGTCATTATTCTACTTAGAACATTTGAATTTCACAGTGAAGATGATCTTTTGGGTATAAAATGTCATCACTTCCTCATCTTATCCTGTTAGATGTTGTTATAAATAGCCTTTGAATTCCTGAGTAAAGAGCAGAAGCTTGTTTTGTGATGTAATGGTTACCTTTGATCGTCAAATTCTAATCAGATTGTTCTTGAGTCCGAGTGAATGTTAGTGGCAACTAGAGACAAGCCAAGTACAGCATTATCTATATCTGAATCTATTAAACCAACTCAATTATCTGTATATATATATATATATATATATATATATATATATATATATATATATATATATATATATATATATATAAAAAAAACACGTTTATTGTTATTGTTGAGGTATAGTGAGTAACTCAGCTGAAGATATTTTATACAAACCTAATTGAAACAAGCCGATGGCAGAAATTAACCAGAAGAGTCACGAGTTTTTGTTAATTCCTGTGGACACCGGACACTGACAGAACGTGTCAGTGTCCACAGGTGGGGCTTGGTGTGTAGGTGGCCTCGTTGTGTGCACACAGCTAATGTCTGTTAGAAACCTTCATTAAAACGGATACTGACAATTACTCGGATCATACTTGTGTTCGTCAAAAGTATGTAATCTGTACCGGATACTTGTTTCAGCTGAGTAGTCGTCTCATTCCTCCTATCTACTGTCTACAGCAGTAACCTTTCTTCAAGAATGAGATGATTAGAATTTGGTGGTCAAAGGTAACTGTGACCTCACAAAACACATTTGTGGCCATTACGCAATAATTCATACATTAATTATGACCAAATTTCCCACAAATATGCAATAGGATAAAATGATTAATTTTTTTCTTCTCTCTATTATTTAACAACCTAACCAAGGGGCACAAGGGACACATTTAGGGGCACATTCATGACAAATACTGAATTGATGACATTAACCTGGGGTGTCCATTTACAAGTTGCAGTGATTGTATAGATCTTTTGTGTGTGAAGCATCTACATTTTTTTTTTTTTATTATTCTATGCAGCAACATCTATATGAGTTTACATGGATACAACCCCTTAAATTGTATATTACAATTTAAGGGGTTAGTGGAGGCATACAGCTGCTAGATGGTAATTCTGGTTTCTATCATAATATATTGCCGTTTATCACTATATGTATTTACAGCCCTGAGAGCGACTCCATTATTCTGCTTTGTGGTGGTTTATATTCAGGCATTGGCAGTACTTGGTTAAGGTTATTAAAAGATTGTCATTGGCTTTGATAAGAGAAAGTCTACAGTGACTTGAGACACAACTCTTTAAATTACACTTTACTTAAACTACCTTTTCCCTGACTTAACCAAATAGATTTAGTTACCTAAAACCAACTGGTGACATAGTCTTGATGTGAGCCTTGGGGTCTGGTATGAGTTTGGTTGAAAATGTGGCATTTTACTAAGTGAAAACCTTTCTTCTGAGCATTCAATGCACTCAGTGATTATGTTGTCACCTAAACATTGTGGGTAAATAATTTCGTTGTACGGACAGGGTTGCTTGGATATACCAGAATTAATCACTAAAAACAATCTCACCATAATTTACAATTAACAGCCTCTCGAGAGATTCCAATCATATTACATGATCCTCCTTAACAGATGGAATTTGGCAAGTTGTGATGCAAATTTTCATCTTTTCAACTTGAAGTTGCAAAACAATTTCACCACAGTTTGGCTGTTCTGTCAGCAATGTGTAGCAAACAGTTGGGGACTGATTCACGAAAGGTTTGTGTGTGTTAAAGTGAGTGCAAACCTTGTACCATTCACACATTTTTTTTACAAGCTGATCTACTAACGATGTTCAGTGAGGATTGCGTCTTTCATGTTTGCCTGAATACATATACAATATTGGCCATTTCTACTTGAATGCCCAAAATACTATAATTCTACTAAATCACCCGCAAAAGGATGCAATATAAATGTGAAAACCTTTGGAATAAACATGCAATTTAGTACCCTTTCTTTGAGATCTTAGTAAATCAAGCCCCTGATTTGCTAAAACGAATGTTTTTCCTGCAGACTTTCAGTAGTCTTCTACCTTTTCCCTCCCGTTCAAGCTTGAAAGTATTTTTTTCTCGACCCTCTGTGGTGGTATCTCAGATACATTATATGCTACACTAAAGGAAATATTAAGTCTTATTACATCAAAAAACAAAAAAATACTTAAGATTTCTTGACTATTTTATTTAAATAGAATTTCTCAAATTCAACCCAAGAAATTTAGTTATATTTGGAAACTTTATGGTCTCTTAAAATGCATACTCAGTTCGTGGTCGCACAAATATTATTTAAAAAAAAAATATGGAGCATTCAGTTTGTCCCCCAAAGTTGTAGATCTTTAAGAAGTCAGTGGAGATGAATTAGGATTTGTCACCATTAGCCTAAACACTGGAAGGGTTTTCCAACTCTTATCCTCTGGTTGGCCCTTCCAGTCATCCAGTGCAATGGCAGCATGCCAGAGAGGACACTGATCTGCTTGGTTTAATCTTTTCAAGGGGTGAGACGTGAAACAAAGATTAGGAGGGAGAAGCAGCCAGTCTTAGCTGAAGAGATGTGAAACCTTTTGTGCCCAGGCCAGTGAGCCTGGATCTGTGCTGGATGGTTCAGTACCTGCAGAAAGCCTCTCTGCTTCTCTATGCCTCCTCCCTTTTCATGTTGGTTGGTTTAAAAGGAAGCTTGGATGAAATGTTGGGGCACAAAAGAGGTGCCAGCTTGTTCAGGAGCAGTGCAGGAATGGTGGATGGTGAAAGAAAAGAAGCATGAAGAGAAAACTCAGCACCATGTGTCCTCCCAAAAGATATTTGTGAATGGGCAGTGCCAACCGTGCCCTGGACTCCGTCTGGGACCTTGGAGTTTCCGGATCTCGTGTTTTCTAACAGAGATCTGCTGACAGATGGCCGTCACAGTCAGGCAGTCTGTCAGTCAAACACATGCAGAGGGTGGCTGTGGATGTGATGCCCACCTCCAGCCGAGCTAAATAGGTCTGCCATTTGTAACAGATAGGCTCATGTTTTCTGTCTGAAAGCAATCCTCGTACAGTGAAATAATTATTTGTCAATTTAATTGTTTTTCCTGCTGTTACAATTCACAAAGGGATTCCTTTGTGCAATGGATGAACAATATCAACAGTCCTCATTCTATTTTAAATGTCTTCTGAAGTTAATGCAAAAAGCAAAAAGTCCAACTGTATGATTATTTTAGAGGCTATTACTTTATTTAGCGTACCATTATTGATAAATATGTGATGGATAAAATAATAGTAACACCTGCATTCTCAAAATGATTCACTTGATTCAACACTTTTTAAAGCAGTTTTAAGAAGAGCTTCACATTGGAACCGGAAGAAGGATTTTTGTATTTGGCTGCATTAGTTTTAGATAGGTAGACCTAAAAACCTGGCAATGCTGTTTACAAACTACTTCAAACCTGTTTTTTTTTTTTTTTTCATTTCTGCACTCAGCAAACCGCCCAATGCAGATTAATCTGTCTTGTTCTACACATAATTACATGCGAGTATACCCATCTGATTTGACCAAGTCAGCCTTTGGCCAGGATGAGCAGAGGAATGATAAAAAAAATAAAAAAATAAATCAGTTTTCAGTGGTCATATGAGCAATTGAATATTGTTTTATTGTTTGTAACAGCCACATATTGCAATAAAGTGTGGCTATTGATGCTCCTCTAGGCTATTTTTCAGCGGATCCGCCTGTGTGCTGTTCCAGCTCTGACACGGCCATCAGAGCTGATCAATGCCATTAGTCAATGCTTGACATTCCATCAGATGCGCCGTGGTGTGTGTCAGCAGTGTCCTAGAAGCAGCTCTCTTTTTTTTTTGACGGAAGTGGGACAGAGATCATGTCAGTCAGCACAGAGCAGATTGTCAGGGCTGGAAGTCAGACAGCGGAAAGCATAGAGCATCAGGTCAATTTTCCAAATATAATAAGCCTGTGTAGAATACCAATTGTATGTCATATCACTAAATCAGCTATACCCCGTGTTTTTTTTCCAAGTAGGAACAAAACTACATTCTCTTCTGCAACAGGCAGTGTTATGCAATAATCACGTAGATTAATTATTTTTGAACAACCAAAACACAGCAAACTGTATTATCCTTATTGGGTGCCGTACAAAATAGGAAATAACGGCAATAAACAGAAAACACACAAAAAGAAAGGCATGCAGAGTGCATTAGCTAGCTAACCAGGTAGCATTATAGTGTGTTGACAGCTGGGAGAGGCTCTTTTGTTTTTAATACACAGAAAAGAGTGACGAATGTAGAGAAGGAGGATGGACCGGAATTTGTATACAAGTAGAATGGAAACACGATTATGAATATTATATTCAATTTCTGCCAATATATCCCCCTTAAAGCTGTCGTTAGTAACTTTGAACAAAGTGTGGAAAAAAGGGACGTTATGTCATATTTGCTAAAACTGTCTCTATGCACTGATAGTATTGCATTAATAATCTTAGACATTGCTTTTGAGACGTTGCTTGCCTCGTATTCACCAAGTGATTCTAACTGCTCCAACTGTTCTGTAGTAACTAAACTGTTAATTTACTGGCTTGTCATCTATGTGAGTGCATTAATGTGCGAGCTAACATTACACATGTAATAAGCTTACTGTGCTTTCAAAAACACTAAGATTAATTTATTACAAAGTTGGACTACTTGTTGCAAAATAAAAGAAGTTATGAATTGAGGACCATGTTTCCAGCTAAAATATAGGCAGCTGAAGGTCACTGTAAAGCATGTTGCTTCTGGCTGTGAGGAGTTAAGTTTTTGTTTCTTACCGGTGTGTGTGTGTGTTTGTGCACACGCCATGTTGCCTCTTCAGTTGCCGTGGTTAATGGCTGTGCGTGCACGGCAAAATTTGAGGCGAAGTGCGCTCTCGTCTCAAAGTTACCAACTACAGCTTTAATCCTACACACTGATCCATTCATTTCTGGTAATCTCACTTGAGTCTAAACGGATATTTTCTCAACAGACCTTGATCAAATTAAACGCCAGGCCCCAGGAATTCACATAAACGATGGCAAATAGTAAACCCCAACTTTTACAACACAGCTTAATGTTTCATGTTATGTCTCTCTAAGATAATGACTTTGAGCAGAGAGACAGTTGTCAAACTCCTAAATTGTGAAAAGTGGCTCAACAACAGCTGAAAATCTGTTTCTTGTAGACCTTGAGTTCGCACTTGTCACCTTACTGCTAATGTACTCCGGGGTGTGTCTGCACACCATGACATCATTGTTAGGCCTTGTTACAGGTGCAACAAAGCTGACCATAGCCAACATTTGACAATATAATACTTAAACACCAAAACGTGTAAGGAACCAACACTTTTCTTCAACAATGAATTTGAGAAATATATATATTTTTCACTAGACCCTTTTCTTTTTGAAAAAAAGAAGCCAGAATTGTACATATTATCTAAACCCAAGCATCTGTTCAATAATTTTTTTCGCAGTTTAAAATAGCCAGCTGACATTTATGTCAAATTTAAATACTTTACATTTTGCAGTACTTCACTTTCAGCGCATTTGGTTGATATCCTGCCAATCCAGTTCAACAATTGGAATATTGTATACAAATCCCATTCCAGTCTGGTTAGGTTAGGTTAGGTAGTTACTTTATTAATCCCCGAGGGGAAATTGTTTCGCTACAGCAGCATACAGAAGCAATAAGATAATAAAGGAACAATAGAAAATCAATAAAATAGCAGTAAAAAATATAAAATATAAAATGCACAGTGTATATACAGTATATATAGTACAGTATATACATGTATATATATTATATACAATATATTATGTTCATTCTTTAAAGACATGTGGTCATCTCAGATGACCTTGTGTTTGTCTTTAATCTTTTCTCTCCTTTACAATCATGTCTTTACTTCCCCATATCTTAACACCTTCTCTTCCTCTGTCCCTTTTCTTTTATTCCTTCATGTTCATCCAAAGCAGCTGCCACTGGGCAGACGTCCTTCACTGCCCCACTAGTAGTTTAAAAAAAAAAAAAAAAAAAAAAGCAGTTTTCCAGTCATGGCAGCGGGGGTATTTGATGACCAGATTAGGGGGTATTAGGCACAACGGCATTCACTCAGGCATACTGAGGGGCCACTGGCTTGAATCTTTCAGAGTTGCCCCTTTTCTTTCCACTGGCCTTCGGCTGAATGGAGGTCGGGGGTTATGTGGGAAAAAAAGCAGCCAGGTCTTCGGCAGAGGTAAGCCGAGGTAAGCCGAGGAGGCCAGTTTGTCCTGCGCCACCTCCTTAGTCCCGGCCTGCTGAATTATGCTGTCAGAGGGGAGATTTGTTTTGTAACACTAGGAAAGGGGGCAACTTCAGAATGACAGGAGGTGTAGGGGGGTATATTGAGCAGGGAGGGTGCGGTGCTGAGCAACACAGAAAAGAAAAGAGTGAGGGTAGGTTCCGGGGGGAATGGGGAGGGAGGGGGCATTTAAGCATGACGCATGATAGCACTGATTTGTCCAGTGGCTGTGGTAGTGAGGAGGGTAGGACGCTGTCACACTGTGAAGCTGGAGCATAATTGTGGGAGCACAGTGTTCCTTGGGTGGAGGGGAATGATGGGGGGGGGGGCATTTCAGTGTATGTCTCCCATTTCTGTTCTCAGGCCTTCTTCTTGGGTACACTGAAAAAACAATATATTACCAACAAGTTATTGGTCTCCAATTTGACCTGTAAGACTTTACATGATGTAGTGGAGGACAAGGCAATGCTATTCAGTGCATGTTTGCTCTTTGTTTCCGACCTTTTTTTAAGTTTAAAAAGACCCAGAGGATATCATTTAACCATGAAGGGTAAAGATCCCTTTAGATAGTGAGTTTATAAGGTGTTTAGAGCCAAAGACCATAATTGCAGTCTTACTTTAAAAAAAAAACAACCTAAAGTTATACAAATAATGTATTACTGAAAACTGACCTCGGAGCTTCCATTAATGATCAAATTACATCAATTATCATTATTTGCAGCCTTGTAGCTCCCAAAAATGGTTTGTTACTTTATTTTAAAGGTTTGCTGTCTGGCCATAGTTTCATATGGATACGTTTTGTTTGATTTATTGTCCAAGACATATGTCCATACACTCCAGTGTTTCATGTGCCTGGCACTTTAAATGGCCTGTAGTCAGAAGCAACTGTAGTCAATTTATCAAGCTAACCATGTTCTTGGAATTACTTAACAGACCTCTAAGCACTTGATATATGATACATGTATATTTTAAAAACTCAGTCTGGCTGTCTGGATTTTCAATGTACCTAATATTTATCTTGAAATATGAGAAGCGTGTAAAACTGGATCCGGAAAGTGTTGTACCATGCCTGTGCTGGCAGAACTCAGGGAATTCTGTTGTATGCCTATAGCAGTCCTGATGTGCAAATTGGTCTGGGTATAGTGGTGAAAGATTAACTTAACCAACTAGTAGCTGGTTCCTTCTGAGGTTTTTCTGCAGGATCGCTGACGCTCAAGAGTGTTGTATTTTCATCTAGTAAAGCAAATGATCACAGGCGTCAAGGGAAAAACAATACCAACCTTTTGTCATGTCTGCATGCTAACTGTGCCACTCGACCTGTGTAGGTTTTGTTGACGGAAAACGCAATAGGTATTTTGCCTTCATGTTTTACATCTTTAAACAGAGTATCTTTCAGGCGTATTAGGAGAAATATATTTTTTCTTATGTTCAAGTGACTCGCCTTCTGCTCCAGGTCCCCTGATTTTAATCTCATTGAGATTTTAAAAAAAGGATAACAATTACAAATCACACATACCTATGCCAAGAGGTTTTTAGCGCTTCCTTATTTTTAAGACCATAGAGCATTAGAGCCTTCCAGTTGCTACACATTAGTACTGCACTGATACAGCTCTATGCTAACTGTTATTGGAAATGACAGTGCAAATCATGGTAATATAGAGGGCAATGTTATTGTCTTTGACAATCAAACATGAAGCACATGTGACCTGACTGCCACTATGCCAAAATCACCTCAAAGCTCTCTATTGCTCATGGGAGCTTTGAAGGATTGTGATGTCTTGTTGTTGCTAGAAAAATTTGATTGGTCAGACAAAATACAGATAGCTGTCAATCAAGCAATGTCTAACCAGAGTCCTGAAAAAAATGGTGTGATCAGTCAAATTTACATCTCTTTAAGCTTAGTTTTATTTTTAGAATTTATTTTTCATGTTCCAGAGGAGACTTGTTATTGCGGTCGCGATACACAATCAAGAAAGTGACACTTTATCCTCCAAAATAACTGGAGTATGTTATGATAAATACCCTGATTTCATTAGCAGACTTTTTTCATTGCTCTACTCTTTATTTTATATTAGTAGGTAGGTATATACTTTATTAATCCCCGAGGGGAAATTTTTTTGCCACAGCAGCATACATACAGAAGCAATAATAGAAACAATAGAATAAAATAATAGAATAGAATAATATAATAGAAAAGCAATAAAATAAAATAGCAGTAAATAGCAGTAAAAAATATAAATATAAAATATAAAATGCACAGTATATACAGTATATATACAGTACATTATATTATATACAACAAACCAATAAACAGTCAACATATATATATATATATATATATATATATATATATATATACACACATACACATACAGTACAGTATATATCTATACATATAATATACAAGCAATCAAGAAACACAGTCAACAGTGTTTTTGTACTGTGATGGATTTTGCCAGAGTTGAGTTATTGTAAAGTCTTATGGCAGTGGGCAGGAATGATCTCCTGTATCTGTCCTTGTGACAGCAGAGCTGGAGGAATCTTTTAGAGAAAGTGCTCCGCTGTCCCTGCAGCAGGTGGTTGAGAGGGTGGACAGGATTATCCAAGATGGACAATAGTTTGTTCAGCGTCCTCCTCTCCACCACCTTTTCCAGGCTGTCCAGTTTGTAGCCGATGATGGAGCCGGCCTTCTTAACCAGTTTGTTAAGTCTGTTGATGTCACCGGCTCCAATGCTGCTCCCCCAGCAGACTCCAGCGAAGTACAATGCACTGGCCACAACAGACTGGTAAAACATCTCCAACATCTTGCTGCACACATTGAAGGATCGAAGTTTCCTCAAGAAAAAGAGTTGACTCATCACCTTCTTGTAGACAGCATTGATGTCTTTAAACTCTCGTGTTTAACTTAAGAGAAAGTCTACTCTGTGGTGATGTTTACAAGTAAAATGTTTTTTATTGCTGCAAATGGAAATATTCTACCGGTCTGGTTCATGTAAGTTTCAATTTAGTTAAGACTCAGTAGGTGACATGTTAAGATTGAGATTTTGTGTTGGGGGCCACATCTTTATGTTGTATTTTTTTATTTTTTATTGTCGCTCCTTTTTCCCTTTTCTTATCTCAGCTCTTAATCTCAAATTTTCTCTCCCCTTTTCACCACTTTTGTATGCTGCTGCACATCTTCAATCACACTTTTGTCCTGCATTTCTCCCATTTTACTGCCTCATGCCTTCATCCTTCTACTGTCCACCCCGTTCTTCTTACCCTTAATGTTTTTAATCCTCCTCCTCATTTGTTTCCCCTCTTGTTTTTTTTGTGTCTGGGTGGGTGAGGGATGAGGGGGTGTTGAGGGTGGGTTGTTTTTGTTTGGCCAACCATCTTGTCTCTGCTGGTGTCTGCCTGGTGCTCTGCCACCACCATTAACCATCCACCCCTCCGTCTCCTACACTGTGCTTACTGCCAGTCTGGATGCTGTAATGGATGACGAGGCAGATCCGGGTGGCCTATGGTGCCTCTGAAAGAGGACCCAGTCACACCAGGGCCCATTGCTGCAGAAAACAAGTGGAGCCCCTGTGGAGTAGCTGGTGGAGAGCCATTTGTACTCCACTTTTCTCGCTGTTTTCTTCACCCAGCTGCCTTTGAATGTGTGGTCTCTACCATGGTTCATTCGATGGCCCTCATCTCTCAACCAGCTGAATGCGAAATCCTAAAAAGTGATACAGGAAAAAGGCCATCGATAAAAGGCCTCCGTGGAGGAGGTTGGTCAGTCAATGTCCTCTTCAGTAAAAGGGCTGGTTCGCTCCTTTTCTACCCCATTCACAGCCTTGTGAAGGGGTTCTAAGCAGGTGAATGTGGAGAAACTTTAGGCAGATGTTGGTGTGCACAAAGGAATTCAATGGGCCTCAACGAGGCTTTTCAAGTACTTACAGGACATTTATATTTACATTTCAGGCATGAGTCTGATCCTCTTATCCAGATCAGCCTCCATTGAGTTTAGCAGCAGAATAAGCTTAAATTCCTTGATAACTGACATTACAAGCTGAAAGCAGCAGGGTTGAGAGCGCATTGAGGGTAGAGGACACCAGAGGCTCCAAAGAAGTAAAAAGAAAGATAAGAGAATCAGATACAATACAGATACATTGTACATTTCAAAAGACTGAGCCAACAACTACTTTTCACTTGGCATCAGGGTTGGCAATAAGCACCTGCCACCAATGAAATGTGTGTAGTTTTGTGCAGTGGCTGCTCAATTTTCTTGACATACCAGCCACGGCGATAGGTAAATAAAAAGCACCATATATAAACATGTCATTTTAACAGGGATTTGTGACATTCCACAAGGCAGAGTCAGTGTTTCATCTACCATTTGGGCCCCACCCCTATAAAAAACAGAAAATATTATTTATGCATTTCTTTGCACCCGTTTTATTTGAGCTCAGTTTAAAAGTTTTGCTGACGGTCTTGCTACCTCCGCTTTGTTTTTCTCCTGTCCTCTTTGTGTCTTTTGCAAAGGGCGCAGCTCAGACACCTACACACACACATGGAAAAAGGGAGAGACACGTTAAGTGAACGACTTTACACTGACTTGTTACCACACTGTCAGTGAAAAATTATTAGTTTGTGTGTGATTATGTCCTTTGAGGCACAACATTCCTGCTGTTATGAGGTGGTGTTTACCAGGACCCAAATGCAGGCTCACAGACTTGGGTATCGGTTCCAAAATACAGTCTTTATTCCAATAAAAAAACAAACAAACAACGTCAATCTGCTTCCCAGTCGGGAGGGCAACTCAACCGACAGATCCGGGGAGACACGGCTGGCAGGGCAGCCGGCAGACCAGCGGGCAGGACCGCTGGAAGAAACGGAGTCAATAATCCTCAGAGTCGGGAGGGCAACTCCACCGACAGGTAGCTCCGCAGGAGGAACAGAAACGGGAACAGGACAAACGGAGAACAGACTGAGGACGGACGGGTGACTAACAAATGAACCGACAACCAGAGGAGTGCAGGGGCAGGATACATATAGTCCGGGGAGGTGATCAGGGAGATGCAGCACACCTGCAGGTGGTGATCCGGGGTGAGTGGCTGCAGCTGCTGGGACTGGTGAGGGGCGTGGCCACGGGAGGTGAGGAGAGGAGGACACAGAACCAGCAGACAGGGGACTGAGGGGACACCGGAGGAGAGGGGATCGGGGGCAAAACGGAGGAAAACCGGACTCCTGACACCTGCATGTTGTAGATCAGCCAGTCATTTGCATAGTTGCTGTAATTCTCTATGTACATGCAACAGACGTCTGATGTCAAAGTCAGTTCATGTTCACTGACTGGTTGACTGGTAAAATGCATAAGGGATGGACGGGAGGATGAGTACAGGGCAGTAGTGGAGGACTTTGTGGAGTGGGCGGGAAGGAATCACCTGCTCCTGAACGTGGCCAAGACCAGAGAGATGGTGGTCGACTTCAGGAGGAAGGCGACGGCTCCACAACCGCTGAGAGTTCTGGGAGAGGAGGTGGACATGGTGGAGGAGTACAAGTACCTGGGTGTGTCCATCGACAACAGACTGAACTGGAAGACCAACATCAACGCTGTCTACAAGAAGGTGATGAGTCGACTCTTTTTCTTGAGGAAACTTCGATCCTTCAATGTGTGCAGCGAGATGTTGGAGATGTTCTGCCAGTCTGTTGTGGCCAGTGCATTGTACTTCACTGGGGTCTGCTGGGGGAGCAGCATTGGAGCCGGTGACACCAACAGACTTAACAAACTGGTTAAGAAGGCCGGCTCCATCATCGGCTACAAACTGGACAGCCTGGAAAAGGTGGTGGAGAGGAGGACGCTGAACAAACTATTGTCCATATTGGATAATCCTGTCCACCCTCTCCACCACCTGCTGCAGGGACAGCGGAGCACTTTCTCTAAAAGATTCCTCCAGCTCCGCTGTCACAAGGACAGATACAGGAGATCATTCCTGCCCACTGCAATAAGACTGTACAATAACTCACCTCTGGCAAAATCCATCACAGTACAATAACACTGTTGACTGTGTTTCTTGGTTTGTTTGTATATAATATATATAGATATATACTGTACTGTATATATACAGTGAACCCTCGTTTTTCGTGGGGGTTACGTTCCAAATAGAAACCGTGATAGGCGAAATCCGTGAAGTAGTAACCTTTATTTTACAATTGAAATAGATAGAACTGGACATTAAATATATCTACGTTACATATAGTCGTAATGTGATTTCAATGCACGATGCAAATCCGTGAAGCAGCGAGACCGTGAAAGGTGAACCGCATTATAGCGAGGGTTCACTGTATATACATATATATATATATGTTGACTGTGTTTCTTGGTTTGTTTGTATATAATATATATAGATATATAATGTACTGTATATACTGTGCATTTTATATTTATATTTTTTACTGCTATTTACTGCTATTTGATTGCTTTTCTATTATTCTATTCTATTCTATTATTTCTATTATTATCTTATTGCTTCTGTATGCTGCTGTAGCGAAAATTTTTCCCCTCGGGGATTAATAAAGTAAATACCTACCTACCTACCTAAAATACCGCAGGGTGTGTACTAGGGATGATGGAAGTATAGGATGGGAGCAGCTGCTGGTGCTACCATCAATTATTAAGCATATTAATAGTTCAGCTTTATAAATATTAATTTTTTCCCCAAGTTTATTTTTTATTAAATAAACTTGAATGTTTATTATTAAATATTATTCATATTATTATTAAATATTGAGTCTGCCCCAACATTTACATATAAGCGAATCAAAAGATTATGAATGCATTCAACCTAAAATCAAAGTAAGAAATACAAAGACATTTTTTAATTTAAAATGTGTTTTATATTTAGATAATGATGGGGAGGATGTGTTAGCCATCATTTGTTTCAGTGCAAAGTGTAAAAATAACAAAGAAGTGTGTCAAGGGTAAAAGGAGAACAAGTTTAAAATCTATAATTTCCTCTGTATCCCGCCTCTGCTGCCAATTTCAATTAGGTCATCCCTCAAAATAGTCATGTCTCCCCAAGGCACTATCACAAAATGTCTTCCTGTTAATGAGTAGGCGATTGTGCTGATGATGTTCACTTGCTTGGACTGAAGCAATATCGTGGATTCATGCAAAAATCAACCAGTGTTTGGTTACAGATGTGCAGCTCTTATACAGCAGCTCCTGTTATCACCTGCAGATGATGTAGCATGGACAATGTGTAGAGGTATATGACGAAGGTGGGATATCCTGCTCAGTGTTTCAGTGAGACCCGATTGGTGTTTTTTCATGTCAAGCCAATGTGCTACACTTTACAAATACTTTTTATTATAGCTCCGCACCGCCGGTGATAGCAGTAGCTGGAGGCATTATGTTTTTGGGTCGTACTGCTGTCCGTCAAGGCGTCCGTTCATACTGTTCTTGTGAACATGATATCTCAAGAATGCCCTAAGGGAATTTCTTCACACTTGGCAAAAACATTCGCTTGATACTAAGGATGAACTGATCAGATTTTTGGGGGCAAAGAACAAGGTGGCTGTGACTTTAATTCTACATGTTCATGTAACCATGATATCTAGGATATAACGATTGTATGGAATTTCTTCAAATGTGACACAATTGTTTATCTGGCTTTAAGGATGAACTGATTAGAGATTGGGGGAGAAAGGTTCAAGTTCAAGGTCACCGGGACCAGGTATCCTTCTCATTGTCTGTCCCGTTCTTGTGAATGCAGTATCTCAAAAGGACTTTAATCATGCAAGATGGCGCCGCGCTAGCGGCAGCCTGTTGCAGCAGCTCCCCTCCCCGAGTGTGTTGTTTATTAGTATTTTTTAAGCCTTTCTCCTCTTCGTAGTTGTTTTGTTTTTTCTTTCTCTCGTGTGTTAAGTTAACGGTCAGACAATGGACCGTAATTTTTCCACGTTTCTGGATGGGGGCTCTGTTATTGTTTACTCGCATGATCAGCTGATCGCGCTGAGTAGCCCTCTACTGCTACAGCCCGGAGCGAGGCCTGAGATCCCCGTTGAACTTCGGAGAAGACGGCGGGGTTGCAGAGCTGGAGCTAAGCTAAAGGCGGAAAGGAGGAAATATAAACCAGCGGTACCGGCAATCTTAATGGGGAACGTGAGGTCGTTGGCCAACAAGACGGACGAGCTCGGCGCGCTGGTAAAGACACAGCGGGAATACCGGGAGTGCAGCATCATGTGTTTCACCGAGACATGGCTGCACTCACATTTCCCGGACCACAGCGCGGCCGTACCCGGCTTCAGGACTATTCGGGCGGACAGAGACGTTGTTCGGAGCAGCAAGAAGAAAGGTGGAGGGATTGCAGTCTATGTGAACGAGAGGTGGTGCAATCCCGACCACGTGTGTGTGAAGGAACGTTTTTGTAGCCCGGACATTGAACTTCTAGCAGTGGGGATGCACCCGTATTATTTGCCGAGGGAGTTCACGTCCGCCATTGTTATCGCTGTTTACATTCCTCCATCAGCTGACGGAGAGGCAGCAGTGGACACCATCCACTCCACTGTGGCTAAACTGCAGACTAAGCATCCCGGTGCATTTTTGGCAGTTACTGGAGACTTTAACCACACCAGTCTGGATAAAGTACTGCCAACTTTACACCAGTATGTGAACTGCCCCACACGGAACAATA
This sequence comes from Brachyistius frenatus, assembly GCF_029030835.1. Classification (NCBI taxonomy): domain Eukaryota; kingdom Metazoa; phylum Chordata; class Actinopteri; family Embiotocidae; genus Brachyistius; species Brachyistius frenatus. The sequence continues at coordinate 624,199 of NW_027210796.1, read as the reverse complement.
AAACTCTGGACTTACTGTATGCTAATGCCATGGACGCATACAGTGCTACTGCCCTTACCCCCCTTGGTAGATCAGACCACAACCTGGTCCTGCTGACTCCCAGGTATGTCCCCCTGGTGCAGAGGCAGCCTGTGACCACCAGGACTGTGAGGAGGTGGACACAGGAGGCTAAAGACGCCTTGCAGGACTGCTTTGAGTCCACGGACTGGAATGTGCTGTTTGGACCACATGGGGAGGACATCAACAGCGTGACGGACTGTATCACAGAATACATCAAATTCTGTGAACACACCACCGTACCATCCCGGACTGTAAAATGCTTCCCCAACAATAAGCCATGGATCACCAGTGACCTGAAGGTGCTTATTAATAAGAAGAAAGCAGCTTTCAGGTCTGGGGACAGGGAGGAGCTCAGGAGAGTGCAGCGCCACCTGAAGGAGAAGCTGAGAGAGTGCAAGGACTCCTACAGGAGGAAGCTGGAGGCCAAACTCCAGCAGAACAACGTGAGGGAGGTGTGGACCGGTATGAAGGAGATTACTGGGTTCAAGGGGAGAGAGAGACAACCAGGGGGCTCCCTGGAGAGGTCAAATGAACTAAACTGTTTCTTCAACAGGTTTAGTTCACCACCCTCATCTGTCTCCTCCACACCTCACACCTCCCAAACACCTCTGCTGCCTCCCCCCTTCCCCCCTCTGCGCCCCCTGGTGAACTGCATAGAGCCCTCAATCTCAAAGGGCTCTTCCTCCATCGACACCTCGAGCCCCCCCCCCCCACCCCTCATCCCCCTCTCTGTGTCAACTGGCCAGGTTAGGAGACAGCTGGAGAGAATCCACCAGCGCAAGGCTGCAGGACCTGACGGCATCAGCCCCGTGGTCCTGAAGACCTGCGCCGCCCAGCTGGCTGAGGTCCTACAACACCTCTTCAACCTGAGCCTGAAGCAGGAGGAGGTCCCGGTGCTGTGGAAGACGTCCTGCCTGGTTCCTGTCCCCAAGAAGAAGACTCCATCTGGCCTCAACGACTACCGTCCGGTTGCCCTCACATCTCATGTGATGAAGGTGCTGGAGAGGCTGGTCTTGGCACACCTAAGGCCACTGGTGAAATCTTCTCTGGACCCTCTGCAATTTGCGTACCAGCCTCATGTGGGAGTGGACGACGCCATCATCTACCTGCTGCAACGAGCTCAGTCTCACCTGGATGGAACCGGTGACTCTGTGAGAATCACTTTCTTTGATTTCTCCAGTGCATTCAACACCATCCAACCACTGCTGCTGAGTGAGAAGCTGCGGGTGGTGGGGGTGGACGCGCCCACCGTCTCCTGGATCAATGACTACCTGACAGGCAGACCACAGTTTGTCCGTCTGGGCAGTGTGCTGTCTGATACGGTGGTCAGTGGTACTGGAGCTCCTCAGGGAACTGTTCTGTCTCCCTTCCTGTTCACCTTATACACAACTGACTTCCAGTACAACTCAGACTCCTGCCATCTGCAGAAGTTCTCTGATGACTCTGCAGTGGTAGGATGTATAAGGGATGGACGGGAGGATGAGTACAGGGCAGTAGTGGAGGACTTTGTGGAGTGGGCGGGAAGAAATCACCTGCTCCTGAACGTGGCCAAGACCAGAGAGATGGTGGTCGACTTCAGGAGGAAGGCGACGGCTCCACAACCGCTGAGAGTTCTGGGAGAGGAGGTGGACATGGTGGAGGAGTACAAGTACCTGGGTGTGTCCATCGACAACAGACTGAACTGGAAGACCAACATCAACGCTGTCTACAAGAAGGTGATGAGTCGACTCTTTTTCTTGAGGAAACTTCGATCCTTCAATGTGTGCAGCGAGATGTTGGAGATGTTCTGCCAGTCTGTTGTGGCCAGTGCATTGTACTTCGCTGGGGTCTGCTGGGGGAGCAGCATTGGAGCCGGTGACACCAACAGACTTAACAAGCTGGTTAAGAAGGCCGGCTCCATCATCGGCTACAAACTAGACAGCCTGGAAAAGGTGGTGGAGAGGAGGACGCTGAACAAATTATTGTCCATATTGAATAATCCTGTCCATCCTCTCCACCACCTGCTGCAGGGACAGCGGAGCACTTTCTCTAAAAGATTCCTCCAGCTCCGCTGTCACAAGGACAGATACAGGAGATCATTCCTGCCCACTGCAATAAGACTGTATAATAACTCACCTCTGGCAAAATCCATCACAGTACACTGTTGACTGTGTTTCTTGGTTTGTTTGTATATAATATATATAGATATATACTGTACTGTATATATCTATATATATATATGTTGACTGTGTTCTTGGTTTGTTTGTTTGTATATAATATATATAGATATATAATGTACTGTATGAACTGTGCATTTTATATTTTATATTTATATTTCTTACTGCTATTTACTGCTATTTTATTGCTTTTCTATTATTGTATTCTAGTATTTTATTCTATTATTTATATTATTATCTTATTGCTTCTGCATGCTGCTGTAGCGAAAAAAAATTTCCCTCGGGGATTAATAAAGTAAATACCTACCTACCTACCTACATTTTTTTAAACTTGGCAAAAACTTTCACTTGGTGGTCAAGGTCACTGTCCCATTACATTGGATGCGATATTTAAAGAACGTCTCGGGACAATTTCTTCATATTTTTTCCACAAATTTTCTATTCAACTCCAGAATGAACCAGGTCAAAGTTCAAGGTCATAATGAGTTCACATCTGTTTCCCACCATGAAAGCGATATCTGAGGAACACCTTGAGGAAATCTCTACGAATGTGGCACAAACATGCATGGACATGAACTGCATGTGCACTACAACTTGAATGGTTAGCGAGGCATATAACTGCCAGACAGTAACTTTAGTTCTGATTGAGATAACATTTTATGGTAGAGCCATGATTTATTAGCAAATTTTTCTGTATGAATACTGCACTAATAAAATGCTTACTGCTTCCTACTGCTGCTTGAATATAGGTACAACATTTTGGGGAGCAAGGGAGTAACAATTGGATGTGTCAAATGAAATGAATGAATAAAAATGAAAAATGGTGTTAACATTTTTATTAGTGTAATTATAGAATAGGAAGGGCAGCCATGTTATATTACAGCCCTCATACCTCATTCTTGAAATGTAATGAAAATACACTTTGTTGTTTCATTCATTAACATTCAGTATTGTGGTTTGTAAAAAAAAAAGGTTTGCCTTAAACAGATAGGTACATAGACATCATTATATTTATGTCCTCTACTTCATTCTGTTATTTGAAATAATTTATTATTTATTTCACTTTATTAATCCCCGAGGGGAAATTTCTTCACTACAGCAGGGGGGGCTCTCAGGGGGGAGCTGCTGCAACAGGCTACCACTAGCGCGGCGCCAGGTAACCTGACCTGAGGTGCATGTTTTTGGATGATGGGAGGAAGCCGGAGAGAACCCACGCAAGCACAGGGAGAACATGCAAACTCCGCACAGAAAGGCCCAGGACCGGATTCGAACCGGGAACCTTTTTGCTGTGAGGCGACAATGCTAACCACTGCACCACCGTGCCGCCCTAAATTGAGAAATAAGTTGAAATAAGTTGAGAAACAGAAAAGATAAGTTATCTAACATATAGAAGAAGGTGGTTAAGTTATAATTTATATTTGATATACAGTTGCGGTCAGGAATTTATATTCTCTCACAATGTACATGAATGTCATGTCAATATTGGGATTTAAATTATTTCTCTAAAATGTTATTTTTCTGGGGCAAAATGAGTGTAAAACATGCATCTTTAATAGAAAAATTAGAAATACTGCCCAATGTTTGTGTGCCTCTGCTAAACACTCAAGTTTGCTGCTAAGAAGCTATGAATTCTAAAACATAGATGCCTCACATGCAACTTCAGTACTTGCAGCAAGGACCACAATTTGTAGATGGGCAAGCAGGGGTAATGTCACCAATTCAGTATCTGTCAGTGAGTTATAATACAACGGGGTTGTTATAGATTTAACACGTGGAGTGTAACTGTATTCTAGATTTACTGTAGTGCCTGGATGTACCCCGGGATGAGCCACTTGTTAATACTTTGTTTGACCATTACCATGGATGTATTAAGAGGAACTGGATACTGGATTATAATATTACGCGTCATATGTTCAAATGAAATTTGCTCAGTGGCACATAAACTGAAAAAGGGTATGCAGATATTATGCATGCTTCCACATTTTTGTACCTATAGAGCATGTGCATCATTTAATTAAATTGTTATTATTTATATAGCGGAAAATCACAGCACAAGATATTTAAGACACTTAACAGTAAAGTCCTTACAACATTAGAAAGGAAAACCAACATTTCAACAATTAGAGTCCTTTTGCTTAATTATAAAGGTTTCTCGACTTTCTATGTTATTAGACCCAAATGATACATTTCTGGAAATTAAGAGTCATACTCTGTTTTACAGCGTCTCTTTTTCTAATATTTTTGCGTTTGGAAAAGGCTTTTTCAGTCTGTGCGCATCAACCAATGAATTTGCACGTTGTAATAACACGGTTCAGCCACTACACTAAAATCACTGCACACCCTAGTGCTCTCGCTGGAGACTTGTTGTGGACCACTTGTACAAAACAAGCACATTTTCCTTCCATTTAAAGAAGAAACAAGTGACCAACCTTCTGGTTTAGCTAACTGTGGCTAGCTATTGAGGAACACTGCAGCACAAAGTTGTGAAAATTCCTGTCTAGCAACTATCAGTATTGTTATCTAAGGATAATGCTGAGGCTAAACTCGTATGTTGAGCAGAAGCTGCGAGTAGCTAAGTGTCAGACACTTGAAAGCAGACCAGCAGTACCTCATTGTGTATCTGACTGCAGAGTGAGAGCCACCAATTGTCCATTTTCCCAACATCAATAAGAGCATCGTTCTCAAACCCTAACTGAGTAAATCAAATGGTAAAACATTTATAAAATAGTAAGGCTTAACATACACACTCACACTTCCATTCTCATTGTCTTTCCTTTGGGGTACAGCGATGGCACTCTCCTCCATCCATTCAGCTCCAGTGTTTAATTAAGTTGTTTTTCTGTTCGAGAAACGTTTGTTTGGGCCTCGGTCAAACTGTTTCGTCACCGTGTCTACAATTAGATTAGAAACACGTCTGCTGGAACCAAAACAGCTCCACTTGGAAGAGACACTTAATAGGCCTACATGAAGAAATCTGGTGGAAGAAGGAAACTCTCTGCTGCTTTACTTGTGAACAAACACTGAGTTAAGCAAGACTTCTGCTGTGTTCATTACAGACGGATGGGTTAAAAATGGAGGGACAATTTAAACAATTTTTTTATTCTTACAACCATAAAGTGAAACAGTGAATAGATGTAAGTGTGCAAATATTGCTTTTACCTCATTCACAAAGTTTCACTGAGTTGCAACTCATTGATGGCTCAGAACTTGAGTAAAGTTTCAGCCAGGTCGAGCAGTGTTCTGTCAGCATTATCCAGATGCTTACCACTACCAGCAATTCTGCGAGGCAGTCGTCAGTATGCTTTGAGCTAAATGCCAATGCTAGCATGGCAATATGCTCACAATGACAATGTTAACTTGCTTGCAATTAGCTTGTATAGTTTGTACGTTGTTCACTGTCTCAATGGAATCGTAGTGCTGCCGGATTGAACTGCAACAACATTCTGACACTTTTTTTCTCCAAGTGAGGAAAGAAAGAGTTCACAGTTCTGTGGATCTGGTTGAGATTCATACATTTTTTTTTAAAGTTCCTCAAGATACCATCATATCCAAAGCATATGTAATGCAGGAGAAAAAATAAAACCAAATGCAATGGTCAAAGTTGTCATATTGACATTTAAGGTGTATCGATTGATGCACGAAGTCAACTCAAAGCCCCGTTTTGATCTCTTTCTGTTTTCCCTTTTAAAGTTACTGCATTACACATTAATCCCATAGATTATAAATAAAATTGGACATAGCGTTCAGGTCTGAAAAGTTAGGCCGATGCAGAAGTGTCTTCAGCTGCAACACAACTGAATGCCTCCAAAAAGCTTCTGGCTCCATAGACTACCATTCAACTTGTTTTATGAAATACAAAGTCAATAGACTTTTTCCATTATTCATTTTGGATCTGTTAGTCAAAATCACTCCTTATTAGTTTTCTGGTGGTCCATCTGAAAATAATCCTGTCATTAATTTGAAAATAAACCTCAAAAAGTCATGTTTTTTTGGCGCGTGTCTGTTTGATTGACAAGCATGTGGTGCAGTCAGTTTTCCACTATAGGTGCGCGGGATGTAGTATTAACGGCTTTCCAATCCGATCGAGTCAGATCCACTGCTCACTCTCCACCAGTTTATCCAAATATGGTCACTTCTGGCCCCATGCTGCTCCGAACTTGCAAGATGGTGACAGAAAATACCCAAACTTGAGGCTTCATAACAGTCACAAACCAATGGGGGAAGTCACTGTTGTTTGCTTCTTGGTTAATACTAACAGAACACTTCCTGTATGTGTTACAAATTAAAAGCCCTTTAGCGTTTCAGGAGACATTTCTTAACAAGGCTTTTATTGTGAAACATTTGGAGGTACCTGTTATGACTGAAATTGGATAATCATACTTTAGATGAGTAATACAGAACAGCCGTTAAAAACAGCATGATCATATCTTTTTTATATTTCATAATTTTAATAATTATTAAAACAAATTTGAGAACATTACACTACACTCTTAAGGACTGGAGAACAGACTTCCTGTCCAAGTTTGACAGCAATTACTTTCTTGTCAATATATTAATTTAACTCTTACAGTGTGATTTTTAATATGTTAAAGTTAATCTCAAGAAGGAAACAAAACAAAGAGGTTTCATTGTTTTTATTTTTTGAAAATTTTTATAAATTTTTCTTGAAGTGTTTCTTGGATTGTAACCAGTGTTTAGGCTATCAGTGTCAGCGTTTGGACCAATCACTCCTGTAGGAATGATACTTTTGATGAGTATTATCTAAGTAATTGAGTCAATAGTGTTGATGAAGGCTTCTACTAAACACTAGCTGTGGTCAAACATTGAGGCCAGCTACACACGGGCCCCGCCTCCATGCTTACGACGACTGCTGAAGGCTGCAGCTTGAGACACAAGATGCACACGCTCTGTTAGTCCAGCGTCCACAGCAATTAACAACAACTCGCAACTCTTCTGGTTAATTTCTGGGTAATTTCAATTAGTTTATAAATATCTTCAGCAGAGTTACTCTGAGAACTTTGCTTGGACGAGTCGCAAGTTACAGCTGGTGACTCTGCCTCTGCCAGTTTGTTTTCCTTTTTTTCAATCAGCTCGCTCCTAACTCGTTAAGATTTCTTCACTCAGCTATGAAAATGAGTGCGTATTTCGATGTGGACTGTGTCTGCATAAATCACCCAGCTTCCCACTGTCAGTTTATTTGATAAAATATGAAAACCAGGCTAATGATCTACCCACACACCCATGGTATTTGCTTAACAAAATACGTGAAGTATATTATTATTTTATTTTTTATATGACTTACCTGACATTTGTTCTCACTGTAGCTCAACAATAACAATAAATATAGCAACTTTTATTAAAACAATAAATAAACTTGTTCTGTAAATAGTTCTCTTACTCTTGTGATCAAAAACATTGCTCTGAAGCTCAATTCTGGAGCTGTTCTGTAAGTAGTTTTCTAATAAATAATACATTTTGCAATTTCTGACTTAAATGAACAACTTCCAGTTACTCCCCAAACACTTCAAGACCCATACACAACATTCTTTAATGTTTCATTTGATTGACAATTAGCAAATGGCTAAAAGCAAATTTTTTTAAAAGTACAATGTCTGAGAGCTTTGTGTTTGAGTCATTCCTTTCTCAATTTCCTTGTAAATCTTTCTGTTCTTGGAAACAAGTCGCTGTGGGTGGGAGCTCAACGTACTTGCAGTCTGGTAGCTGTCCGAGAGCTACTGGCTGTCGAGATGGCAACCAGACAGATGAACAGAGAGGAGAAAGGTTTGAAGGTTTCAGGGGCAGGGTTTGCTGAAGACTGAGGCAGCAGCAGTGGCTGCCACACAGTGAACAGTGGGCAGGTATGTAGTAGACATTTTTAAGCTGAATAGGTGTTGAGGTGAACAGCCTATGTTAGCTCTGAGAACCTAAGAGTGAAAGTTAAGACAATATCTGCAGTCATTCTGGGGTTTGTATTTTTGTTGTAGTTTTAATGTGTGTGAAATCAAAACCTGCACATTTCACTGATATGCTGTTTTTTTTCTTTCCAAAGCTGGGTGTTTTGAATTTTACTATTTCCTAACCATGCCAGTTGTATGGTTATAGGGGTGGCTTGTTTCATCTCACTAGCCTAATTTGAAATATCTGGAAGAATATTTGATGGATTGCCTAAAATGTTGTACAGGCCCCCCCAGACCACCAATCATTTTATCAGATTTTGGCTATTGGAACAGATAAAATTTGTAAAATACGTTGTTCAAAACAAAAAAAAGATTTCTGAAACATTAAATCTGGTAATCAAGTCTTGGTTTTGATCTGGATCAAACCTTCAGTATGTGTTGTTCAATACGTTTTGATATGATTGGGATACCATTTGATTAATAAAAATCTGGATTGGATACCATTTGTTAAAAAATTGGGTTATCCTAAACCAAGCAGAAGGTTGGGATCAGAATGGATTTCAAGAGCAAAATTTAAAAATATACTTTAAAATTGGTCAAATAATCCAACATTTATAATTGAACAGATATGGTATCGAAGATACAGTAGATGCTATAGGTATGGGAAATAATGGACATTGACAATAAAGTCGTTTGGCAGCGGCAATGCAGCTGCAGTAACAGGTCTGCTGCAACATGTAAAAAAAAAAAAAAAAAGTAAATCTTTAGCATTTTAGTTGATGATCAGTAACAAGTTATAGACAGCTAAAGCCAGTATGAAATCAGTGTCATGGAGGAGAAAACACCTCAAACTTAGCAGGTCAAAGCCAGCGATCCATCCAAACATCAATCAGCACACACTGCATTTCCGGAGTAGTTTCTCTTTACCAACTCTGCAGCAAGCTTTTCTAAAGAAACAGGGGTTCCCCTACTAGTACAACACTTGGGCACAGTGCCAAGTGCTTACTTACAGTGCTGAATAGAAACAAAAAAGTGTGTGGCCAGTTCAACGGAAAGAGAGAGTGCAACACCGCTAGGGAGAGAGCACCGGAGACTAGAGTATATAAAGTTAGCACCTGAACAAAGAAATTTCTAGCTGCTGAGTTCAGATTAGTTTGTAATGTTTATTAAAACTGGTCAAACTCTGTCTGCTGTCAGGTGCTGCCTGGGATGCAGCCCTGCCTTCCTCTACCTGCAGCAGGGCCAGGAAGACAGAGGGATGACCATAGACTGAGTTCGGAGTGACCTTTCTGTTGTAAACATTTCTGTTGCAGCTGTAAAAAAACTAATATTTTGTCTTAAATTCTGAGAAGACTCAAAAAGAGTAAATAAAGAACCAGACTCATAAGAGTATGGATAAGATACAAATCTAATTTTAATCAGACCCATTCCTACAGCTACCTGCTGAAGTCCAAATTTAGTGAAGATACATATTCTTCATAAAAAAAAATACCTTTGCCCACCTCCAAACCACCTGCAACCACAGCACCCAAACCTTTGAGAAACCTATGGAAAAGTTTGTACAAATCAATACCACAAGCCAGGAAATCATACTGCCAAACAGGATATTTTGAATGGCCACTGACACAACACATTAATATTCATACACTTTAATAAACAGGCAACCATTGCCCAGTGCAGCACTGGGGGTGGAGTCGTGCTGTACAGCCACAGTTCAAGAGAGCATTGCAGCAGACATAGGCACACAGCCATACTGCCCAGGCGCTGTGCTAGTTTATTCATTTAAAATTTGCCACATGGCCAAACTGCACCAAATTTGACAGTTGACACCCTCAGGTCCCCAGCAATACACCCACCAAGTTTGAAGTATTGAAGTAGATGAGATGAACGGCTGTCAAGATGTGCGAAAAACCAACTAATAAACAAACATAGAGAATCAGGAAATTATATATTGTACTGGTGCATTGCCCATTAAAAATAGCCTGTTTGGCAGTATTGCCTGGCATGTGTTATTGCTGTTTAGTTAAGTTTGTTAAGTGTCGATCATTGAAAAAATACATTGGAGATGCTCCCTTAAAAACGATGTCTTGAATGTGCTTGAAGCGTCACTGATGAGCTCCATCAGAAGCTTTGAGTGTGCATAATTTACTTTTCAATCATTAACCAAGTCATCTGTGACCAGCTACACAGTGGCTCCGCGTGGTTGTGTAGATTACTAAACCAGATGATTACCTAAAAAAGCTTTTGAATTTTTACCCCTTTATGTGTAATTTACTTGTAATTCATTTTCAATTAGCCAGAGTTGTCTTATATCATATGGCTACTGCATCATGATGTGCACCTGTGCCTGATTCACATCCAGTTCAATAGATATGAGTCATCTTATTTGTTTATATGAATAACTGATTCAGAACATTGCATTAAAAACAAATCTTGTTTTATTTATTTATTTAAGTGAGATGAGGTACATAGGACATCCACCAAACCTGTCGTGGGACTTTGGATAGCTCTGTTCATGTGGGCTCTTGCCCAAAAAAGCCACGGAAATAGCCTCAGTTGGCCATTGCACTTAGACCTGGTTTGAGCTGTTGGAAACGCAAGCATGCTTTTTTTTTTTTGCTCAAAAACGAAACCATAATTGCATTGCAAAAATGTATTTTTATGACACTCCACTTATTGCGTTGTTCTACCAATCTGGGCGCAAATGGGTTTTTGTTGAGCCACAAAAATAGCAAAATGATAACAAGTGTGGAAAAAGGCCCTTTGTGCTGTAAAAAATTGCAAATAATTTTGGATCAGCGCTTCGAACAGCTTTGCACCAGTACGAAATGTCTGGGTGCTGGGTTTGTGCAATTCCTTCATCTCTGTTGAATAAAAGAGGTTTTGTGTCTATTTGAATCCAAACAAATTGAAGTTTAGTTGGGGACTCTCTGTGCTTGTATGAAAGAACACTGCCTGCAGCAATAATATCTCCCTTACATTCGTTTTGTGTGAAATATTCACATTTTCTTATAGAAATCATCATATGCTAGTGTGATGTCTGTTTCCAGGGGAATACATGGGGCATGACAAATAACTGGAAAATAATCAGTCGTGTCAGTCAAAGCCAATATAATGTATGCAATGTTAACTACTCCAGGAAGTAGGCCGGCCCTTACTAAAGACCTAGCAACAGAGATGAGATTTAGTTTGCTTTATTGCTTTCTAGTGATCGTTTCTCAAATTGAATAAATACAGCACATAGCAACACTAATCTGCTTTGCTTGCTCAATCGTGTTGTAATGAAGATATTCACTGAAAAATGATATCAATACACTCAAGTATTTTTTAAGATTTTAGCACCATGTCGTGTTAAAAGATAACTGGTAAAGCTAGCCACCGCTAGGATTTTAAGTGCGTGACTATATGATGTTACGGAATGGGTTCTTGCAGTGACAAATTAGGACCAAAAGAGACACGATTTCGCCAAATGGGTCACATTTAATACACCTATAACAAGTAAAAACAACATTAAATTGAACATTAATTCAATTCCAATTTCCAATTATACATTCCCATTGAGAAGGCATAGTGATATTTGTAGTGACGAGCAGGGTGTGCTGTCATGCTGATTTGAGCATGTTCCAAATGTACTGTTGACCTATCGGATCGCTGGGTCAGAACAACTTGTTGTATAATTCTTGGTGGTAGTCTGAGTGATTTTTTAAATTTTTTTTTTATAGAGGATAGTTTGTGTATACATTAAATTGAGCAGGAGCAGTTTGATGACTATCTGCTGTCAGAGGCTTACACACGTCAACTCTGTTTCATCCAAGTAATTTTTTAGATCTAAAAAATGCTTGATTTCTTTTTAGACAAAAGATAAAAGACACACTTGTCATAGTTGTTTGAAGATGGATGTTGAAGGTGCTCTAAGCTCAAAAGACAGTGATTTTGTTTGGAATAAGTAGCAATAACTGTATCACAGCTTGAGGCTGAAGCCAATGTGTAAGTAATGAGGGTGCAATGTCACCGACAGGTGCTATTAACATTTCCTAACTCCAATTGACTCTATTCAAGAAGTGTCAACTTGTAGAGAAATACTTTTTCAAGCCATTATGGTCAATGCTAAATTTAGACCCTGCTGGTGGTGATTTTGGAAACTGTCTGACCTCTTAATCCTGTAGCCTATAGCCTATAGCTAAAGTAGTTTGTATTGAAGTGTTAAACACTCCGTCTGTGCAGACTCCTTTTCAAATTTACAGGCGTAATAAGCTTACGAGGTATATTTCTGCCAGGTACAGTTTGCTCCCTTATGAAATACAAAAATCACATCCTTCACCAGTACTGATGGACCTAAATGCCCATATAGCTGCAGCTCTTATAACTTAAAGTATTTAATTGAATTGAATTGAATTTTATATATATATAGTGCCAAATCACAACACAGGTTATTTCATGGCGCTTAACATATTAAAGTTCTTACAGCAGAACTTTACAGCATTATACAGAGAAACTCAACAATTCAACAATTCCCACGTAAGCTAGGAGGGAAAAACTCATTTTTAAGGGCGAAAAAGCTCCAACAGAGGGAAGGAAAAACTCCTTCTTAACAGGAAGAAACCTCCGACAGAACCAGGGTCAGCGGTGGGCAGCCATCTGCCTCGACTGGTTGGGGTGACGGGAGAGCAAAGAGAAAATTACAGCATAGAGATCCAACACATGAACTAGTGGTGGGGCTGACAATCTCAGAGCAGAGACACGCAGCTCCATAGCCAGGGACATCTGCAAAAGAAAGAACAGAAACTATGCGAGCGAGAGAACTGTATGGTGAGGCAACAGACAATAAGCAAAAACTATGGGAGAGAGAAAGCATGAAGTTAATGAGATGTAATGGGGAGATATGAGTATATAGAGAGTGAAAGAGTAAGAGGAAAGAAGCTCAGTGCATAACGAGGTCACCCAGCAGCCTCAGCATATAACAGCATAACTGCAGGGCCACCTGAGCCAGCCCTAACTATAAGCTTTATCAAAAAGAAAAGTTTTGAGTCTAATCTTAAAGCTAGAGAGGGTTTCTGCCTCCCGAACACAAACTGGGAGCTGGTTCCACAGGAGAGGAGCCTGAAAACTGAAGGCTGTGCCTCCCATTCTACTTTTGGAAACTCTGGGAACCACAAGCAGGCCAGCATTTTGAGAGTGAAGTGCTCTGTCAGAATGATATGGTTCTATAAGATCTCTGAGATAAGATGGAGCCTGGTCATGAAGAGCTATGAAAATCAGCAGGAGAATTTTAAATTCTATTCTTGATTTAACAGGAAGCCAGTGAAGAGAAGCTAAAACAGGAGAAATATGATCTCTCTTGCTAAATCACATCAGTACTCATTCTGCAGCATTTTGGATCAACTGCAGAGTAATTTGGACATCCTAACAACTAGGAATTACAATAATCCAGTTTAGAAGTGGTTGTAACTGTAAGACTGTATAAATGTAACTACTCCCTAACATATTGTTAAATAACTATCTCTGCATTTGATTATTGTTTATTCAAGTGTAAAAATATTGTACATGCATTTATATAAATGGAAAAAAATATGTCAGGACATTTCTGTTATTATAACATAAATCAATTTAATTTAAGGTTAAATCAAAGATCAAACTTTTACAGTGAATAACAAAGACAAATGTCATCAAACACAAGTTATTACATTAACTTTGTTAACTTTTTTGCTTTTTTTGTCACGAGAGAGGCAGAACTATGGTACAACACAATTGTGAGCTGCTAAAAACATGTGTGACAGATGTGGCATTTTACAAAAACAAATGGCTGCAGACAGCCTTGCAGATGGCATATAAACAACTAATGGGAGATGGTTTTGATTACATTAAACATTTGGCTGTATGAACACATACACCTGTAAACACACTGAATACATTGCTACATATACAAAGTAGTATATGTAATTAACTCAGAATAACAATAAGACTTGTCTCAGTTCACAACTATATTGATCAAGTTCCGGGTGATGTTGATGAGGTGATGCTGCATGGCCTTGAACACACCAAGTAGATCCTTCCTCACCCGAGGACACCATATCACACACCAACCTCATCCATTGATCATGTTCTGAAAATAACAACAGACACAAAACAAAATGCAAGCACAGCCATTAAATTTCACTCATATTACACTGTACTTATTCTTGGTTGAATTACATTTTATTATATTTTTAATTCAGGTTTTTAAAAATGCTTACCTATTTGTTTTCTGGCCGGATATCTGACACCGTTTTCCCGTGGTCAGTCCGTCAATGTCTGGCTTTAGGTCTTGTGCTGTAGCAATCCGTAAAACAGCGTGGAGGTTGTCATCGGTGATGCGTGATCTGTGTGTGAATCTAAACAAGACCAATCTTGTTTAGATTCATTATTGAGAACATCTGTTCGCACAGATAGGTGCTCCCAAAAATGGACAGAACACGGGCAGCATGAAGTCGGAGCTGTGGCATCAAAGCAGGGGGCAGTAGACGGTAAAAGACGGTCAATCGTATCAAAAGCAGCAGTTCCAGAAGAACAAGTACAGAGACAAGTCCATTGTCTGAGGCTATTAGAAGATCGTTTGTAACTTCCACTAGTGCTGTTTCTGTGCTATGATGTACTCTAAAGCCTGACTGAAAATCTTCAAACAGACCATTCCTCTCTAAATGATCACGAAGTTGATTTGCAACAACTTTTGAAGGATCTTTGAAATAAACGGTAGGTTGGAAATTGGTTTATTATTTATAGCTTATTTATTGTATTGGTGGTTCATCTTGGCTTGAAAGCACAGCATTTACAGTTTAGGTTCAACTCCACAAAGACCACAGCCAAACAAAACACACCATTAAAATAATTAAGATTCAAATAATTCAGGACACTTTCATATTATTGGATTGGAATGACACTTCTTTTTGTTAGTAATTTATATGGCACCCTTTACTGGCATTTTTTCTGTCCATGTGTTTCTATCTTTTGATTGTTTTAGTTATGTGCTGGCCAGTTTGCCGTGTTTTCAAGGTTATAACCGCCACATATGGAACGTTTGACACACATCCTGCAAGAGCAAACATAGGGTCTGTTTTGGAAAAAGAAGAATCCCACATCTCAGAACCTCAAAACATTTTCATTAATTTAGGATAGCTAATGTTGTTGTTGGTGTATTAAAGAGTTTACCAATTTGGGGCCAGCTGGCCAAGTTTGGACCACCACTACATTTGACAAACTCATGCTTGTTCTTAAGTGCTGTGAAATCCTAACCGTAATGTCTATGAAACATACATTTTGTGCAGCTAAAAAGTACATGAGTTTTACAATAAGCTTTCCTATTAAATTCCATTGGCCTTCGCTAACAATGGTTAATGATGGTATTTTCTGTCTCTTTCCTGTTAATGCTTAGATGCTGTTAGTGTGTGTTATGTCACTGACTTTCAGCTGTCTGTCAAGATGAGAAATTGAGGAAGTGGAACACTGCCAAAAATTGGCAAGACAACTGTTTTTGACAATAATTTCTGCAGGCCTCTGTCCAATTTAATTTTTGGCCTTTCATAGGAAAGAATCTGGGCACTTCTGGTGTAGTAGGTGGAAATAGTACATTCAATTTCTATTTTGAATTCATCATGCCCATACCAAAGCACACTATGGCTTTTGCATTGACTGAACTTGTCTAAAAACTGCCAAATGTAAACTAGTACAACCTGCATTGCTGCTCTGAATTACCCATACCATATATCATATGCTGTATATCAGTTTTTCAGGCTCTGCAAGGTGATTTTCATGTCATGTTCCATCAAGAAATTAAACCACTCTCTGCTTGGAAGGAAAGCAGGCAGTAAGTCAATTGCAAAATTAATATATCTGGAAAAGGTGATTGTTAAATACATAGTAAACCTGCTGAAACATGCCAGGCTATGCTGGAATGGTGCCCTCAGTATGGCTCTTAAAGAAATAAAAGTCCAGATTGTCTTCAGATTAACCTGCTACACCCTTCCACTCTTTGTGGTTGGCATTACTCAAACCACCCCCACCCTGCTCAGATCCTTATCCCCTTGGCATGAGGAGCAGAGGGGCAGGGATTCGGGTGGATGTTGAGGGTGGGAAAGGGGGGGGGGTTGTCACATTCTGGCATGGGCACCTGTTCTCACCCCCATGGCCTGTGGACGTCCTGGCTCTCCCAGGGCTCAGCTAATCCTCTTATTCAGCGTCCGGCTGGAGGCTGCAGGGCTCCCACAGACTAGAGCGCAGAGCCGTCCACTCTCCGCTGAATAAA
This sequence comes from Brachyistius frenatus, assembly GCF_029030835.1. NCBI lineage: Eukaryota > Metazoa > Chordata > Actinopteri > Embiotocidae > Brachyistius > Brachyistius frenatus. The sequence continues at coordinate 607,808 of NW_027210796.1, read as the reverse complement.
CACACTGACACAGTTGTGGTCTTTTTCTCTCCGTACAGGCGCTGAGCAAGAGTTCTCCATAGAATCTATTCTATTCACTCACTCCTTTCCAGTAGAACATAAGCATGTAACCTCCCACCCCCCCACCCTGCTCTTTCTGTCCTCATCACCAACCCATCCCTCCTACTCATCCTCAATCACCCTCCCAACTTCACTTCCTTCTATCTTCATCTTAAATCCGTTTTTCTTCCAACTCTTATTGGTCCTCTTTTGCTCTTTAGAGAAAACCTTTTATCTTTAGACATGGTCTAAGGAATATTTTTCTTCAACTGGCAACAACCACAATCCACATTGTGTAGGGTAACTTAATTTCGATGCCACCTTTAGAGGCTCCCAAAACCTTTGGGTTGCTGTCTGACAACAAGGAAATATTATGATTTTCAAAAATTAAATGAATATTATATTACTTTTTGGGCTATTGCCTTGCTAATTACTCAAACATTAGCACAATCTGTGCTCCATTTTTCTCCATCCCTTACTGTTGTGCTGCATCAACAATATTTGGGCCCTTATTAGCAAAAGCAATTTCCAAGCACTGTTTACAGACAGTCAGATCAAAATTATGCCAGTATCCTATTTAAAAAATGACTATAATTCGGAATTCTCTGAATCCTCTTGAATATTAATGTTTTTTGTGTTGTTGTTTTTTGATCAATAAGATATGTAAAAATTAACACAAGCAAAAATCATCTCATGTTGCAAGTCACAGCTTTCATGTCTGGCTAATTTTTTTTTAAATTTGGTGAAATAGGCCTACATCACATCACAGTAGAACTCAGTGTTGACAGTCCAACCTTGGGGGATGAATTCCCAGAGCCCAACCCCGTGAATGGCAGAGGAGATCGACCTCGTTGTGCACCAGTGGTCACCATAAGTAATGTATCTTGGAATACTCACCCACAAAAGTTACTGCCCCCTTTGCTCCAGGCACATTACCGTACTGCACTCTGTTCGTGTCCGACAGGAACACTTGGAAACTTTTGATTACACCTTGTATTACATAAATCTCAATTTTGACCTAAGAGTGGCGGTAGTCTAAAGGGAGGATCTACAACACTTTCCAAGCTATAGAATGCAGTTTGTTCCATCGCCATAATTTCATATTGTAGCTATAAAGAACGCCACATATAGGGGGACTTTTTGCAAGTAGTTGTAACATTTTCTGCCTAACTGGTGCTTTGTGTCAGACTTACCAAGTGTTTTCATTGTAGTCATTGTCACAAAAGGTTTCAAGGCCATCTCATATGTCAGTTATTGTCTAAAAGCTGCTTTATTCCGTAACTGAAACCTGGAGCATTTGTTGTGTACTTGTTGATGAGTTGTTTGTCCTGCAGCACAGAAAGGAAAACATGGAGTGAAACTGGAGCAGTGAATGCTCATTGAGCCAGTCAGACTGCAGAAGCAATATTTTACCCACACGTCACACAGTGTTTTAAAAAATTACTTTATTAATTGGCACAAAGATATTGTTAATTACAAACTAAATTGTGATAGATTTCCAAAGTTTTACCTGAATTATCTTTTGAATTCGGCCCTTGAATGCCTTTCAAAAATCATTTTGACAGGACTTTTCTTGTCCTTGATATTGGTATATATTTGCAGACGCCTTTCAGTCAGCAGCTGCAGGGTTTCTCCAGGCCTAGTCAGTTATGCACAGTTTAGTAGAAAAGTCAGCTTAAGCGTTCAGATCACTGTACATCGCTGACTTAAAGCAGCAGCACTGTGGATGGATGACAACCAGAGTTTGGAGGAGAAAGATGATCTCGGATGATAATCTTGTTGATACTCAGCTCTGACGGAGAAAAACAGACCAAAATTATGCCTGTCACACACATGGACACACTTTTATACAATTATCACTACAGGGCAAAAATGCTGTTATTTCTCTGAAAACCAATCACGGCGTAAGAGCTGAGGTAGTTTTTTTAATTAATCAAAGTGAAACATTTTATATTTAACTCTTAAATCAAAAGTGCAAAAAATTACCTTGTACCAGCTTACCAAATATTAATATTTGCTTGTATCTAATTTTTCAATAGTTTTGACTGCTGGTCAGAAAAAAACAAGACATTTAAATACATTTACTTGATCTTCAGGGAATAATTATGGACAGCTTTCACTAACTTGTGAAATTTTATGCACCAAACAATTAGCAATTGAAAAAACCTGAAATGAAAATAATTGTTAGTTGCAGGCTTCTGCACCTGTATAATGGAAGATGGAAGATGGAGATGTGTACTACCTTGCTAAAGATATTTCATAGTTTGAATTAATACACACAAAAATTCTATTCTATATTCTATTCTTGAAAAAACTACACACGCGCGCGTGCACACACACACACACACACACACACACACACACACGCACACACACACACACACACACACACACACACACACACACACACACACACACACACACACACACACACGCACAACCAAACAAATAGACTGTAATAAACCCTTGCTTAGATACTGTCCAGAGAGCAGACAGGTGTTTCATGTCAGAGCTGCTGTTTACACTGTCTGGTTTCCATTTCCACCTAAACAAAAAGAGAGCTCACAGGAGGAGGAAGAGGAGGAGAATGAGGATGGAATTGTAGATAACTTCCCATTTTCAATATTTATGTCAACACAACTTTTACCTGTGACTTTATAGTCAGAACATTGCTGTGGTGTCTTGAAAGATAATAGTCTGTTGGTCAGTCTGCCACTTTGGTCCCAACTAAAAAACATTTGAGCAACTATTTGATGGATTGCCATGCAATACGAGTGTGGATCAGAAAGTTCCAAGAATGCCCCTGTTGTGAAAACGGTGCAAAGCACAGTGACATGCACAGAGCACAAAGGAGCTATATACCCTTTGTGAGTAAGTAATTCAAGTTTTATCGCTTGATCAAAATAAGCACCTGAGTTACACAATGTTTTGTCAGCAGTAGTCCGGGTGCATCTGCAATTTCTTTACACATATGAAACTTGAGCTGCACACCATTCGTGTAACAGGAGCATTCTATGAGCTTTCTGATCTACCCTTGTATTCTTCTGGACCTCAGCGCTGCTTTTGATACGATTGATCATACGATCTTATTACAGAGATTAGAAGACGTTACGAGGATTAAAAGAACTGCATTAGATTGGTTCAAATCCTACTTATCAGATAGATTCCAATTTGTCCATGTCAACAATGAATCTTCCAGACAAACAAGACTTAGTTATGGAGTTCCACAAGGCTCAGTGTTGGGCCTGATACTTTTTTACTTTGTACATGCTTCCATTAGGAGAGGTCATCAGGAAGCACTGCATAAACTTCCATTGTTATGCAGATGACACTCAGCTATATCTTTCTCTAAAACCAGATGAAACTAATCAGTTAGTAAAACTTGAAGCCTGTCTAAAAGACATAAAGGCCTGAATGACCAAAAACTTCCTGCTTCTAAATTCAGACAAAATGGAAGTTATTGTACTTGGTCCTAAACACCTCAGAAACTCTTTCTGTAATCACTTAGTTACTCTAGATGACGTTGTCTTGGCCTCCAGCAAAACTATGAGGAACCTTGGAGTCATATTTGATGAGGATTTGTCCTTTCGCCACCATATAAAGCAAATCTCCAGAACTGCCTTCTTTCATCTACGTAATATTAATAAAATCAGGAAAATTCTTCCTCAGCGTGACACAGAAAAACTCATTCATGCATTTGTTACTTCTAGGCTAGATTATTGTAATTCCTTGTTGTTAGGATGTCCAAATTACTCATTAAAAACCTTGCAGCTGATCCAAAATGCTGCAGCAAGAGTACTGACGGGATTTAGCAAGAGAGATCATATTTCTCCAGTTTTAGCTTCTCTTCACTGGCTTCCTGTGAAATCAAGAATATAATTTAAAATTCTCTTGATGACTTACAAAGCCCTACATGACCAGGCTCCATCATATCTTAGAGATCTTATAGAACCATATAATCCTAGCAGAGCACTTCCCTGTCAGTACACTGGTCGGCTTGTGGTTCCCAGAGTTTCCAGAAGTAGAATGGGAGGCAGAGCCTTCAGTTTTCAGGCTCCTCTCCTGTGGAACCAGCTCCCAGTTTGTGTTCGAGGGACAGAAACCCTCTCTAGCTTTAAGATTAGACTCAAAATTTTCCTTTTTGATAAAGCCTATAGTTAGGGCTGCCTCAGGTAGACCTGAACCAACCCTTAGTTATGCTGTTATAGGCCGAGGCTGCTGGGGGACCTCGTTACATGCTGAGCTTCTTTTCTTCCCTCCTACTCTTTAACTGACTCATACCTCACCATCCTTTTCTCTCCCATAGCTTTTTCTTATTATCTGTTGTCTCCATTGAGTTCCCTCGCTCGCGTAGTTTCTCTTCTTTCTTTTGCAGATGTCCCGTCATGGAGCCGCATGTCTCGGCCCTGCGCTTGTCGTCTCCACCAACAGTTCTTCTCTTCTATCTCTATGCTGTCCTTTTCTCTCTCTGCTCTCCTCTCACCCCAACCGGTCGAGGCAGATTGCCGCCCACCTCTGAGCCTGGTTCTGTCAGAGGTTTCTTCCTGTTAAGAGGGAGTTTTTCCTTCCCTCTGTTGGAGGTTTTTCTCCCTTAAAGAGGAGTTTTTTTTTTGTCCCTACTAGCTTATGTGGGAATTGTTGAATTGTTGGTTTCTCTGTATAATATTGTAAAGTCTTGCTGTAAGGACTTTAATGTGTTAAGTGCCATGAAATAACCTATGTTGTGATTTGGCACTATATAAATAAAGTTGAGTTGAATTGAATTGAATTGAATTAAAGTCATTCAGCTGTGGCTTCGCAGGCAGAGCATTCATTAAGTTCAGGATTGGCACATTGATTTTCAGCTCCTCCCATTTACATGTCAGTTGCTCCTATGGAGTGTATGTGTGATGGGTAAGCAAAGTGTTTGAAAAAAAGTGCTGCGTACATGCAATCCATTTCAGTTGGTTCACAGTGAGTGAAGCTAACGACTTAGGGGAATGTTTTCACTTGTCCAGTAAAATAGCTATAAATTTACTTTATGATATGCCATGAAATGGATGTGCATACAGTATATCTTGTGCTCTATTGTCATTTAACTACAAGTAACACTTTGCCCAAGTGAGTCCTTTAACTGCCTTCCAAATTGCATACTTTTTCTTTGTACTTTTAGTCTGTATTGCAGCTACCCTTAAAATATGTACTGTTGCATGTAGTATGTAAACAATTGGGACATCCTACTTCATTTAAAAAATGCAGCTGGAAATTTGACCCTCCCCGATCATATTCATCGCTATCCCTAGTGTGATATTTGAATTAAAACTAAAAAAGATACAATTTGGAACAAGTAAGCTTTCTTTTAATGCCTCTTCTTTTGCTACTCTTCTTCCTTTTGAGAGTTGCAACCATTACTGCCACCAACTCCCTCTGAGGTTCAGTCAATGTAGTGTACAATATCTTTCGCCTCCCAGAGAATTGTGGGTCAGAACAGCCAAGAGTAGTATGTTGCCTGCATACTGCAAAACACAGCTGGATGTAGTAGGTCATCCTGGTACTTTTGGCATACTACATTTAACATACTATGTATTAGGACATGCTAACCCTGCATTCCGAATTGCATACTATTTCTTTTTTACTTTTAGTATGGACTACAGCTTCCCTTAAAACATATATACTGTTGCATGTAGTATGTGTACAATTGGGACATACACACGTGCACAAAATTGTTGGTACCCTTCTGTTGAAGAAAGAAAAACCCACAATGGTCACTGAAATAACTTGAAACTGACAAAAGTAATAATAAATAAAAATGTACTGAAAATTAACTAATGAAAATCAGACATTGCTTTTGAATTGTGGTTCAACAGAATCATTTAAAAAAACAAACTAATGAAAATGGCCATGACAAAAATGATGGTACCCCAATAAAAGATTGAAAATAATTTGACCATAGGGACATGTTAAACTAAGGTGTGTCCTCTAATTACCATCACAGGTGTCTTCAAACTTGTAATCAGTCAGTCTGCCTATTTAAAGGGTGAAAAGTAGTCACTGTGCTGTTTGGTATCATGGTGTGTACCACAATGAACATGGACCACAGAAAGCTAAGGAGAGAATTGTCTCAGGAGATTAGAAAGAACATTTAAGACAAGCATGTTAAAGGTAAAGGCTATAAGATCATCTCCAAGCAGCTTGATGTTCCTGTGACTACAGCTGCGCATATTATTCAGAAGTTTAAGGTCCACGGGACTGTAGCCAACCTCCCTGGACGTGGCCGCAAGAGGAAAATTGATGACAAATTGAAGAGACGGATAATACGAATGGTAACCAAAGAGCCCAGAACAACTTCCAAAGAGATTAGAGGTGAACTCCAAGGTCAAGGTACATCAGTGTCAGATCGCACCATCTGTCACAGTTTGAGCCAAAGTGGACTTAATGGAAGACGACCGAGGAGGACACCACTGTTGAAAGCAAATCATAAAAAAGTGAGACTGGAATTTTCCAAAATGCATATTGACAAGCCACAAAACTTCTGGGAGAATGTCCTTTGGACAGATGAAACAAAACTGGAGCTTTTTGACAAGTCACATCAGCTCTATGTTCACAGATGCAAAAATTAAGCATACAAAGAAAAGAACACTCTGAAACATGGAGGAGGCTCGGTTATGTTCTGGGGCTGCTTTGCTGCATCTGGCACAGGGTGTCTTGAATCTGTGCAGGGTACAATGAAATCTCAAGACTATCAAGGCATTCTGGAGCGAAATGTGCTGCCCAGTGTCAGAAAGCTTGGTCTCAGTTGCAGGTCATGGGTCCTCCAACAGGATAATGACCCAAAACACACAGCTAAAAACACCCAAGAATGGCTAAGAGCAAAACATTGGACTATTCTGAAGTGGCCTTCTATGAGCCCTGATCTAAATCCTATTCCTATCCCTATCTGTGGAAAGAGCTGAAACATGCAGTCTGGAGAAGGCACCCTTCAAACCTAAGACAGCTGGAGCAGTTTGCTCATGAGGAGTGGGACAAAATACCTGTTGACAGGTGCAGAAGTCTCATTGAGAGTTACAGAAATCGCTTGATTGCAGTGATTGGCTCAAAAGGTTGTACAACAAAATATTAAGTTAAGGGTACCATCATTTTTGTCCAGGCCATTTTCATTAGTTTGTTTTTTAAAATGATTCTGTTGAACCACAATTCAAAAGCAATGTCTGATTTTCATTAGTTAATTTTCAGTACATTTTTATTTATTATTATTTTTGTCAGTTTCAAGTTATTTCAGTGACCATTATGGGTTTTTCTTTCTTTAACGAAAGGGTACCAGCAATTTTGTCCATGTGTGTAGTACTTCATCATAAAAATGCGTCTTAAACTTTGACCCACTTCGTCATCTCCGTTGTGATCGGTAAGGCCATGTTTGAAGGAAAAAGAAAAAGGATGCAAGTTGGTTTCCTTTTAATGCCTCTTCTTCTTCTTCTTCTTCTTCTTCTTCTTCTTTTTTTCTTTTTTTCCTTCTTCTTCTTCTTTTCCTTATTCTTTGCCTTCTTTTTCTTCTTTTCCTTCTTCTTATTCTTTTCCTTCTTCTTCTCCCCCTCCTCCTTCCCCCTCCTTCTTCCTCCTCCTCCTCCTTCTTCCTTTTGCGAGCAGAGCATTAGCACCACAAACTATTTCGGCGGCTTGGTCGATGTGACATGTCTTCCTCTGCACAAAGGATTGTGGGTCAGAACAGCTCGAGTAGCATGCTGGCCTGCATACTGCAAAAAATAACCGGATGTAGTAGGACATCCTGGTACTTTTTGCATCCTACGTCTAACATACTAAGTATTGGGACATACTAAATAATATGGTATTCTGGATATTGGCATGCATAGTTTTCTCTCACACAGTTGATAATGTTTTGTACTGATGATTTGAATTTGACAAGCATCATGTCCATCTAATACCTTGGGCACACCTGGCTTTAAAATGGTGGCATAAAAGTCACACGGTCTCTAACACCCTGACAGTCTTTCCTGTGGTAGTCAAGCACTAGTTGCTGGTCTCTGAACCAGAACTCCAACTTGAGGTGATATTGATGGGGGTTAGGCATATGACGTTAGTGTTGTCTTTAGGGTTTCGGAGGTGAGCGTCACTGAATTTCAATTGTAGCTCTGCACCAGAAAAATCAATCCACTAGCATGGAGCACCACCCGAATAGCCGGGACAGCAGGACAGCTAGGTGACAGTACAAAGTGAATGGTAAATAGTCAGCACTTATACAGTGGTTTATCACCTTAGCGGACTTTAATCGCTTTACACTGTTTCCCATTCACCCATTCACAAACCAATGGTGTGGACAGGAGGAGCCTGGAACTAAAATGGACATCTTTTGATGAGTGAAAAACCTGCTCTACTATTTGACCCACAGCTGCCCTGAAGGAAGCATAGTCTGAAGCAGAAGCTTACAGTTCACCACCGGCCTATTCATGTTTCTAATTGATTTTCCCCACACTTATGCTGTGTTCCAAATGACATACTTCCCTTAGTAAACTAACAAATAGTGCTCTTACAATGTTAGCACTCTTATATGTGTAGTGCAGGAATTGCAACAGGGTAGCGTTATTTCAAATTGCACACTGCCCTTCTTCACTGACTGGAAATAACCTCAGCATGTGAACATACCACCCGCTAAAATATCTGGATCTTTTAACTATTTTGCCCAGAAATTGTGTTTTGCTTTTTTGCCTTATGTTTAACACGATAAACCCACTGATTGCTTGTGTCCAGCACCTTTACGTCGGTGGTCCCACCCCTTCCTCTATATAGCCAAGATGTCGACTATTTATGGTGGAAAGTGTCGAGCGTGTCACACTTTGTTTTCACATTTTTGGACTGTTTTTGGTGCATCATCCGGGAACTTGTAGTGCACTGCATGTTTCTGTACTTAACAGTGTAAATGCACTTATGCACTAAAATAGTAAGTGTTAGTATACAAGTACGCCATATGGAATACTGCATTAGTAACCAACTCTGGTCATTGGTAGCTCTATTTCACTAAATGTGAATTTCGCGACTCCAGCGACAATTGTCAAATGCATTCCTGTGGCCAAAGCGGATGATGTTGAATTCAATTTAAAACTGCTGGCTAAAGCTACTTGTAAAGACAGTAAGATTGTTATTCATGTTGGCGGTGATGACACCCAGTTACGTCAATCGGAGGTCACTAAAATGAATGTGGAATAAGTGTGTAACTTTGCTAAAACAACATTGGACACCTTAGTTTTCTTTGGACCCCTTCTTAATCTGACCAGTGACCACGTTACATCATTCCACAGCTGGCTGTTGAAGTGGTGTCCAGCAAATGATGTGGGCTTTTGTGACAGTTGGAACACCTTCTAAAGGAAAACCTGGTCTGATTAGGAGAGACGGCATGCATCTCACTTCGGATGGTTCAGCTCTCATATCTAGGAGTATGGCTGAGTTTAAAAACACTCCTAAAGCATGACATCCCAGAGTTGAGGCCTGGACATTCCTCAAGATTCCAGCCGAGGAGTAGCAACGTCCCATTCAATTTTATCTGTCAACCACCCAACACCTAAACTTAGTTATGACTCATTTGGAAGTCTTACTCCTTGTCTCTCACACCTGAACTGGAAAATGCAAAAAACAGTTGTCTTTGTAGATGTTTATCACCTACCTGCCAGCCTGAATTCACTAACTTTTTATCTGATTTAGTGCTTAGTACAGATAAAGTGATTGATTATAGTGGGTAACTTTAACATTTATGTTGATGTGAACAATTAAAGCCTCAGTTCTGCCTTCAGTTCACAAAGGCTGGAACAATATGCCTACCTTGCGATTCGATATATCATGATACTTGAGGTGCCGATTTGATATGTATTGCAATTTTTTAAATATTGAAAATTGTGATTCGATTATTGTGATTTATTTTGTTAACACTAGACTAGGGGAACAGTTGAATCTTATACTTTTAGAGACACTTAACCCCCCTGTAGAGTTTAGAAACCGCTGTCTCTGAAAAAAACTACTTGATGGAATAAAGTACAGCTGCTCCATGGTGTAAACCATATTTACTAACAAATGTTTTCCACCACGTTGTATGGACTAAAGTCTTTGCATATAAAATGAACAACTGACTTTATGATGCATTAAGCTTTCCCTGACCTGCTGCTGCTTGTTTATTCAGTGTTTAGTCCAGGGTCTCCTGAATTGCTGCTGCAACAGTTTGATTAGCTAATGCCGCATTTAGCTCTGGATGGAGTTTGCATACAGCTTTAGACATGTGTAACTCCACTTTTCCAGGTAAGTAATGAAATCCAAAGTGTTTCCATACTCGGGATTTATAAATGTGGGGGTGCCGGTTGTATCCCCGATAAACTCTTTTTGTTTGAATTGGGTTTTTACTGAAACATATGACATCAGTTGTCACGTATCACAAACTACGAACAGGAAATACACTGCGTCATCTGCTGGATAAGAGCGGTGATGCAGTAAATGCTTTCCACACCGATCAACATTAAAGGAAGCAATTGAATTTGAAATGTATCGATTCAGGGATTAAAAACGATTGGAAAATTGTAAAGATTCAATTCAATTCAATTCAACTTTATTTATATAGCGCCAAATCACAACATAGGTTATTTCATGGCACTTAACACATTAACGTCCTTACAGCAAGACGTTACAATATTATACAGAGAAACCCAACAATTCAACAATTCCCACATAAGGAATAAAGATAAAAAGATAAAAATCAATACTGTGGTGCTTAATGCTGCTTTCTGAAAATGATGCAATGATTCATGGAAATGTGTCAGGAAGCAAGTTTTTGCTTCATCAGGAGGATTAGTTTCCTTAGGGTAATTTTGTATACAGAAATAGAGGCATTGAGTCCTCTCGCTTGATTTCAATTATGTTTCTAAAGTTTAATCTTTAGATGCTGGGATTAAACTTTCTGCACTTAAACTATGTTGAAATAGATGACTGGATTGCTCTGTGACCAACTACACTCACTAAAAAGTGAGTGACAGGTTTGCCCTCATTTTGAACATGAGCATATCATTCCATATTTTTACAAACAACATCCCTGACACTGACAATATCCAGTTTTTTTTCATCTTAGAAGCCATGTTGTTTTATATTTTAGTTTAAAATAACAATATCAAGCGTTTGACTTTAAACCATGTAGAAAGTCCTCTTATTTGCTTTCTCCAGTGAAATTCTCCTATATATTAAAACCCACCCTGCAGGAAGTTTCTAATTTTTAAAGTGACTGTGATTTCATCTTTAGTCATAAACACTTCCTCTTTAGCAGTCTTAAATACAATTAGATTACTGGCAACTTTCCCGGGAAACAACTGCTTTTCACCATAACTTTGCTTCCTGTATAAACGTCTTTAGATTGAAGACTTGAGGAACTAAGGGTGCCCTCCTTGAGGTGACATCTTCCCTCTCCAGACCATGAAACATGTAATCCTGGATTAGACCGCTAACATCCAGAGCTCAGCAGGAAAAAGTATTCCACAGCAGTAGACCTCATCTCCTAATTTATTGCAGATTAATGCTTGACAGACCACAACAAGGTCAGGTACACAATACAATTGAGAAGGAGGCTGTAACTCAAATGGATTCTAACCTTTATCTTGGTTTGAAGTTAGTTTCACTGACTTACTTTGTGATTCAATGAAGTCCGTGAGGATATATGACATTTTAGTCCTATGTACTCATACCTTAATGGATTCAACACAAGAGCTCCAACACTGATGTGGATAATCCCTGGCTCATTTGGTGATCCAGTTCATCCCAAAGTCACGGATTTGCTCTGTGGAGGACAGTAAAGTTCTTCCACACCAAAATGGTAACAAAAAAATTTGTAAAATGTGTAAAAGGTTTTTCTGTGGTTCTGCTGCATTGGTTTAGGTTAGGTTAGGTAGTTACTTTATTAATCCCCAAGGGGAAATTCTTTCGCTACAGCAGCATACAGGAAGCAATAAGATAATAATAGAATAATAAAAAGCAATAAAATAGCAGTAAAAAAAATATTAAATATAAAATGCACAGTATATACAGTACATACAGTACAGTATATATCTGTATATTATATACAAACAACTAAGAAACACAGACAACAGTGTTATTATTGTGTGATGGATTTTGCCAGAGGTGAGTTATTGTATATTGTATATTGTATATTGCATCGATTGTTTTGATCTTCTGATTTTCCTTCTTGATCTTGAGGGTATTCTGACTCCAACATTAAAAAGGTAATGCACTCTTTTAAGATTTCCCTTCACTGAACCAAGGGGCTTATATGTGTCTATGAAACTTGACAGAACACATGGGGCTCTTTATTATACCCGTTGCAAAGTGACGGGGCTCACAATGCAAGTGCCTTTGCCAGTTTAAGATAAGTGTGGTTGTCTTTTTTTTCAGTGCCCATGTTGTTTAAATTGCAAATGGAGCCCATCTGAGACCCCATGGTCTAAAAATGCAGTGTAGTCAGATGCAGTGTTGGTACATTGCTATCTTAAGGCAGCTGAAAGTGGTGGTGTGAGCGTCCAACAAAAAGTCAATAATGTAGTATTTTACTGTTAGTTTAAGGGCACATTATTAAGATAATAATATATGCATACATAGGTGGGTGCACAAAACACATCCACTCTGCTTGTTACACACAGGAAAACAGAGCAGTTCAATAACACGCAGAAGACTGAAAATACAAAATGTACAATGCCAAAGATTATTTTTGTATAAATTTGTTAGCCCAATCTCTGCACAAACAGATTAGTTCCCTCTGCAGGGATGGTGTTTCCTCCCACTACTTGACAATTTCACATATATAATAACTATGTACTATGGAGCACGCACACCTATGGGGAATGGAAGATGATATTCTTATAGGTTTAATTCCCACATGGTGATTAATTAAGAGACCCCTTTAAACGAGGTACCTTAGTTTGCACTCTATCTTTAACAAGTATCTGTGTTAAACTAGCATATGTGGGTTTAGAAATGCTTTCAATGCACTTGCACCACACGCTTCAGACTATGTACTAAATATTTTTTTTAAATTTATTGTAGTCCACAGTATTGCTGCCCTGTTGTGTCTTTTTCTGCTTCGTATACTGGATTATTAAAGAATTTATGATATTCACTTTTATTATTTAACAACATACACAGTGAGGCTCCTAATGGCCATGATTAACCATTACATTTTTCAATTAGCATGACTATAGACTTTGGTGTTGTTTTGTGGTTTTATAGTTTTGTATATTTGCAAGACAAAATAACAATTAATTCTTGTAGTAGTTCATGAAAGGCAATTTTCATTAAGTATTGGATTTTTAACAAACATACACAGAGTAGACAGAAACAGGCCTAAAAGGACAGTGATGCCGTACTTGACCACCGTAGTACTACACAGCATTTGCCATTTAAGTTTACTGTTATAACATTTGCTAATTAGCAGTAAAAAAAAGTACAGATAACAATGATGGGAAAATCATTCGTTCTGTGGGTATATAGTCATAAGCCAATCTGACAAATTAAAGTGGAGATGGTCAATTTTAACCAGATGGTGATGCTATATAAAAATGTTAATTGATCACAAAGTTTATTACAATCTAAGGAGGGATGGGAATGTCTGATATTTCAAGAGACAGGATTACAAACCACTGAGTGTCACACGCTAACAGTTGTAATAGCTGTTCTTAAAGCACTTTGCTCACATTTTCCACTGTTATTGTGTGAATCCACTTTGCCCTTCAGTATGATTGACTGCTTAGAAAAAAATATTTTAACCGTGTTACTGATAAATCAAACCATTCTAAGCTTTTTTTTTTTTTTTTTTTCAAACTTGCCAAGAAAGAAAAACCTGAGGCAAATATTTTTTTTTGATGGCAGCATTTTTTATGAACCATGGCAGCTCTGGAAAAAACTTAATGCAGAAAGGTGCTCGCAGGTGTAAAAATTAAAAAAAAAAAAAAAAATCTTGCATAGATGTGAGCCTACCCTGGCCTTTATTCACAGCTACTGTGGGGCTTGAAAGTCTGTAAACCGTTTAGATTTTGCTTTCCTTCTGCCTAAATATTTCCTACAAAACATCAGAATTATTTTTGAATGTACATAAAGAATCAAATTATGCAAGTGAGACTAAAATACTTGGATGTATGTTTATTGAGGATAATGATTCAATATTCAATGTATTTTGCCTTAATAATACTTGAAACTTTGCTTTCAGTGTGACCCCTAGCAACTATCCATCAATCCTGCACATTAAATATGAGGAATTTTGGCCCATTCCTCCATGTAGAACTGCTACAACTCTGGGTAGTGGTGGATTTTTTCATATGAACGTTTCACTTCAGTTCCTTCTTCAACCTTTTTATTGGTTTAAGATTAGGACTTTGACTTGGTCATTCCAAAACAAGAACTAGATTTTTCTACAATGGTCGATGTCTTGCTGCATAACCTACTTTCCATTGAGATTCAAAGACAGATGCCCTGACATTTTTTCTATAGAATCTGCTGGTATATTTCAGAATTTGTTGTTCCATCCATGATGGAGAGACATTTTTGCACAGATGCAGCAAACCAAGCCCAAACCATAATAGTACCACCACAATGTTTCACAGATAGGATAAGGTTCTTAAACTGGACTGCAGTGTCTTCCTTTTTTCAAACATAACAGTTTTCATTGTAACGAAAACAGTCTGGTCTGTCCCTAAAACAATTTTTCCAATAGCCTTATGGCTTCCCTGTGATCTTAAGTAAACTGCGGACAGGAACCATATAGTTGACTCCTGAACATTAACATTATCCAATGTGAGAGAGGCCTTCCAATTTACTCTTGGTTCCTTAGAGGCCGAGCAGCCTATTGCACTACTTACTCTTGGAGTAATGTTTGTCAGTTGAAGAGGGTAACAATGCTCTTGAATTTCTTCCAATCGTACAGTCTGTCTGACTGTGGATTTGTGGATTCCCAACTCTTCATAGTTGTTTTTTTTTTTAACCTTTGTTAGCCTGATTAGCATCAGCAAATCTTTTCTCACGTCGACAAAAATGTGTTGTGAAGATCACTGCTTTTTTTTTTTTTTCAAAAATGAAACAGGGCGCCCATTCTTACAAAATTATAATTTCATTGACAGGAAACACCTGACTCTAATTTTACCTTCAAATTAACTGCTAATCCTGGACGGTCACATACTTTTCCCACTCAGATATGTAGTATGGGATTATTTTCCTCAATGGAAAAATTATTAAATATAATATTTGGGCCTCATTTGTCTAATTCTGTTCCCCTCATCTACTTTTAGGACTTGTGTGAATATCGGATGTTTTGGGTCATATTCAAATGTTGAAAACTTTCAAGCACCACAGTAGTATGAGCTGATCCTGGAATACAACTATGGTAAAACGTTTTTTGTAAAAATGGCCGTAGGTTCGTTTTCCCCATCAGAAAAAAAACCATCAATGAATTCCCAACATTTTTCTCACTATTGCGGCAGTTTCTAAAAACCCATCACATCACTTTATTTCCTCTTCTTGACATGTGACCTCTGTTCTTTGTTTCACAGTACGGTCCTTGGACCTCTGTTATGATAATGAGGTGTTGCTTTCTAATGGCCCCGCTGGGTGTCAACTGCACTTCATTACCATGACAGATGCCTGCACAGCTGCTTGGTTTAATGATGTCACCTCCAGACATCACACCACACAGGATCTCATTACATGTTTGACTGATATAGCTAGAATGATCCAAGTTGGTCAGCAAGGACATTGCAGATCAGTAAACTGTATGATATGCACAAGGCCATGAACTCATTTATTTGAAGGACAAATGGCTGTGCTTTCTGAGTTTGGGTTTGTTGCATATCAACATTTCAGTTGTTTGCTTGTTTTGGGACAAATTATGTTAAAACATTCCATGCAGAGTAGGTATTTATGGCATGACTTCACCTACCACCAAGGTGATTGGAAAAGGGAAAAAAGTCTGAGAAGGTCCAAATACCACCAACCCGTGTAGTAACTGTACTGTCAGATCAACATAAAGCCTTCATCAGAAACATCATAAATCACACCAGAAAGAACTTTTGATTTAAATGAGTGTATGAAGCATACAAAATATTGGACAACCTGTGACATACATATACTGCACACCTCATAGATGAAGCGAATAACATTGGTTATAAGAGTCTTACCAACATTACATGTTAGTGTTTTAGATTGAGTATATTAGATGGTAAGGGTGTTTTTGTAGTCAATGGGCACATGTAAAAATCTAAGCAGCTTTGACAAGGGGCCAATCGTTATGGCCAGAAATGGGTTGGAGTATCTCTAAAAGATAGTGGGGTGCTTCTGGTCAGCAGGTTTGAGTGCCTCCCAGCTGTGGTACAAGGAGAGCAGCAGCTCCAACTCACAACTCACAGAACTGAAAATATCTCCTTCTAATTTCTTGGTGCCAAATAGCTCGGGGCACTTTCAGATGTCTTGTATAGTCCAAGCCTCAGCAGATTGGAAATGTTTTGGAAAAATACAGAGGACCAACAACAAAATGATCAGAATGTTTTGGTCCATGAATATGTAAGCCAACTGCGTACGCACACATTGTTCACCTGAGTATATTATCATGTGGCTTAAGGCCAGTCAGCTTTTCAGTAGGGGGTAGAGAAGCAGTGACAGCACATTTGGTCCAAGGCAAGTGCATCCTAAGGACATTATTTAAGCTAGTAGAGGAGGGTTTAACCAAAAATGTGCCAATATAATGTCGCAATTTATAAATGTGTTTATTGCAAGTTTTTCAAAACATACAATGCAATGAAACGCAGTATTGTATACATGACAAAACCATATGAAGTTGGAGCTTACACGTTGTAAAAGGTTGCTTCACCCGTCAGTCGAATAAATATACCCTAAAGATACTCTTATGTGGAGAATATTGGTAGATTAAGGTGCTGACCATGAACTGCAACATTCCTGGTTCCAGTCCAGCTTGCTGTTGGCCTTCATGTCTTTTTAGTTGAACAATAATTTTCAAAATGTTTCATGAAAGCACTCTACTGAGTTTGTTTTTGTAGAGAGAAGTTGGGGTTTTCCTCATCACAGCCTAAAATACCTGCAACAATGAAAGAAATGTGAGGACCGACTTTGACACTGAGTTGTGTAGGTTGTCCCTTGGACTGTGCAAATTATAGGGTAATCTTTAACTCTATTAACCCTAGGCTATTTTCAGGGTAATTTGACTCCCTTTACTTTTAGGTTCATATCTTGGTAGCTAGCCATGCATGCTATGCTGTGTTTTGTTTTGTTTTTTAGTACAGTGTAGGCTATCCAACTCTTGCATAATTTGTTTTAATAAAACTTAAAATCTTTGAATATTAGTGTTTAATATCAAGGGAACAAATATTTGTATCTTATGAAATTGTTGTTTTACATGTATCTCTTCACAGAATGCTGGAAGTAGAGATATCTTTTCATAATTTTGTAGAAGAGATATCTGAAACATGTTTGTGGGATACTCAGCGATTGAGTAATTTGAAAAATGATGTGCCTAGTGCCTGACAGAAAATTATTTTGTTTTATTCAGTTATATCTTACACATCTTTTGACCAGAACTTTTGTATCATTGCTATTAAAAGCATATGTCATTTATCTTTGGAAAAATTATATTTCGGGGCATTTAATGCCATATTCAACAGTGACATTTGAGATTGACAGGATATGAGGAGAAAAAGAGCAAAAGGATGGCCTGGGTGCTCAGAGCCCCAAAAAAGGGACTTCAGGACCTATTCCCTAGTTGTTGTGTGCATGGAGATGGAGCTACATGCTGAGCGTAGCACTGATTAAATTTGATTAAAGTCGGTTTTCTCTAACTGTTTGTTCCCAGACAATGCACCGGCATCTTTGGAAAGCTCAAGTCGTGCAGTTTCATAGGATAATTGCTGCATATCTGTGATGAATACTTGCTATGCTATTCAACCAAGCAGAAGCGGTGGGAATTTGGATGCAATTTGCGTCTATCGTGTTCTCAGGGTTAAGGGCTAATTTTGGACTAAATTGTCACGGGCTGGAACTGCTATGGCACCATTATGGCAAATTGGTGTTGGCTGATGGGTTGGGCCACAATAGCCTCACTACTTGCACATAAATATGGCAAAATAATTTGGCCACATGACACATAATTTTTCCTTTCATTAGTTACAACCTGTAGTTGACCATCTGCTGTGAAAAGTTTTCTAAGAAGTAGCATATCAGAACTGTATATTATCAAGATTGAGTTTATTTCAAGTTAACAAATGAGAACAGTTCCCCTTAGCTTCATAAGCAATAGTCCACATGCTGTATATAGCAAGCTCCCTCAAAATGTTTAAAGATACATTTTCACCTCCAGGATCTTTGCCAGGCACACAGAGAACGTGGATACATACTGTAGATTGAAAAGAAGAATCTAGTCATTAAAGTCGTAGTCATGCTTTAAGGCTGAACTTCGGCACTTTGGGCACTTTAATTAAAGTCAGCACCGACACCGTGTTATGATAGCAGGGCAAACCATGTTTCCTGGGATCAGTTTGCTGTGGAAGAGAGGCTCGACTACTCCCCTGCAATTGTCTGTGGCGCCCTGAGCACCGTTCGCCTTTTGTAAAAGTTTGTTAATATTAAACGTCTTGCGTGTCCAAATCACACCAAATTTGCCCCTCTGTTCCCTACCAGTACACTCACCAAGTTTGAAGCAGATGGGACGAATGGTTACAGAGATATGCGAGGGACAAAATTACAAATGTACATACATACAGACAGAAATTTCTACAATTAGATATATACTGAGTGGAACAGACACTGGGACATTTTTAGTTGTAGAACAGTTGAAAATATGTAGGTTTCTTTGGGGGCAACTTTTCAGCTTTGTAATCTCAGTGAGGACTTGGTGTTGAGCAGCAAATCAAATACAATCAAACCATTCAACTGTTAAACCATAAAATGCATTAAAGTTTAACCCACAAATAAATATGTCTGCCCAGGAATTCAAAAGGACACTTGTCTGGCTAATTTGTGTCTGTAAAACTTTTTACAATCTCACAATTTCAAAAATGGAAATTAATTTAAGTGATGTGTCTAATTGCATAAAAAGGTTGATTGTTACCTGGACTTATAAAGGCGAAGGCATGGCTAAATATTAGTGAAGCTAAATTGTTTTTATTAACGTTGAGGATAGACTTTACATTTTGATTTGTATATAACATAAATGTGTATATGAGAATAGATTACATCTGATACATCAAATAAGCTTCCTTGAAACCTTCATATGAACATGTTTCAGTGACTGACTCTTTTTCTTTCTCTTGCAGCTGAAGGATATGCCTACAGGAATCAACGTAAGTTCTCAGAAGACATTGACTGGTCATATGCAGGTGAGTTTCACATTTCACATCAATTAGTGGTGACACAATGAAAACATTGGAAGCCACTTCAGTGCACTGTACCATATATTAGATGGACTGCATGTAGCACATTCCTTACCTTACATGTAAAACTACAGTAACATTCTTTCAGTCAAAAGGTTGAGAGATTTTGGTTGTTAAGTAATATCTATGTGTTAAGCTTGTTACGGTTGTACATGCTGCTCCTTTTACTTAACACCTGATACACTGCAGAAATAAAGGAAAATGGTGTTATGCTGAGTTTGATCAACCTCAAGGTCAGCACAGGTCAGCGAGGTGGTTGTGCCTCAGAAACTGTTCCCTGGTCAACTTCACAACCTTTAGGAGCTTAAGGGGAGACCCCTACAGCTTACTGTATAAAGTATCTAGAAGATACTTCTTTGTCTGAAAAAACTACTCTTGTGGCAGGGGGATATTGACATAACTCATGTATTAGCAGAGTTCCACTTGCATTTCGCTATCATTTGGAATAACTGCATGTTGCCTTGATTGTTTGTTATACGGTACGGTGTATGGTGGTCATTGTTTATTATTTAAAGGCTGTTCCAAAACAGACCGTTATGGGAACATTACACATTAGCAAATTCATATTTTAGATAATCCCAGCCAGAGTACATGAACAGGCATCATGGCAATAACTTGCATTTAATGTTCTCTGCTGTTATAAATGGGCAAAATCCATTTCTGTTACAAAATGGATTCAGTATTAAAGTATTTTAGTGTATGACTTATTCATAACAGTCAGCTGACTTTTTTTTAAAATTTTTTTTAAATGAATGGGTTTTATCAGTTTTTGCAATTACAGTATTGATATCCTCTTTTAGTGTTTGTGAAAGTCTCAAAACAGTGATTTCTTGGCAACCGCTGCTCACCCTTGAAGGAGAACCCTTGAGATTTGAATGACTCCATGACCATTTTTCAGCGCTATACTCAGAACATAAATTTTCATTTTTTTGCTTCACTGCTGGTATGGCTCTAAATATAGATAAATCCTCTATATTCTTTGTTCTTTTCTTTTTGTTTCATCTTGTGGCTATAATGAACACTTTAGCCTGTAGGAAACATTCAGAAGTATTTTAGGATACTTGCAATTACAAATCAACACAATCTTGACAAGGAAAAGTATAATTTAGTGCTCATTCTTAAACAGTTAACTGCTGCTCTCAATCCTCAGCAAACTCTGCCAAAGCAATAGACTATCCCCTAATCCCTGCAGTACAGTGATGTGTTACTCTAGTTTCTGAAGAGCAGGCCAGACTGTAATGAGTCATTTGAAAATATATTTCAGGAAATTATGCTTTCTCTGTGCAAAACCACATCAATCCAAATTTAGCGACTTTAGTCTAAATTTGTGATTTCCATGTGAATGCACAGTTTACTTGATCTTCCTGAGCATGAAGAAAGCTTAACATAATAAACACAAGTTTTATCAGTTGTATTCTTATCAATCTAGTAGCCATGGGTAATTTGTCCCAAAAGGGAACGTGAGCACTGACCTCTCATTTAGAGTAGGATGTTCATTTCAACACTGTCAGATGAAATAAAAAACAACAACAACATTTTGTAGTTTTGAGCAGATGTTTTTCATTGTTGCAATGTTTTTTGTCCAGATTAGCTCTTAAGGATTTAAAAAAAATTGTGTTCTGTGACTTAACAGTTTAGCGATGAATTTTTCATGTAGGATCGATGATGAAAACAGCAAAAATGAACATGTTAATATCTTGTTTTGATGGAGAAGTAATGGTATTGGTAGTCATATGAAGCAGGTATGAACTTTTGGCTTTGATCAACATTGCCAAAGTATGCAGGCACAAGTCATACTACACTGCTCAAAGAAATAAAGGGAACAACACATCCTAGATCTCAATGAATGAAATATTGCAGTTGAAAATCTTTATTCATTACATAGTGGAATGTGTTGAGAACAAAATAACATAAGAATGATCAATGGAAATCAAAATCATTATCCCATGGAGGTCTGGATTCAGAATCATACTCAAAATAAAAGTGGAAAAATCAGATCACAGGCTGATCCAACTTCTGTGGAAATTCCTCAAGACAAGTCAAAATGAGGCTCCGTAGTGTGTGTGTCCTCCATGTGCCTGTATGCACTCCCTACAACGCCTGGGCATGCTCCTGATGAGACGACGGATGTTCTCCTGAGGGATCTCCTCCCAGACCTGGATCAAAGCATCAGTCAACTTCTGGACAGTCCGTGGTACGACGTGGCGTTGGTGGATGGAACGAGACATGATGTCCCAGATGTGCTGGATTGGATTCAGGTCTGGGGAACGGACAGGCCGGTCCATAGCATCAATGCCTTCATCATGCAGGAACTGCTGACACACTCCAGCCACATGAGGCCGAGCATTGTCACACATCAGAAGGAACCCAGGGCCCACTGCACCAGCATATGGTCTTACAATGGGTCTGAGGATCTCATCCTGGTATGT
The DNA here is from genome assembly GCF_029030835.1 of Brachyistius frenatus. Taxonomy (NCBI): domain Eukaryota; kingdom Metazoa; phylum Chordata; class Actinopteri; family Embiotocidae; genus Brachyistius; species Brachyistius frenatus. The sequence continues at coordinate 585,904 of NW_027210796.1, read as the reverse complement.
AATACCTAGTACCTAGTAATTGCCGAGATTGGGGATCTCGTCTGACGTTAATGTGAGCGTATTGCGTCACTTCCTGTCTACAACCATTGTGACTGGTGTTACTTCTCTCTGCTATTTCAGCTTCTTTTCCTGAATTATACGCATCTTAACTCTCTCCACACTTTTTCTAATCTCAAGTTAAAACTCACGTTTGCCCTTCTTGAGCAATTCTACTGTTAAATCTTTGACCAACGTTCACTTAACTTGGCGTTTTGGTACTGCTAGCTTAGCAGTTAGCAATGGCTTCCCTCTCTCCCTCCACCTCTTCTTGTTTTTCCTGCTCGGTGTGTGACATGTTTAGTTACGACCCTGCCTCCCTTAATGATAATGCTACCTGTAATAAATGTAGTGTAGTCAGGGCTCTGGAGGCCAGGGTCCTAAAATTAGAATCGCGGCTGTGCACCATGCTAAATAACCAGCTAGCCGTAGGAGCTTCTCAGGGAGGGGGTGCACAGCTGTCCAGGGCTGCAGGCTTAGTTAGCCGGTCTGGGTGGGTGGGTGACAGTACGATGGCGGCATAGTCCCAAGCAGAAGCCCACGGTTCACCACCGACCCCTTCACGTCTCCAACCGATTTTCCCCACTCGGCGAAACACCCGCTGAGAAACCAACCCTGGTTATTGGAGACTCTATTTTGCGGAACGTGAAGTTAGCGAAACCAGCGGCCCATAGTCAGATGTCTTCCCGGGGCCAGAGTCAGATGTCTTCCCGGGGCCAGAGTCAGATGTCTTCCCGGGGCCAGAGTCAGATGCCCTCCCGGGACCAGAGTCAGATGCCCTCCCGGGGCCAGAGTCAGATGCCCTCCCGGGACCAGAGTCAGATGCCCTCCCGGGGCCAGAGTCAGATGTCTTCCCGGGGCCAGAGTCAGATGCCCTCCCGGGACCAGAGTCAGGCCAGAGCGGGTCTTCCCGACGGGCGACATTGAATCAAACCTGAAACTGCTGACTAAGGCTATTCGTAAATACAGTCAGATTGTTATTAACGTCGGCAGTAACAACACCCGGTTACGCCAATCGGAGGTCACTAAAGTTAATGTGGAATCGGTGTGCAACTTTTCAAAAACAATGTCGGACTCTGTAGTTTTCTCTGGACCCCTTCCTAACCGGACCAGTGATGATATGTTTAGCCGTACGTCTTCACTTCACCGCTGGTTGTCGAGGTGGTGTCCCGCTAACAATGTGGGCTTCATTGACAATTGGAATACTTTCTGGGGAAAACCTGGTCTGATCCGGAGAGACGGCATCCATCCTACTTTGGATGGTGCAGCTCTTCTTTCTGGAAATATGGCGATGTCTCTTAACAGCCCTAAAACCTGACATCCCAGGGTTGAGGCCAGCACGCAGAGCTGCAGTCTTACAGCTCCTCTGCAGCTTCTTTAGAGCTGTCACTCACCCAAAACCTTCAACATCCTGTAGAGGTTGTGTCTGTAACCAGACAACCTATATTTAAAAAAAACTCAAGAAAAGATGTATCAATAAAAATGTAATAAAAATTGATCCGACCAAATTAATGGATCAAAAAAAAATCTGACAATTAAAAGCGGACTATTAAATGTCAGATCTCTCATCTAAATCTCTGTTAGTAAATGACTTGATAACTGATCATCAGATTGATTTACTCTGTCTCACAGAGACCTGGCTGCAACAGGAAGAATATGTTAGTATTAATGAAGCAACTCCTCCCAGTCATATTAATTATCATATTCCTAGAGATTCAGGCCGAGGAGGAGTGGCAGCAATCTTCCACTCAAGTTTATCAATTAATCCAAAGCCTAAATTTAGTTATAAATCATTTGAGAGTCTGACTCTCATTCTCTCGCACCCAAACTGGAAAGCACAGAAACCGATTCTATTTGTTGTTGTTTATCTCCCACCTGGTCCTTATTCAGAGTTTCTAACTGAATTCTCTGACTTTTGATCAGATTTAGTGCTGAGTTCAGATAAAGTGATGATAGTGGGAGACTTTAACATTCATGTTGACGTGGACAACGACAGCCTCAGTTCTACTTTTAGCTCATTATTAGATTTTATAGGCTTTTCTCAGAATGTAAATAAACGCCGTCACCGTGGTAACCACACCCTCGATCTGGTTCTGTCATATGGCATGGAAACTGAACATTTTATTGTATTTCCTCAAAACCCTGTTTTGTCGGACCACTTCTTATTAACATTTGAAGTTACATTAATGGACTACACAGCATGTGGGAATAAATCCCACTACAATAGATGTCTGTCAGATGATGCCGTGGCCAAGTTTAAGGAAGCAGTTACATGCTTATCCTCTTCGATGCCGTGTGTTAAAGCAGTGGAAGACATCTACGTTGATCTTAGTCCCACACAAGTGGATCATCTGCTAGAAAACACTGCAGTATCTCTGCGCACAACTCCAGATAATGTTGCCCCACTGAAGAAGAGAGTAATGAACCAGAGGAAGTTGTCTCCGTGGTACAACTCAGAACTACACTCTGCTAGGCAGGCGACTAGAAAGATGGAAAGGAAATGGCGTTCCACTAATTTAGAAGAATTTCACCTGCCTAGAAGGAGAGTCTAATATTATATAAGAAAGCTCTTCGTAAGGCCAGAACCTTATTAATCATTAATAGAGGAAAACAAGAACAACCCCAGGTTTCTTTTCAGCACTGTAACCAGGCTGACAAAGAGTCACAGTTCTGTTGAGCCCTCTATTCCTTCAGCTCTCAGCAGTAATGACTAATTCTTTACTAATAAAATTCTTACTATCAGGGAGAGAATCGGGCCGACCCTTCCTGCCACCGTCACTGATGTGATGTTAAGCACAGCAGCCCTGGAAGCAACTGTAGGACCAGATGTATACTTGGAAAATTTCTCTCCTGTTGAGCTCTCTGAGTTAACTAGAATTATTTCTTCATCTGGATCCTCTAGCTGTCTGTTAGATCCCATCCCAACTAAACTTTTTGAGGAAGTCTTCCCTTTAATTAATACTTCCATATTAGATCAGATCAACCTATCTATTGTCACCGGCTATGTACCGCAGGCTTTTAAAGTGGCTGTAATTAAACCTTTACTTAAAAAGCAGACTCTAGATTCAGCTGTTTTAGGAAACTATAGACCAATTTCCAACCTGACATTTATTTCTAAAATCCTTGAAAAAGTTGTTGCAAATCAACTTTGTTATTGTTTACAAAGGAATGATCTGTTTGAAGATTTTCAGTCAGGTTTTAGAGTTCATCATAGCACGGAAACAGCTCTGGTGAAAGTTACTAACGACCTTTTATTAGCCTCAGATAATGGACTCGTCTCTGTACTTGTTCTTCTGGACCTCAGTGCTGCTTTTGATACGATTGATCATACGATCTTATTACAGAGATTAGAAGACGTTACGAGGATTAAAGGAACTGCATTAGATTGGTTCAAATCCTACTTATCAGATAGATTCCAGTTTGTCCATGTCAACAATGAATCTTCCAGACAAACAAGAGCGAGTTATGGAGTTCCACAAGGCTCAGTGTTAGGCCCAATACTTTTTACTTTGTATATGCTTCCATTAGGAGATGTCATCAGGAAGCACTGCATAAACTTCCATTGTTATGCAGATGACACTCAGCTATATCTTTCTATAAAACCAGATGAAACTAATCAGTTAGTAAAACTTGAAGCCTGTCTAAAAGACATAAAGGCCTGAATGACCAAAAACTTCCTGCTTCTAAATTCAGACAAAATGGAAGTTATTGTACTTGGTCCTAAACACCTCAGAAACTCTTTCTGTAATCACTTAGTTACTCTAGATGATGTTGTCTTGGCCTCCAGCAAAACTGTGAGGAACCTTGGAGTCATCTTTGATGAGGATTTGTCCTTTAGACACCATATAAAGCAAATCTCCAGAACTGCCTTCTTTCATCTACGTAATATTAATAAAATCAGGAAAATCCTTCCTCAGCGTGATGCAGAAAAACTCATTCATGCATTTGTTACTTCTAGGCTAGATTATTGTAATTCCTTGTTGTTAGGATGTCCAAATTACTCATTAAAAACCTTGCAGCTGATCCAAAATGCTGCAGCAAGAGTACTGACGGGATTTAGCAAGAGAGATCATATTTCTCCAGTTTTAGCTTCTCTTCACTGGCTTCCTGTTAAATCAATAATAGAATTTAAAATTCTCTTGATGACTATGACTTACAAAGCCCTACATGACCAGGCTTCATCATATCTTAGAGATCTTATAGAACCATACAATCCAAGCAGAGCACTTCGCTCTCAGTACGCTGGTCTACTTGTGGTTCCCAGAGATTCCAGAAGTAGAATGGGAGGCAGAGCCTTCAGTTTTCAGGCTCCTCCCCTGTGGAACCAGCTCCCAGTTTGTGTTCGAGGGACAGAAACCCTCTCTAGCTTTAAGATTAGACTCAAAACATTCCTTTTTGATGAAGCCCATAGTTAGGGCTAGCTCAGGTAGACCTGAACCAACCCTTAGTTATGCTGTTATAGGCCGAGGCTGCTGGGGGACCTCGTTACATGCTGAGCTTCTTTTCTTCCCTCCTACTCTTTAACTGACTCATACCTCACCATCTTTTTCTCTCTCATAGTTTTTGCTTATTGTCTGTTGTCTCCATTCAGTTCCCTCGCTCGCTTAGGTTCTCTTCTTTCTTTTGCAGATGTCCCGCCATGGAGCTCCATGTCTCTGCCCTGCGCTTGTCATCTCCACCAACAGTTCTTCTCTTCTATCTCTATGCTGTCCTTTTCTCTCTCTGCTCTCCTCTCACCCCAACCGGTTGAGGCAGATTGCCGCCCACCTCTGAGCCTGGTTCTGTTGGAGGTTTCTTCCTGTTAAGAGGGAGATTTTCCTTCCCTCTGTTGGAGGTTTTTCTCCCTTAAAGAGGAGTTGTTTTTTTTCCCCTCCTAGCTTATGTGGGAATTGTTGAATTGTTGGGTTTCTCTGTATAATATTGTAATGTCTTGCTGTAAGGACTTTAATGTGTTAAGTGCCATGAAATAACCTATGCTGTGATTTGGCACTATATAAATAAAGTTGAATTGAATTGAATTGAATTGAATTGAATTAATGGCAGTCAGGGTAACTCTGGCTAGCACATGGAGGGCTGTGTGGCCCTCCAAAGAAATGCCTCCCCAGACCATTGCTGACCCACCGCCAAACCGGTCATGCTGGAGGATGTTGCAGGCAGCAGAACGTTCTCCACGGCGTCTCCAGACTTGGTCACGTCTGTCACATGTGCTCAGGGTGAACCTGCTCTCATCCGTGAAGAGCACAGGGCACCAATGGCAAAGCTGCCAATCTTGGTGTTCTCTGGCAAATGCCAATTGCCCTGCACGGTGTTGGGCTGTAAGCACAGGCCCCAATTGTGGACGTCGGGCCCTCGTACCACCCTCATGGAGTCTGTTTCTGACAGTTTGAGCAGAAACATGCACATTAGTGGCCTGCTGGAGGTCATTTTGTAGGGCTCTGGCAGCGCTCCTCCTGTTCCTCCTTGCACAAAGGAGCAGATAGCGGTCCTGCTGCTGGGTTGTTGTCCTCCTACGGCCCCCTCCACGTCTCCAGGTGTACTGGCCTGTCTCCTGCTATCTCCTCCGTGTTCTTGACACTGTGCTGACAGACACAGCAAACCTTCTTGCCACAGCGTGCATTGGTGTGCCATCCTGGATGAGCTGCACTACCTGAGCAACTTCTGTGGGTTGTAGACACCGCCTCATGCTAGAGATAGCACTGTGAGGGGACTGGCAAAATGCAAAAGTGACCAAAAATCAGCCAGAAAGGATGAGGACAGAGAAATGGTCTATGTTCACCACCTGCAGAACCGTTCATTTATAGGGGTTGTCTTGATAATTGCCTCATTTCCACCTGTTGTCTGTTTCATTTGCACAACAGCAGGTGAAATTGATTCACAATCAGTGTTGCTTCCTAACTGGGCAGGTTGATTTCCCAGAAGTGTGATTGACTTGGAATTACATTGTGTTGTTTAAGTGTTTCCCTAATTTTTTTGAGCAGTGTAGTTTAGATGTAAAAAAAAAAGTATTAAGTGGAGTAGTTTTGGGATTGCAGGATTGCTGTTGAGTAGTGATGGTGAGATGAAGCCTCATGAGGCATCGAACCACTTCAGCCAATTGGTTCGAGAAAGGGTTCATTTCTAGAAGCTTCATGTGCACACGAAACCACCTACTGGCCAAGTGTATAATCACAGGCAGCTGTATCTGAACCACATAATGTGATGCATTTAATTTTTGTGTCTGTTATGGCTGTTGGGAATGACTATGAATTACAAAAATGTATGACCAAATAATTTCTGTACATAAATTATCACATATGTGCATAATAAAATATTTTTTGAATGTATTCTGTGTGTGTAAATTTTCCCAAAATGGTAGTATCATATGATATGGCAGGTTGTGTAATCATGTTTTTCTGTCACTTTAGGAAAATGGCATGGGCTTAAGCAGGCAGAGGACAGTGAAAGTGCTTGTGGAACTAGGAAGAGGGGACTGAATATGCTTGTGTAACTTGGACAATGATGTACAGGACAGGGGACATTTTATTCATTTTTATTCAGAAATAACAGTTTCTCAACAGTTTTTGGTTTTGTGGATGTCCACATGTCAGAAGTAAGGCTAACAGCAGCCACCTTTTCCACTTTAACCTTAGCCTTCTCCTTAGCTGACTCATACTTGGCCTCCACCATGGCCTTCAGAGCCTAAAGGAAAAAATATATAGTGCTGAACTGTGAGACACAATAAAGTACTCATTTGTTTCATGCATGCACCCATACATACCTGCCTTGTAGGGAGAACATAATTAGGATCCAGTTTGGACACAAATGCCCTGAATCCAACATCATCCACAATACTGAAGGGCTGTGTGTCCTTCACTATCATGGAGACGAGGGCTTCATCCAGCTCTTGTTTTCTGGTGGCTGGTTAAAAGAGGATAAATACAGTGTCTGTTACCTGTCTTTATTTGCACAATAAACAAAAGTGAACAGGGAAAAATTGTGATGGTGCATTTGTAATATTGTAATGACTTACCTTGGCTGGGTGAAGCTCCAGTTTCCTCCTTATTCTCATGCAAGGCACGGTAACGCCTCAGCATGGATGAGGTGTTGTTATTGTACCCCAACTCCTTGGAGCACAATAAACACCTCACCTTTGAATAAAATAAGAAACTGTGAAAAATACAGTTCTTGATAAGCAAACCTAATGTGTCTGAAATAGTTAGATTTAGCTTACCTTATTAGGAGTTGTCAAATCAAAGTGTTCCCACACAGGGGAAATCCTCCTCTTCCTAGCTGGCTCCATCTTATCACCTATCCTTCTCTCCTCACTCTCCTAAATCTCCAAACTATCTCTCTCTCTCTAACTTCTCCAAACTATCTCTCTCTCTCTCTCTAAACTCTCCAAACTATCCAAACTCTCAACTGACCGCAACTCTCTACCAACAACCCACATTTTGAATGGAGCCTGAGGGGTTTATATTGCTGTCAAACCTCCCGGCAAAATCTGAACCACTTCCCGAAGCAATCACGTGGTACAGCCGGGCAGCGAGGTTTCGGACGTCATCATTTTTGGCTCCTCCCCTAAATGAAGCAAGCCTTGACACGCGCTTCGAGGAAACGCCCCCTCCATTACTCGACACACGCTTCGAAGCGTCGGCACATCTCGTAACATCACTACTGTTGAGCATTCCCGAGCTGTAATGGGCCTAACTTGATGAAACACCGGTGAAGGGAGGTGCCCACTTGATAACCCCAGTGAAATTTTGCACACACCTTGTTACAAAGGCTTTGTACGATGTAGTGCCTGACTTTGGTGTACGGGCATGCATAGTGGTAGTGTAGCATAATTTTAATTAGTGATGTGTTTGTTTGGGCAAGACAGGTAGTAACATTAAGTCAATTGACCCTTGCCATGTTATTCTGCATTAATATGGCACTTTGTGTGTATTTTAAACAAAAAACAATACAAGTTTCCACATCATCTGACAACTTAAGAGTGTTGTATTTACAGAGGTGGTGGTATGTTTTCAAAATATTGAGACAAGGTGACACCGTATTCATTAAATATTTGGCAGTATTACTGCTTGGCTTGTGATATTGTGGTGCACAGGCTCTTTCCATATGTTTTTAGAATGCTTGGGTGCTGTGTAGCATGGTGTAGTGCTCGTTCACAGTGTTGGACTCATAATGTTGTCCCATTCTTGCCTGACATAGGATTTCAGCTGCTTAACAGTTCAGGGTCTCCTTTGTTGTATATTCTGCTTTATGATGCGGGGTGACAGAGCCATGTTGTAATAGAATGTGCAGAATTCAGTATGGCATTGTTTTGCTGTAAAAAGCAAAGGCTTTCCTGAAAAAGATGTTGTCTGGGTGGCAGCATATGTCGCAAAACCTGTATAGATCATTCAGAATGAATGGTTCCTTCCCAGATGTGCAAGCTACCCATGCCATGACTGATGCACCCTCATACCATCACGGACGCTGGCTTTTGAACTCTGCGCTGATAACAAGCTAGATGGTCCCTCTCCTCTTCTCCAGCCTCCATGATTTAAAAAAAGAATCACAAACTTTGATTCGTCAGACCACAGGACAGTTTTCCACCCCGCCTGAGTCCGTCTTAAATGAGCTCGGGCCTAGAGAAGATGGCGACATTTCTAGATCATGTTTATATATAGTTTCTTATTTGCATGGTAGAGTTTTAACCAGCATTTGTGGATCCAGCAAATAACTTTGTTCACGGACAGTGGTTTTCACAAATGTTTCTGAGCCCATACAGTGATTTCCACTACAGAATTGTGTCTTTTTTTTTTAATGCAGTGCTGTCTGAGGGCCTGAAGAGCACGGCCATGCAATATTGGTTTTCAGCCTTGTCCCTTGTGTACAGAGATTTCTCTAGATTCTCTGTATTTTTTAATTATATTATGTACCGTAGATAATGAAATCCCCAAATTATTTACAATTTTCAGCCTTACCACAAAATAGTGTTCATTTAGACATGAGTCTGAATTAATTACATATTCAATCCTGTGATAATCAATGAATATGAATTATTATCTTCAATACCGTTTTTCTTACATTTTAAAGAGCATATGCTATAGACTATTTGGTGTAGAAAGATCATTTTTGGTATTGTCATAAAGCTGAAACTTTCCTCTTTTACAGACATACAGAAAACTTTAAATGTGTTCCTGGGTCCAAGTGACGAAACATGATTGAGCGGGTCACAGGACTGAGGTGAAGTGTAAAACTGTCCTGTGGGCTGGCAAATCAAAATGTGAAATTCTTTTTAGAAATTATGGACACTGTGTCATCGGGGCTAAAGAGATGGACAATCCAGCTTGCTATCAGCGCACAGTTCAAAAGCAACTGTGATGGTATGAGTGCATTAATGCACATGGCATGGTTAGTTTGCACATATGCAAAGGAACTGTTATTTCTGATTGATATATCTATACAGGTTTTTCGAGCAATATATGCCATCCAGACAACATCTTTTCAGGGAAGGCTTTGACTCCCCTCAGTTCCCAAATATGTGTGTGGGTGTGTGTTTGAACATTTCCTTTCTCTCCATCATTCCAGGAACATTAAACCAAAACAACTGGGCAAAGAAGTTTCCATCCTGCAGCAACGCCAAGCAGTCTCCCATCAACATCGAGGAGAACCTGGCCCAGGTGAAGTTACAGTACCAAAAGCTGAGGTTTGATGGCTGGGAAAGTTTGACAACGGACAGGACCACCATCAAGAATGATGGCAAGACCGGTAAGAACAATCAACTGTTGGTCTAAAAACGTGACTATGGTTGTTGTTTTCCAAAACATAATGTCCCATCCTGAAACACATCAAAAGCTACTGTATTGATTCAAATGGATTTTTATTAACATATTTATGCTATTAGAGCATGAATCTTTCTGGCTTTATTGTCAAAATATCTCAACAACATAACATAGTATCCCGCAAGGATGATTTGTAATGATTTTCTTATTTCCTGTCTTTTTTTCTTGTGCCACCCAGTGGTCATGTAAATTTTTCACTTATCCTGTGAAATATGAAAAAAATTATTGGATGAATTTTGGTACAGACATTTATCGTTCTCAGAGGATAAATCCTACCCATTTTAGTGATCCGCTGATGACAACTATAGCACTGCCATGAGGTTCACCTTCATGGTTTTGAGTGAAATGCACTGACAACTATTGGCTGGATTGCCACAAAATTTGGTTCAGACATTCATGATGACCTCATATTTTGTTGTTAATGTTGCACTGTCACCCAATGAAATCATTAATTTGTCAATGCTTTGGTTTTTGACAGAAAACTAAGACTGTAAACATGGTAAACATTTTGTTAGCATTACCATGTCAGCTTTACCACCATGAACATTTTGGCATGTTTGAATGAAGCTCACTGCACCACTGGTATAGTACTGCCAGAAAGTGTTTCTGGCATGGCTGTAAGTGGGTTTATGGTTTGACTAAACATTAAAAAAAATAGCTGCTGTAGCTCTTTTTTTGATATAATTTTTCTCACATCTGTATTATTGCGTTACAGTGTTATTTTTTAGTTTTTCAACTGTAGAGAAGCAATATTTTTGTGTACATGAGGGAGGATCTCCTTGCATTGCAATGAACCAAAGTTGGAGTTAAACATCACATCATGATGGAGCTGAGGAGAACATACCTTGGGTGTGGGAATAGGCCTAAGTTAAAGTCAAAGAGATGGAGAAATATGCCTTCGCTGCCATTGATCATCGTGGGTAATGTCAACTCTTTGAATAACAAGTGTGACAAGCTAGAGGCACTTGTGTAGAGTAATCGGGCATACCTGGAGTGCAGCTGTGTGTTTCATGGAGACCTGGCTGAACAACAACATCCCTGACTCCTGTGTGGATTTGGCCTGCTTCAGTACGATGCAAGCGGACAGAGATGTCAGAGCGAGTGGAAAAAACAAAGGTGGAGGACTGATTTTGTTTGTGAACAATAAATGGTGTGACCCTGTTCATAATAATTGGAAGGAGAAGATCTGCTGCTAGGACATTGGACTTTTGGCTGTCGGTCTTAGACGTAATATGTACCGAGGGTAATATCAGGAGATTTTAACCATGTCACCCTCACCTCCCATCTGACCGGCTTTGCACAGTATGTGGACTGTCCCTCAAGGGAAAACAGCACTCTTGATCTGTTGTATGCAATGCTTCAGCTCTACAACCACTTGGCAGATCAGATCACAATCTGGGGCCGTATTCACAAATATTCTTAGAATCCTCTCAGAGAGCTTCTAACTTAGCCAAAGAACTTCTAGCAAGGGGTCTTGCTCATGAGTGCTTTGGGAAACTTCTAAGAGCAACTCTGAGCAACAAAGGAACAGAAACCCTTATCTTAGAGGAGGTGTGATTGACCCCATTGCCAGGTGTGACACATCCTTTGGAAATATGTGACTGGCTGATCTAAAAAAAAAAAAAAAAAAAAACTTTTCTTGAGACGCCACAGTGACATCCAGTAGAAATCAAATTAACTGTGTCTCAATATTAGGCTGTAAGTGGTGTTTCTGTTTGTGTGATCACTGATTTTACTGTTGCCAAATATCTTAGTGCAGCGATTACTTTCATTTTTGGCGTTAATGCTTTGAGTGGGAGATATGAGTGTCTTTAATGGTATCGACCACAAACATCATCCCCGCATGATATAATTTGTACCATTTCATTAACTCGTGGTCATTCAGTGTCTGAAGAATATTTCTCCCTTCCTTGTTGTACTTTGGCAGTATTCTCCTCTGCTGAAGAAATTCTCAAGCTTCTTTAAAGTCCTCTCTCTGCCCCAAACAGTTTTAAGGGTGAATAATAATTTTCCTCTTAACTTTCTAAGGAAATTCTAAGTAAATCATCACAATTCTAAGAATTTTCTTAGAATTTCGTCTCTAGGAGTAACTTTCAGTTCTAGGATTCTTTGTGAATACGGCCCCTGGTCTTTCTTCAGCCATCTTAGAAACCCTGTGTGCTGAGGCAGCGTGCTATCACCTGCACAATTAGGAAGCGGACACCAGAGGCACAGCAACTGTTTGATCAGCTGTTTTGAATGTACAGACTAGAATGTGCTACTGGAGTCACAGGGAAATGGCAGGGACTCGGATTTTGATAGGATGGTTGAATGCACTCTGGACTACATTAACTTTTGTTGGGTTATTGCTGGAGCAGCAAGGACTGCTCACTGCTTTCTAAATAACAAAGTCTGGATTACCAGTTACATTGACATATTCCAGACCACATAAATTAAGCTTTCAAGAATGGAGACAAGGAAGAGCTCAAACCTGTGCAACATGAGCTGAAGAGGAGATTGAAGCCGGCAGAGCAGAATATGACTGCCCCAAATGTTCCCTCTCCCACCACTTCAGCTGCAGCTTCCCGTTCACCATCTACCTTAAACTGGTACTGCCCTAAGACTGCTGGTGTAACCTCTCTCACACCGGGGACCCTCACCCTGTTTTTCACGACAGATGAGGTGGAGGGCAGAGCTCAAGAGGCTGCATTCAGGAAAAGCAGCTGGCCCAGATGTTGTGTGTACAAGACTGCTTAAGGTTTCTGCAGTCCAAATGGCTGAGCCGCTCCTAAGGATCTTCAACATGAATCTGCAAGGATCCCAGTTCTGTGTAGAAACAGATCCTGTCTGGTACCAAAGTAGGGACATCTGGCTAAAATACACAGCTACAGACCAGTGGATCCAGCATCACACATCGTTGAGACCCTAGAGCGGCTGCCTCTCTGCCTTCAAGTATTGCATGTAGAACATGCACTTGGCTCACTACAATTTGCATACCGGGAACATCTAGGAGTGGATGATGCTGTACATTACATGCTCCACCTGGTATTTCCTCACCTGAATCAGCCAGTTGGATATGTGAGGATCATGTTCTCAGATTTTTTTTTAAGTGCATTTAACACCATTCAACCCCCCATACTTAAAGACAAGCTTAAAAAGATGTGTGGATTTCTTCTTCACCTCCTGGATCATAGACCACCTGAGAGGATACCCATAGTTTGTCAGGCTGAAGACCTGCCGCATTAGTGAGCAGCACTTGGGATCTGCGGGGAACTGTTCTATCACCATTTCTGTTGAAAATGTACACAGGCAAACTTTAATTACAACGCTGAGTTGTTCATGACACTGCTTTTGTGGTGTGTATTCAGACAATTACCACCTTGGTGGTGGTAACCTGAATTACAAACTGGACTGGTCCCTGAACACAGAGGCTATCCATAGAAAGGGGCAGAGCTGGCTATTTTTCCAAGGGAAGCCTTTGATGTCTCCAGTGAAAAACTGTTCATGTTCTACCAGTCAGTGGTGGCAAATGTCATTTTTTTTATGTTGGAGTATGCTAGGGTGACAGCATGGCTGACAAGAACATTGGTGGCTGGACAGGACAAGAGTTCTGGAATCAGTGGGGGCAGCGTTGGAGAGGTGGATACCAAGCAAGGCACTGGCTATAATGGACAATACCAGTCACCCTCGATGCAACATCCTGGCAGATGCCCTTTTAGGCACTCTGTAAGGTTGAGAAGATCCCACAGCAAGTTGGCTTTACAACATATTTTCATAGGCATTCCTCATTTTACTCATTAATTTATTTATTGAAGTGTTGATTTGTTTTGGTAATCCTTGTGTTTTTGGCCCACAATTATCACTAACTGACTTTTATTGGTTGTTTATTTTATTTTTCTCTCTTTTGGATCAATATATCTTTGTTTGCGAGCTGCTGGATGTGAATTTCCAAGTTCGGATGAATAAAGTACCTTTCTGTTCTATTTCTATTCCACCAGCTAGATGTTTGGATGGTGTCAGAAATCTGACAATAAGATTTGATTACTGACATGGTTGGGCAATTTGCCTAAATAACTATTTCCCAGAGACCTTAACCTGGCCCTTTGTCTTAAAGACCAATCTGAATGTGGTTTTATTTATTGTTTTTGTGAATTAGATTTTCTTGCATATTAACATCACATTTAGGGCTTGAATATTAAATTGCACTTTAGAATCATATTACATTACATTACATTTCATTTAGCTGATGCTTTTATCCAAAGCAACTTACAATAAGTGCATTTCAACCATGAGGGTACAAAACCCAGAACAACAAGAATCAAGAAAATACAATTTCTTCAAGAAAGCCAAACTACAAAGTGCAATCAGTAAGTGCCATTTTAAGCGCTACTAAAGTTCTACTATTCAAGATAAAGTCGGAAGAGGTGTGTTTTTAGTTTGCGGCGGAAGATGTACAGAGTTTCCGCTGTCCTGATGTCGTTGGGGAGCTCATTCCACCATTACATCATAAAATAGTAACTTTTGCATGATGTATCCCTGCTAATTACAAATAAATCTAAAGTAAAATGAAACAAGGGTCCTTTCTGCTTGTTGCCATTATGCTCAGAATTTTTTATTTTTTTAATTTTTTAAAAATAATATTGTGGGCTTCAAAATGTTTAGCAAGAAACATCTGTCTAGGTTCCATCAATCAAACTATAGCCATCATTTTCCTTCTCTCATTCCTTGACCTTCTGTTTTTCAAATGACAGTTTCTCCCAGACAGATACTGAACATCATGGTCTTTTGACACGCAAAATGTCCTGTTGTAAAGGATACGGTTACTTGTAGGAAACAAAATAAGCTACATTGTACATTCAGGGTAATTGTTCAGTGAAATTGTAGACGAGGGATCCTACCTCGCCTTTCCAAAAGCTCAAAATGGACGAGTCCAGGGCTTCTTAGCAAGGGGATTCTCATTGAAATATGAATTGTCCCCTTGTTGTTGTTGTTGAGCCACCAGTTTCATTTAATGGAGATATTTGGTGGACAATGTGAGCATGGTTAAGGTTGATTGTACTTAAATCTGTTTGTTCAGCACACACTTTGATCCTAATCAAAGTTCAGGACAGACTGTCCTCCATATACACTTTTTATGAATCTCTTGGACAGTCAGGAGTACATTGGCACAATGTCAATTTCAGAAAAAGAGGTGAATGATGCCTCTGACAAAGTGCAAATAAACCTTTCAACAAGACTGAATTACCAACAAGTTGAGTCAATATTTTCCTTTCCCTGAGGGGAAATGAGATTTTAGACAGGTTTAAAATATAACACAAAAGCTTAAGAGACCCACACAGACCACAGAGAGTGCACAAAGGTGGCCAACCACATGCAGATCAAAGTGTTATAATAAATACAAAGGTATCAAAAGCAAATAGTCATTGATTTGTCAATATTCAGCAGTTAAATGACTTTTCAAAGACTGAATTCTGTTCTTGCACTCACATGAAAATAGGTATAATCCCTACAAAACATTAGTCACATGCCTTTTGTATTTTTAAAGTGGCGTGCCAAAATATACAAAAGATGAAAGGACTAGGAGGGGGGGGGGGGGGGCTTGTCAAGTCAAACAAAGACCAAACTAAAGATGATGGCCTCCTTGATTCAGTCATTATCTGATGGTCTAACAAAGGTGCTGCTGGAGTATTATATAGTGCTCATTATATTCTTTTTTGCGTGTATATTGCATCATTTTCTGTGAGAATTCAGGCTGTGTTGTAGTTGACTTTTAAAAGCTTTAAAAGCAGTAGGTGGATTTGATTTGGTAAAGTTGTTTTCTGATGATGATTTACTTAAACAAACTTGGATATTAAAATCAAGTCGTTTTTTTTTTTTTTAACACATTTTGTCATGTAATGGTAACATATCACACATTACTATATATGCTCATGTCTTTTGTATATTCTTTTAATAGTGGAGGTCAAAGTGGATGGGGAGTTCTATGTCAGTGGAGGGGGTCTGAGGTCAAAGTTCAAGGTGGGGCGCATCACCTTTCACTGGGGGCGCTGCAACGCCTCTTCAGAGGGCTCGGAACACAGTCTGGATGGAGTCAAATACCCTTTAGAGGTAAGACATTTTATGTGACTGTTTAGCCAAGTCATGTCCTACATGTTAAATGTTATATACGCATCAAGTCTATGTTTTATGAAGAGGTGTAAATAAAAAAACATCCTGCTGTGTAAACCTTTTTGATACTCTTTGTTTGATAGTTAATTATACAATAATTACTTCCCAGGAAAACAAAACTTCAATAATTGTATCTCTCCTTAATACTTCTCTGCACAGAGTGACTATAGGGTTGACCGATTTAAATTCAAGACTTTTCAAGACCTTTATAATATCACATAGAATTCAGTTTGATGCTTGTTTCATGGTTGTAGTCATCAAGTATGACGGCAAAACAATAGAGACCACCTTCTGTTCAACAGCTGCATGCTTCCACTGGCTCAGATTATGGAAAACAACCAAGTGTGTTATCATAATTATGCAGACGACACATACATTTACATAACTAGGGTTAGGGTTAGCCAGGGGACTATAATCCCATACAAGGGCTGTGTAAATGTATTGAACAAATCAACAACTGGATGTGCCAGACTTTTCTTCAATTAAACGAAGATAAAACAGAAGTAATTGTTTTTGGTGCCTTAGAAGAAAGATTAAAAGTCAGCGCTCGGCTTCAATCACTGATGTTAAAAACCACAAACCAAGCCAGAAATCTTGTCATGGATGCAGACCTCAATTTGAACAGCCACATCAAGACAATTACAAAATCAGCCTACTATCACCTGAAGAATATATCAAGGATTAGAGTATTTATGTCTCAACAGGATTTGGAAAAACGTGTCCATGCATTTATCGACTCGACTACTGTAACAGTGTGTTTACAGGTCTCTGTAAAAAGTCAGTCAGACAGCTGCAGCTGATTCAGAATGCTGCTGCTCGAGTCCTCACTAAGAACAAGAAACTGGATCACGTCACTCCAGTTTTGATGTCTTTACACTGGCTTCCTGTCCAACAAAGAATCGACTTTAAAATCCTGCTGTTGGTCTATAAAGCACTGAATGGTTTAGGGCCAAAATACATTTCTGATCTGCTGCTACCTTATGAACCATCCAGACCCCTCAGGTCGTCTGGGACGGGTCTACTTTCTGTTCCCAGAGTCAGAACTAAACATGGAGAGGCAGCGTTTAGTTTTTATGCGCCACATATCTGGAACAAACTCCCAGAAACCTGCAGGTTTGCTGCAACCCTCAGCTCCTTTAAATCAAGACAAAAGAGTTTTCTGTTTGCTGCTGCCTTTCACTGAACCAGATTTGAGGATGTCTTAAACTGCACTGTAACTTTTATTCTATTTCTTAGCTTGCTTAATGTTTTAAGGACTGTTTTTAATGTTTTAATCACTGTTCTTAATTGTTTTTAAATGTCCTTTTCTTTTGCCTTATGTTTTGTTGCTTTTAATGGTTTTACGTGAAGCACTTTGAATTGCCTTGCTGTTGACATGTGCTATACAAATAAACTTGCCTTGCTTTGCCTTGCCACATGGCAGAGAACTATCACATTTTCTTAGTACCTCTAAGCAGTGTATACAAATTCCTAATTATATAATTAAACAAATTAACATGTCAGCCTACTGCAGCACAATCTCGTGGTATATAATCCTATAACAGTAATCATTTGAATAGTGTGATCAAGGTGTGATCAAGGTTTGAATGAATTTATAAGGCATTATAAACCATTTATTTATCCATCTATTTTAACTTACTTCTCTGAGCTCTGCAAATAATGGTACATTAAAAATGCAAATTTTCAATTTACTTTTCCAAATTCTGGAAATAATGGTAGATTGAAGCATTTGTATGGGAATGGAAAGAAATTAAAGAACACTTTTCATCTCGGCTCTGTGTAAAGTCCCAAAAATACTAAAGAATGTACTGAAGTGTAATGCTGTAATCGGTGAACAATGGTGAAAATCATCAGAAGATAATTAAATACAAAATAGAGTGGATCTGAAGCCCCACAATACAGGTGTGGTTAATTTAGGTATATAAGTGGGGTCCCCAGCGATTTTTGTCAGTGTTTTCCATGGAAACCAACTTCCATATTTCTTTATTGTCTTTTAATATACAGTAAATTTTTACATTGCATTGGATTCTGACACTTTGTCTTAATGTGCAAAAAAACCCTCTACCAATTGCTAAAGAATATATATTTTAGAAGAACCTGAAAACGTCTGGCCCTGCTGCAGTTTTTTGGTCACGGAAATCTACTGTTACCACCACTTTTATTTTATGTGTAATGTCACTTGATGGCCTGTAAAACGGTTTATACCTACTAATACTACCTATGGCAGACGAGCAAAAATATTAGATTTTTAAGTAAAAAAATTTTTGAGGGAACTAATTTTAATGCTTTTTCAGACTTTTCAAGACCGCAATACCTAAACCAGAAATGTATACAAATCAAACGGATTAAAGGAATTGAGCTATAGTTGCTCCTTAAAATAGCAGTTGATTAGAAAATAAGCACACATAGGTCCATATTCTAAAAATGCATGGCAAAGCTTTTATTAACTGGCAGATAAGGAACATCAAAACTTTTATGGCATATTTATTCACAAAAATACTCAGTATATAAACCTTCATGCCTTGAATTAAATTACTTTAGAAAGGCCAATATGACAATCTGACTACACTTCTTGATCATATTTAAAAACTACTAGTAAGGAAAGTCAATCTAAATTAAATGGTTTGACCAGATTGTACATGACTGCTCGTCTTAACATATTTCTGTCTACTCCCATAGATGCAGATATACTGTTATGAGGCGCATCGGTTCAACTCTTTAGAAGAAACCATCCAGGCCAGAGGCCGAATCACAGCACTTGCTGTACTGTTTGAGGTATGTTTGTGTGTGTGTGTGTGTGTGCAATACAAGCAGGAAGATCATGTACCCTAAGATCAGTTTACAGGCTTGTAAGTTGCTTGCCTCCCAAAACAGTAAATTGGGCTTGTAAGTTGCATGCCTCCCAAAACAGTAAATTGGGCATTAAAAAGCAAATAAACTATTCCATGTATGACATTTTAGAGCATTAAACATATAGAGATAGGAATTATAATAGTACTAAATTGGAGACATTTACCTTTAATTGACAAGGCTCATATTCCAGCTTCAATTAACTACTAATTGGAAGATTTAGACTTAACCGGGATAAAAAACTTATAGTAAACCTGGGCGAAATACGTTTAGCTGATAAACCAACACAAAACAGTTTAGTTTATGAACTGAACCAACTAACCTGAACCAAAATGTTAAACATTAGTAAACTTGATCCACTGTGTCATTGAACTGAAGCTAAAATATACAAAGTGTTAGTTAAGTGTTAGCTAAGTCAGTGCGACCCTTGGTATTTCATTTCTAACCATTAAGTAACCATTAACCTGAACCAGAATGTTTTAAACCTAAACTATCTGTTAAGATTAACCAAAAATTAGAGCTGAACAAAACCAAAAGGGAATGTGAGATTGTTGCTGCTGATCTGAATCATTAACTAACCCCCTTTTTTTGGTGTTAGCTAAAATACACCAGATTAATGTAGCTGGTAAATGTCTTTTGCTGATTTATTAATTAAGAATATGATTTATTGATTTAACTAAAGTTGTTTAGTTGACCTGATAGCTAACCTCAACTAATCTGTTTTTGCTATCAGACTGAACAATACCGTAATATATTTTGAATAGCAGAGTTGGTACTCCTTTAACAAAATAATTTAAGGTAGAAAAATCATTCGAGTAAAACAATTTGACAGGTTAAAAACAAATAACTTTTATAGTAATTTATTTTTGTGGATGAAAAAATTCACACAGATGCAATGAATCTAGTCTGCCTTGTAGTAATACCACCCATACTTTGTAGCTACAAGTAAAACCCCAGGGAATGCACTGTGTTTGAACAGTTGAATTCATATTGTTGGCTCAGGATTAGTGCCATATGCTGTTGTCTGTGTTTTCATGTTCAGTGTTAGGGTTCATACCAGGCATCATGCATACTTTCGGTCTTTTCTTGTACTCTGCTTTGTGCAGTTTTGTTGCCTCCAGGCTGCATTGCCATGTTCAAACCGTCAGAGGCCAGGTTGAAATGAAACTCAGCAAAATGTCTCGTGAAGCTGCAGGCTCGGTGTGTGTGTGTGTGTGTGTGTGTGTGTGTGTGTGTGTGTGTGTGTGTGTGTGTGTGTGTGTGTGTGTGTGTGTGTGTGTGTGTGTGTGTGTGTGTGTGTGTGTGTGTGTGTGTGTGTGTGTGTGTGTGTGTGTGAGAGAGAGAGTGTGTTTGTGTTTTTAAGCTGTAGGTTCTGTGGGAAAACGACAAGCTAACCACAAATATACCAGTTTTGTTAATGACTCTGCCAGGTTCTTTGGCAGTTAATGGGACATTGTTTGATCTGTTTTTATTTTTCTAAAAGTCATGTTGAGGGGAGTCTGGAGGCATGGATGCTGAAGGCAAATACAGTACATAACCTGAAAGTCCTTAGTTTAAGGATTGTCACGATGGCAAATTTTTGTTGTCAATACCAATTCCGTCTAAAATCCATGATTCTCTATAGCAATTTCAATACAATGGAAACAAAAAAAAGGAGGAAGAATACCTATTAAAATGAGTATAATTCAATTTAGATTTGTTTATTTCAAAGGGAGGTTGGGGGTGGCCATGCAGCTGTATGATCTGCAGAGTTTCTAATCCCTTCCTCACCTCCGTTGGCCGATTTCGATATTTTGACCTGATTTTCAGAAGTTTATTGTAAAACATTACAGCCATATTTAGTTATATCCGCTTATTTTTTTTTCTTTAACTCAAAGAGCTCTGACAAATTTGGAATTTTGAAATTGACCATACGAGTTTTTGAAAGTTAGTTATTGTGTTGACTCTGGTATCTTTGTCAGATCTGTACTTGTTGACTGAACTTGATTTTTTTTGAGTTATCAGTTGAAAGAAAAAGTAAAGCAAAAAAGACGGGGTGTGGGAGCGAGGGGAAAAAAAATAGTAGCTGCGAATTTTGAGAAACTGTCTTTAAACCATGTCAAGTTTGAAGCATCCACTAGTTATACAGTGCAGATAAATCACACATTGGAATTCAAACTAAAACAGACACTTTGTGGTAAAAAAAGAAAGGACAACATCCACTGGTGGAGGGAGAGGAATTAATGTGCCTGACAACGGCCGAGGCGGAGAGTTACTGCGACGAAGAAACATGCGAGACGAGTGTGAGGAATTTTTCCCCGCTGAACAAACTCTACATCGCCAGGAGGTGAGTTCAAATCATAGCTTTAATTATTTTTCCATTTAAGGTGTAACGCAATAATGTAAAATCTGTAGGTTGTGCTTTAGGCTAAATTTCGTGGCTTTGATATTAAGCTCACACTTTTACCCCCCTGCCAATGACCTCGTGCTAAGACTTATTGTAGACAAATTTCATCTGTCATGCTTTTGAAAAAGTATAAATTATAAAGATGAAACCAATTTGTTATTTTAAAAGTGGCTGCAATATTAGTTGATTTTTTTTCATGCACCACTTGAGTTTTTCGCTCGCCACCCTTAACCAAACATGAGTTAGTTAGCCATAGCTAGTCAGCTAGCATCCACATTATGCAGCTACAGCATTAACTTACTTTGCCTTGGGGATTCACATTTGAACGGCTGAGTTGCTCCCCATTGCTTTGTTCACTCTTTGTATTTTATGTAGACCAGTTAGTATGAAAAGGCATTTCTTAATGTTTTTTGAAATAAGGGATTTTATGCCAAAAAATACTTATAATAATGTGGTGCATGGTGCAGACAGAAAGCTCTGCACATCACTCATGTATGTAACGTAAATTTATATGACAATGTTCTAACTGTAAACAACTAACTGTAAACTCCTTAAAACATAAGTGCTTGAGTAAACAATGAAACATTTGAAGTGTGTGCATCAATAAACACTAACATTTCAAAACACAAAACAGTCTGCAGCATTCAGCTATTTTTGCTCCTACTTTCTATGAACAAACAAAGTTCTTTCAGGCATACCGGAGGCACCCTGATTCTGGTGGAAAAACGTCTCTCCCCACACTGGAGTCTGCTGACTGCCGTTGCGCTGGATGCACTGCATCAGGAGCAGTGTTTCATAATGTTGTCTCAGGTAAGTTGGTATTTCAGATGCCCCAGGGGTCAGCAAGAGGTGGTATCTGTTTCTTCGCAGGGTGTGCCCCTGGGAGTCTCATAATGTAGGATATTGGTGTGTTAGCTGTAGACACGACTGTGCTGCTCTCGAACATTTCTTTGATCCACACCTGATCTCCAGACTGCAGGTACGGCATTTCATGTGCTCTTTGTCTGCGATCGTAGTTTTGTCGCTGTTTTTTGTCGGTATTCTTGTTCTGTTGTTTTCAAGATCTCAATGTCTGCACATCCTGGGTTGAGCTGGGATTGAATGACAGGAATAATTGTTCTGAGGAGCTCCGTGAGACTGTATCCATTTGCCGGAGGAGCAGCAGCGCATGAGGCCATGAGGGCGAGGTAAGGATCCTGGGATTTCTTGAGAAGACTCTTAATTGTCCTTCGAGCCTGTTTTGCCTCTCCATTGCTCTGTGGGAAGTCGGGACTGGATGTCACATCTAAAGGTCCAATCCTGTGCAAACTTTCTGAAGGGCTTGGATACAAAATTTGGTCCGTTGTCCGAGCGTACTTCTGGTATCCTGTGATATGCAATAGTCGACTTAAAATGCTCCATCCCTGCTTCTGATGTCGTGGATGTTAGTGTTGTCACTTCACAAAGTATCCTGAGTTTGTTTTCTGTCTGGAACAGATCTGGTCGTACAGTGGACCGCGGATTTGATGGAACTCGGTTGGTAGCGCAGTTTCTCTGAGATATGTTCTCTCTCAGGCACACCTGTCACAGTTCTCCAGCATTTTTGACATCTCTTTGCAGAGGCCCAGCCACAGCATCGACTGCTTAGCTCTCTTCCTGCAAACCTCTCACAGGCTCATGTTGAGGCAAGTGCCTCCTTCTCGATCTGGGTGTATCGCTGTTCAATTGCTTCTGAGAGTTCTCAAAGCATATGCCACAAGTTACTATCCTGCGTATGCGTGCTGCTGAAGAAGGATGGCGCCCATTTTGAATGAGGATGAATCAGCAGAGACGAGTGGTTGAGTGTTTGGGTCTTCCAGTGCTTCTCAGGTTCTGCGCTAACGGCACTCCCTGATGCCTCAATGAACTCACACTTGCAATTGAGCGTGACTCCCGCCTCCTGCAGATGTGACAGTGCCATCTGCGGTTTTTCCTCCTATTCACTCTGTGTGGCTCCCCAGATGAGCATCACCACCACAGGTGCACACCACTCTGTTGGCTCCTCCCCCTTGCTGTTCTTGTTCCATTTCTATTTAGCTCCTCTTTAACCTTTGGAGGAGAGGGAGGGAGATGTGCCTGGGCTTCGAGAGGGGAAAAAGGCTGCACCCTAGGGATCAGTACAATGTTTTACTCACCCTCCATTTTTCCTAGTCCACTTTTTTACAGTCCCTTTGAAATCCAGGCTGATGTTTTCCACTTCAGCGACCAGCTGCATGGCAGCCATTCTGCCCACCAGTGACATGCTCAGCCCTTTCACAATATAAATGTCCTCCTTGGTACTCTTATTGTTCTTACTGAGAGTGGCTGTGAACAACCTCTTGGCCCCATGCAGATCTTTTGTAGCCTTCACCAGCCTACTGAAATTGGCCCTGGATGTACAATGTTTCTGGGACTGTGGTGACATTTGCTCCAGTTTCGATTTTAAACATGTCTTTGTGTTTGTCCACCTTTACATTTGTCATCCATGGACTGGGCTTTGCATCAACTGACAGTGAGCCAAGGAATGTGACATTGTCATCAAAGTCATACTGCACAGTCACACTGCTTCCCTTGCTGGACAAGCTGTGCCCTTTTGAATCTCAACATCTTTTGGATTATGTCTGCCTGTCCTGCGGTGCTTTGTTGACTGTCTGTCTGTATTGTGTCCTGGTTTGTTTTGGCTGTGCGCCACCCGTTGCCACACGTGCACGCTGTCGAGCTGCATGTTGGAGATGTTTGCTTTAAAGTTAGGGTTTATAGTTTGTTTATATTCCCATTTTAGATTTGTGAAGGAAGTGAGAGTCTTCAAAGACACAATGAACAGGAAGGTTGGTACAATTCATTTCAAGATGGCGATTACTTAAAAAAAAAAATTCTAACTGAAGACTTAAGCATAGCTCTTGGCTTATACATTGAGGATGTTGTAGTTTGTAATTTGTTAGGGAGTTCAAGAAAGAAACAAATTGTGTCGTATATATTGGATCATAGTCAACTCACCCATTAGACTTCCATCAACATTATCATCAATTTATTTAGGTGTATTTTGCAAAACTCCACATCAAACATTATGCTTACAGTAAGGTTTTTGAGCCTCTGATTGGAGATTTTCAGCATTTTGTGAGTATAGGTATATTTGTACAAAACCTTGGGTCTTATGTCAAAGGTACTATTTTTTTTATGTGTCAGCGGACAACTTGGTTGCACACTCACTTGCTGGATACCAATGCTGTGTTCCAAATGGCACACTTGTGTACTATTTTGAGTGCATGGGTGCGTTCTCACTGTCAGGTCCAGAAACATGCAGCGCACTACAAGTACCAGGATGATGCACTCAAAACAGTCCAAGAAATAAGTGTGAAACCCTGCACACTGTCCACCCAAAACAGTCGCCATCTTGGCCATCTTTGAGAACACCAGAATTTTTTGATGAAGCTGTTAATGTGCTGGAGACAACTAATGCATCATGTGTTGATGGTTTGAAGAAAGACTGTCCTTTGAGCAGACTTAACTACTTTCATCCTGCAAAAGAGTTTCCACCAGATTTTCTACACAATGTATTGGAAGGAATTGTACCTGTAGAAGTATGCACATGTCTTTCAGATCTGATTGCTAAAAACTATTTCACAGTGAATGACCTTACTGACAGAATAGCATCATTTCACTTTCATTTTTGTGACAAAACTAACAGACCTCAGATAATACAAACAAACTTTTCAAAAACGGAAACAATTGGTGGCAGTGGACATGAGAAATGGGGGTTTGTGAGATTTCTTCCACTGTTGATTGGCCACCGTATTCCTGGGAGTGAAAAAACTTGGTTTGGGATTCTTTAATTAAATGACATTGTGGAGCTGTTATTCAGCTCCTTATCCACAACAGAAACCTAAGTAACATTTCCTGGTACTAAATTACCTTGTTAAAGGAAAGCTGCTTGTCACTCCAAGGGCATTCATGTTACATTAAGGTAAGGTTTGATTGGTGAGGCCTGTGTTATACATTTAAGCGCACCCTTAATCTTTGGACCACATAACAGGATAGTGACTGCTTGACCAACTGAATTACATGGACTTTACCACTTTACTACAGAACATGCAACTTCCATTGTGCAATTTATACATCTAGCCTATGCTGTGTTAAGTCTATATATATATAATATTATAACATTTGTGCTTTAATCTAAGAGTATGTATTTATTCTTCTCTTAACATTTTGCCATTTGCCTTCAGTGCTCTCCCTGTCTTTAATGTTCTTCTTATTATTGCACATACACCTAATCTAAAGAGACACACCAAACCACCAGAACTTTGTCTATTATTGTCCTCTTAATGGCGTGTCATTTCTCATTGCATTTAAAAATTAAAAAAAACAAAAAACAATATATATATATATATATATATATAATATTTTTATTTTATTAATTCAAATTAATTTAATTTGAATTCATCAATTTGAATATATACATATATATATACATACACACACACACATATATATGTATGTATATATATATATATTCAAATTGATGAATTCAGTCTTCAGATTATCTTAAAAAATACAGACAAATAAACTAGTAAATATGACCTAATTTCAAAGGAGGGCTGCAACTATTGATTATTTTCATTATTAATATTGGCGAGTATTTTCTAAATTAACTAATCGTTCGGTCTGTCATGTTAGAAAATAGTACAAAAAAATGTCCATCCAAGTTTCTCAAAGTCCAAGAAGATTTCTTTAACTGTCTTGTTTTGTCAGTCCAAAACCCAGAGATATTCAGTGTGATTTCTTTTTTTTTTAAAGGAAACCTTCATACGCAAGAGTCTGAAAACTGTATTTTCTGGCAGTTTTGCATCATATTTTAACAGTTGAATATCAAAATAGTTTGCAATTACTCCTGTTGATTGACTAATCGATTATTGAACTAATTGTGTCTAATTTATTGCTTATATTTACTAGAATGACAGTGATGTTTTAAGGAAGGCAATGTCAGTTAAGTTGTGTATGTCTTTACCTTTCTTCAGGCTCACGGAGAAACCCTCAACATGATAATGGATGGAATGCAGGTTGGACTATTAATTGAACACAAAGGCCCTGTGAATGATGCCTTTTTTGTGGAAGTCTTCAATGTAGTTGTGGTAGAAGATCATCCTACATGAGCTCAGAGATGTTCCCACAGGCTATACTATGGTAGTGGGCACAATCTACTGCCTTAACCTCCCCCAGTACTCCTTTGAGTTTCTGCAGATGGTCATCATGGATATTAAATCGGACCAATGATCGGCAAGAATTCATGGAATCAGAAATACACTGCTTAGATATCGCCTGTAAAAAAGAAAAATGAAAGCACATCTACAGCCCCTACTTGCCGTTATGTTGGAATCTTGTGTTGTTCTTCACACAAACACTGGTCATGTTTTCAACAGTAGTTTGTGCAGTGCAGGTTGCCCATGGACAGAGCAAGTTACACATGGAGGAAAAATTTAAAAGTGAAACATTTTGCGTACTGTTCTGAAATGTAGGCTTGGAAAGTTCAAATGTGTTAAACCTTTTCTGAGACATTAATTGTCATGATGAAAACCATTTTCTTTAGAATTGTTTTGAAACAATCTTTTCCCTTACTTTATCTCTTTCTCTCTTTTCTCCATCTTTTATACTCTCATTTGCAGTTCTGAAAGTGAGAGAACCCACAAATGTTTGAATTACACATCTGCTGTTTTGGGTGTTTACAGTGTACAATGTTGTTCTTATTCATATCATTGCATGTTGCATGTACAACTCCAATTCTAAAAAAGTTACGATGCTGTGAAGGATGTAAATAAAGAAATATGTCATAATAAAAATTATATTTTTGAACAGACAAACTGCAATAATTCTTTGTGAAGTTTTAGAAAACAAGCAACTTGTAACTTGTCAGGATAACTTAGATGCAAGTTGAAACAAATTTAGGATTCAAATCCTCTCATCTCTAAATGGCAAGTTGTACAAATGTAGTTAAGTTATTTCAACTTGAAATTGACACCTTAAAAAACCTTACTGAGACAACTACGACATCATAGTTAAATCAACTTTATGAACCGAAACTTCTCAGTTGAAACAAAGGTAATCTTCAAGTTGAGTTAACTTGTTTCAAGGTAGCAGTGGAACTTTCATTTGCAAGGTAAACCAATTGGAAATGTCTCACAGTGAGGGAGTGTACTGTGTTTGAACAGTTAGATTCATATTGTTGGCTCAGGATTATTGCCATATGCTGTTGTCTGTGTTTTCATCTTCAGTGTCAGGGTTCGTACCAGGCATCATGCATACTTTCTGTCTTTTCCTGTGCTCAGCTTTGTGCAGTTTTGTTGCCTCCAGCCGCATTGGCATGTTCGAACCGTTAAAGGCCAGGTTGAAACAAAACTCAGCAAAATGTTTCATGTGAAGCTGCAAGCTGTGTGTGTGTGTGTGTGTGTGTGTGTGTGTGTGTGTGTGTGTGTGTGTGTGTGTGTGTGTGTGTGTGTGTGTGTGTGTGTGTGTGTGTGTGTGTGTGTGTGTGTGTGTGTTTTTAGCTGCAGGTTAGGTGGGAAAATGACAAACTAACCACAAATAAGCCAGTAGATTTTGGTTAATGATTCTGCCAGGTCCTTTGGCAGTTAATGGGTTAATGGGTTTGACATGTTTTTATTTCTCAAAAATGTATGTAAGGAGAGTCTGGAGCCATAGTTTTAAGATTGTCATGATAACGAATTTTGGTTGTCAATAACAATGTTATCTAAAATCCACAATTCTTGATAGCAATTGCAATACCACGACAAAATAAAAGAGGAAGAATAACCATTAAAATATGTGTAATTTAACTTGATTTTCTTTATTTCAAAGGGGGTGGTTGGGGGGGAGGGGGTAGACATGCAGCTGTCAGCAGCAGAGCTTCTAATTCCTTCCTCGCCACTGTTGGCGGATTGAGATATTTTTGCCTTAATTGCGGAAATGTGGGGTCGACGTTGACCAATTAATAAACTTTTTTAACTAATTGAATTTGGGTATCTCAATAATGTTTATGAATATGAATAGCAAGGAAGTTTGCAGACTACTACTACTATCTACTTTATTGTACAACAATCCAAATAAAAATTTCACACATGTAGTTGTCAGGAGGGTAAGTAGAAAGAAGAGTGTCTCAATCGATTTGAAACATAACGTCATTCAGATTGTGTAAAATAAGTGAGCTGGCTAACTAGCCAGCACGCTCGCTTCCATAGTAAACAGTTTGCTGAAAGTATGCTCATAAACTAGTTCACAGTTAGCTAAGTAATGGAATATTGGTTGAAATATTGACCTAAAATTAAATAGTTTGTTAAACTACTGAATACAAATATTTAGCAAAAAGTGAAAATATGGCAAAAGTAGTGACGAGAAATAGCTTTGAATAGCAACAAAAATCAAACTTATCAGATAAAAATGATTTGCTAAAAGTAATGGATAAATGAAAAAACTTAGTGAAAAATAGGACATTAAAACGGTTAGCTAAAAGTAACGGATGGTTGAAACTGGTGTTAGGGTTGTAAATAGCAAAAGTATTGGATAAAAGTAATTAACTGGAATTGATAAATGGTTTAATGGAGCTAAACATAAGCTAGATTGCGAATTGAATCTAGTAGTTAGCTAAAAGTAACTGTTTCAGGTTGCGACAGTAGTACTGCTCCCCTCCTCAACCCAATTGAGGCGGAGTCTGGTTCTGTTGAGGATTCCTACCTTTTAAAGGGGAGTTTTTCCTCCTCACTGTCACCATATGCTTGCTCATGTAGGAACTGTTTGATTTTTGGGATTTCTCTCTAATATTGTTATAAATTGCCCAGAGATTAACTATGGCGATTGGTGTTATGGTGATTTGGCACGAGATACAATTGAATTGAATTTAACAGAATTAAAAGTTGATCAGATAAAAAGAAAGAAAGAAAGCTAAAAGTAACAGAGAAAAGGTTGAAATGGCTATTAAAATGAGGATCTAAATTTACAGATGAAAATGTTGCTAAATTAATGTATCAACAGTTAAAATAGTTAGCTAAAAATAAATACCTATAAAGGATTTTAAAACAAAATTAGCTGAATGTTATGGTTAGATGGTTAAAGTAAAAGAAATATTAAGTCAATATAGCTAGCCTAAAAATGTTCAATGGATACAAGATTAAAATAGCTATTAAATAGCTAGATTATAAATGATTATCTTAAAGTAATCAATAAATGGTTGAAATAGATAGCAAAATATAAATTTAAATTAGGCAAACAGAAAGGTAATGGCTAAATGGTTGAAATAACTAAAAGTTAATAGAAAGCTAAATTATAAGATACAAGTAATTAATTAAAAGTAATTAGTTAAAATAAATAAATAATGAAAAAATAGGTGGTAAAAGTAACAGATAAATAGTATAGCTTAATGTATTTGATGAAATGTATTAAGCAGTTGAAATAATTAACTTGAAGTCATGAATAAATAATGAAAATGTCATATTTTCCACTCCATGTGGTGTAATCTTCAATTCAAACAAGTTTCAGTTTGATGTTGAAGCCAAATTTTTAGCCATTATTTTCTTCAGCTTGTGTTGATGGGATTTTGTTTTAATGTTTCACAGCCAAGTCTATTTCAAGATAGGGATTTCTAACGTATACATGTTTATTCTGCTCTTTTTGAATGCGGTCTTATTGAGATAATTATGCTGATTTTCTTTTCACAGACAGGTATAGAAGACAATATGAACTACGCTGCCATCATAGAGGGCATCAACAGCGTGAGCAGATATGGTACAGCAATTTTCCTCTTCTTCATATCTCTTATCTTGTTTCTTCTTCTGGCATGTTTGTTTAAGTTGTACCTTCTGCTGTTCAGGAAAGAGTGGCGAGGTTTTACCCTTCACTCCACAAGGTCTCCTGCCAAACTCCACTGAGAAATACTTTATCTACAATGGCTCCCTGACTACGCCACCCTGCAGCGAGACTGTTGAGTGGCTTGTCTTCAAGAACACAGTGACCATCTCTGACGAACAGGTAAGTAAAAGGCAATATATACTTATTCAACTGTTCACTTCTATTTTACCACCTCATTGTCAACTACTGCATTCAACCATACTGCATTCCAATGCTTCACGACACCAATAATATGAACTTTCAGTGTTCCATCTGTTAAAGAATAATAAATATTGTACTTTTTACTACATTACATTTATCTGACAGCTACACTTGATACTCCGTTGTGTACAAAACACAACTTTACAAAATGTAATGCAGTGCTTTACTATTAAACTAACCAGGAAGCATTTACCTAAACCATTTATGCTAATGTTAACTCAGGTATTAATTGATAGATAGATAGATAGAGAGAGAGAGAGAGAGAGAGAGAGAGAGAGAGAGAGAGAGAGAGAGAGAGAGAGAGAGAGAGATAGATAGATAGATAGATAGATAGATAGATAGATAGATAGATAGATAGATAGATACTTTATTAATTCCTCAAAGGGACATTTTTATGTTACAGCAGCATATACAGGGCAAAGCAATAAAAATGACAATAAAAAATAAAGGTAGTAAAAACTCTTAAATATATATTTTTTTTAATGCACATTATATACAAATACAAATAGAATAATATTAAATTAAACTAAACTAAACTAAACAAAACAATAGTGCAATGAATTAAAACCAAACAAACAAACATACAGCAGTGCAACAATGTTATTGTACTGTGATGGATTTGACCAGAGGTGATTTATTGTACAGTCTTATTGCAGTGGCAGGAATGATCTCCTGTATCTGTCCTTGTGACAGCGGAGCTGGAGGAATCTTTTAGAGAAAGTGCTCCGCTGTCCCTGCAGCAGGTGGTGGAGAGGGTGGACAGGATTATCCAATATGGATAATAGTTTCTTCAGCGTCCTCCTCTCCACCACCTTTTCTAGACTGCCCAGTTTGCAGCCAATTATGGAGCCGGCCTTCTTCATCAGTTTGTTAAGTCTGTTGGTGTCGCCGGCTCCAATGCTGCCCCCCCAGCAGACCACGGCGAAGTACAAAGCACTGGCCACAACAGACTGGTAGAATATCTCCAACATCTTGCTGCACACATTGAAAGGTTCGAAGTTTCCTCAAGAAAAAGAGTCGCCTCATCCCCTTCTTGTAGACAGCGTTGATGTTGGTCTTCCAGTTCAGTCTGTTGTCGATGGAGACACCCAGGTACTTGTACTCCTCAACTATTTCCACATCCTGATTTCTACCAGCCCACTCAACAAAGTCCTCCACTACTGCCCTGTACTCCTCCTCCCGTCCATCTCTTATACACCCGACCTTTGCAGAGTAGTCAGAGAACTTCTGTAGATGGCATGACCCCGAGTTGTACTGGAAGTCTGTGGTGTATAAGGTGAACAGGAAGGAGACAGAACAGTCCCCTGTGGAGCTCCAGTACCACTGACCACCGTATCAGACAGCACACTGCCCAGACGGACAAACTGTGGTCTGCCTGTCAGGTAGTCAGTGATCCAGGAGCAGCTGCAGCTTCTCACTCAGCAGCAGTGGTTGGATGGTGTTAAATGCACTGGAGAAATCAAAGAAAGTGATTCTCACAGATTCACCATTTCCATCCAGGTGTGACTGAGCTCGTTGCAGCAGGTAGATGAGGGCGTCGTCCACTCCCACATGAGGCTGGTACGCAGAGGGTCAAGTGAAGATTTCACCAGCGGTCTGAGGTGGGCCAAGACCAGCCTCTCCAGCACCTTCATCACATGAGATGTGAGGCCAACTGTTCAGTAGTCGTTGAGGCCAGATGGAGTCGTCTTCTTAGGGACAGGAACCCGGCACGACGTCTTCCACAGCACTGGGTCTTCTTCTTGCTTCAGGCTCAGGCTGGAGAGGTGTTGCAGGACCTCAGACAGCTAGATGACGCAGGTCTTCAGGACCCTGGGACTGATGCTGTCAGGTCCCACAGCCTTGCGCTGGTGGAGTCTCTCCAGCTGTCTCCTAACCTGGCCAGTCATCACAGAGATGGGGAGAGGGGGGGTCAAGGCATCAGTCAGTGGAGGAAGAGCCCTTTGATGTTGAGGCATCAGTGTCCATGCAGCTCACCATAGGGGACAGAGGGGGGAGGGGGGAAGGCAGTGGAGGTGTTTGGGAAGTGTGGTGTGT
Source organism: Brachyistius frenatus (assembly GCF_029030835.1). NCBI lineage: Eukaryota > Metazoa > Chordata > Actinopteri > Embiotocidae > Brachyistius > Brachyistius frenatus. Next base: position 553,546 of record NW_027210796.1, on the reverse strand, counting down.
TGAAGAAACCGTTTAGCTCAGGGAGCCAACCTTGAAGCCAGTTATCTCCTTCATCCTGGTCCACACCTCCCTCACGTTGTTCTGCTGGAGTTTGGCCTGCAGCTTCCTCCTGTAGGAGTCCTTGCACTCTCTCAGCTTCTCCTTCAGGTCGCGCTGCACTCTCATGAGCTCATCCCTGTCCCCAGACCTGAAGGCTGCTTTTTTCTTCTTAAGAAGCACTTTCAGATCACTGGCGATCCATGGCTTGTTGTTGGGAAAGCATTGTACAGTCCGGGATGGTACACAGAATTCACAGAATTTGATGTATTCTGTGAAACAGTCCGTCATGCTGTTGATGTCCTCCCCATGTGGACCACACAGCACATCCCAGTCTGTAGACTCAAAGCAGTTCTGCAGGGCACCATCCTGTGTCCACCTCCTCACAGTCCTGGGTGTTACAGGCTGCCTCAGCAACCAGAGGAACATACTTCAGTGTCAGCAGGACCAGGTTGTGATCAGACCTACCAAGGGGGGGGAAGAACAGTAGTACTGTATGCATCCATGGACTTAGCATACAGTAGGTCCAGGATTTTATTGTTCCGTGTGGGGCAGTTCACATACTGGTGAAAAGTTGGCAGTACTTTATCCAGGGTGGTGTGATTAAAGTCTCCAGTAACTGCCAAAAATGCACCGGGATGTTGAGTCTGCAGTTTAGACACAGTGGAGTGGATGGTGTCCACTGCTGCCTCTGCGTCAGCTGATGGAGGAACGTAAACAGCGACAACAATGGCGGACGAGAACTCCCTCGGCAAATAATACGGACGCATCCCCACGGATAGAAGTTCAATGTCCGGGCTACAGAAACGGCCTCACCCTGGGCAGCAGCAGTGGTTTACTTAGCGCAATCAGCTGATCACAAGAGTAAACAATACCCCCAGTCCACTGTGTGTGGCTCAAAAGCCACAAGAAAAGTTTAAAAAAAAGTTACGGCCCATTGCCTGACCATTACTTAAACAAAACATGAAAGAAAAACAACTCAGAAGAGAGAAAAAAAAGTGAAAAAGACTTCAAAATAAAACACACGGGGAGCTGCTGCAACAGGCTGTCACTAGCATGCCGTCATCTTGCAATGCTATATGGCTGTATGGCATTAATAGTTAATAAGGGTGCTATTGGCATTAGTAATTACATTAATAAGCATTATCTACCAGTTTTGAAAAAGCACATTACTATTCTGTCGAGAATCATTTATTAAGTGTGTTCATGTTAACTAAAGTATGAATTTATGCATTACTTCATAGTTATTAAGGGTGCTATTGGCATTAGTAAGTACAGTTATTAACTACCATTTAATAAAACACTTAACTATTGTGTCTTGAGCCATTTATTAACAGTGTTCATCTTAAAGATACTCATTTATACATCATTTAATAGTTTATAAAGACTCTTGGCATTAGTATATACAGTAATATGTCTTAACTACCAGTTAATATTTACAATAATAGGCATTAAGTAACCATGCACAAATGTCTCTTTTGAATATTTATCAAGGGTTTAAATGTTAGTTAAGGTGCTAACTTACATTCGTTAATAAATATATTAATATGTATATCATAAAGTTCAAACTAAGCCTTTTCATTTGGAGAAATGTGTTTTGGTTTTTTTCAAAATAATTTATTTAAGGGTGATGATTGTCTACTTGTTTATTCTCCAGCAAATGACTTATTTTGGGAACTGTTTAACTTAATTGACACACTCCAAGGTCTTCATGTATAGGTTTGCTTGTGCTTTTATCTTCATGTAGACGTTTCTTCCTTAAATCCTTATAGCCGCACTTACAAATTATGTAATAATGTTATATAAGCATTACTTAACCATAATTAGACATAATGAAGTATTTATTAATGCTATTTGTGATCCTTATTGTAAAGTGAAAAACATGTATCCCTTAACTAACACTTGACAGAGAGTACAACAAGTACACAAATAAATGATACATGATATAGCAAAAGAAAAACAAGACAAAAATGTCCTCGCTTCACAAAAGATTTCTTGCACAAAAAAGGTCACTTCCCCAAAGAAATTCTGCCGATACAAAAAAAACTTGATTTTAATGTATTTATGTCCCCAGAAATGTTCTTACTTTCCATTAAATGTCTTCAGCTTAAAATGTTATCCCTTTCTAAAATAAGTCCTCACTTCCCAAAACTAATTACAGTTCACAAGCTTCTCAAAACTTCACAAAATGTCCCATTCAAAAAAGATGTACTTACCTCACAAAAAGTCCTTCACCTGAAAATGTCACTTCCAAATAAACTTTCCATCTTTTCAAAGAAATTACTCCACTTTTTAAAAATGTCCTTGTTTAATGTTCTCCGGAAATATCCTTCCCATTCCTCACCAGAAAACATTCTCCCTTCTCAACACATTTAACATTTCTCACTTCTGAAATTGTTTGTGTCACTACTTAAAAATTGTCAAGATCTTTTTTTTTGTCCTTCACAAAGATACACACAGATTTCAGGTTTTTAGAATAGTTTCGTTATACTTATTATCTTAAGAGACCTTTTGCAATTTTAGTACAGGCTTTTCCTTCAGATATCAGATATCAGCTCACAAACATGAATATTATAAACTAATAATTCCTCAGTCAAACCTTGAAAATCAACATGAAGAAGAAGACTTAGTTGTCACTGCTGAGATATTAGAGGCAGATCAAGCTGGTTAACATTTCTCACTTGCACCTTAAATGCTAGCTGTTGCCTGTCTTCCAGGGTTTCAAGGTTTCTCCAAAGCTGTGCGACATGTCCCAACTGGTCTTCATTCCAGCCTGGCTTCGGCTGCCAGAGCTTAATAGTTAAAAGTCATGACAGGAACAACCCGTTTATGAGCTTTAAGCTTTGTTGGCCCTTTGTTAGTGTTTCTGTAAATGAGATGATGGCTGTTGTGTAACCTGAAGGAAGTGACTCATCTGGCACAGACGCAGACTGAAGGTTAACAGACCATTCCAACATTATGTATGTCTTCACTTCCAAAGTGCACCACTGTTGTTTGTTATGGCTGATTTTCTCTAGTTCTGTAGAAATGATACTGAAATCCATTTACTTTTCATTTTTGTATATGAATATGGTTTAAGTTATTTTCTACAGGTAAAAGTGGTATATTCTTAAAAAACTTTTTTTTATTTTTTTTTTAAAGAAATTGCACCTAAGTTGAGACCCAGTTTATAGAAAAGCTAAAATGATTTAACCAGTACAGTATTTAATGATATCATACCGTCGTATTGTGTTGAGTAGTGCACAGCTTCATTAAACATAAACATTTTTCAGTTTCCTTCATTATTGTTTTCCTGACATTTTAAAATTATTCTTAAGAAAGTAACTGTTGAAATCACAACCAATCACCTCCTAACTTAGTAATGCAGTCACTATTAATTGCTCAATAAGCAGTTGGTGTTATTCAGGTTGCTGCTGCATTGTTGGCTCCTGACCCTGCTTTGTCAATATGCTGTTGTGGTTCCCGTATTGCAGCTGGAGATCTTCTGCGAGGTGATGACAATGCAGCAGGCTGGGTACGTGATGCTGATGGACTATCTGCAGAACAACTACAGGGAGCAGCAGCAGCAGTTCATGGGTCAGGTGTTCTCCTCCTACACAGGCACAGAGGAGGTCCTCACACCAGGTGCGTATCCAGAATCTTACACTTTCCTGTGTCATGCTTTACTCACTTTTTAATTATATCACATTGTAAAGCCACACTGGATGAGGTTGTAATGTTCATCACTCACCAGAAAACCCTGTATGGATGAAAAAAATCCTCCAAATCAGAAGAAACATCATGCCGTTGCCTAAATTTACAAGGTTTACTGCACTTTATCGTGTTAACCCAAGAGGAGGTTTGGCAGTTTTTACATGTCAAAGTCTCCTTACAGGTGTTGTTGTCAGGTGAAGTTCCTCTTTCTTATTAGTTTTCTAGAGGTCCATCTGAAAATAATCGTTAATTACAAAATAGGCCTCAAAAAGCAGCGTTTATGTGGGCGTGTCTGTTTGATTGACAGGCCTGTGGTGCAGTTAGGTCAACACTATTGGTGGGTGAGACGTAATGTTGTGGGGTTTCCAATCGGTTTGCCTCGGATCCACCGTTCGCTCCTCCTCCGGCTCGTCCAAATATGGTCAATTCTGGCTCCGAACCGTTCTGATCTAGCAAGATGATGGCGGCCGGAATCCGAATTTAACCCTTTCAAATTCACTCCCTTTCTTCTCGGTTGAATAGTGCAGTGAGTTTTCATCACAGAGATGCTACTCTTAATTGAATAATTCCCAAAGTCCTGATTGCTTTACAAGTACTGCATATCAAAATAAAATAGCAGAACTTACCCTTTCTGATGATGCCCGTTGTTTCTCTTTATCACCCAAATTCTTAAGATAATATTATTGTTTGTGATGAAAAAATACATTTGAAATATATGTAAAATAGAAGTATCTTCACTGGTGGTCTCAGACTTCTGGATCACACTCTATATGCAGTATATACATATCAAAGTGTATATAAAGTGTGATCCAGTGTCTAGATGTTAAGCTAGTATGTTGTAATTTTTGTCATGTAAAATGTGTCTTTATAACTTTAAATAACAACTTCCATGAGAGGAAAATGTTAATCTTCCTGACGGCCTCGTAGTTTTCCTGTAATACAATTTCATCAAATTTCATCTGGGACCATGCAGACAATAAAAATGTATGGATAAATTATCAAATACATTCTGTTTATTGGTAGCCTTACTTGATGGAGCTGGGTTCTGCTCGTCAGTATGCATTTTTCTAACTTAAAGAAAGGTGAGGGGAAAAAAAATTGCGTTCCGTTGCAGACTGAGAGTAAACAAGTTGATTTTCAGGTTGATCCTGCTCAGAACTAGATCCGGAAGCTACGGACACTTTTATATGCAGTGTATGGTAAAAGCCCATTCAGTTTAGAGCAGAGATTCTCCTCCGGCTCAGAGCCGTTAATGGGCTGTAAATGCTGCTCGGTCGGCAGGTTAAATGGGGCCTGGGTCTAGTAAACAACAGAGTATACAACTACAAAAGAAAAGAGTGTGATTCTCCATGTGGCAGTGGTTATCCTTCCCTTTTCATGATAAACCATAATCTGGGTCTTTCTTCTGCAAGTGATAGAGCCGCGGCTTCTGCATCAACTCCGATTGCAACGTGAGTTACACAGAAAAGAAGAACAGATGTGTGCTTTTGAATTGACACTATGATTGCGGCACAGCATATACCGCTGAGAGATGAGCGGTATTCCCTAAAAAAGTCTAATGGGGCTTGTAGGCACTGTCTCTTTGTTCAGGCTTTGTCTTTTCATGTAGGCCTCTGCTTTGTTTCTTCTCATGTGGTAGTTCCCCATAAGTGTGAACAATCAAACACTTGGTTTTTATTTGTATCTTCACAGCTTTTCCCCCTCTTTATTTGCAGCTCTGAGACATTGCATGACATTTTCACTTTGGTGAAATGTCTGAGGGCAAGTGAGAGCTTTAAGTCCAGCTCAGATCCAGTAAATAAAGAAATGTGTCAGTGTTTGGTTAGACAGAGCTTCCTCCTCCTGTCTATTGTCATCAATCCCCTGACCCTTTTAATCTGTGTTAATCCCAGACTCGGGGTGGCTGTCATATGCATTATCTCTGCACTGCTAATCTCAACTCTGACCCAGAATCATAATTAAAAATACAAGAAAGAAACCACTTCAATAATCCTCCATCGCCTTACATTTTTCAAGGTTTTTCTTAATTAATAATAATGGTTTCATAAAGGCACATTTTAGCCCCATGAAATAAGCATTACAATATTGGCCATGAAAGCTTGTGTAATGTGCCCCATAGCGACCGAAAATACTGTAGCTACAGCTTTGCGTTTGTATAAACGAAACACTGACATGACTAACAGAGCTGGTATCTTACTGGGGGAAATACCGTTCACCTTCCTGCGGGACACCCTGCGCTGTGGTCATGATGTCACACACTGGTTAGATTTCTACTTTTTCAGTTAAATGACCAGGGCCAATTTACAGACCATTGCATTGGGCTCCTGTGTGATAAACCTATTACTACCAAACGTCACACACGGCTAAAGTTCTGTTTGACAAACGTCCTTTTTCCTTTCTCTTTTTCTCCTTATGAACCCACATACCTACATTTCTACACTTACTCACACATACTCTTACAATACTGACAGCATGTTAGTACAGCTCAGTATGGAAGGCAGTTAGTCCCACAATTTGGCTATATTCCAAATCTATTTAATTCTTGACTACTCCACACAGTCTCTTTTGCTAGGAAGCCCATTGCAGCCCTGCTACACTGACTGTACACGTGGCTACATTCACCATCATGGAAGTATATGCTAAGCCAAAACGGTCATCGCTTATTTTTCCTCACAATTTTTATAGAAAACGCCAGTCAGTGAGTTTAAAGTTTCTGTAGCCAGTCAGTAAGAAGTAAAGCAAGAACCAAACAATGCATCCATGATAAGTGTCTGCCATTGTTTGGCTGTAGATCAGTGTAGTACAATTCACACATCCACAGCATTAAATATTGATTTGCATGAAATTAAATTTGCTCCGTCTGTTTGCTTTGCCTTTGAAAAATAACCTGTGTTGACTACGGTAGTGTAAATATGGTTGTAATGCTCTCTGTCAGCTCTCTGTCACTACAACAGATGGGGACTTAACTGTCTTAATTCATGACAAAGGTCAGTGTGATTGATGATAAGTATAAGTGCCTGCCATCCATCTGAGTTGCACAGTGCAGATTGTGAATTGTAATATTAATTGTACAATACAATTATACATCAATTAATGATACTCAAAATGACTGTAGCCTATGCTACAAACAATTTTAACAAGCAATATTTTGTTTTGTGTAAACTTATTGTGTACAATAACGAGCAAGGTACATTCTTGTGAAAAAATCAGTACAAATATATGTATGCAATACATTTATTAACAGTAGTTACAGCCTTCTTAGTAAGGACACATTCTTTATGAAGTATACATGGAAGTTGAAATGATGAGAATAGATGTTCTTTTTTGTCATTTGCATTCAATATCACTTACAAAATCATTCCCGTCGATGGCAACATAAGGGATAGAAAAGCTTTCATGCTGAAATCAGAAAACTAAAGCTCAATGGAAAAAAAACACATTTTCCATAAGGCGTATAAACGGCGATATAGTGAAATATTAGGATAAGGAAACCTTTTGTAGAGCCACACAGAACCATTCAGTGCCACTCTCAGTAAGTTTTTAGTCGATATTGGAAAAATCAAATGGGAGATAAAGTCACTGACAGTCATTGCCATGACCCTGTAAGTTGTGCAGCTGACCCAGCAAAAACAATGTTTTTTTTTTTTTTAATCAAACATTGAGGTTTAAAAGTGTGCTTGTAGATTCTTTTCTAACACAATAAAGCTTGTCTGGGATATTGTGATAATTTAATTGCAATTTTACCTGTCTTTACTTACACATAATTGCGTTGTACCATGGTTATCCCATTAGTTGAAAAAGTCCCTCAAATGTTTGACAGATAGATGTAGTGGATTTGTGGATACTGAATCTGAGCACTGTACAATTCATATTACAATCACAATATGCACTTTACAGCCTAATGCAGTGATACTCAAACTTTTTCTGTCATGCCCCCCTTTGGAAGAAAAAAAAATATGTCATGCTCCCTCCGCCCCAACAAAATGGGCAAAGTTTAACATTGAAAATTGAAATAACATCAGATCATAAACATTCCTTTGTCGTTGCGCTCAGTAATTGATGTTGTGCCAATGTGCAAAAGGAAACTTTCACTTTAACGAACCACTTTTTGTGATATTCATCACGAGACTGCTCCATCAATCCATTTTTCAGTTATAGAGAAAAAAAAAAAAAAGCTTTCCAAATATATCGGTGAGATAGGCCAGTTTCATGAAAAAAATTCCATCACTAAACTTGCCTGGAACTTCATACTCCTAAAACACCTGAATCACTTCTCTGAGCCCAAAGGGTGCCAACAACATGCGGTTCCCAGCTAAAATCACATTTGTACTGTATAATCATAGTAAGAACACGGCTCCAATTATATCATGACAGTACTCCACCAGGTGAGAGGTGGGGATTTCTTCGCTGCACTCTTTCTCCTCTCTCTTTATCGCTGCGTACTTGTTTGTCTGTGTGTCTCACCTTGGAGCAAGAGTAAATATAAACCACCTGCCTGCTTTTTGGTTACAACTCATCACTTGTCGGACCTCAAAAATGATGGTCATTATTAAAGAGAAACTCATTGATTTAAAGGTAGGACCTGTAGCAGCAGCACCGCAGCTGACAGGCTGCTAACACCAGAGGCGGCCTTACCTGTGTTTCATCTGTTTCAAATGAAATTGGGCCCCAGGCCAAAAGGTGGACCCCTAATACCTCTACTGACTTTTCACCACAACAGCGATGATTACTCCAGTTTAAGATTACATTCTTTACACTGCTTCACTCACAGGTGGTCTATTGCGATATTGGAGCCTGGTATCACGTTGTTTTGCTGTTTGTATAGTGATTTGTTTATAATCCATTAACCCATTGATTGATATTAATTGATCAGGCTGATGTTAATAACCCCTTGTTGCGCATTATGACAGCATTGTCAAGTCAATTTATTTTACAATGCTGACATCAAAAATAAGTTATATTATAATAGTTGATGGCTGTATATTCACCGTCCCACCTCGTACACTTATGGTTTTGAGGCCCAACTCATTTTGTGTAGGCTATCTGAATTTGTCTTTGTTGCTTTATCTTTATAGGTTGGAAAGGATCGTGGCATGCTGGGTAATGGCAGGGTAGGAGTACAAAGGGGACTGCGGGGATTACCCAGCATTCTCTAAGACAATGAGTTTGTGTTTAATGACACTGTTCCAAACCACCACAAGTGTTATGTGGCAAACAGTATTTGGTTTATTGGTTCTTAGACTAATTCTACTGTGTTTCTAGAGTTGCAAAGTTAGTTGTCATGGAACAAAGCACTTTGAGTAATGACTGAAATTAGTTCATTATTCATGTTAGACAAGGCTATAACCATCTATGCAGGCACTACTGTATAACGTGGACAGGAGGCATGTTCATATGAGCAAATTTCTATAAGATCCTGTAAATAAGATTGGGTTACAATAAAAAAAAAAAAGGCAGGACCCCATTTGAGATTTTGAAATGGGCCCCCAGATGCCACGCAGCAGGTGTCGATACACACACACACACACACACACACATAAACACACACACACGCGCACACACACACGCAAGCAAGCAGCAGCTCAGACGAGCGTCAGAGTTAACGTGCGTCCCAGGCCGAAATACAGTGCGTCCATTGAGCATTTTGAGAAGTCACTTCTTTTTCCCTGCCGTGGTCTGTGCACCAGGTAACTGTCAAAACACAAATCAAGCATTTCTCCATTCAGAACACCTACTGAATGAACACCATGGCAAACGTGACAGCACGGTTTGTTTATTGTTCTGCTGTGGAAAACATTCCGTTGTCAAAACATCTCTTCCGCATTACATTTCCACATGCGTCATTTGAAAAGACAATGGAGCCTGGCGAGGTGATTATACTTTCATGTAAATTAATATTCAATTCTGTGAATGTGTGAATTATACAACACAGATCTACAGCCTCGGCTCAAATTTGCGTTTGCTCAGCCACTCTGAAGGTTGGACCAATCATTGACCAGTGTCAGTGTTTAACTGCGTTTGTCCCGCCCCTCCTTCACTGTGATTTGAAGGCTGACAACAGTGACAAGCCAACACTTTGGTGGACAAGGGCCGTAGGTATTTGCAGCGGTGGCAGGGAGGCAGATGGTTTTGTCGCATGCTAATTGGTTAAACTTAGTCTACACCCAGTTAGATGAAACGACTGAAAACAATTCCCTATGGACGGTGACCAGATCGATACTCACGCAGTGAAATTATGTTTGGTTTGCACCAGGCTTGCACCTCACCAGAGCACAGTAAAAAGTGTCCAATAGCTCATAAGAGTGCTGTAAAAAACGTTGCCTTTTGACAACTAAACCAACGTAAACAGTGGCATCTCTATGGCAACAGTATCAAACTCGTTTTTACCCCGGGCCACATCAGCATTATGGTTGCCCTGAAAGGGCTGGTTGTAACTGTAACACTGTATAAATGTAACTACTCCCTAACATATTGTTAAATAACTATCTCTGCATTTGATTATTGTTTATTCAAGTGTAAAAATATTGTACATGCATTTATATAAATGGAAAAAAATATGTCAGCACATTTCTCTGTTATTATAGCATAAATCCATTTAATTTAAGGTTAAATCAAAGATCAAACTTTTACGGTGAATAACAAAGACAAATGTCATCAAACACAAGTTATCACATTAACTTTGTTAACTTTTTTAGTTAACAACAGTGAGGCCGAGATTTTCTGGCAGACAGGAAAGTGGACAAGATTGTCTTGTTCCAGTTGGGACTTCCATAGGTGCAGGTTACGCTGGAAAGCTGTGATCATGTCGGACATCTGCGTGATGACTTGTTTGCGTCCCTGCAGCCTCTGATTCAGTTGGGCCAGATGCTCCGTTATGTCACACAACATAGCAAAATCACACAGCCAGTTTGGATCTGACAGTTCAGGCGAGGGTTTTCCTTTACTTTGCATGAAAAGAGCAATTTCTTCCCTAAGCTAAAAAAAAAAAATCGTTTGAGGACCGCGCTCCTACTCAGCCATCTTACGTCTGTATGGTACGGCACATCTCCATGCTCCGAGCCCACCTCCTTCAAAAACATCTGGAACTGATGGTGATTCAGGACACGCGCCCGAATGAAGTTCACAGTTTTCATGACCGTGGTCATTATAGCATCCAGTTCCAGAACCTTTCCACACAGAGCTTGGTGGATAATGCAATGATAATTTATCAGAGGTGTGTGGCAGTTACTTTTTTGCATTTTCTCCTTCACTAGTCCAACCAAGCCTGTTTCTTCACCACCATCGGTAGTTAACCCCACCAACTTTTCCCAGGGTAATTTAGTTTTACTTACGGACCTCTCCACTGCATCAAAAATGTTCCTCCCCGTCGGCGTCCCATGCATGGCAGCTACACCCAAGAGCTCCTCACTGACAGTCAAGTCTGCCTTCACGCCTCTTATAAAAATGGATAGATGCGCTGTATCCATGTTGTCGGTGCTTTCATCAATAGCTAATGAAAAAGCCAAGTAACTGCTCGCGTCTTCGGCTAGCTTTGTTGTTAGATTGCCTGCTAGTTCCTTAACTCGGTCTGCGATGGTGTTTCTTGACAAACTGACATTTTTAAAAGTCTGTATCTGGTCGGGGCAGACCTGCTCACAAATCTTTAGCATGCACTGCTTCAAAAATGCACCCTCTGAAAAACACTTGGAAGCTCGGGCGATTTCTTCAGCTACAATAAAGCTAGCTTTCACAGCTGCATCAGTTTTGGCTGTAGCTTTTGTAAATAAATTCTGCTGCGATTGCAGTCTGCCTTTAATTCTTGGACAATTTGATGTTTTTCTTGCAGGCTAAATTTAGCATACTTGGCTCCGTGTTTGGTGTCAAAATGCCGATGGAAATTGTATTCCTTCATCACCGACACTGCCTCATAACACCAGAAGACATACCGGTTTTTCTCCTTTAAGCACAAACATATATTTGCTTTCCCATCTTTCATTAAATTGCCTTCCCTCTGCAAACATTTTTCAATTCTTGGACATTTTGGGATTATTTGTCGATCTTTTTCAACTCAATCACTTGTTAGAAAACTGCTTTAGTTAAACGCCGATATCTATTATTTCGCGGGTCACAAAATCGACATGCATTGTGGGAGATGTAGTTTATGGTTACTGTACACCGTAAAGCAGCATAGACTTTTATTTTTGTTTTTTTTTATTTATTTCAAGCTCTCGCGGGCCACATAAAATGACGTGCCGGGCCGGATTCGGCCCGCGGGCCTTGAGTTTGACACATATGTTCTGTGGAAATCGTGAGGAAATATAAGCAATTTCTTTTTTTGAAAGGCCGGCTGTGTGCTTGTGTATGTCGACTGTACGTAGTTGTTTGTGGCTGTATTTAGATGTGTTTGATTGATTTGTTGATTGAGAGTAATACGGACTCTGGATTTGTTCACCAAAAATAATATTGAACATTAGTTAATTTTGCTCATGTCAATAAATTCTGTTAAACTGCAAGCAATCAGTGTTTGTGATTATTTATCCATATTTATTGTAGTAACAGCTTGATTGCTAGGTCAGTGCTCGGTTTCCCCACCTTCATCGCTTGTTCTAAAAGTGCCATGTAATGCATCTCAGATATTGGCACTTACAGGTGAACTTGCCCTTTCAGACTAATTTTAGAGTTTGGTTAATGGTCACAGATACAGGGAGGTGCCCTGTGATTTTTTAGCATTTTAAATTATTTTAATAATACTATTAAATATCTCTAATAATTATTAATAAGATGCTAATAACCAAATCTGCTCCAATTTGCACAACAATATATATACACACAACAATATACACTGCTCAAAAAAATAAAGGGAACACTTAAACAACACATCCTAGATCTCAATGAATGAAATATTCCAGTTGAAAATCTTTATTCATTACATAGTGGAATGTGTTGAGAACAAAATAACATAAGAATGATCAATGGAAATCAAAATCATTATCCCATGGAGGTCTAGATTCAGAATCATACTCAAAATAAAAGTGGAAAAATCAGATCACAGGCTGATCCAACTTCTGTGGAAATTCCTCAAGACAAGTCAAAATGAGGCTCCATAGTGTGTGTGTCCTCCACGTGCCTGTATGCACTCCCTACAACGCCTGGGCATGCTCCTGATGAGACCACGGATGTTCTCCTGAGGGATCTCCTCCCAGACCTGGATCAAAGCATCAGTCAACTCCTGGACAGTCTGTGGTGCGATGTGGCGTTGGTGGATGGAATGAGACATGAGGCCAGTACACCAGGAGACATGGAGGGGGCCGTAGGAGGACAACAACCCAGCAGCAGGACCACTATCTGCTCCTTTGTGCAAGGAGGAACAGGAGGAGCACTGCCAGAGCCCTACACAATGACCTCCAGCAGGCCACTAATGTGCATGTTTCTGCTCAAACTGTCAGAAACAGACTCCATGAGGGTGGTATGAGGGCCCGACGTCCACAAGTGGGGCCTGTGCTTACAGCCCAACACCGTGCAGGGCAATTGGCATTTGCCAGAGAACACCAAGATTGGCAGCTTCGCCATTGGCGCCCTGTGCCCTTCACGGATGAAAGCAGGTTCACACTGAGCACATGTGACAGACGTGACCAAGTCTGGAGACGCCGTGGAGAACGTTCTGCTGCCTGCAACATCCTCCAGCGTGACCGGTTTGGCGGTGGGTCAGCGATGGTCTGGGGAGGCATTTCTTTGGAGGGCCGCACAGCCCTCCATGTGCTAGCCAGAGTTACCCTGACTGCCATTAGGTACCGGGATAAGATCCTCAGACCCATTGTAAGACCATATGCTGGTGCAGTGGGCCCTGGGTTCCTTCTGATGCGTGACAATGCTCGGCCTCATGTGGCTGGAGTGTGTCAGCAGTTCCTGCATGATGAAGGCATTGATGCTATGGACTGGCCTGCCCGTTCCCCAGACCTGAATCCAATCCAGCACATCTGGGACATCATGTCTCGTTCCATCCACCAACGCTACGTCACACCACAGACTGTCCAGGAGTTGACTGATGCTTTGATCCAAGTCTGGGAGGAGATCCCTCAGGAGAACATCCGTGGTCTCATCAGGAGCATGCCCAGGCGTTGTAGGGAGTGCATACAGGCACATGGAGGACACACACACTACGGAGCCTCATTTTGACTTGTCTTGAGGAATTTCCACAGAAGTTGGATCAGCCTGTGATCTGATTTTTCCACTTTTATTTTGAGTATGATTCTGAATCCAGACCTCCATGGGATAATGATTTTGATTTCCATTGATCATTCTTATGTTATTTTGTTCTCAACACATTCCACTATGTAATGAATAAAGATTTTCAACTGGAATATTTCAATCATTAAGATCTAGGATGTGTTGTTTAAGTGTTCCCTTTATTTTTTTGAGCAGTGTATATTTATATAGTCTGATGGGAGCCATTGGTCAAGAGTCCCATCAGACAATTACAGGAGAAGGAAAATACACATCCACAATGTAGCTGCTAGTTGCCTATTCCTCGAGTGAAGACAACAATAGCTCAACAAAGGAAAAAAGCTTTTCCAGAAGTCATATAACATGCCCTGAACACCCCAAATCTGCAGCCAGAGGTAGTTGTGGGTTTTTAAATTCCAGTGATGATTGAAACAAATGAATAATAAATGATAAAAAAAATTGTTTGATGTTGAATGGTTACACCATTCATTTGCACCACAACACATTTAAAATATGTAACATGAGAAAATGGTTTGATGAGCCACTGTAGTCCAATATTTTGCACCGTAAACAAGTCTTAACATAACAAACAAGTATGGTGTGTGTGGAATTGAAGGGGATTGCTTTTTTGCAGCCTGTTGTCAATATAATGTCATTTTGGGAAAAAAAACAATGTGCTCTGGTGCATACCCTCTTTACAGCGGCTGCAAATTGATCACCAAATATATCCCACTGCCTTCAGATGCTGTAGGGCAGGGCTCTACATCCTTTTTTTTCTCCGAGAGCAACTAAAGCGGCAACCAACGGTGATGTCAGTTGAATGGGAGTCGATTGAGCCGGATGCTTTTTGGAGCCAACCTCTGGCGGCACCCAGTGGTATTGCAGCTTTAGGCACTTCCGGTTCGGCCTTATTGTTTAGACCTGGAAGCTATGTCTACTTTTATATACTGAGGGCTACTCATGTTAAGTAACATTTATTAGCATAGCTGAGCTCTACCCAAACCAGCTGAATGAGAGCTCATCAGTTCACATCCAGCTCAGCTGTGCTCATCAGTCCGTATTCGGCTCAGCTGTGCTCATTACACCTGCCCAGCACCGTTCCCTGAACCACTCCTCCCACTCTCTACCCCCTGCAGCTGAGCTAACCACACCCCGCCACCACAAGCATCACATACCCTCCATCTGTAGTTCACGTGCATATGTTATGCATTCAGTTTTTTCTACAGTTAATGAAATGGCTCGCATTGCATGTTATCAACAAGAGAGTTGAAAGTGTTGGCAATTAAGTTCTCTCTTATGGAATCATTTACATTTTCATCTGTCTTGTTCTGAAGTTAGATTTCATGAAAAAAAAAAAAAGCTGCTTCAATGGTACATAGACGCAAGTAAAGTAGACATTTTCAGAGCTACTGGTATCATTCTCTGACTTTACTGGTTTTGAGATATGCGGTGAATGCTGTTGAGATTTTAGCTGGACATCATTTTGGAGGTTTACAACCTCCATCTCCACAGAATTGACATAGAACAGTTCAGCTATCTGTCCTGAAATCTCACCTATGTCCACCTCCATTAATGGATTTGCAATAAATGTCACACAGGCCCTAAGTTTCTCAGTCAGTGACTAAGTCTGCAAACTTCTGTCCAAGCTTGGACACAATACTTGGGTATATTCAAGAAGTGCTGCCCCTGCATGGCTTTCCAACATCTTTGAGACTGAGGGGAAGGTGCTGAGCCTTTTTATTTTAATTTGCTGAATGTGAAATGACTGGTTTGCTTTTAAGGCTTAAGCAGCACTGATCATGTCGCATACATTTCTTATCTGTACCTTGTAACTGTGGGTTCAAGTGTCAGGAACGCTATATCAAGTAGCCACTCAACATTAGTCAACGGTGTGGTGTCCTAGTCCCTCGATTCCATGAAAGCCTTGATATCAATCAGCAGGGAAAGAAAGCGCTGTTGGATCTTACCCCTGCTTAGACAACTGGTGTCGGTGTGAAGAAGGAGGTTCCCAAACTCAGCAGAACAATACTCCAGGAACAGCTTGAAGGTCCTGTGTAGCTTGGCCTTTGCTTAATGGAGTTGTTATTCTAAACGAGCCTCTTCTCGTTGCCAGCTTCTCTGTTTATAGAGTACTTCCAGCCACAATGTCCCATAAAAAATTGCTGTGAAGTGTCGCTTAACGTTCCATCTTTTACTAACTGACACGCTTGCACCGCAAATTAGACACACACACTTGTCACTTATATTTGTGTAAAAAAAAAACATGCAGTTTCCCATTTTTAACAAAAATAGTAAGGTTTTTGCCTTTTATTGGCCTGACTGATCTGTGGTCATTGTCACATCTGTTGCATGCTTGCTAGTCTACTAGCAATTATGATGTTGCTGCATTTCTAGTGTAACCAAACTTGACAGCAGCTAGGAAATATTGACAGCTAGATTGGCTGAAAGCTGAATCGATTTGTGAGACAAGGGGGTGGGATGTCTGTGAATTTGATTGGATTGAAATGTAAACAGATTTACCAAGAAACTCGGGGTTACCAAATTTATATACATATTGTTCAGACCTTCCGCAATCTATTCAGAACCAGGTCGTGGGCTACTGGTAGAATAATTGTAAAGGAACATCGCAATGAGAAATTAATTACCAAACAGTCAATGGTGGTAATTGCACCACCACAAAAAAGGGACCGTGCCAGTTTAATTCAAAGAAAAAAAGGGAATAACAACAAATGAGTGGCTATTATTATTATCATTATTATTATTATTATTATTATTATTATTATTATTATTATTATTATTGTTGTTAATAACTATTGAAGGAGCAATGCGTGGCCACCAACCAGCAGTACACTTATGGTCAACGAAAAGGCAGTTGACATTGTCGAAAAAAGTTGTAACTGTTAGAAATTCTGCTCTGATCTGAACAGATGGGGATAGACAAACCCTATTCCCTATTGTATGTCAGTCCTTTTACATTTTGGAGCACTTTGCATTCGAACATCTAAATATTTAAAAACAAAAATGTATTCTTGTCTCTCTGTTTCTGTCAGTCTGCAGTTCAGAGCCGGAAAATATCCAGGCTGTGCCCTACAACCTCAGCAGCCTGCTTGTGACATGGGAACGGCCACGGGCCGTGTATGACGCCAGCATTGAGAAGTACTCTGTCACCTTCGGACCGGCCAATGCAGAGAACTCTGTCCCTTCTGACTACCTGACTGACGGAGACCAGGATGTGGTGAGAGAAAGACAACAAATTCATAAAATCAATGACTATTTTCACCAAACAGTTTGTCAATGTGATGTACAAGATTGCTCTGGCTTTATATATTTGATTGATTGGCAGGGACCTATTTGATGTAAAAAATAGCCATTTTGAAGGATATTAATATATTGCTCTCATTTGAATCAGTTTTTTTGAACCATTGCAGCTTAGTGTCACTGAATGCAACACAAAAGACGGTTTGGTAAACATTGTGTACTTTCTACACACACTAACAAACAACAATACTGTTACTTTAACACAAAACATGTTTAAAAGCTTATTTTGATGGATTATCTCTCTGCAGCACGTTTCAACTCCTTGTGAGTTTTCTATCCAGATAAAATGATGTCATACAAGTGGCTGCCTGTAAGGATGAATCAATCTTTTAAAGGATGTCGTTCCTTTTGCTACCACCAGGGAGCGATACTCGATGACCTGTTGTCCAACACCAGCTATGTGATCCAGGTGGTGTCGGTCTGCACCAACGGTCTGTACGGACGTGTGAGCGACTTACTGACTGTTTTCATGCCCGTCGATGACCCCGGTAAGAGAGATCGTGTCTGACACCAAGTGTAGAGTTTAGCTGAGGAACAATACAGATATTTCTCATTGTAAATGTAAATTCTGACTTTTTGTGAACATAACATAGCCCACCAAACTTGTGACTTTTTAAATTATAATTATTGCTCAACATTTTAACTGCTCATAATAAGTGCTCATAACTGTCATCATTTTTATTAGTATCCCAAAATTTTATAATCCAGTCTCTAATATTATTTAGTCTAAATATAATAATTTTTTTGTCTTAGTTATTTATTCTGAATTACAATTAACATTTTTCCTCATTTCACCTCCAGCTTTCTTTTTATTTATTTTTTCCATATTAAAGAAAAGCAGTAATGCTAAATAAAAGCTTTTAACTTAACACCTAGACTGACTATATGTATGTCCTCATTTGGAAAGTAAAGATTTGATTTTACACTAAAGGCTCTTTTCCACAGCAAGTATCGGCCATTGGGCAAAAGTTGTTGAAATTAGCCTACCTGATCCTATTTTTGGTATCACCACTGTCGAGGTTCCGTGTAAGCTAAGCCGACACTAAAAGTTGTCTTAAAAACAATGTAGACTACTGATTGGTCTGATTAGTAGGCAAACATATGGGGCTAGAACAGTGCGTTAAGTTAAGCATTGAAAATTATATTTAGCATTGACAAAGAAAACCTAAAACTGAGAAAGAAGGCATTGGCCTTGAATCACTTGCATTGGAAAAATGTGTATTGGCACTGAGACAAGTATTGGCATTGAAAAAACTTCCCTGGAAAATAAAAGACAGTCACTAAAAAAAATTACAATCTCACAATATCATTGTCATATTTTATTTATTTGCATTGTTTTCCTTATAATATCAATCTTCAGATTTTTTTGTTCACGTTTGTCTTTTTTTTTTTTAACGCTCTCAGTATTCTCAGTATTCACAGATTTTTCGACCAATCTTTTGTTTTTTCGTTTCAACTTTCTGTCACCGTTTTGGCACACGAGAGATTTTAGGGAAGGCTAAGGAGCGCAGGGCTAATACATAGTTTGCATCAAAATAAAATAATATAGTGAGATTGTGTTATTCTTGTTTTTTTTTTCATGACTGTTATATTTTTCAGGGAAAAATCTTTGAATGCCAACACGGGTTTCAGAGACAACACAACTTTTTCCAATGCAAATTTTTCCATGCCAATGATTCCTTTTTCAATTTCAGGTTTTGTTTTTTAATTCCAAATCTTACTTTATTTCCAATGCCAAACTTTAACGTCACTGTTCTAGGCCCACAGAAAAACATGCTGTGGTCAATTGAGGAGGTGCAGATGTTTCTGTTTGGGTGCTGACAAAAGGTGTATGTGTCCTGCTGAAGCTGACATCACAGGTGTGTACTGTCTGCAGTGGAAAACCAAATCTAAGTACC
The DNA here is from genome assembly GCF_029030835.1 of Brachyistius frenatus. Classification (NCBI taxonomy): domain Eukaryota; kingdom Metazoa; phylum Chordata; class Actinopteri; family Embiotocidae; genus Brachyistius; species Brachyistius frenatus. The sequence goes on along the minus strand of NW_027210796.1, from coordinate 534,398 downwards.
AAAAGTTAGTAGAGTCGAATAAGTGCAGTGGAAAAGGGCCTTAAAAGTCTGACGTTTTGGGAAAAATTGTGAGAAGGTGATATTAGTTTGTCTCTGTATTTCCAATACAGAGATAGACCCAGGACGTATTTTTCCTAGCTTTGTGCCAACGGGAAACTGCTGACCTAGCTAAAATCCCAAATCGAAAAATAGAATTTGTTGAGGAAATTATAAAAATGGACGGGGGGATTTCTGTTAGTGAATGTTCACTTCTTCTACTTGTTTTTCTTTTCTAGTTATTATGTTTTCTCTCCAGCTACAAACACACACACACACACACACACACACACACACACACACACACACACACACACACACACACACACACACACACACACACACACACCATACATATATGTGTGTGCTTTTAACTGTTTCATAAACTTCTCCGTGTACACTTCAAGTGTGGTTTCTCTATATTTCTAAAATGGAAGAATATGCTTGGTTTGAGTTCGGTGGGAAATTTTCTGTCCTTTCGGGTCACGGGAAAAGACAAACCTGGCATCTTTACTTTGCTCTCATTATGTGGCATCTGTTCCTTCTGCCTCTCACATTAAGATAATTGTTTGCATGTGTGCAGCAGCATTTTGTGTAACATGGATTGGAATGGCATTCATAATGACTTTGTATGTCAGCTGAATCTTATTAAATAAACTAGTATGTCTTGTTACAAAGAAAAAAATATCCCCTGCATCCTATTTCAGTGTCAGCTTGCATGAATGAGTGCTATTCTACAACATTCAGTAGAATTACATTTTTAGTGACACTGTGGTGGCTCAGCTAATGTTATGGTGCCATTTTTGTTGCAGTTAAAAAATTACATGATCTTAACTGTATTCTACAAGTTCTATATCTTCTACAAATGTCCTGTTTCAAATACCAAATACACGATACATCAAGGGTAGCTACAAAAGGCTTCTGTTCTTTGAATCATATCGATTATAACATTAGCGTAGTTTAGATTTAGTTTTTTTTGTTATATACCTATGGATCTCTTATTATCATTATACACTAACTACACTCTGTCTATTCCTTTAATTTAATGCAATATAGACAAATGATCCCCCCCCCTCCCAAAAAAAATAAATACTTAAAGATAAAAAATAAAAAATAAAAAATCACATGCAGCCATTTGGTCACAGGAATATTCCAATCTGTCTCTTTAAACATGTTGAATATGTAAGTCTCTTTGGGCGTTAGTGGTTAGCATTGTCGCCTCACAGCAAAAAGGTTCTGGGTTCGAATCCGGTCCTGGGCCTTTCTGTGCGGAGTTTTCATGTTCTCCCTGTGCTTGCGTGAGTTCTCTCCGGGTTGTCCGGCTTCCTCCCATCATCCAAAAACATGCACCTCAGGTCAGGTTACCTGGCGCCGCGCTAGTGGCAGCCTGCTGCAGCAGCTCCCCCCTGAGAGCCCCCCTGCTGTAGCGAAGAAATTTCCCCTCAGGGATTAATAGAGTACTATAAAATAAAAAAATAAAAAATGTAAGTCTCTCTAGGTTTCTGACCGTTATTAGCATACAATTTGCAGGGGCCTTTGGTGCCTCAATATTAGATTAAACAACCCTTTTTTTAACTATTTTTTTTAAATTAAATTATCCAACAAAGCTGTTGTATACAGTGTGTAGTAAACTGAAAAGCAAAAAAAGGCTTTCATGATTATTAAAAATAAGGAAATGGGGCATTGCTTTTGTTATTGTTGTTATAATGTGCTGTTTGATTGGTGCAATCAAATGTATTTCAGAAAGATTTTTACTATCACTTAATAAGATAGTATACTTATTATAACTCATTGACATTTTATACATTAAGTATAAAAATGTGAATATCAGTGGTACGTCAAAATGACCATCAATATTTACCTCAGCTGTACATGTGAGGTGATTTTATTTAATAGCTGACCGCGTCATTGTAACAAATTATTATCATCTATTGACTAATCATTTCATCAACAAATCAATTTTTCCTGTCATTTTGATTTGCTCATTCATTGCTTCTTTTTTAGTTTCAGATATAGCTCAACAAGGGCTTTCCATTGACAAAGTTAATTTTGAGCTAAAACGTCACTCCCACCCCTTTTCCACCAAACCGTGAATCATCTCCCTCAAAACCAGTTCATTAAACTTGTAAAACCTCACCTCATGCTTCACAAACCAGTCTGATCTGGTCTCCATGATGTGACACTTAGCCTCTGACAGGTAAGAGCCTCAAGACCACCACCTGCACACCTGCCCCCAACATGCCCACTGTGTGCTTTGCGTCTGAGCTCAGTCAACTTGTGCTGTATTTTCAAATAACTCTTTTTGTGAGTTTGTTTTATCCCTCTTAGGTGACAGACGGGTGAAATGTAAATACTTTAACGTTTAGACAATTTGAGAAATGTAACCGTGATTTCAGTTCAGATTCCTTTTTTTGACTCGTCTGGTTTTACGAGGAATATGGAACAGAAAAAGTATTATTTGCAAATGCTTTTGTTCAAGGTTTTTCTATGTTTGTTTTTGTCTTTTAGGGAATCCATGCATGAAAGTGCCTGATATGTTGCATGCAAATGTTGGCTACCGTTTTGTATTGTTGAGTGGGTGTGCATAACCTTTCCATCTTCATCCATTTTTCTTTCATTGTCATTTCACACATTGATTTAACATTTACATTCTATATTCATTGTTAATTTTTAAAGTTTAAAATAACAAAACTAAATAAAGAGTTTATCTTAAAAATGTTCTGACATCCAGAAACGCACTGCCCAGGGCTTTGCCTGCTCCTCTCCGCAATGTTCTCATCACAGTGTTTCTCAAATTGTTTTACCCTTTGTCATATTTCCCCGCTTTTTAGCATATCATGTTTTCATAATTTTTTATTTTTTTAATAGTTTTACACTTTTTTTTACTTCTGGAAATTAACATAAATGCAAATACAAAATGGACATTTTAAAACCAAACTGGACAAGCGTTAAAATGTGTGTTCCATGAGTTATTTCAGTTCTTGTTTTATTATCGCCATTATTATTCATGTAACTAATATTGCAACCTGTTTGTTTTTACAGAAAATTCACGACAACCAGATTCAGATGAATTTGATGATGAGGTAAGAAAAGGCATTGTTTTTTCTTACGTGTTCTTGTTTTCTTAAAAATATGACTGTTGCTTATCACTGCATATAAACCTTCCATTCTGCAACAGGGCAACTACGAACCCGATCTGCCCTGGAATGAACCAGACCAAACTGAGGATTATGATTTGGATTGGAGTGTTACAAACTCACCGAGGACCATGACATCTGAATCACCTTTTTTACCTCTACCTGACATCAGAACTACAACAGTAGGGTCGGGTCAGAAGATAACCACCACACAGTCTGGTCAGATGCTGAGCAATTCTGAAGAGACAGCACACTTCAGTACCTCCACACAGCCACAAGAGGTCGCCCTGCCACCAGAAACCAGAGGAGATGTTGACCTCCTCGGCAGCGCTCCCTTTTATTCCACCACAACAACCAGGGAATCCTTCATTTCTTCCATTAGCCCTTCATTATCCCATGCAAAGACATATGGTGCTCGTGGAGGCATACGTTCAAAAGACTCAAACGGTGGTTTAAGTACCACTACTACCAGAGTCACCAGTGCAAAGATACAAGGTGGTAAAATTATTTCTTCATACAGCCCCACACCATCCACAGTTGTACCTCGTTCCAACAACGTGACCGGCACAAAATCATCCTCATCATCTTTCATCCAAGCTGAGACTGACCAAAGTTTGGTGCAACTCATGAATGAAAACGCCACCACTAATAGAACTGTTTCCACTGGACCCAGAGGGCTTCCAGAGAGCCAGACAGAAACCTCGCCTACCCAACCTTCCTCCTCAAGTGAAGCTGCTCTTCACAAGCCCACAAATCCTAGCATGCCTCATTTTTTATCTACTACAACTTCTGTCCAGTTGAAAGGCGTTCTCTTGCAGACCACACAGCCACTATCGAATGGTGAGCGTCCCTCTGTCTTCCCCTCCTTTTCCTCCTCCGCCTTTGCTTCCTCCCCTCTGTGTGACGCCCTGGATCCCAGCGCCGCCCCTTCCACCTGCTTGCCTGAACCTCCCTCCTCGTGGCCTGTGTTGTCTGCCTCTGTATCGGACTCCCAGCATGCTGCTACCACACTGCTGTCTAGCAACGACCTGGCTTCTCCTTCAATCTCCACGTTCTCTGCCTCAACCTTGTCTCACCTCCCTCATGCCTTGCACTCCCTGTCTGGTTGGGAGACTGACTTCGTCTTCTCCGGTGTTGGGTTCGATGATAGCTATAGCAATAGCGCTTTGTTGTCTGGATCTTCAAGTGATCCCTCAGTAATTAGCGATACCCCTCCACTTCAAACGGTGCTGGACATGTCTGGCCCCACTGTCACCACTGATCTCACAGAAACGCCCTGGGATCTGTCTCTCTCGACAGCCTCTCTGTCTCTCAGCCCCACCCTTCAGCCTTCAGTTTTTCTGTCTAGTGACTTCACCCTTTCTGGTGCCACCCCGAGCTTATCCAGATCTTTCTCAGCTGGGTTTGAAAACTCCAGGTATGCTACTGGGAGCACAATAGAGTCATTTGTCCCTGAGGTTGGTGGCTATGGGTTTCCAGCAGCTAGTGATGTGGACACCATGTGTGGCTGTTCTCTGGTGCCATCGGCATCCTCATCTTGGTTGCATGCCACTCCTCATGTATCCCTGTCTTCCTCAGCCTGGGACTCTATTAGTTTACAGCTCTACACTCATGTAAGCTTCCTTTCAGCTTCTGGTGTTGGTGTAGATGACACTCTACGCTCTCTGTCTGTGGTGGGTCCTGATGGTCTGTCCTTAGACCAGCCTCTACTCTCCCACAGTGCCATCTCTCCTTCATTATCTTCGCCACAGTTCAATCTTCTCCAATCCACCCATACTGACCTGCCCGTTTCTGTTGCAGCAACAGTGTCCACTGTTTTGGATTCCTGGTTCTCTGCATCAGACGGGAACACCACCTTCCAAACCTCTGCCCTCCCTACCTCGCCCACCGCCTCCCCCTTCGCACCCACCCCTGAGAGACACATGTTAGACAGCAGTAATAGTGCCTCTGGCTCAGCCCTGTTCCCCGACTCCCGGGAACGCATAGATGAGGAGTGGGACAGGGTTCAAACTTCAGCCTCTGAGGAGAGCGTACTCCATGGCTCAACCAAAGTCATTAGCACTGCCTCTCCATCCACAACCTTAGAGGCTGGCCAGATACCAGATGATCTAGATGAACACTCCTCAGCATTCTATTTTGAAAGTGGGAGTGGCAGTGCCAGCACCTCAGAGGTAGGAGGCACAACAACACCAACCATATCAGTGGTAACCTCGGCTTCACCCTGGTCGCTGGGCGGGGAGGAGGAGAGTGGCTCAGGGCAGGGTGAAGGCCTCTACGACAACGAGACGTCGTCTGACTTCAGTATCTCAGAGCGCACAGAAAGAGAGTCGGAGGAAGAAGAGCCAGTCGCAGGTAAAATAGCCGCTGTGTGGGGGACAACAAACTGTATTGCAACTACAAATTCCAAAGGGATCAGGAAGAGTTTTGGAAACCCAAAAGATGACTAAACTTCCATCTATTGGCAACAAGACTACATTTTTTATTTTATTTTATTTTGTATCAGTAAAAGTAAAAGAAAGAACATTTCACTAATGTAAAATATCGGCCATTGCGGCTGTTAAAATAATCGAATAACTTTGATGAACAGTGCCATCACATTCTTCAAGATGATTTGAGATGCATTCAAATTAGTACTATTGTTTAATCCATTTTCTAAATCGCTTATTCTGTTTCGGGTTGTGAAGGGCTGCAGCATATCCCAGCAGGCATTTGGTTAGAGGGAGGGGTTAGGAACACCTGGGTCAGGATCCTAGAGTTCAGTAGCTCTAAATCAATGCACTGAATGGGTAATTAATCTATTATTTAAAAGAAAAGGGTGTTCATCAAAAATACCATATACTGTGATAATGACACATATGTGGCACATATTGTATTGACAACCATTTTTACAAGCTTGATACTGATTTAGGAAGCATCATCTTGTAATACACTTCCACTGGAAGTGCACTATTTGTGTTAAAAATACATGTTGACTGAAAACATATTTAAAAAAAATTGTGTTCAGGAAACACAAGGCAGCCTCTCCTTAAAGCAAGACGAGTATAACAATTAATAAAAAAAAATGTTTTTAAAAAGCCTTTACAATAAAGTACAAGGATGGGTATCTAAAATCCTTAATTGCAATGTTTGCAACTTGGTGTCAAATCTTGTCTTCCCAAATGTTACTTATAATGGCTACCAGAGGGCACCAGAGTCCTTTGAAGTTTCTGCTGCTTCACACACCAACCCTTGCCTCTAACCACACTGCACCATATACAGCATACTGGAGGGTGGACAACGTCAGTTGATAAATGGATTCAAGTGTCAAATAATATAAATGAAACTCAGTTTAGCTGCCCAATTTCTAAATTACATATTTTAATGCTGAGATTAATTTTTACATTCACAATTAACTGGACAAGTTGGAACCATATCATGAAAGAATATTCTGGTGTTTCTCACCAACTACAAATTGTTACATCAGTTTAGATTTCCCTCCCTCCAGAAAGTGATAATTTTGAGTTCATTTCTATGAAAAACTCAGATCTTGCTGTTGGCAGATAATCCACCACAGTCAACAATAATATTTTTGTGTATTTACATTAAAATTGCATTGCAATGCTTTAAACTTTAATGGCATTTGTGTGTAGTTTGGTGCTCTACATTTAGATTTTTGTGCAACAGAGCTTTTAGGTTTTAGTTACCAAAGCATGTTTGCAAGTTCAATTGGCAAAACTTCCACATTTAACATAGGTGTCTCACCTTGCAATTGCCATAATAATATGGCAAAGACAAACAAATAAGTCACTCACTGAGATGGATTATCTATCTGCAGAAGGTTTCAAATCCCTTGAAGTCTGTTTCTCAATCAAAATGACATGGATAGAGGATGTCCAATGTAGTTCAAATTGTAATGTCCTTCAAGCTAAATTTGTGATTTGTGAATTACCTTGACTTTACTCAAAATTTAACTGAAAGTAATTGCTCTCTAAAAAGTAGGAGATCATTGAAAAAACAGATGGTGTCAGGTCAAACCTGCAAAAACATTTCTATGGTCCTTTAAAATATTTTCACAGTGTATTTCTAGATCTGTCCCCCAGACATTCTGATGGTCAGAACATGGACAGTAAGAGAGCCCCGTTCCCATCAGTTAGTTCAACTTCATGTAGTTGGAAATCTTTTCAGAAGTTTGATTGAGTAGACGTTTTGAGTCCTTTATTATCATTAGATTTCTTTGAGTCACTTTGTCTCTTCAGACTCTGCACTAATACAAATAACCTCTTCCATCTTCTGTCCGGGCCTCTTCTTTCCTTTGCCCATCATAAACCCCAGTGTGTCTGGTCCAGGTTTGTTTTTTAATTTTTAATTTATTTTAAAGATCTTTTGGATAAACAACTGGATGAATGGGTTTTTATTTTAAGTGAGTACCAAGTAGAATGCATGCAACAGGCTCTTTATGAACTGGCTAACAGGGCTGACCCAGCTATTCACAGCTGAACAGAGTCAGTTTGTGCTTCCCGGTGAATGTTAATCCATATTGTTTTCCTCGCTGGTTATCAGATGATAAAGGGGAGGAGTCAGCAGCAGGAGCTGCTCAGTGAGGTCAGGTTCAGCCATCAAGTTTTTCATTTCGTATTATTTAGTTATAATTAGGCTGCTTGATTGATGCTGGCTCAGCTGTGTTTGTGGGCTGCCGTAGTTTGATGAATGTGTTCTTCCTTGATCTGTGACAGACTTTTGATTGTGAGACCTGTGTGTTTATGTGTTTCTTTGAAGTGGTTTGGCAGATGGTTTGAATGTGATGAGTTCAGCGTTTGTGCAATACGTAGGTGAATAGTGGCACATTGTTTTTCAGTGCTCGTCTATAAATACAGTTCATGTTTCCTTTTGAGATAGACAGAAAGATAACGTTGAAGTTTTAAATCTGCAAATGTTTCACAGAAACTCTGGACAAAGAAATTAGCTCACTGGTTTAGTTATGTTTGAGTCACTGGAGGTCATCCTTCCGCCTCTTCTATGTTCTATTTTCTTTTGTAGACTTCCCTTTACAGAAATTCCATATTTCTATCCACTCTTAGAGAATTGTCCATGTCTATCTGTAATAAAAATGTACTCACCAAATTAATTCCTGAGGTCTGGAAAGAGAGGGACATTTCTATGAAATTGATTTCATGAAGAGGGCCAGATGAAATGTGTACAGCAGTCTAAACTAAAAACAAACAACACGTCGATACAAAGGACGTAAGAAAAAAGGAAACTACTATGACATTTAACATTCTTTGACTGAAATTGTGCAGATGACATAATCATAGGAGCCAGGTCAGAAATGGAGAGAAAAATAAGTAACTGACATTCATATTTTCATTTTTGTTCTTTCCTTTGGGTTGCCTATTTTAGTAGTGTATGCCACAGGGCTACTTCAGTTAACAGAGGGCACTTTTAAAGGTTGTAGATTTGATAAGATTTGATAATTATGATAAGAAAAAACTGGCAGATCCACTGTATAAATAAATGTTGTAAAAATATCCACTTAGTGCAATGTTGAATGATATCCAGTTTCAAATCTATTAAAAATGATACATTTCTAACATGATCTTTCATGTCAATTAGAAAGTTCTGTGTCCCTCTAGCTCTGTCAACGAAGGTTATAAAAACAATTCTACAGAGTAGCTCTTCCTTTGAGAAACACAGTAATAGTGAAGCTCCAATATCCAACAGACAATGGCTTGGACTTTCTCACTCTTTAATTTTCACCCTCCTTTGACCCTTCTTTTCAGATGCCAGTAACAGCAGCCATGAGTCAAGGGTTGGCTCAATCAGGGAAAGAGAGAGGAAGGCTGTGGTTCCTCTGGCTGTCATCTCCACCCTCACTGTCCTCAGCCTGATTGTTCTAATTGGTATTCTCATCTACTGGAGGTCAGTGTTGCTGGTCAATTTAAACTTGTATATAGTAGAAATGTCAGAAGACATCTGCTTATTTACACGTAATTGCATGCATAGCACAGTGAGGTTGGTAGCTTTTTTCCCAATCTAAGATAAGCATATAAAAAATATGGGAAATATGAGCACTTTTTTTATAGCCTTATGAGCATTTAATATAACAGTGTCCACGTGATCAGATAATCCTGTCAAACTGTGTTGCACCCCCAGACTATATATAAAAGTGGACACGGCGTCTGAAAAATGCATTAGGACGGTCCAGAAGTGCATTAAATTGCAATATCAACAAGTGCGAATAGAGGTTGGCTGCAAAATGCCACTGGCTCCGTAGACTCCCATGAAATACAAAGTCAATAAAAAATTTTTTACCAGTTTATTTTTGGTGATCCATCTGAAATTATTCCTGTCATTACTGAGAAAATAAGCCTGAAAAAGCTGGGTATTTAGGGGCGTGTCTATTTGATTGACAGGCCTGTAGTGTGTCAGTTTTCCACTGTTGGTGGGCGGGACGTAAAATCGTTGGGTTTCCAATCAGATCGAGTCAGATCTACTGCTCACTCCACCCCAGCTCATCCAAATATGGTCACTTCTGGCTCAGCACCGCTCTGAACTGCCTCGATGGTGACAGCCAATGTCCGAACTTGGGGCGTCATAACGGCCGTTCACAAACCAATGGGTGATGTCACTGTTGGTTACTACTTGAACACAATGCAGTTCCAACCCAGTTTGTAGTCCATGGGAAGAGCATTTATATGTATGCATGATGATCTCATGAGTATTGCTATTATCTACAACTGAACAGTGGGAAATGCAAGGCATTTGAACATAGTTTCTGATTATTAAAAAGTACTCTAGTTCTATACTATTCCCTTTTAGAGATTTTTTTTAATCTCAAAAAGTATAACATATTTGTCTTTAGAAATTAAAACTGTAACAGTCCTGTAGCAACATCCTGTTTTTTTTGTGTTTTTTTTTAATCATTGGTCTCTATTTCTTCAGGTGTGAATAATCTATCCACAATATTTTTCAAAAAACACACAATTTAAACCCCCATCTCCATTCCCTACCCTCCAAATCCATTGTATCCCATATTATTAGGAGGGGTAGTCAAGTAGAGACTTATACCAGAAGACTTTCATATTTTTCTGGGAAGCTTAATCTATTCAAACATGGTCTCAGTCTTGATCTTACTTATACTGAGTGTTCTGATTTGCATGTGTTTCACCAACAGCCCCTTCACAGAACAATACCTCCTGTTTCATGCTATGATTTGGCTGCCAGCTGACTGAAATAATCCTTTCACTTGTTGCTTGCTTTTGACAGCAAAATAATGCTTCATTACAGATGACCTTGAGAGATGCTGTTTTGCGTCACATATTGGGACATAAAATACTAGATTTGGAGCAAACAAAAATGTCTTTAACAATAGTTGCAAAGGTTGTTTTTTTTTAAAACCCAAAAGTTTCCTTTGTTCTTGTGCTGAAAGCATAACTTGAAAACCCTGATGTCCACTCAGACTGTGAAATAACCATCTTCAGAAATCTGATCGAAGACACGCTGTCAGAAGCTGTGTAAACATTTTTAGTCATATTTTTCACAGACTTTTAACTTCTCATCTACCCTGCTGAAGACTTAACATATTGTACTTGTCTTCTGCTGTGCTTGTTGTTGTATCTCCAAGATTGAGCAGTGCTAAACTGGTAATAATCTGAGGACCAGGGGGATTAATCCTCAATGAACGATGTACTTGGGCTGCAGTGCTTTGAGCATCCACTCAGCCAAGAGCATGCAGAGCGGGTCGGGGGATAGAAAAGGACATCCGCCTGATTATGTCTGACAGAAGGAATCGTGTCAGCTACTTGTGAGGCGAGCGGCAGGAGGCCGAACCACACTAATCCTGGTGCTGTTGTGTCCTTTTTCACTCCCTTGTGACAACACGGGGCTTATATGGACACTGCTACTGTGCATTTGAGGTCAAGCAGTTTGAGGGAATTTTGGTTCACTTTGCAAGTTTACAAGCAGAGAGATGTGCAAAAAATGTGCATATAGTTAAATAGTTTTTGAAAGCATCTGATCAAATCCAAAGTAATTTATTTAGCAGCTTCTCTACAATAGTCCAGAACCAAGGGCTATCAGATATGAATTCAATTAAAATCAGAAGCTTTATTAGTACCAGAGACACTAGTGCAAAGATGCTCATTATTTTAAACAAGGGTTTAGATTTAACACACACACACACAAAAAAGGAAAAACTGTCATTTCTAAGAATGTCTTCGCACGTGCTTACAGCTTATATTAGAGGATCCACTTTTTTCCTTTATTCATTGAATCACGACCCACATTTCTGATAATATTGAGCAAAAAAAATAAAACTAATTATGCAAAAAAATCCAACAAAACTACAAATAGCTCTAAAAAGTAAATTATTTTTTTTTTAAAAGGCAGAAATACTTTGAACAACAAGCATAAATGCTTATAAGACCGTTTTAAACTGACAATGCTCATCAAGTTTCCTCATTAAACTGTATGAAAAGAGACAGAAATAGGGAGACTTATTGAACTAATTTAAAAGTCATACTTATCTAATCCTAACCATGTTCAAAAACTCTCGAATCAGTCATAATGTAAATTCATGGGTTTTGGTTGTTACTGTTATGACAGCGCTAGCAGAAAATGGCTGCTGTATGTGAGCTGCTTCATGGGAAACGTATGCCCTTAAAAATAAAAGTGCAGCAACAAAAGTTCTGTAGACTTAAAATAAAATGTTTTGACTTTTGTCCTCCCTCAACTTTTGTTTTTCATGCACCCATTCAAAATGGACCAGCCAGTTTAAAATCACTGCATTAGATTGCTGTGTTTATTCACGAGCAGCAGCTATTTTTAACCCTTCGAACTGGATGGACGCAAACTGCATCCGGTAGCACAGCAAGTATTTATTACAGAGAGATGCAGCACATATCCTATGAAACTGCACAACTTGAGCTTTCCAGCAATGTCTGTGCCTTGACTGTGATGAAGCATTGCAGTAAATATGACTTTTAAATTGCACTCTGCATGAAGCGCTGCGCCCATTCCAAATCCACTTCTCTTGATTGAATCAATCAAAGTCATGACGTAGTGCATATCAAAATATACAGCAGAAATCACCCAAACTGATGATACCACTCGTTTCTCTATACGACAAAGTATTTTGAAATGATAGCAAATCACACTCTTTGGGAAAAAAATTATAATGACGTATTTGTGGGCCTACTCGACAGCCAAGTTATTCGCACATGCCCTTAGTGTGAGTCCCTCACTCCCTGTTTTGGTCATATTTTTTCCAAATTCTTAAGTCATAGTGTTCCACAAACATTATTCAGATATTGCCAGATTCTAGACAATCTCCTCGACACGATTATAAAAGGATATCTCTACTGACAGTATTTTATGACAGTATTTTTGGGCGGCACGGTGGTGCAGTGGTTAGCACTGTCGCCTCACAGCAAAAAGGTTCTGGGTTCGAATCCGGTCCTGGGCCTTTCTGTGCGGAGTTTGCATGTTCTCCCTGTGCTTGCGTGGGTTCTCTCCGGCTTCCTCCCATCATCCAAAAACATGCACTTCAGGTCTAACAAAATCAAATGACAGGTCATCATTGTAAATGAGAATTGGTTCTCAATTGATTCTACCTGGTTAAATAAAGGTCATATATGATGAGATAAATGTAAAAAAAAATTATTTCATGAGATAATGTTTTTTCCCTTAATATAAAGGCTTAAAAGAATGTCTCAGCTAATACCTAAAAGTATTAGCAAATGAAAGATGTGGATAGCTCAGGCTGCTCTTAAAAAACAAGCTATAGCATTAATGGTTAGGCCCTTTAATGACCAAGATAAGAGCTTAAAAGTAAACATAGACAAATGACCCTGAAAGTTGCCTAGGGTTCAAACTCAAAAACACCTCTGAAAACCATTATCTGTGAACACAGTTCATCATTAAGTCCATAAATGCAGCATAAAACTCTACGATGCAAATAATAAACCATATTTTAACATGATCCTGAAAAGCCACCTGCTTATCTGGGCCTGAGCTCATTTTAGATAGACTGAGTGGAAAATTGTCCTGTGGTCTGAAAAAAAATCCAAATTTGTAATTATTTTTGGAAATCATAGACATCGCATCCTCCAGGCTAAAGAGGAGACGGAACACCCAGCTTGTTATCAGTGCACAGTTCTAAAGCCAGCATCTGTGACGATATGAAGATGCATTAGTGCACATGGCATGGCTAGCTTACTCATCTGCTGGGAAGGCACCATTAATGCTCCCGGATCCATATTTTCATGCAGTGAGTTTACGTGGGTCTAGGTACGCCAAGCTAGTATCAGGTCACATAATTGTCAAACATTTACACTCAGTGTGCTGGTAGCCACAGAAACCAGTATTTACATAGACACAAATATAATTTGGAAACCATTTTTGATCAGTTCTGTCAATTCTGCCCACCAGGTGTATAAAGTAGTATGATTAAACAATTATTCATTTCATTGTTTTTGTTTAACATGTTTAAGTAGCCTTCCTTCTCAGGGCACATGAAAGGGGGCGGCGTGCCAGTGCCCTCCATTAACCAGGCACCACTTTGTGTCACCATATTCTCGCATTTTAACAAGCGTAAAAGTCTACAGCCATGTTGGTGTTTAGCACTTATGTTTACCACTTTTACTGTCATAGTTTCCAGTGTTAACATGCTAATAGTTAAATTTTTGCACAATACAGTTGATGTTGATGGGAGTGTCAAAAATGTTTTTTTATTTTTTTATTTTTTCACAAACCAAAGTTATGTTTATGACTGAAGATTTTGACCAGATAATGGAGAAGAAAAGTCACATGATCACCATTTGGGTTCCAATCGTCAACAGGAATCCCCCAACCAAACTTCTTGCATATCGAGCAGTAGAATGAGAGACGTTTCAATCTAAACTCCTAAACTGAATTGACAAATCACAACAGCCATCTACACTGCTAATGTGACTAAAAACTAAAACATACGGCAGACTGTACAGGTCTTACACTGTCATGACTCTATCTTCTATTTAAGCCTTTTTCTGCCTGTTGAGTGACACAGATACAATACATATACACAATACAATTAAAATATGCATAATCTCGAGAAAAAAGGGGCTTTTAAAAGCTGAACAGAGGCAGAAAGGTGAGTTTTTGACCTGTCGTTTAACAAAAATAATACAAGTGCAGTCAATGGAAATTAATTTGGTATTGAGGGTCAATGCTGTACAGGTCCGAGCGACAGTGTGACTTGAAATCCAGCATGCAAAAAACCTAGGAGACCTGTTTTTGTGCCACATTTGTGTTTGTGTCCACCAGAGCAGTTTCTCAAAGTATCAGTCTTTAATCTCAAGGCTAAACCCTCATTCTGTGTTTGTATGTTGTTGTTTTTTTGCCGGTGATAATCCCTGATGCCCATTTCTGGCCAAGACAACATAGGTTCATCAGAGGCGGCCTCATCCTTTTAAAAACTTGTCAAGGATTAACAGAACATCTTTTTTCCTGTGTTTATGGGAAGATTACCATGTATTCTCCAAAATGTGGGCTAACGCCGAATCACATGAAGACAAAAGCATCTCCTGCCTGTCAGAATTAGTGCAGTGGTATTTTTTCTCTTTGGTGTTTGTCATTTCTATATTTAAGTCAAACACAATTTTTTAAAAGGTTTTTAAAGTTTAAACATAGTGCATTCCTCTGTCTGCACTTTATGTATCACATTCACAAAAATGAGGCCACATTATTAAAATGTCCTTCAAATAAAATGTTGTTTTTTTTCTGCAGGACATGTTTTCAGACAGCTCACTTTTACATTGTCGAGAGCTCATCACCCAGAGTCATTGCTGCACCATCCACTGCTGCATTAACATCTGGTAACACACACACATCTTTCTTGTGCCCTTCCTGACACAATTAACATAAACTTAAAACCTGTAACCTTAAACTTTAGAACCAATACTAAACCTTAAAAACCCCTGTTAAGATGTGAGGAATGGACAAAGTATCCTGACTTTTCTAAAGTCTAAAGTCTACATGTCCTCTATTTCCAAAAGTGCCTTCATGTTCTAGAAATGTCTTCACCTTCCCAAAATGTAGACACTTCCCAGAAATATAGCAAATTCCCAAAAATGTTAACTCTCCATGAATGTCCCCACTTTCTGAAAATCCCCTCACTTTAAAAATGTTACACAAGGTGTAAAATTCAAATTTTCCATAATGTTTTAAAGTATTCTCACTGTGCCTTAAAGTACTCACTTCTCTAAAAGGTCTTCGTTTCACTTTCTACAAATGTTACCCTTTTTTGAAAATGTCCTCACCTTCAAAGAATTTTTTCCATATTCAAATAGTTGTTACTCTCAAATACATCTTCAGTTCTGAATATGTCCTCAGTTCTTCTAAATGTTTTTGTCTTTCATAAAATCACCAAAAATGTACAGTGCTCACTTTTTCAAAAACAGTGTCACTTTTTGAAAATTTCCTAACTTTACAAAGGTATCCCCTTTCAAATATATCCGCACTTTTCTAAAATGTCTTAAGTTTTACAAAATCCTCCAACTTTACAGAGGTGTCCTCTCTAAAATATATATAATAGTGTGTTCACCTCTCCAAAATCGGCCAAAAGTGCCATCACATCTCTTTAAATTCCCAAAATGTCTTCAAATTACGTTGTACAAAACTATCTCCAAAATGTGCTTAAAAACTGTAATCACTGTCAAAATCAAAAGTCAAATTTTTTCTTTTCAAAATGAAAAAAACACACAAACAACCAAATATTTTGTATTCATCTATCAGATACACTTTGATACACTTTACACTTCGAATTGTTTTTATCTTTCAGATAAGCAAACATTATATCCAGTGAAGGACTTTGTGAAACACGTCTCTGAACTGCACGACACTCAGGGCTTCCAACGAGAGTTTGAGGTATGGAATAAAAGTACCAAAAACACAACATTAAGCTCATATTCAAATGCATATTTTTAAACAATCTGGCTGTTGTGGTTATTTGTAAGACTTATGATTTATGAGTGTTGTCATATTGTCTGTATGCTGCATGACTTGTGATGATGTCACGTGTACTGACTTGATGCAGAGCTGGAACAATGCAAAACTATTTTGGATCATTTTATCATGATGATTAATACTATAGGTAATATTAATAGTAATAATCATCTTTACAGTTTTTATTCCTGCATGTGAGCATTGATATAAAAATGAGCTGAACAGCGCACATTGCAGTCCTGCTCATGTCTTTGCAAGGAGCCTCCATTGATTCATCTGAGCGGTGTGTCAGTTGTCATTTACTTGTTGACCTTCAACAGAAAATCCAGTCACTTTGTGAATTAAAGCTCCAGTTGATTTTGTACTGAGGCTGCCACTGAAGGGAAAATTGCCTCAAAAGCATAGACGTCAGAAGAATTTTCACGTGTTTTGTTTTTTTCCTTAAAATATAGTCCAGAGGGCAAGTCCCCTTCGGAAATATTTAAAATCAATTATATGTAAGAAAATGTATGGAATGAGCACATTACATAATAGTAGTGAAAGGTTCTTCTGGCAGTTTTATGACACCAATCTTGCTGTTGAACACAACTTTAGACAGTTATGGATGCGAAGATTTTCTTACAGCCCTTTGCATATCAGGAGGAAAATGTATTAAATTATTTATTTCTTAATTATATAAATTATTTCTGAAATCAAAAAAATCCTCACTGTTCTCAGATAAATAAAATTCAGGACATTTTTGGTTTTAAAACTCTTGCTTCAGCTCAAAAAACAGCTAAATTAAAAATAGAATGAGCACGTAAGAGAAGAAGAAAAAAATTGTACCCAAAGAAAAACAAGTAAAGAAACAAAGATGGAAAGCATTTAGGAAACTTCTATAACCCCAGTTTCCTTAAGCTACATCAACACTAATAGACAAATAGAACAAGTTCCGTCTACACAAACGTTTCAGCAGTGCTTCAAGACTAATCTCCATCATATTTCGGTACCAAAATACTGAAAATGTGTTAGTGCTTGTTTCCTATGGTACCAAAAGTACTGTTTGAACCAAAGGTAACAATCACATGTGAAATGGCACTGGCAAGAGCAGGTGGAGCAACAGGTTTGCCAGAGAAAAAAAGTGGTCTATTTTGTGAGTTGGATGATCAAGGACAATTTACAACCAAAACTCAGAATGCAAACAAAGCATTTCAGATAAAAGATGGAATTATATGAGCAGCTCAAAGACAGACAGGATTTGTACACATAATTCAAGATCACATGTTGTCATAATGTTCAAAAATTGTTACTCTTATTCTTTGTGAACTGCAGTAGCTGCTTATGTTGTGGCAATGCTCAACAGATAACATTCAGAGGCTAATGTTATCTTGTTTAGGCTAGCTATAACATTAGAAGCTAGTAGCTACCATAGCGACATTGCTGTTCAGCTATTTGTATATTTTCATATATGTGTATATATATATATTTATATATATATATATATATATATATGCTTGAAGAGGAGAATATACTCTCCTCTTCAAGCAAATGGAAATCAAAGTATTTAAAACCATTTTGGAATGGTAGTATCTTCCAAAAGATGATATTGAATCAGATTTTTTTATTTGGTTTGATTTCCCCTATGTGTTGGCAGTAGCATGCGCAGTACTGTGAGATGAAATTGTGTGGACTTGTTTTTTTGTGTTGTCTTGTAATTTGTATTCTTGCACCTCTTCGGTTTGACTATGTTGTCATGGAAATGTCCTGGCTGGCTGCTGCTTCCTCTCCCCTGTTATTAGATACTGACAGAGAGTTACAAGGTAAGACGCTCTCCTCCCCACCATATCTTTAGTTACTGGTAAATGCCGCAACACTCAATGTGGCTGTGTTTCTGTCTTGTCTTGTAATGCAAAGTGTTTCTCTTAATGTGGGAAATGTGAATTCACAAAGCATGTCTCCTGATTGACGCAATCATGAATGCGTTATAAGAGCTGGATTCTGGACTTCAAAATGGCACCTATTTATCACAAACAAAGTGGCTGACTCTGCACCAAAAAGTCTCTGGATTCTTTATACTAATATGACAATACACACAAAAGAATCATTTTTTTAGGTTCTAAATAAAAATGAACAAATAAACCTATATCGTTTTAAACATTTCTTATACAAATATGATAATGATAACAAACTTTATTTGTACAGCAATTTTTATGCAAGAAATTCAGCTCAAAGTGCTTCGCAGATGTCAAATCAATTTCAGTGTTTCACATAAAAAGAGATATAAAGCAACGTAAAAACATGTCAAAATGTAATTTACAAATAAAAAAATAAATAAAATGCATCAGAACAGATCAAATTAAACACATGCCATGAATATAATATAATAGAGTTAAAATATAGAATAAAGCAAAATGCATTTTAAAGGAAAATATGAATTACTTAACCATAACTGTAGGGGAAATGCTTTCTGGGCTTTAGAGGATTTTATTGTTGCACACATGGCCATCAGGGCTATCTTGTAATATAACTCACTGTCTCATAATTACAATTTAAATGAAAAGATCTCCCTAATTACAAGATCCTATTGTCATACTTGTAAGAAAAATATTTCATAATTATGAGATAATATACAATAGATTAATTCAGTAATAATTGGACCACTTCAGATCATCCAAGTTTGGACAAATGTTTAATAGGTAATTCTACATCTATCTATCTATCTATCTATCTATCTATCTATCTATCTATCTATCTATCTATCTATCTATCTATCTATCTATCTATCTATCTATCTATCTATCTATCTATCTATCTATCTATATATATATATATACAGTGGGTATGAAAAGTATTCAGACCCCTTTAAATTTTTCACTCTTTGTTTCATTGCAGCCATTTGCTAAAATCAAAAAAGTTCATTTTATTTCTCATTAATGTACACTCAGCACCTCATCTTGACAGAAAAAAACAGAAATGTAGAAATTTGTGCAAATTTATTAAAAAAGAAAAACTGAAATATCACATGGTCATAAGTATTCAGACCCTTTGCTGTGACACTCATATTTAACTCACATGCTGTCCATTTCTTCTGATCCTCCTTGAGATGGTTCTACTCCTTCATTGGAGTCCAGCTGTGTTTAATTAAACTGATTGGACTTGATTAGGAAAGGCACACACCTGTCTATATAAGACCTTACAGCTCACAGTGCATGTCAGAGCAAATGAGAATCATGAGGTTGAAGGAACTGTCCAAGGAGCTCAGAGACAGAATTGTGGCAAGGCACAGATCTGGCCAAGGTTACAAAATAATTTCTGCAGCACTCAAGGTTCCTAAGAGCACAGTGGCCTCCATAATCCTTAAATGGAAGAAGTTTGGGACGACCAGAACTCTTCCTAGACCTGGCCGTCCAGCCAAACTGAGCAATCGTGGGAGAAGAGCCTTGTTGAGAGAGGTAAAGAAGAACCCAAAGATCACTGTGGCTGAGCTCCAGAGATGCAGTAGGGAGATGGGAGAAAGTTCCACAAAGTCAACTATCACTGCAGCCCTCCACCAGTCGGGGCTTTATGGCAGAGTGGCCCGACGGAAGCCTCTCCTCAGTGCAAGACATATGAAAGCCCGCATAGAGTTTGACAAAAAACACATGAAGGACTCCCAGACTATGAGAAATAAGATTCTCTGGTCTGATGAGACCAATATTGAACTTTTTGGCGTTAATTCTAAGCGGTATGTGTGGAGAAAACCAGGCACTGCTCATCACCTGCCCAATACAATCCCAACAGTGAAACATGGTGGTGGCAGCATCATGCTATGGGGGTGTTTTTCAGCTGCAGGGACAGGACGACTGGTTGCAATTGAAGGAAAGATGAATGCGGCCAAGTACAGAGATATCCTGGAAGAAAACCTCTTCCAGAGTGCTCTGGACCTCAGACTGGGCCGAAGGTTCACCTTCCAACAAGACAATGACCCTAAGCACACAGCTAAAATAACAAAGGAGTGGCTTCGGAACAACTCTGTGACCATTCTTGACTGGCCCAGCCAGAGCCCTGACCTAAACCCAATTGAGCATCTCTGGAGAGACCTGAAAATGGCTGTCCACCAACGTTCACCATCCAACCTGACGGAACTGGAGAGGATCTGCAAGGAAGAATGGCAGAGGATCCCCAAATCCAGGTGTGAAAAGCTTGTTGCATCATTCCCAAGAAGACTCATGGCTGTACTCGCTCAAAAGGGTGCTTCTACTCAATACTGAGCAAAGGGTCTGAATACTTATGACCATGTGATATTTCAGTTTTTCTTTTTTAATAAATTTGCACAAATTTCTACATTTCTGTTTTTTTCTGTCAAGATGGGGTGCTGAGTGTACATTAATGAGAAATAAAATGAACTTTTTTGATTTTAGCAAATGGCTGCAATGAAACAAAGAGTGAAAAATTTAAAGGGGTCTGAATACTTTCCGTACCCACTGTATAAAACGGTGCTCAAGTTGTAACCTACAGTTGTAACCATGGCAATATGATATTTCTGGTTCTTGTTACAGACTCAAGTGAAGACTTTTAACATTACATTTTCCAAGACTACACATATTCAGCTCCTATTCATTACCTTAAAACTGCTTTCACCCTTGTTCTCCATCTTTTCTAATAATTAATTAGTTATTATAACTTTAATTATTAATGTAATTATTTTCTACCAATACCTAGCTGTTTTTTTGGATAGATTTATATTTTTTTTCGGAATTTTAAGTCAAAGTCAACTTTATTGTCAATTCACCAAACGTGCAAGACATACAAAACATTGTTTCTCACAGTTCCATGGTGTGCAAAAATTAAAATTCAAAGCTCTGAATCTTGTAATTATGAGAACTTCTTTTGTAAATACAATATCTGTTCCTGTAATTGTTAGATCTTTTCTAGTAATTGTAAAATCTTTTCTCAATTATTAGGGATGGGCAATTTAAGCAGAAATACTGTTTGATATTTGCTTGACATTATTGGACTAGTCAAAGACCCCCATCAAACCAATTCGTAGGATGACAAAGCTAGCCATTAATTGTTGATCTGTGTATTGACCATCTGCATGGTACTTTTGTTCCCAAATTACTTTGCACAATTGTGGGAGACTTGCTATTTTAACTGACAGAGTTAGCACTGCGCTCTATTTTATTTATTTATTTTTTTTAAGGACCTGCACACCAAACTTTTTGGTAGCTGTAAAAAGAATAGTTCTACTGCTACTATATTAGAAACAGTACAGAAAGTGTTAGATTAATACCTGGTGTATAATATAATGTTTTATCTTGTAAGGAGTGTAAACTCTAAATCTTCAAATCTACATTGACTTGTACTCAAATATAATAGTCTGGCCAACATTTCTTCTGTTTGCACAATAACATCTAATCTCACAGCAGCACACACATTTTACTGACACCTTGTTTTGTTTCTTAATGGCAGTTGGCAAACAGTTTTTAAATGGATTACCACCATGTTTTGAAAATAGTAATGGGTTACTACGAAGCACCGGTAAAGCAGGGAAAAATAAATTGTTTAAGAGACATAAACTATAAAACTTTATATAATTGAATGACTTTTAGAAAATTCTAAAATCATGACTCCTTCCCAATAATTAAGAGTGTTTTTTTCCAAAGTACAAACTCTTTTGTTGTAATTCCCACATCTAACTCAGAATTATGAGATTTGCAGAGCTAATAAAATCTCCCTCATTGAAATTTCTGCTTATTGATTATTCTGCTGATTAAGACTAAAGGAATTTTGTGATGATCCATACTCAATATTTAAGAACTTCAGCTTCTTTTGTTCGATTTCCAAAAGGAAACATACAAATTCCTCAAGAAAAGTATGGTTCTATTGGTACCAGTTAAATTTAAAAACAGTACAGAAGATTTCCGAACAATACCCGGGTCTCCCTTCCAGCAAGTCTTTATTTTGTGCTGTGTGAACTCTACAAAACGACAAAATCCCAAAATTGAATTATGGTCAAAAACTTCCATTTCTTCAGAGGTTAAACTTTAGTGTCATTTGTGTGTGGTTGTTTCTAGGAGGTTCAGGCATGCACAGTGGACATGGGGATGACCACTGACAGCTCCAACCATCCCGACAATAAGAACAAAAACAGATACAGCAACATCTTGGCCTGTGAGTACACATCAGTACACTGTGATATACGACATGTTCTAATGGAAAGTTTTATATCTTATATTAAACGACACTAAAACCAAAAGACAGCCCTGTTTTTTTGTTGTTGTTTTTTTTCAACTCATTAGCACAAATGTGCTGCTACTTACTGCAGTTATAAATAAGTTAAGTCTGTAACCTACCTTCCAGTGTTTGTAAGTAACAGATACAAATTGTTGTGAACAGTTGAGATGTACATGGTGAATATCACACCCAAATGCTCACGTTTGGTTTTTCCACTGATATTCATTCTTTACCACGACAAACTAACCAATCAAGTCAGAGGTAGAGACTTCCATGTTCTGAGAGGTAAGATTACCATTTTTGTCTGAGGAGTCTAGCAGCATGGAGCTATGTAATGATGTAGTTCCCTTTCAGTTGATTTCACTTGACTCATTGTATGTGATGTTGCGCCCTGGTGTGACCTGACCGAAAACACCTCTATTCACACCTTTACAGCAGATGACGTGTGGTGACGTATGTGAGGCCTTGCCCCATATACCACCACAGACACCCTTCAATTCAATACTTCACCTCGGCTCAGCTCTGTCGTTGTCTAGGCTACTGCCGGTTCAGAGTTCGCTCAACAGCCCCTGTTGGTGTTAACCATTGGATACCCATGGAACGCCAATTTTGAACTTGTGTTTTGTGTCTCGGGATGAGCACAAGGAAGCCGGCGAGGGAGAAGTCTTCTGTTTGTCCCTGTCCTCAGGGGTGTGGTTTCTACTCACACAACAAGGACCACCATGAAGTGTGTCCCGTCTGTCTGGGGATGGTCCACGCTTCCATCACAACTTTTGTCGTTTTTCTGTTTTTCAGTTGAGCTACCCTTAAACGTTGTCACGCTTGATTCAGACATGACTCTTTGTTTTCATCTTCAAATTTGGATGTTCTTTTTTCACTCATGTTTGCATGGTCAAGGGACTGTTTTTGAAATGAATATCTGAAGGGCCCAAGTGTTTTCAGTCTCATGTCTTTACTCACATATACTGTACTCTAAATAAGAGAGGGTTGACTGAGCCAGTGGCTTGCAAACTTTGTCACCAGCTCCGGCGCTCAACCTTAGGGAAGGCGGGTCACATTCATGGATAAAGTGCTGGGAAAGACTGCTGTCACCCCGCACGACTCCCTCCTCTCTGAGACGAGGGATCCAGCTTCGTCTGAATCTGAAGGTGAGGAGCTTTTAACTGAAGCTCCCACCACTAACTTGGCCAACCACACAGAGTATGTGGAAAGTTTAGCCGAGAGGAGTAACAGGAGGCTTTGTCATTGTCCCGCCACTACTGTGCCAGTTAGCCAGGACAACACATCCTTCTTCCAGTTGTACCACCGAGCAGCAGCGAAACTGAAGATGGAGTGGCCCTCTCCTTCGCTGGCAGTGAAACTGTCATGGTTCGCTGGATTTTCCCTGCCCACCGAGCCGACAGCGGCCTGCCCATGATCCCAGACTTTGTCTCTGAGTTGACCTCAACATGGAATAAACTACTTTCTACCCACGTCACCGTGCTATGGACAGTATTTGGATTTTGACTTGAGCTGAAAAGGTGGGCTTAGTTAATCTTCCACCTATAGAGCCATTCCTGGCTGCATATCTGGCCCTATCCCCTGTGACATGGGACTCGGTATCAAAGCCTAGAGTGCATTAGCATCAGCGTTTCTCTGGCTTGATTGCAAGTTTATCCACCTGCTATTGTCTACCTGTTAATGTACGGTTTCCTGGCCAGCTATGTCTCCTGCCATCTGCAAATGCATCCTCCCTGGAGGCAATCTGTAAGACTGTAAAAATTTCGTAGCTATGTTAAGTAGCTAGCTGACATGACATTATAGGCCAGGTATGAGATGATAGAGACTGACCAAGACTTTGCCAGTCCCAGGAAATTGATCGCAATAATTGACGCAAATTCAAGCAAACTCTGCAATATTTGTGGGGGCTTGCAATTTTTTTTTTTATTCCTGCGATTTTTTTTCCTGCCAAAAAATATCATCAGTAGAAACTGTGCTGAAAGTATTACAGCATAAAATAAGTGTTTTTAAACTAAACTCATTTTATTAACAAAAATAACTCCTCATTTACAATCAGAAAGGCTCTGGTCCTGTCTTCTCATCACCAAATAAAATTTGGTTTGCAAAAAAATTGGTTTGCGGTGAATTAAAATTGAAATGATCTAATTATATGCTTATTATCAATGGAAGTGATTACATATAACTGTATGCTAAAATAAATACTAATATTTTAGATAATTTCCTCCTCGATGGCAAGGCGCCAGGGGTGGATGAGATCCGTCCTGACATGCTGAAGGCGCTGGACATTGCTGGGCTGACACGCCTCTTCAATGTCACATGGGGGTTGGGAACAGTGCCCATGGACTGGTTCCCATTTTCAAAAAGGGAACCGGAGAGTGTGCTCCAACTATCGGGGTATCACACTACTCAGCCTCCCGGGCAAAGCTTACGCCAGGGTGCTGGAAAAGAGGCTCCGACCGTTTGTCGAACCTTGGATTCAAGAGGAGCAGTGCGGATTCTGTCCCGGTTGTGGAACAGTGGACCAGCGCTTTACCCTCGCAAGACTATTGGGGGGGTTCTGGGAGTTTGCCCATCCAGAAAGGAGTCAGCTGAGGTGGTTTGGGCACCTGATCAGTATGCTTCCTAGGCGGAGGTGTTCCGGGCATGCCAGGAGACCCCGAGGAAGACTCAGAACATACTGGAGGGATTATACATCCCAGCTGGCCTGGGAACGCCTCGGGATCCCCCAAGATGAGGTGGAAAATGTTGCGGGGGAGAGGGAGGTCTGGGCTAACTTGCTTGGCCTCCTGCCACTTCGACCCGATCCCGGAGAAGCAGAAGAAGATGGATGGATGATTTTAAATAATAATAATAATATTTTAGCCCATGGTTTTCTAAGTTCAATAAATAATTATAAAGTAAACTTAAATATTTCTGTGATGTGCATCATAATTATTATCACAGGAAGTGATTACATATCTATTTCTTTATCTGATAGTTCTAAAAAAAACAAAAACAATTTTCTTTGTCAACTTGCAATTTCTTCTGAGAAAATCCACCGCAAAATCAAACATTTTGATCGCAACAATCCCCCCCAAAAAGCCCAAGAGGGACTGCTTAGCACCATCCTTACATTTGGCCGACACATACATCACACACAAACACTGCAAGGTCTGCAAAATGATGTAATCGGTAGCAACTACAGAAAAACAGACTGACATTTTCCTTCTGTTTTGCATTTTTGAATTTTATTTGACATTTAAACAATAAAGTTTGTACAATTAAGTTTTTCATTTGTGTATTTTATCTGCACATGTACGTGACTGTGACATCAAAGTCCTTTGGTTGAAATGTAAACAAATCCTTCACCCAACCATTGATGAAATGTCACTGGGCCTCAAGGGATCCTGTTCACAAGATAGTTGAAGGCAGCAATACAGGGTCCATATTCCAAATTATTATGATTAGGTTGCATGGATCAATCATCAATGTTTTTAATAGATGATGATTTAACCAAATAACAGTCCTTTGCATCCTTGAGTTTATCTTGGTAAACAACAGTTTTGCTTCTGCTTCTCTGGTTTGACAATATGATGGGTTAACTTGAAATCTCTTTACGGAACCAATCTGTTTCACTGCACAGCTATATCTCCAAATGGCACATCGGTTACATCACAGGCTAATAGAAACCGATTAAACATGAGAGGGATCTCTCTGAAGGGCTTCTCTGTGGGATAGCTTGTACTGCAGGCTCCACTCTCAGGTTCCACTGTCAGGACAGAAAATTCAACTACAAAAACTAAACGTGTAGACACGACTTACTTATTGAAAATTGTGAAACGTGAAAAATATGAATTCCTTAAATGTTGCATGTAGATTGATTTTACCTTTTTTTTTTTTTTTTTTTACCATGTAGCACAATGAGAGTGTCTATGCCAGTGCATCATGTATAAATTTAATAACTCTACTGTACCCAATTTACACTCGCTATTGATTTATTTTATCTAAATCGGAGATAGTCCATGGAGCCATGCAACATAAATTCATAGAAAAATATAAAACTTGTTAGTCTTCCTGTCTTTCTCAAAAACACAAATAAGCACTTGTCATACAGAATTTCCCTTTGAAAAATTCAATTTTTTTTTTTTTTTTACTACAAATAGACTTAATTTAAACAATTGTTTTTTTTGTTTTTTTAAACACAAACCCCCCCCCAAACATTTGAAATGTTCTGTTGCCCTCCATTCAAAGCAATTTGCAACAGTAGTACTTGTATTCAGAGTCATACATTGTTGCCCATTCGGCATTCAGTGTACCCCAAATACCCTTGGCTATCCATGACTTCTTCACTTCACTTCTGATCACTTAATGTTGTGTGTGTGTGTGTGTGTGTGTGTGTGTGTGTGTGTGTGTGTGTGTGTGTGTGTGTGTGTGTGTGTGTGTGTGTGTGTGTGTGTGTGTGTGTGTGTGTGTTAAAGTCCGTTCGCCTCTGGCAGAGTTCCCTCTTAGTCGCTTAGTCGGCGAATAACACGGCAGCTTGATCTCTGTGGGTAGCAATGGAACCAATGGGTTTTCCCCACTGAAAGATGAGTGTTCCTCAGCCACATCAGGCTTCACACTTAGTTGTGAAAAGCAAAGCCTGATATGGTGTGCAGGCACTGTCTCTTTGTGGTCAGGCCTTGTGTCTGACGTTGGCCTCTCTTTTGTTCTCCATCCCCATGCAACTTTACCTTTATTCAATATTCATTGTTTTGTTCTACAGATCTGCAGTTCTTCAGTTCTGTTTTCAATTTAAATTTGTGTTGTCTTGCATAATCTATTGTACATTGGGCTGCTGTACCAAAACAATTTCCTACACTGAATCAGTGGAGTATATCTCTCTCTCTCTCGTCTACATTAAAAGAGCCATGATGAGTAGGATGTCTGCCAATAGTTCCACCTCAATACCAGTGAACCATTAATAAAATAACACCATACGGATCTGTTCATGTACATTGAAACGTAGATCTTTTTCATATTGATCTGTTTTGTTGTCTTCCAATCTCAGATGATCATAGTCGGGTGCGGCTTTCATCGCAGGCCAACAAAGACGGGGAGACGACAGATTACATCAACGCAAACTATGTGGATGTAAGAAACGTTCTATTTTTTAAGCTGTGTACAAACTGGCCCTTGAGGCACATTTCTGTGACTTTGGTCTGTCAAACACAGTCACAACTTATTTTTATTTTATTTCTATTCTCTGAGCCACTCTATGTTTTCCTCTTGTCCTCCTAAACCAAAGTCACTGCACCCCGCTGCATATTTCTAAACCTATTCATGAGACATGATGTTGTTAGCGTGGACCTGTATAGCTCTCCATTATGCTGGCAACCACACCATCAAACCTCATTTCTAGCGTCTTGTTTTGTGAAAGGCAGAAGTGACACAAAAAGCCCCCGCAGTAGTCATGGCCTCTCTGGAGAGCCGACGTACAGGTTACAAAGTTGGTAAAAGCATGTTAAGGATCTCTCCAGCGCACACTTTTGTCTGCGTCTCGCACTGTGAAGGCAACTTCACGCTGTCAGTCATCTGAAGGTTATCAAACTATTAAAGTGAGTGATTGAACGGTGCCCTCTGCTGAGAACAAGTGACACCCTCTCCTATGTTGGCCTTAACTAAACTGACTTGTTAGATTTCAGCTCTGCCTTTAACTTAACTGAGCTAAAAAACTTGAATGCCCTTGATGAGTTTTGTTTGCTCTGACAATTTATTCTCAAATGTTGAGTGCCTTTGCAGTAGGTCCACAGTCTTTTTTGGCATGTAACCTTGTGTTTCACTCCTGAAAATATCCTGAGTAAGAGTAGTCAAATTGCAAATTTGTCTGTGTGATGCACTTAAGTGCTTTATTTTTAAAAACATGGAGCTCCAGGTGGCCTTTGATGAAATAGTATATATTTTTTTTAACTTAAAAAACACATTGGTTGTTAAATTAAAAAAAAAATTAAAAAAAAATAAAAAAAAAATAAAAAAAATCAAACTCACTGCTATAAGCAAAACACTGAAAAATCTACTCCTATTTTAAATACTGTTGGTGAGTTTTGTCTAATTAGATTAACTTTTTCTTTTTGTAAATTAAATTGAGTTGGTTCTGTTACTACTCTGACTTCCACTATTTAGTAGAAGTCAGAGTAGTGTTACTTTTGTTCAAAGTTTAAAACTACATTAAAAAAAACTTCATAAAAAAAATGAAAACAAAATTTCATAGGAATCTTTATCCAAGCCTGGAGTACCCCTTTATTGACAGACTGTGCTCTGAATTTGTTTTGTTTTTATGTATGTTGCATAAAAGCTAATGTGCTGTGTGTTTCTCAGGATTTTAAGAAGCCGCGGTCGTACATTGCCGCTCAGGGTCCTCTTAGGTCGAGTACAGAGGACTTCTGGAGAATGATCTGGGAGCAGAATGTTAGCATCATAGTTATGATCACCAACCTGGTGGAGAAAGGACGAGTGAGTGACCGGATCTTCAATCAAGCCTACTGTCTAAAAATGACATTGGTGTTTGTTAGATCTAATATTTACAAATGAGTATTAGAGCCACATTGAGAAAAAATTGGAAATATCAACAATAAAGTTTTAAATATATTTTAAGAATCATGTCAAAATTATATTTCGAGAATGAAGTCAAATTGTTGAGAAGCAAATAAGGTAATGGCTCGCTTGAGCTCCACACTTTAAGATCAAAGAACTCGATGATTGATTGTGTCAACATATCCTCTTTGTATTGCACACGTGTAACCATCAAAACCAAACAAATCCGTTTCCAAAAAAGTTGGGACACTGTGTAAAATGTAAATAAAACAATGTGATGATTTGTAAATCATGTAAACCCATATGTAATTGAAAATAGACCAAAGACAACATATCAAATGCTGAAACTGAGAAATGTTATTGTTTTATGAAAAATATATGCTTATTTTGAATTTGAAGCCAACAACAAAAAAAGTTGGGACGAGCATGTTTACCACTGTGTTGCATCACCTCTTTTAACAACACTCTGTGAACATTTTGGAACTTAGGAAACCAGTTGCTGGAGTTTTGAAAGTGAAATATTCTCCCATTCTTGCTTGACATGATTTCAGCTGCTCAAAAGTTCAGTTTCTCCTTTGTCATATGATGCGACAAATATTTTCAATTTAGATCTGGACTGTAGGCAGGCCAGTTTAGTACCCGGATTCTTCTACTACTGAGCCATGCTGTTGTGATACGCACAGAATGAAGTTTGACATTGTTTTGCTGAAATAAGCAAGGCCTTCCCTGAAAAAGACATTGTCTGGATCACAGCATATCTGGGTCCAAAACCCGTATATACTGTTCAGCATTAACGGTGCCTTCCCAGATGTGCAAGCTACACATGCCATGTGCACTAAAATACCCTCATACCAACATGGATGCTGGCTTTTGGCTTTCTGGCTGTGCGCTGATAACAAGCTGGGCGTTCCCTCTTCTCTTTAGCCAGAAGGATGCGGCATCCATGATTTTCAGAAATTATTTCAAATTCGGATTTGTCAGACCACAGGACGGTTTTACACTTTACCTAAGTCCCCGGGCCCAGTGAAGGCAGCGGAGGGTCTGGTTCATGTTTACATATGGTTTCTTCTTTGCGTGGTAGAGTTTTAACCAGCGTTTGTGGATGAAGTGTTTAGAGACAATGGTTTTTGGAACTGTGTCTGAGCTCATGCAAGAATCGTAACTGTTTTTAGGGCTCAGCCATCTGAGGTGCCTGAAGATCAGGGCGATCCAATATAATTTTTTGGCCTTATCCCTTGCATGCAGAGATTTCTCTGGATTTTCTGAATCTTTTAATAATATTATGTACCATAGATGATGAAATCCCCAAATTGTTTGCAATTTTACATTGAGGATCATTATTCTTAGTTGTAACACTACTTGTCCACTCAGTTTTTGACAGAGTGGTGAATCCCTCCCCATATTCACTGCTGAGACTCTGCCTCTCTGGGATTCTCTTTTTACACCCAAAAATGTTACTGATCTGCTGCCAATTAACGCAATTAGTTGTGAGATGTTCCAGCATGTGTTTTTTTTTTTTTTTTTGGCATTACATTTTCCAGTCTTTTGTTGACCCTGTCCTAATATTTTTTAAACGTGTTGCTGGCATCAAATTTGGTGCCTGGGTGGCATCAATGCTTCTCCAAATCCTGTGTTTGTTGTGAAGCATCAATGGTAACTTTCCAGATGTGACAACATTTTCCCTTTAAAACTCCAGCAACTGGTCTCCTCAGTTCCCAAACACTTACATAGCATTGTTAAAGGAAGAGGTGATATCAAATTAAAAATGAGCATCCAAAAAAGAATACAATTTGTCAGTTTCAACATTTGATATGTTGTCTTTGGTCTATTTTCAATCAAGTATACATTATTTACAAATCATTGCATTCTGTTTTTACTTATATTTTACTGAGCGTCCTGTTTTTTGGGAATGGGATTGTAAAATCATATGCATGTATTCTTGACTTTAATCTTGAAATATAATGTTATTGTGGAAATATAATTTCAACCTTATTCTTTGTATATTGATTTTTTTCTCGGCAATTGGACTTTATTCTTTAAAAAGAAGTTAAACTTTTTGAACTTATTTCTTGAAAGCAAATTTTTTTTTTTTAAAGTCCTCCTACTTTTGTTTTCCCTTATTGTGGTCCTCATACTACGTTGTAAATAAATGACACCTGAACATTCATTGTGTGTAACAAATAATTGGAGTCAACATAACAATGTACAAGCCAAACATTTTCCCCTCATTCTCTCAATCCATATGTAATCATCCGATTGCACTTTTCCACAGAATTAAAAAAAAATTAAAAAAAAAAAATCAAAATTTCTGTGAAAAAATATTGAAACCAATAAATTAAAATGTAACTTTTCTTTTATCTAATTGAATGTGTTAGATGCTGATTTCAAAGTACAATCAGAGACTGAGCAATTACATTTGAGTTCGACTGAGGTCCTCATTTTTGACACAGAATTAAGATGAAAATCGAATTTGGGATTTTTAGCACAACTCTGTCCCTATTATGTGTGATTCTTCAGATGTGAATGTAACGTGTTACTGTCTCCTCAGAGGAAATGTGATCAGTATTGGCCGATGGAGGTACAGGAAGAGTACGGCAGCTTCCTGGTGATGTTGAAAAGCAGCAAAGTACTCGCCTACTACACCCAGAGGACGTTCACGGTCAGGAACACCCACATGAAAAAGGTCAGCCAATCTTTTCCAACAATGGTAACATCAGAGTAAAAACGTTCTTAAAATATTTAAACATCACTTACAAACTGAAAATGCCAGACACTGGTTTGTTCTTTCTCCCCACGAGATACTGCTACCAATGCCCTATTATTCATGCAGTTCTGAACTCAGTAAAGTTTTAATCCAGTTAACACCTGAAAACTCACAGTCCAGTGAGTTAATCATCCAGAGCTAAGCCAAACGAAATGGGGCCGGTGGTGATCCACTACAGGTGAAAATTGATAGGAAGAGATTCAATTCAGTGGTGGCAGGATTCAAGAAAGTCTGTACTTCTTTCCCCCATATTAAGCCGAAAATATACATAGTCCTTTTTACAGCGTTAAAATGGCAAAGTAATTAAATTATCATAATCCATTGTTGAAATCCAAGTTAAAATCAAAGAGCATTAACGAATTGCAGAACAAAGCATCAGTTTTTAATAATATATCTACGTGGTGACTGTGGTGTCAGAGACCACACCAGAGACATTGCGCGACACTGCTATCGCTGGAGTGGGAACATGTTATATAGTGGGTACGGAAAATATTCAGACCCCTTTAAATTTTTCACTCTTTGTTTCATTGCAGCCATTTGCTAAAATCAAAAAAGTTCATTTTATTTCTCATTAATGTACACTCAGCACCCCATCTTGACAGAAAAAAACAGAAATGTAGAAATTTGTGCAAATTTATTAAAAAAGAAAAACTGAAATATCACATGGTCTTCAGACCCTTTGCTCAGTATTGAGTAGAAGCACCCTTTTGAGCTAGTACAGCCATGAGTCTTCTTGGGAATGATGCAACAAGCTTTTCACACCTGGATTTGGGGATCCTCTGCCATTCTTCCTTGCAGATCCTCTCCAGTTCCGTCAGGTTGGATGGTGAACGTTGGTGGACAGCCATTTTCAGGTCTCTCCAGAGATGCTCAATTGGGTTTAGGTCAGGGCTCTGGCTGGGCCAGTCAAGAATGGTCACAGAGTTGTTCCGAAGCCACTCCTTTGTTATTTTAGCTGTGTGCTTAGGGTCATTGTCTTGTTGGAAGGTGAACCTTCGGCCCAGTCTGAGGTCCAGAGCACTCTGGAAGAGGTTTTCTTCCAGGATATCTCTGTACTTGGCCGCATTCATCTTTCCTTCAATTGCAACCAGTTGTCCTGTCCTTGCAGCTGAAAAACACCCCCATAGCATGATGCTGCCACCACCATGTCCTTTACATGGGGAGTCCTTCTTGTGTTTTTTGGCAAACTCTATGCGGGCTTTCATATGTCTTGCACTGAGGGGAAGCTTCCGTCGGGCCACTCTGCCATAAAGCCCCGACTGGTGGAGGGCTGCAGTGATAGTTGACTTTGTGGAACTTTCTCCCATCTACCTACTGCGTCTCTGGAGCTCAGCCACAGTGATCTTTGGGTTCTTCTTTACCTCTCTCACCAAGGCTCTTCTCCCACGATTGCTCAGTTTGGCTGGACGGCCAGGTCTAGGAAGAGTTCTGGTCGTCCCAAACTTCTTCCATTTAAGGATTATGGAGGCCACTGTGCTCTTAGGAACCTTGAGTGCTGCAGAAATTATTTTGTAACCTTGGCCAGATCTGTGCCTTGCCACAATCCTGTCTCTGAGCTCCTTGGACAGTTCCTTCGACCTCATGATTCTCATTTGCTCTGACATGCACTGTGAGCTGTAAGGTCTTATATAGACAGGTGTGTGCCTTTCCTAATCAAGTCCAATCAGTTTAATTAAACACAGCTGGACTCCAATGAAGGAGTAGAACCATCTCAAGGAGGATCAGAAGAAATGGACAGCATGTGACTTAAATATGAGTGTCACAGCAAAGGGTCTGAATACTTATGACCATGTGATATTTCAGTTTTTCTTTTTTAATAAATTTGCACAAATTTCTACATTTCTGGTTTTTTCTGTCAAGATGGGGTGCTGAGTGTACATTAATGAGAAATAAAATGAACTTTTTTGATTTTAGCAAATGGCTGCAATGAAACAAAGAGTGAAAAATTTAAAGGGGTCTGAATACAGTGAACCCTCGCTATAACGCGGTTCACCTTTCACGGTCTCGCTGCTTCACGGATTTGCATCGTGCATTGAAATCACATTACGACTATATGTAACGTAGATATATTTAATGTCCAGTTCTATCTATTTCAATTGTAAAATAAAGGTTACTACTTCACGGATTTCGCCTATCACGGTTTCTATTTGGAACATAACCCCCGCGAAAAACGAGGGTTCACTGTACTTCCATACCCACTGTATGTTTGGTTGCATACCACGCGATCTCGTTAGCATGTAGTCCCTCCTCAATGTTTCTGTCCAGCTAGGGTGGGAGAGGTTGCACCCACTCTTGGTTTACTAGTTTAGTAATTAGTGTCAAGCAAAACGATTGTTGCCTGCTCGTCATCTCCCTCCCATCGCAAGGAAGAGAGGGGAGGGGCAGCGAGAATAGGCAAGCTGATTGTCCGTTTAAACAACCCTTTGATAGATAGATAGATAGATAGATAGATAGATAGATAGATAGATAGATAGATAGATAGATAGATAGATAGATAGATAGATAGATAGATAGATACTTTATTAATCCCACAAGGGGAATTTTTTTTTCACTACAGCAGCATTATAGATACAGGAAAAGCAATAAAACAACAGAGTATAAATATTAGCTATAAAAAAATGCACAATATATACAATAAAATAGAATAATATTAATTCAATTAAAACTAACTAAACAATAGTGCAAGGATTTAAACAAACAAACAAACAACGGTGTTATTGTTGTGTGATGGATTTTGCCAGACGTGAGTTATTGTACAGTCTTATTGCAGTTAGCAGGAATGACCTCCTGTATCTGTCCTTGTGACAGCGGAGCTGGAGGAGTCTATTGGAGAAAGTGCTCCCTGCAGGATTATCCAATATGGATAACAGTTTCTTCAGCGTCCTCCTCTCCACCACCTTTTCTAGACTGTCCAGTTTGCAGCCAATGATGGAGCCGGCCTTCTTAACCAGTTTGTTAAGTCTGTTGGTGTCACCAGCTCCAATGCTGCTCCCCCAGCAGACCCCAGTGAAGCACAGTGCACTGGCCACAACAGACTGGTAGAACATCTCCAACATCTTGCTGCACAAGGATCGAAGTTTCCTCAAGAAAAAGAGTCGACTCATCACCTTCTTGTAGACAGCGTTGATGTTGGTCTTCCAGTTCAGTCTGTTGTCGATGGAGACACCCATGGCGTCGATGGTGGATGAGCCCTTTGAAGTTGGGTGCTCCGTGTCCATGCAGCTCACCAGGGGGATTAGAGGGGGGAGGGGGGAGGGTGGAAGGCAGCAGAAGTGTTTGGGAGGTGAGTGCTGTGAACTAAACCTGATGAAGAAACAGTTTAGCTCATTGGCCCTCTCCAGGGAGCCCCATGGTTGTCTCCCTCCAACCTTGAAGCCAGTTATCTCCTTCATCCTGATCCACACCTCCCTCACGTTGTTCTGCTGGAGTTTGGCCTCCAGCTTCCTCCTGTAGGAGTCCTTGCACTCCCTGAGCTTCTCCTTCAGGTCGCGTTGCACTCTCCTGAGCTCCTCTCTGTCCCCAGACCTGAAAGCTGCTTTCTTCTTATTAAGAAGCACTTTCAGGTCGCTGGTGATCCATGGCTAAAAGTTCAATGTCTGGGCTACAGAAACGTTCCTTCACACACACATGGTCAGGATTGCACCACCGCTCGTTGCAACATTGCAATCCCTCCACCTTTCTTCTTGCCGCTCAGCACAATGTTTCTGGCCGCCCGAACAGTCCTGAAGCCGAGTACGGCAGCGCTGTGGTCCGGGAAATGTGAGTGCAGCCGAGTCTCAGTGAAACACATGATGCTGCCCTCACGGTACTCCCTCTAGTTCTTTACCAGCGCGCCGAACTCATCCATCTTATTGGCCAAGGACCTCATGTTCCCCATTAAAATCGCCGGTACCGATGGTTTGTATTACCTCCTCTTCGCCTTCAACTTAGCGCCAGCTCTGCAACCCCGACATCTTCTCCAAAGTTCCTTTGGGATTTCAGGCCTCGCTCTGGGCAGCAGCAGTGGTTTACTCAGCGCTGGTCACAAGAGTAAACAATACCACTGCAGTCCAGTGCGTGGCTCTCCATTACAAAGAGGGAAAAAAAGTAACAGAAAAGCCACAAGAAAAGTTTAAAAAAAGTTACGGTCCATTGCCTGACCGTCACGTAACAACCGTGAAAGAAAAACAACTCCGAAGAGAGGAGAAAAAAGAGAAAAATACTTCAAACAAAAACACACTTGGGCAGAGCTGCTGCAACAGGCGGCACCATTTTAGACAACAGCCACTATTGTCTCACTCGAGTGACCCCACATTCCTCTTAGCTGAAAGCTCAATGCGCAGTTGAGCATGTTGAAGTAGCATTTTAGGAGATCCATGATGCAGGTCAGCATTTACTACCTGAGAGGTTTCCATGGTGGTCCGCTAAAACCTTACCACCTCCAATGGCAGAAACAACCTCCCAACTGGCTACAGGTTGGAGGAAGGGAGAAGACCACACCCTGTTTTTCACACTGCCAGCAATAAGGACTGTTTGCCACCACTGGCGGTTTGAGGAGAGGAGGGTTCCCTGTTCACTTTCAGAAATGGGCCCCATGGGAGGGCAGGAAGCACAAGAGGCACGGTGGAGCCAAGACAATGTGGTGAAGTCATCGAGGGAATATTGGTGTGGCACAGCCTCGCCGTCAGGTGTTTCTCCTCATAAACACGATAGTAGCCTTCTTCAGTGTAGTTCTACCCATGCTACACAGAACAATGTTCTAGTGTCAAAAATTATTAAAAAAACAAAACATTGTTTTTCTAATGTTTTTAATCAACGTTTTCTCCGATTTTACGGAGCCCTCTGGACCACCATGCTTTAAGGTTATGACACAGCTAATGACATTGAGTTTTTGCTAGTGCATTCCTGTTAATGACTTCCTGTTTTTTACTTGTCCACCTGCAGGGCTCCCAGAAGGGGCGCGGTAATGAGCGGATGGTGACACAGTACCATTACACCCAGTGGCCCGACATGGGCGTCCCAGAGTTTACCTTGCCACTGCTCAGCTTTGTCCGCAAATCATCCAGAGCTAAGCCAAACGACATGGGGCCGGTGGTGGTCCACTGCAGGTGAGAATTGATAGGAATAGATTCAAGTTAGTTCAATTCAATTTCATTTATATAGATTCACTGCATCTCAGTACACACTACATGGTAAGTCAAATCCAACAGTTCAACAATACCCACATAAGCGACATGGGGAAGTAAAAGCATCCCTTTTAACAGGAAGAAATCAGACAGATGTGGGCAGACAACAGTAACAACACATTTGTAACAACAATTGTAACAAAGCATCTTCAGTAGGATAAACGTAACCAGCCTCATGATGGTGTCACAAACAATCCCTGACAGTTTGGTGGGGTCAGTAACTGTAAAGTAACATAAAGCCCTGGAGCCACAGAAACCAGCAGGAAGCTACAAAGAGATAGAAAAAGCCCAAACTACAGGAGTGACAAGACGAAGTAGTAGTGGAATATAAAATCCATGGAGAGTGAAAAGGAAAGTAGAGAGGAGTTGCTGAATTCATCATCAAAGGTCAATGAGCCTGACAGCTTAAGGCTCTGCCTCCCATTCTACTTTGGAAACTCTCGAAACTACGAGTAATCCCGCACACTGATAGCCAAATGTTGTCTTGGGATAAATGGGTTGCGGGAGGTCTTTATGATATGATGATGCTGTCATCAAAGCCTTTAAGGCAAAATCATTTTAAATTCTAGTCTGGATTTTACAGGGAGCCAATGAAGAGATGCTAACATGGGAGAAATATGATATCTCTTGCTAAATCCTATTAGTACTGTTGGTGGGAGTTATTGGGACATCCTGATAATAATTAAATTCAATTAAATTCAAATCAATTCCGTTTTATTTATATAGCGCCAAATCACAACACAGGTTATTTCATGGCCTTACAGCAGAACTTTACAGCATAACACAGAGAAACCCAGCAATTAAATAATTCCCACGTAAGCTAGGAGGGAAAAACTCCTCTTTAAGGGAGAAAAAGCTCCAACAGAGGGAAGAAAAACTCCCTCTTAACAGGAAGAAACCTCCGACAGAACCAGGCTCAGAGGTGGGCAGCCATCTGCCTCGACCGGTTGGGGTGAGAGGAGAGAAGAGAGGGAGAAGGACAGCATAGAGATCCAAAACATGAACTGTTGGTGGGGCCGACAATCCCAGAGCAGAGACACACAGCTCCATGGCCGGGACCATCTGCAAAAGAAAACAGAAACTATGCGAGCGAGGGAACTGAATAAGCAAAAAACTGAGAGAGAAAGCATAAAGTTAATGAGATGTGAGTGTTTAGAGATTTAAGAATGAGAGGAAAGAAGCTCAGTGCATCACGAGGTCCCCCAGCAGCCTCGGCCTATAACAGCAAAACTACAGGACGGTTCAGGGCCACCTAACTGTAAGCTTTATCAAAAAGGAAAGCTTTAAGTCTAAACTTAAAGCTAGAGAGGGTTTCTGCCCCCTACCCAATGAATTACAATAGTCCAGCCTTGAGGGAACAAGTGCATGGATTAGTTTCTCAGCATTTAAAAAAACTCCTGCAGATGGTGAATCTGTGCAGAGGATGGAACAAAACAATGATGTACCCGATGGAAAATGCTGGTTAGGCTGTCAAATGAGCTCTAACCAAGTTGAAAATTGATAAGCTTGGGTGGAAGATTGCTACAACTCCTCCTCCTTTGCTTTAAGGGAAGTGACAGTATGACTGGAGTTCATGAGATGTTTTTTCAGATTCTTTTCAGTTGTTTTTTCTTTTTGTGTTGCTGCACAGTGCCGGTGTTGGCCGGACAGGCACATACATCGTCCTGGACAGCATGCTGAAGCAGATGAGAGAAGAAGGCACGGTCAACATCTCGGGCTTCCTTAAACACGTCCGGACCCAGAGGAATTATCTGGTTCAGACAGAGGTCAGAGGTCATCCTTTTCTCTGTTAATATATTTAATCAGTGACTCTTTGATCCCAGGTCATTTTTAGATCAAAAGGTGGATCATTTTTTACAATTATTTTTAGCCACGACTGTACCGATGGCCATGTCATGCCTAAGTCCAAATTCGTGTAAGAAAGAATTTGACACAGCAAGGATTAATAATGACTTGCAATGCTCTGACTTTTCTTCTAGTTGACATTTGTGGTTTGCATGAAATGTTTCCACAACTATGGGATAGATTTCAATCAAATTTGGTTCATGTTTTTCCCTCAATATAAATTGTACACTCTAAAAATACTTGGATAGATAGATAGATAGATAGATAGATAGATAGATAGATAGATAGATAGATAGATAGATAGATAGATAGATAGATAGATAGATAGATAGATAGATAGATAGATAGATAGATAGATAGATAGATAGATAGATAGATAGATAGATAGATAGATAGTTACTTTATTAATCCCACAAGGGGAATTTCTTTTTTTTCTTCTTTTTTTTTTGATAGATAGTACGTACAGTATGTTGTACATGTATGTTGTATGTAGGTTTAAACCAACCTGCTGGGTTGTAGGTTTAAGTCTAGGCATGTAGCTTAAAAGAAAAAAGAATGGGGTCCAGAATTGTCCCTCTGATGAACACAATATCTGCCTGCCAGTGATGTTAGTTATAATACATCTCTGTGTTAAGGGTTCTAGTCCCATCATTTCAAATTCTGTCACTTTTTAATCTTACTGTACTTTGCAAAAGTTTCAGGCACTTCAAATATTTAGATTCCTACTCATCGAGTAATCAGGAAGATATATGACTGGTTGGCGGGATATTTTCTTACTGAACAGAAGGGGGGACACAAGACTGAAAATAAGAACTAGCCCTGCTGAGGCTAACCTCAACTTTAGCATTTACGTTAGTAAAGTTGAAACAGTATGAGTCTGAGTGATGAATTTAAATAATGTCTCCCCTTTGCAGGAACAATATGTTTTTATCCATGATACCCTGGTGGAGGCCATCTTGTCTGGAGAGACAGAGGTGGCGGCGGCTCACCTGCACAGGTACATGGATGAGCTACTGACCCCTGGGGCTGCTGGGAGGACTTGCCTGGATAAACAGTTCAAGGTCAGCTCATCAATTACTTCATTCAGTTTTCACTGACCTTTTTTTTTAATAATACATTTAATGAAACCTCAGTTAGTTCTGAGATTTTGTCTCAAAGAATAGTTAAATATATCACTATTGAATGTTCATGTTAAATAAAAAAAACAACAACTTTACACTACTTGAAATAGATATTTTGAATTTTACAATGACATTTTTTCAATCATTTAATTGCCAGCCGCACAAACAGGAACTGATCTACATTCTACTGTCCCCAATTTCCCCTCATAAAAGACCAGGACCACATTGTGAATGAGATGTGAACTTATACTGTAGGTTTGAACCAAAGTAAAGAATGATCAAGCAAACCAGTAAACCAGAAAGAGCTTCAATTAAAGGTGATCAAATGTAGTTCAAATGTATCACACAGATATCTGACTTTTTTTTCCACAGCTGGTTTGTCATTCTGTAGTAAAGCAGTGTGACTATTCTGCAGCTCTGCAGGACTGCAACCGCAACAAGAACAGAAACCTCTCTATGATACCTGGTGAGTTCATCATCAGCTCAGGAGTTGCAGCATTTAAAAGACAGAAGAAGCCATCAGTTATACTGTTAATGTATTTCATTTGCTTATTCATCTACAGTTTGCTGGAGTAAGAATTTTTGTTTTGAGAATCAAACTACATTTTATGTCTCGTTTTGCAGTTGAGAGGTCACGAGTGCGCCTGTCTACTGCAGCTGGGGAAACGTCGGACTACATTAATGCGTCGTACATTGCTGTAAGAACGAACTAACTGTTCATGTTTTAAATCTTTGTTAGATGAGAAGAAGGATATCAGTTATTTTGTGTTCCTTAAACACATTTCAAATTTACATCTCTTTACATTAACCTGGTGGTGGTTATAACATAACAGTCTCACGGCCAAATAGACACCTTGGTCAAGTTTATTTCTAAGTCACAATGTATTGAATTAATTGAATACTGACAGATTAACATGAAGACTCCAGGAGCACAAGGTAAATAATGCAGAGAGAAATAAATGCTTGCTTAGAAGGGGGTTCTAATGTTTAAGATGTTGGGGTTATTTTACTCAGATTGGTATGTAAAAACTTTTTTTAACTGCTTATTGCAAATGGGAGGCAAATTTGTCCCTCATTTCTTACAGTGTGGTGTTTCTTGAGTCGTAAGAATTTATGGCCAATATCTCCATATTGTAACAGTAAGACTAGTTATAGCGACAAAATCTACTTTAAGGAGAAAAATCTGTCTTAATATTTTTACTTCTCTAGTACCAGTTGCCAAACATAGCGTAGGCACTGGAGGTTCCATAATCATTCATTTGTCAATAAAACTGTAAGGAACAATGACATTAAAC
The DNA here is from genome assembly GCF_029030835.1 of Brachyistius frenatus. NCBI lineage: Eukaryota > Metazoa > Chordata > Actinopteri > Embiotocidae > Brachyistius > Brachyistius frenatus. The sequence goes on along the minus strand of NW_027210796.1, from coordinate 493,334 downwards.
ACATTTGTATTGTAAATGTATTTTACAAATAACAACAAATTTCTATTTAACAAATAGAGGGAGAAGTTACATCTTCCATGTCCAAAAAGGAACTAATCACTTGTTTAGGTTTGAAATGAGTTTCTTATTAACATACTGCAATCAAGTGATATTATACTAATTAATAACTAATGATTAGTGGTAAACCATTCACCTGACCTCATTTTTTAGTTTTTGGCAATCAAACTAAGTCATGGTTTTGTTACTGCAGGGTTACAGGCAGAGCATCGAGTTCATTATTACCCAGAATCCTTTGCCTAGCACCATAAAGGACTTCTGGAGGATGATATGGGATCACAATGTCCAGGTCATTGTGTCCCTGCCTGGGGTAAGGAACTGTTTTTTTTTTAATAAATCATAAAACAGGATTTGGCGATTCATAATCATTGTGCTATGTTAAAATTTTTATTTGTCACCTGTTTTTGTGCAAAAAGCCCTCTTTAAACTTCAAAGCAATATTTTAACATTATGGGAAACACTTACTTTGTTGTTTCTAAGAGTGAATTGTTGAGATTGATATCATTCTCATGTCTGTGTGTGATGGAAGTGAGGTCTGGATGTAGTTAGCCTCGCTTAGCATGGAAAAAACATCAGTCTCAGAGATGGAGATATCTGTTATCTGACAGCATATATTCCACTTTGTGGAATGAACTACAGGGAGTGACAATAAATATTTTGGCTCCAAAAGCCATCATCAAATAGCCTGGCTTCGCCAGACTATTGCTTACAGAATCAGTTTCCTTTACTGTGATTTTAGTCTGGTCACGCTGCTCGTACCAGTGTTTGCTCAGCCACTCTGAACGGAGGACCAATCAGCAACCAGTGTCGGTGGTTCAGTGTGTTTTTTCCTGCTCCTCTTCACTGTGATTGGAGTACTGATGACAGTGACAAGCACAGCGTTAACATTTTTAAACTTTTGGTGACTGGAAAACTGCTGCCGTTCATTAAAAACAATTTGAAAACTACTTGTACCCTGTGCTCCGGGAAGGATAGCTTTGGTCGACATAGGCAGTACTAGTTATAGTGGTAGCAGAGTGTTGGTCAGTTTTGGAACATGCTGATTAGTTAAAATAACCCAAAGTCTACACAGTAGAATTGCAGACAATTCCCTACGGAGCATCTGATTACGCCAGGCAAAGCATCACAAAAAAAATTCCAATGGGTTAGCACTCAAATCCAGTAAATACCACATATCTAATTTGCGTGGAAGTGCAGAATGTAATCCTAGAACACAGTGGTAGCTATGCCCTGAATGGTAAAAAGATATCAGAGTTTCATAGTTTTTAACATTGTGAAAATTTTTGCCTTGACCGCAGCTCTAAATATTAATGGATTCAGCTCATTTTAAAGGGCCTATACTTTGTTTCTATCTAGTTTCCCTCGTTAATGAACCCCTCTGGAGAGGTAACAGTAACTTTTATGATTATGTGTGTTATTTAAATGATTTACATGATGTGACTACAAGGCTACCGACCACTAACTACAAAGCTTGATTTTCCAAAGTGTTGAACTATTCCTTTAAATTTCACAAAACTGGATCAGTTTGTGTAACTGTCACCTGACATCCTGTGTTAGACAGAGGAAGAGGTGGAGCTGTGTGTCTTCTGGCCTCGCAAAGGCCAGGCAATCAGCTATGAGATGTTCACTGTCACCCAGAGGAGTGAGACACTTGTCTGTCTGTCCAACGAGGACATGCTGGTGGTCCAGGACTACGTACTGGAAGCTACACAGGTTAGTGCAACCTGGAATATGATAAAGTACACCAAAATAAGGTGATGGCACAATTTCAATTCAGTTTTATCCGTATAGCGCCAAACCGCAACACAAGTCATCCCAGGACACTTAAAGGGAAACTAGTGTTCTGTTGTATAGTCTGTACAACAGAACCTCACACCTTTATCGAGGAACCCAACAATTCAACATTCTCCGGAAGCTGGATGAATAAAAAAAAAGTTCCCACAGAACTTTGTCCCTTTTAACATGAAGAAACCTGTGAAAGAACCAGGTTCAGAGGTGGGTGGCCATCAGCCTCGACCGGTTGGGATGAGGGGATAGCGGAGAAAGAAAAGAACAGTTGAGAGACAATAAACATTGTCCAACGTAAGGTTGGTGGGGCCAGTAACCAAACATGGCAGCTCAGGGCCAGGTACACCTGGCAAAAAAAAGCACAAAACTACGTGAGCGAGGAAAACTGCATATAGAGACAACTATCCAAAACTGTTGGAGAGAGATGGCATAAAGATAATGAGATGCAATGGTAGCATATAAATACCAGTGAAAGAGTAGTAGACGAGAAGAGCTGAGGGCATCATGGAAGGTCCCAAGTGCCTCGACACTAAAGGCTAGTTCAGGGTCACCTAAGCCAGCCTTAGGTTTTACAAGTTTTACAGTACAAGTTTGATAAGTGTTATCAAAAAAGGAAAGTTTTAAGTCTCATCTTAAAAGCAGAGAGGGTGTCTGCCTCCTGAAACCCAACTGGGAGCTGGTACCATAGAAGAGGGGCCTGAGAACTGAAGGCTCTGCCTCCTATTCTACTTTTGGAAACTCTAGGAAACACAACTACCGCCGCATTCTTAGAGGGAAGCATTCAATTAGATTAATATGATGCTATAAGATCTGTAAGGTAAGATCAAGCTTGGTCTTTAAGAGCTTTGTAAGAAAAGATTTTTGAAGCCAAAGGAAGCCAATAAAGAGAAGGTCAATATTTGGATCAGGTTTTTTTAATGAGTTAAATACTGACAACAACGAATAACAATAGGAAGTAACAAATGCATAGATCCATTTTTTTTGCATCACACCAAGACATGATGTTCATGATTTTATGAATGATATGTTGCTGCCACACATCCTCTGTAGAATTTTGAGGAAATGTGATAATTGATGACTGGGAGGAGTTGATTAATTTAGACAAACATACTCTTCCTGCTGCAAGCAGGTTTCTGAGACAAAATAATTAAATCTCAAGAACTGATAAATTACTAACAGATATTTAGGTGAAAGAGATATCATATTTAATAGTCCACATTTATTCGTCATAAATGAATAGTACTGATTTTTATTAGATTCTTACTCTTGAGTGGATTTTTTTTTCATTTTAGGTGGTCAGGGAACATTCTCCTCACAATACAGTTCCTTCACATAAAACAGGTTCCACATTCACTACATTTAAACCAGAAAACGGTAAATGCCAAACAGTTTATGTCATCTAGGAGATATCAGACAAAAAAGTTAAACTCATTTATGAATTGCTGTCACTAATGCCTCTTATCGCTTCTCATCTTGACAGGATGATTACATTCTAGAGGTTAAGCACTACCGCACCCCCCGCTGGCCAAACCCAGACAGTCCCATCAGCAGCACCTTTGAGCTCTTCAACCTGGTGAAAGAGGAGATCACTGCCAAGGAAGGTCCCACTGTGATCCATGATGAGTAAGACCCTCACTACTTAGTCAACATGACCATTTAAATAATAACATTTGGTCAGATCTTTGGTCCTTTATATTTTATAATTTATTTATTTTTTTACAGTGTGGGAGGAGTCACTGCAGGAATGTTCTGTGCTCTATCATCTCTGACTCACAAGCTGGATGCTGAAGGCTTAGTTGATGTTTTCCAAGTGGCCAAGCTTACAAACCTCATGAGACCAGGGATCTTCAGAGACATCGTAAGGCTTTTGTCTGTCTCACAATAGGCTAATGATAAAGTCCTGTCCATTACATGCATTGTGTAGTGGACAAATCTGTTATAATGTTATAAATACCTCCTCAAAGGAGGTTATAATTTGGCTGTTGTTTGCCTGATTTTTATGAAACTTGAAAGTGTGTAGCGTTGTCAAAGGAAGAAAACGTTTTTTCAATGTCATTGCAAGACAGTTGGCCATACATCTTGAAATCTAGTAAATGGCAGTAAAGTAGCTGGTAGCTAAGATACCATGACTACATTGAGTCCACACAGTAATCCTGTTGGATACACATGCTCGAACTTTAGCGTAGCAAGCAGTTGATATAGAACACCGGTTACAAAATATTCAGCTCAGGACTTATACGCAGGTGACTGCACTACAGCGGCATGTTTTCATGCACACCCTGAATGACAGGCACACAGAGATAGATAGGTAGATGTAGACAGAGCACACAGAGCTGTTAATAACTAGATTTTTTTTACGGTCCACTGGCCCACCGATGAGGCAGTTACAAACATTTGTAATATATCTAGTTTTCCAGTGATCTTGGTCAGTACATTTAATGGTACACACCAAAACTAAACTTATTTGCCATTTGAACAAACTTCATACTCCCAAATGTTAAAAACAAAGACTTAATGAATGTAAATGGTTATTGCAGCATACAGCGCAAGTCACCCCATAACAACGAATAAACCAACAGTCGCAAAAATTTGCGTAACACATGCTGATCAAGTAATGTTACCTGGAGTACTTATTCATGAAGTTTAGTTTGCACGCAACAGGAACAGCCTCTGAACTTTTTGATTGCCCTTCGTATATTGCAACTCATGTTGGACTCTGATTTGGAGGAAAAAAAACCTTAGTACAAACAGGCTAGTTGACATAAAATTCTTTTGGACGTCAATGTATGTTTCCCAGGAGTAAATATGGTGTCGGTTAAATTGCCACTTTTACTCTTAACTCTAAATTGTTGCTAGAAAAATCCTAGAGAGTCTTGTCAGAAGACATCAGAAGATGTAAAATGACTTGTTACATTAGAAATACCAGAATGCTAAATCAGATCTGCAAAACACATTGTTTTCCAGGAGCAGTACCAGTTCCTGTACAAAGCCATGCTTAGTCTTATTGGGACACAAGAAGACAAGAAAACCCTCCAGTCCTCCGACAACAACGGAACCATCGTGGTGGGAACAGCCAGCACCACTGAGAGCCTTGAATCGCTTGTGTAACTGCCAACCCTCCCAACTCCTCCCCCGTTAAAATAACGTCTAACTTTTACAAATGAACAACATCATTTTTGTCCTTCTTCTTTACCAACCTAACAGAGCTTCTCCTGATGCCACAACTACTCCATAAAAATCCTCACTGTTCAGGTCTCTGCATACTGGAGTTTGAGACTGGCATGAGTGAGTTTCTCCTTTGCTAGATTTGGAGTCTTTACGCTTTTTGTAATGCGTGCCTTTTTGCATTCTTCATCCTGTACTTGTAATTTTGATACAAGTTGTAGATTGTATCTGATGTTTTAACGGTGTACTGCTCTGAGACATTTCACTCAACTAACTTTTCCGAAGCCTTTGTATTTATTGGTACTGAGCCAAATGGAGTAAAAAGGGGAAAACTGCATCTTTTTTTGTATCAAATGATATTAGCTTGCCGGTATTTACACCTCTATGTAAATACCATCATAACAGAAAATGTGGGGATACAGTCATAACTAAAACAATATGCTGGAATAATGAAATAATACTAATCTAATGTAAATAATATTATAGTAATCACGTCAATGGACCAAATTTGTATTTATACTTTTAGATTTTTGTATTTTACCATGTTTAGTGCATTTAAATGTTATGGTTTAATTGTAATTGCTTAGCTGGAAAATGTTAATCCTTTTATACTCTGGATTTTGTAACTAAATGTGATGCATGGGGTATTAACATGTTTGTTTTTTAGCTGGATATTAAAAACACTGATGAGTTATTAGCTAGGGGATTAAATAAGTGGAAAAACACAATAGAAAACGCTTGTTGGTGTTTGTTTTTAGTGTGTGCACAACCATTGCTGCGAAGATATAACAACACATTTTAATTTACTGTAGGGTATTATGATGTGTTGCCTTCAAGTCAGTTTGGAAATTTCCATGGTGAAAATTTGAAGTGTCTTATGACTCATGACACCAAATGTAAACAACATTGCAGGTAGCATATGAATATTTGCAACATCAGTTTAACAGAATCATGGAAACACAGGATTGATAAATGAGGCCGTACACGCAATGTTTTACATCAACTTAGTCAAAATACTATACACAATAGCCTACCAGGTACCATAAACATTATATAGTCTAAGTAATGTTCACTTTTTGTGGTTGTGGCCATATTTATTGACGCCAGAGTGCATGAATATGGCCTGCGTTTAAGAGTTGTTCCATCACACTTAAGTAGGAGGACATTTTCTAGTGTTTTCTGAAATGCATCAAGAGGGGAACTCGGTAGCTAATCTGAAACTCTCAACTGTTAAGACTTAAATATAGGGAGCCAAACTGAAACTTGAACTTCCAGATTCTGTTTTAGAAGTAACAAAATCTTACTGACATTCATTAGCCCGAGACAGCCTGCATTTACAGTGGGTACGGAAAGTATTCAGATCCCTTTAAATTTTTCACTCTTTGTTTCATTGCAGCCATTCGCTAAAATCAAAAAAGTTCATTTTATTTCTCATTAATGTACACTCAGCACCCCATCTTGACAGAAAAAAACAGAAATGTAGAAATTTGTGCAAATTTATTAAAAAAGAAAATCTGAAATATCACATGGTGATAAGTATTCAGACCCTTTGCTCAGTATTGAGTAGAAGCACCCTTTTGAGCTAGTACAGCCATGAGTCTTCTTGGGAATGATGCAACAAGCTTTTCACACCTGGATTTGGGGATCCTCTGCCATTCTTCCTTGCAGATCCTCTCCAGTTCCGTCAGGTTGGATGGTGAACGTTGGTGGACAGCCATTTTCAGGTCTCTCCAGAGATGCTCAATTGGGTTTAGGTCAGGGCTCTGGCTGGGCCAGTCAAGAATGGTCACAGAGTTGTTCCGAAGCCACTCCTTTGTTATTTTAGCTGTGTGCTTCGGGTCATTGTCTTGTTGGAAGGTGAACCTTCGGCCCAGTCTGAGGTCCAGAGCACTCTGGAAGAGGTTTTCTTCCAGGATATCTCTGTACTTGGCCGCATTCATCTTTCCTTCAATTGCAACCAGTCGTCCTGTCCCTGCAGCTGAAAAACACCCCCATAGCATGATGCTGCCACCACCATGTTTCACTGTTGGGATTGTATTGGGCAGGTGATGAGCAGTGCCTGGTTTTCTCCACACATACCGCTTAGAATTAACACCAAAAAGTTCAATCTTGGTCTCATCAGACCAGAGAATCTTATTTCTCATAGTCTGGGAGTCCTTCTTGTGTTTTTTGGCAAACTCTATGCGGGCTTTCATATGTCTTGCACTGAGGAGAGGCTTCCGTCGGGCCACTCTGCCATAAAGCCCCGACTGGTAGAGGGCTGCAGTGATAGTTGACTTTGTGGAACTTTCTCCCATCTCCCTACTGCATCTCTGGAGCTCAGCCACAGTGATCTTTGGGTTCTTCTTTACCTCTCTCACCAAGGCTCTTCTCCCACGATTGCTCAGTTTGGCTGGACGGCCAGGTCTAGGAAGAGTTCTGGTCGTCCCAAACTTCTTCCATTTAAGGATTATGGAGGCCACTGTGCTCTTAGGAACCTTGAGTGCTGCAGAAATTATTTTGTAACCTTGGCCAGATCTGTGCCTTGCCACAATTCTGTCTCTGAGCTCCTTGGACAGTTCCTTCGACCTCATGATTCTCATTTGCTCTGACATGCACTGTGAGCTGTAAGGTCTTATATAGACAGGTGTGTGCCTTTCCTAATCAAGTCCAATCAGTTTAATTAAACACAGCTGGACTCCAATGAATGAGTAGAACCATCTCAAGGAGGATCAGAAGAAATGGACAGCATGTGAGTTAAATATGAGTGTCACAGCAAAGGGTCTGAATACTTATGACCATGTGATATTTCAGTTTTTCTTTTTTAATAAATTTGCACAAATTTCTACATTTGTTTTTTTCTGTCAACATGGGGTGCTGAGTGTACATTAATGAGAAATAAAATGAACTTTTTTGATTTTAGCAAATGGCTGCAATGAAACAAAGAGTGAAAAATTTAAAGGGGTCTGAATACTTCCATACCCACTGTATATCTGGAAAGCTGCAGTTTTCTTTTTTTTTTTTCAGGGACTGTCACTTGTCAGGTGCACAGACATCCATGCCACGCAGGAGGCGAGGCGCAGATCCATAATACACATTTAATTTATTTTCATGCTATTTTCTTTTGTTCATTTGCTATGGCCACCAAAAAAATAGCTGCCCTTAGGTCGGAAAAATTATTTTTCCAGGTTTTCCTTTCCATTGTTGACACAACTTTTTACCCCCCAAAATTTTTATATTTGTTTAGCTGTGAAAACTTGATGTGAAATACTGTATCTTCTCAAGTATTGGCTCAGTTATTCTGGACTTTGCTGTGAAACTTTGGTAACACTTGTATGGCAGAACTTCATTGTTAGACCAATGCGTTTTGGCTTGTGGTCTTCATCAGGGTCAACCTGAAACACATTTCAAAAACACTTAAACAGGACAAAAAAAAAAAGGTAAAAAAAATAATTAAGAAAACTCACATATATCACACTCACATCACCCAACAGAGCACCTTCAAGGGGTGGATTAGGTTAAGGTCCTGTAGCTCCAGGCCAATTGATACTCTACAAGTCAAAGGGCAAGGCAAGTGTCCACTAAGGGGCATAGTTGACATTATATTTGGTGCAAAGCACCTTGATACATATAAAACCATTCAACCATGCCCACATGTTAATGCTCGATGTTTGCAGCAGAATGACCCCAACTCCTCCTTCACCAGTCTCAGGTGACCAATGGTAAGGAGGGTGGAGGTCGCAATGCCCAGACAAAAGATGGAGCGAAAACACCCCGCTGTGGGCCTGACATGGGAGTGTCAATGAAACAAAAACAGAGACAGAGAGAAAAGGAAGACCTAATTCAGTTTCCCATGAAAACTGAGTTGTATTCAACGTTTGGATTATACATTTTCCCTTTAATCCCTGGACTGAACTGGTTATTCCAATTGATTTTCCATGTGTTAATCTGGGCTAAGACTCTGCAAGAGGACAGAAAATAGGTCAAGTGTCCAGACATTGTCTTGACCGGCTGCCATATCCACACCTTAATTTGCATTTATGACTTTTCACAATTGCATGCCCAATTATCCCATGCTTGGTGGCCTAGTTTGCATGGGTGCCCCCAAATTGAGCGGAAGCAACAATGCATATTGTATTTGTTTCCTCAAAAAGGCGAAGGTGGATGCCAGAAAAATGTCAGAGCTGTGTCAGATATTCTAAGTGTGGCATCCATTACATGGTAAAGTCCTTTTAAAAAAATGTTTAAGTAAAAGAACGAAAGTATTACTGTCCTACTTTTTAACGTCAAAATAATGAAATAATACATTTATTGTAAAATGACATATTCCTGACCTGTCCAGGGTGCACTCTGCCCTCGCCCAAGGACAGCTGGGATAGGCTCCAGCGCCCACACCCCCACTCCCCGTGACCCCGTGCAGGACAAAGCACGGATGGATGGATGATATTGAATGGACACACACACACACACACACACACACACACACACACACACACACACACACACACACACACACACACACACACACACACACAAACAATGTCATTGTAAGTATATTGTGTAGGTGAATAAAAGGACAGCACCTGCCTTTGATCCAGTCTTTTCATCTTTTAAGATTACAATTGGAACCAGAAGGCACAAATCAACACACTGACAGATTATGTCAGAAAATCGGCTCATCTGTAAAACAAAACAGAAAAAAGGGATGGAGAACCACACCACAAGAATTGGGTAAAGTTCTGAAGAAAAAAGCACAGGTAGATCTAAAAAAAAAAAAAAAAAAAAAAAAAAAAAGGTCAGGTCACCCAAAGGAAACAGTGGCAGCTGATTACAGAAGGTATCACAATGCAGTAGAAGATTTGGAAAGCAGAATTACAGAGCCTCTACTGCAAGATGCAAACGTTTTGTCAGCGGCTGAATTGAAAATCCTTACCCAGGTGATAGAAAGACCGGAAGCAGCCATAATCCAAACCACTCCAGGCCATCAAGGAGGTCATGGAACTTTCTTTATTGGTGATGGAACAGATGATGATGTAAATTTTGTCTAGCTGGTTGTACAAAGCTATTCCCTCAATCTCACAATCACCACAGATGTATAACTAGTGAAGGACTAAAGTTCAGGGCTGAGACACAGCACCCTCAAAAAGTGAGAGCAGGTTGAATTGTTGTTGTAGGAAAAGCTTAATGGTTCAGTTCACTCTACTAGGGTTCTAGACAAAAGTATTTCACTTACCTGTAAGAGATCAGAGTTGAATTGGAGGTGCTTAAAAAAATACATTGCGTTGGGTCAATGAATTGTAATGGAAGCTGTTATGTCTCAAAGTAATGAATAAATCTCAATGATAAACTCAGGGTTGAATATAAATAATTCAGTTTATTACATTTACAGAATAATAATGCAAGTTCCTGAACTTAAGATAATTAATTTTATTAATGCAACCATCACATTTCTAGAAAGAAAAAATATTCAAGACATAAATGTAACCTTAAACATGAAAGAGAAAACAATAAAATTGTGTTCATGTTAGAGAAGGTAATTACAACTGATTCTATGATGTCAAAATTTGACACAAACCTGCCATTGTGTTGATATGACTTGAAATGTCATCTCCATTTGTGAAATGTTTGATTTAAGTTCTCTTTTTTTTAAATGTAACTAACACAATAGTCTTTGTATCATTCAATCCAAACCTTAAAATCCTACATCATATCAAACAACACACTGCTTTTTAAAACCCATATACACCCTCTATCGTACATATTACTGTAAAAACCATTTATCTCAGGTATATGTATAATCCCATTCCAAAAAAAGTTGGGACGCTGTGTAAAATGTAAATAAAAACAGAATATGATGATTTGCAAATCATGTAAACCCATATTCAGTTGAAAATACACCAAAAACAACTGATTGAGTTGAGAAATTAGACATTTTATTGTTTTATGAAAATGCTCTTTTTAAATTTGATGCCAGCAACATGTTTTAAAAAAAAGTTGGGACAGGGGCATGTTTACCACTGTGTTGCATCATCTTGTCTTTTAACAACACTGTAAGTGTTTGGGAACTGATAAAGACCACTTGCTGGAGTTTTCAAATTGAAATGGTTATTCTTGCCTGATCAGGACTCAACAGTTGGTGGACATCTTTGTCGTATTTTTCATTTCATGATGCACCAAAGGTTTTCAAATGGGTGACAAATCTGGACTGCAGGCTGGCCAGTTTAGCACCTGGACTCTTCTATTACTGAGCCATGCTGTTGCGATATGTACAGAAACCGTTTTGGCAGTGCTTTGCTGAAATAAGCAAGGCCTTCTGTAATCTATAATCAAAATTTGTTATGCCATTGGACAGTTTTCCACTTTGGCTCAATCTGAGCTCAGGTCCAGAGAAGGTGTCGCGTTTTCTGATCTTATTTATATATGCTTTCTACTTTGTATGTTTTCACCTGCATTTGTAGAGGCAGTGATGTGTAGTGCAGAAGTGTTTCGGAGCTCAGTGATTTCCACTTAAAAATCATGTCTGTTTTTAACGCAGTATAGCCTCAGTGCATTTAAGGGCGGCACAGTGGTGCAGTGGTTAGCACTGTCACCTCACAGCAAAAAAGGTTCCGGGTTTGAATCCGGTCCTGGGCCTTTCTGTGCGGAGTTTGCATGTTCTCCCTGTGCTTGCGTGGGTTCTCTCCGGGTTCTCCGGCTTCCTCCCATCATCCAAAAACATGCACCTCAGGTCAGGTTACCTGGCGCCGCGCTAGTGGCAGCCTGCTGCCGCATCTCCCCCCTGAGAGCCCCCCTGCTGTAGTGAAGACATTTCCCCTCGGGGATTAATAAAGTGTATAAAATCAAAAAATCAAATTAAATATTGGTTTTTAGCCCATTCCCTGACATACAGAGATTTCTACGGATTCTAAAACTTTTAATGAAATTGTTTACCATGGATGATGAAATCCAAAAATTCTTTGCAATTTTACATTGAGGAACATTATTCTGAGATTGTTGTACTATTTACCTAGTCTTTTAACAGAGTGGTGAACCCCTCCCCATTTTCACTACCGAGAACTGTATTTATACCCAAACATGTTATTGATCTGTTGCCAGTTAACCTATTTAGTTGTGATAGTTCCACTGTTATTTTATTTTTTTATTGTACACAACTTTTCCATTTTGTTTTGGTTGATCCTGTCCCAACTGTTTTGAAAAGTGTTGCTTCCATCAAATTCCAAATGAGCATATATTTTTCATACAACAATGAAATCTTTCAGTTTCAACATTTGATATGTTGTCTTTGGGGTTTTCTCAAATTAAATATAGGGATACAGCATTTGCAAATCATAGCATTTTGTTGTAACTTTTTTGGAAACAAAATAAATATTTGTATTTTGCCTATCAAAATCTCTCCACAAGGTCACCATATCCCTAACTTCCAGGTTGCAACAGGTGGCTTTCCATAGAAAAAAAATGCCAATTTAGCTCAAATTATATAAAATTACTAGCACACTTGACTTCATTCTATAATAAGCAAAATGGCGCACAATGCCAAAGCAAGAAATGGTATTCGAAAGTAGTGTTACATACAGTAGTTGGTAATGCTGACAAATTTATCAATCAGCAAAGCCGAGTGGCGAGGCTGCTTCCACAACACATCTTTGGCCTCAGTCTAAAAGGATAGACCAATGTTAGTTACACAGACTGACAGGACAAGCTGTCAGTCCAACAAAACTATGCAGATTTAGGATTGCATTAAAGGGTTACAAAACATCTACATCAATGTTGCAATCATCACTCTGATTGCCCATTGAACAGTTCACCTGTGAGAACATTATGTTTTTGACTGGTGACAATCGTTGTGATCAGCAAGTTTTGGATGTCAAAATTTACCATTAATGGTTCAGTTTTTAAATCCCAGTCAGACAAGGTTTCTATAGTAGTTTTTACCTGATTCATAATACAATGTTTGTACTTTTTAATAGTTTAAATTTCTAATGCCTAAAATAGTGTTTGATCAGTCAAATCATAGTTTGGACGTCCTTGTATTTTACACATCTTCACAGAAGAACTTTTTTCTGACAGTTGATGCCAGTGATTTACTTATTTCCGTTCGGCACAGATGGGACAATGAAGCCAAACTCAGGATGCTGTTAAAAAGCAAATTACTGAGCATAGCTGGCACATTAGACTTTTGATTTAATTCTAAAACTAAACTTTAAATGTTGTTTAGTTTCACTGTAAATGTTGTTACGAAGCAAAATGTTTCATTTTGACAAACCTTTGAGGATTCAATTTGGCTTTTTCCTTTAAAATGTTTCCTCCTGTGAAAGGTTAACTTTGACTCCTTTCATATTTATAAGAAAATGTTTACTTTATCAGCCTGGTAGGTGAGTTAAAAATATCACTTCAAACACAGACTAATAGCAAAAAAGTGAATGTGACACTTAAGAGTTTGAATAAAGATGGTGAAAAAACAGCTAATAGGGTGTGAATTTTATACATTTTCTCTGGAGTTTTTGGACAGGATAGGTATCAGCTCTTTTCAGAGGCTCAGGTCTACTCCTGCACGGTGCTCTTTGACATGAAGTGCAGCCCCTCCTCCTTCAGCCTGACCAACGCTGGCATGTAGATCTCCTTCATCATTGGAACCACCAGACCTTTACTACTGATTTCACCTACAGGGAGAAAACACCAGATATTTAAGTTTAAACTTCAGCTCAATAACATCAGGGACTCTGTCTTACAATGGGCACATACTGGCGCCATGTGCAACGTCTTTGCTAGTTTTAAACCAACGCAGATGTCATTTTCCCATCCAGTGTCTTAGTTATTTAAATAATAAATGTACTTGCGTCTATCTGAGCGTTTATGAGCATTTTGGTCCTTAAATGAAGAGCGGTCAGGCACATTGTTGGTGTACCGCTATCTTAGGCGGTTGAAAGCAACTGACCAATAAAAACGTGACTGTGTAGCATTTTAAGGTGGCAAGACAATAATGCGCACCTATACAAATAACAATAAAAAAAGATTAAGAATAAAACTAAATTTAAAAATAGGTAAAAATGTATCAATCTGCTCATTCTGCGGACAAGATCTATTTCCTCTGCAGTGATGCATTCTTTCCAGCTCATTGGCAAATCCATTGTTTTATTGGCAATCCACAAAGGTACAAGTACGCTTGGCTTTTAAAGGAAATTGCAAATGACACAAAAGTTTGGGCGCTACATGAAGATTTAGGTTAAAACTTCAGCTTGAACCTAAATCTTTATGATGAATTAAGAGACAACATACAACCCCTTTGAACCACGCATGTTACTTTGCATTCAGATTAATGACCGTTAAACTAGCAAAAGTGGATTATGACACTCCCAAAATGCACTTGTATAATGCACTTTAGATGGTACCCTGAGATCATTACAATACAGCCTCAACTCACACCTTCAGCATTATATTTGCTGTTCCATGGAGGATTTTGTGGAACTGATTTTTTTTCTTTTTCCTTAAATCTTTATTTATTAAAGCTCTAAAACACCAAATGTATCAGGAACAGTGATTTGGAAATACAATCACTTACTTAATTCACACAGCCCTGTAGATTTCTATTTCCACTGTCCTATTTTAATTTGATTTGGGTCTTTTTATGTCTACTTTTTCCACTTTTCATCCCGTTGTGCTTTTTGTTGTCTCAATGTATGCCCCTTTTTCCATTGTGAAAATTTAATTCACAATTGTCAGGCCTTGGTCCTTCACTAGCGGTTTTACGGGATTAGGGCTATTCAAAAGTACTAATACATTGACATTGATAGCGGAAACTTTTTTTGATGCCAATTTTAGAAATTCCATTTTCAAAAACTAAATGAATTACTTGCCTTTGCATTTTAGAAGAAGAGAGACTTTTCTATGGCTACAATGAACAATTGTCCAAGTTATTGTAAGGTAATATAAACTTTAGGTTACCCAAGATTAAACAAGTGATTTTATCTACATGGCTGGCTGCCTGAGTAAAGGCAACATATGTTGGCTCACTGACACTGAGATTTAATCCTGTTGTAAATGGAGCAAAAGTTAAGTGTCTTGGAACGAAAAGGTATGAGTGTGGATGTGGTGTAGGTATTGAAATCTGGCGCCATGTTTCAATGCTAGATACCACCAAACTGTGCCATAAAATTACCGAAATTGGGTTTCCCTACCCAAGAGATGGTAGTACTTTTACACACTGTACTAACAGTATTTTCACCACATATCTTCCCGTTACACTTTCTTCAAGTAAATTACTAAAATAAAGTACTGTGTTTGAAGATATTTTCTTAAATTGCCTACATCCACGCTCTCTCCAACATTTCTGATATCAGTTTAACTGCTCTTTGTTAGGATTCCTGTCTGTTCCCAGTGTGTTTTCCCCTGTTTAACCCCCGAATACCTTTCCTCCTGTGTCCTGTCATTCCCCTGTCTGTTTTTTCCCTCAGCAGTACCCTCCTCCAAGCACCGCCCACTACCGCACCTCTCCGGCAGCACAGCTGAGCGGCATTCCGAGCGATTATGCCGGCCACTATTTATACCCTGGTCTCCTGCCCATCCGGTGTCAGTTCGTCCGTTGCCTTCCTGTCAACCCGTCCAGTAAGTCCGTCCGTCTCCCGGTGTTGAGATTCCGATTCTGACTCCAACCTGTTTCCTGCTGTTCAGTGTCGAGCCACGGGCATCCACCTGAACGAAGAAGATTCCAGATCGTTCCTCGGAGATCATCTGCTGTAACTTGGCAATCCTGTGTCGAGCTATGAGTGTCACACAGTCGACCCTGCCAGTTCCGTCCAGTGTCGAGCCACGGGCATCACCTGCACGAAGAGACCTTCCAGTGTGTTCCTCGGAGATCCGCTGTCGAGGGTTTGGGCTATCCTGTGTCGAGTCGCGGACGTCACACAGTCGATCCAGCCAATCAGCTCGCTGGGGAGAAGTCTGGGGATTCCCCCAGCGGAGCATCGCCATTCGGCTACGTCACCCGGCCATGTGCCAAGGAGAGCCCCGGGATTCCCTCGGGTGGCGAGGCTCAGATTGAAACACAGACTCTTGGCGTGTATTCCCGTTTGCACTAACTGCCCGGGAAATAAAAGCCTGATTCCTAAGAGATTTTGCTGTGTTTCTGCATTTGGATTCGTTTATCCCCTCACATCATAACACTCTTTTTCTCCTTTGGGGGAGAAATGCTCACTTTTTCCAGAAGAATTCCCTCCAGGTCCATGAACTGGTGGATATGTAATGGTTCTTCACTTGTTCTGCCAATTATCTTCCCATGTTAGATCCCTCTCCTATTTCATTTAATTTCAAATTTGTAGTTGAATGCTTAGTAATAACGTCCATTTCTTGGTATCACGCCAAAATTATTCTTGTATTACTTTCCTTGTAACTTTTTATTACGATGATTCACACTTTTACTTTCTTGAAAGTAACTGAATGTATCTGTACAAGACTTGCATCCACAGATCATATTTTACTTTCAAAATGATAAAACTCTCCTTCTCCTTCAAAAACATACCAAACTGTCATTCCATTCCCTTGGTCATATTTGGCTGGTTTGAAATTGCAAATATGCAACCAATTGTAATTTTTGTACATCTTCTTGAATCTTGTAATATTATTTTGAAAGGCCAAGAAAAAATACAATTTTGTAGAGTGATGTCACTGACCTTCAAGAACCATACGAGCAGCAATGGCTGCTGGGTATCCTACAGTCTTGGCCATGGCAGAGAAGCCGTTGGGCTCGCCATAAACCACCAAGCTAATGTGTTTGGTCTCCAGCTCGCCAGCTGGGTGGCGAATCCCCACATCATTTCTCATGATGATCATGTCCCGTTCACCCTTATCTGACCACAAGAAGGAAGTGATTAGTTTATGTACAAGTATTACATTTAGTGCTTGTGTTCTTTCAGTAATAAATGAGCTCACCATAGGAGAGCTTGGCTTCCAGATGCTTTGTAAGAGAGGCCAGAACGGTGTCTGCGTGTGGCACAGATTCATCACTCAGCATCCCAAACCTGCACAGAGATACAAAAAAACAACACATTTTCCTCTATTAAATTACCTTTGCAAGGCCATATTGAAAGCTTTAAAGAATATTACTCCACTGTACTACCACAGCAGTGCTGCAACAGCAGCCCACGCATCCTTGGCTAAATCTAAAGAGATGAGCAGTTGCTTTTTGTGGCTGCTTTGCTGGTGAATTGAATAAATGAACAACATGTTACTGAATTTAGCCACGAGCATATTGGCTTTTTACCATTTAACGGCATAGATGGAATGTTTCCAACAGTTCACTTTTACCGTCGGAGGAATTTACATGTCAAAGCCAGCATTGCCCTCCCTCTTCTCTCCACTGCCAGGAGCGGAAGAACAATGACTGCACATGGCCTTGGTCTGAAGAGACCCTTGGAAAAGTGAATTTAAATTGAAGATCGTGCACGCTACACCACTTCAGGTGTCCTTGTAAGGGAGGGAAATGAAAAGTGTGCAGAAGAGGAGCGGCTTCAGCCTTGTTCTGAGCCCACCATGCACAGCACCACCACTAACTTCTGCCTCATCTACTCACACCGGAGCAGCACAAAAAAAAAGACATTCAAAGACAGAGTTACACAAGATTACAGGTTTTTTGCGGTTTCTTTCCACCAAATAAAATAATAGCATAATAGAAAATGTTTCCATTTTATGACATCTACATCCTGTCGTCACCTACGTGGGCTGCGTCTTCCTATACTTGACATTAATTGTTTTGACGGGCGAGCGTCTAATATTGTGTTGTAAATTCAGCAAGTAGCCGTTTCCGTTTTAATCGATAATAATTGATGAGGATTAAAGGGTGTCAATTTTATTAAAGCCCTTTTTAGCCTTTTAGTGGCAATGTGTGGTCAAGGTTAATTTGGCTATGGCCACTTTTGCAGAAGTTGGAGTGGGAATGTTTTCACTCTGAGCAGGGATATTGATTATCAGTTATATGACAGACAAATACATAGATAAAGAGACAGAGACAGAGACACTGACCTTTTTAACCAGGAACTAAGGGTATCGATGTAGAGTATAGGAGAAAACACAAGTAAAAACCTTAAAGACATTAACACGGGCTGAACACAAAGTTCTCTGCAGCTCTTCCAACTAATTCAACTGCTCTTTTATACAAAGTTAAGTCAGATATTCACTTTTAGCTTTTAAGCAGCAACAAATAGAAAAGGACAGCTAGTAGCAGCAATCCCACCGCAATTTCTTCAGAAATGGTATAGCCTTGTTTATATTTAATAAGCTGCGGATTCCCAATTATCACTCAGGGGGATGTCTTTCTCTGTCTCCATCTCTCTCCGTTTGTCTGTTTCTCTCTGTCTCTTTCTCTCTGTGTGTAGTTTAAATATTATAAAATGTGTGTAAGCATGAAAAGGAAAATATCATGCTACCCCCCTTTTGTAATAAGAGTTGAAATAGTAGTTGCTAACAGTCATTCTCCAGATGGTATCATGGGTTCCTTGATGTGCACTGAGAAATGTTGTTATGGTATTGAGGCTTAAGCACTAGATTTTAGAAGGTTCACATGGCACAATGGTTTAAGAGACCTTTTTTTTTTTTTTTCTCGGCACATGCCTGCTAGAAGCGTGTGAAACACTTCACTCACCATCTCAGGGTGTCCATCCTGAAGTCGTCCTGTCCGACGCATTCGTACACAGCTTCTTCAAAGGCATCTTGGGAGATAGAAGAAGACAATCCCATTTGCTGACAGAGGAGTTGTTTCTGTGGAGCAAAAGAAAAATCACTGCAAAGGTCTTCCTCTCTGTAGTTCCTCCGCCCAAATGCTGACCAGCACCTCTTTAGCTGCAAGGTTGATCTATCATCATTTTAGGATATAATGATATTTTTTCATCAGAGCTATTCAAGGCGTCTCTATTTTACTATAATTCCGTTTTCATTTATTCTGCTTCATTTGGATAGTGCATTGTGTAAAGCTATTCTTTGGTAGAACTTGTGCTTTTTTTTTTTTTTTTTGGAGTGAATGCAAATCAGTCATTCTAGAAAAAGCACAGCCTAAACTTTTGTACAGGCAGACGTGGCAACTGCATCTCTATATAAAACAAGAAAAAAAAAAAAAAAAACGATTGCGTACAGACTGTGATAGGTATAAATATGTTTCAAAACTGCACGTTTGATCAAAAGTAAATATCATTTCTACCCATCACTTAGACGAAGGAAGAACTGTGGCATTGCTGGGAAATGCTTATGCAATGCATTTGGGGAGAGAGAAGGGGGGCCAAATATTTGCACCGGAGCCAAAATCATGTTACGATGTTGTATGGTAATGCATCGTGGCCATCAGCTTAAAACTATGATTCCTTCAGACTGTCACCCAGCCACCTTTGCATCACCAGAGCTGCCAAGGGGAGAATGGGAGTTACACTAATCCGTCTTGCATTGCTTCACTGGGGTCAGGCATCCTTCAGACTAACTGCTAAACTAATGTAACCATCAGATCTGAATAGCTCATAAACAACTTTGGGATTAGCAAGAGATCACTAAAAGAAGGAGAAAGCGTGAGTGCTTTGAGCAGAACTAGTGTCCGTTTAAATGTACAGCAGGTAATTAGCAAAATAACTGGGTTGAGATGGAACAACGTCAAAGAAACACTATTAACCGGAAAAAAGACAATAAGTTTACTGCAGCTTGTCAAGCCTGTTATTGATATTGAAAACAGCTGAAGCAGCATTCTCACAAATAGGTTTATTTTTTGTATTTTTTTTTTTATATCTAATACAGGCTAATTATTTTATGTACTTTTTAATTTACATAATTTGCAGCTGTGTATTTTCAAACAGGGAAGGAAAACCCTGTCTTTGTATTTTAATTTGATCACAATCTGTGAGTGCTGGTGACATTTCACATGTGGCTTTGACCCTACAAATGAACATTCAACCCATTCTGTAGAGAATACATACATACATGTATGTGTATATATACACTGCTCAAAAAAATAAAGGGAACACTTAAACAACACATCCTAGATCTCAATGAATGAAATATTCCAGTTGAAAATCTTTATTCATTACATAGTGGAATGTGTTGAGAACAAAATAACATAAGAATGATCAATGGAAATCAAAATCATTATCCCATGGAGGTCTGGATTCAGAATCATACTCAAAATAAAAGTGGAAAAATTAGATCACAGGCTGATCCAACTTCTGTGGAAATTCCTCAAGACAAGTCAAAATGAGGCTCCGTAGTGTGTGTGGCCTCCATGTGCCTGTATGCACTCCCTACAACGCCTGGGCATGCTCCTGATGAGACCACGGATGTTCTCCTGAGGGATCTCCTCCCAGACTTGGATCAAAGCATCAGTCAACTCCTGGACAGTCTGTGGTGCGATGTAGCGTTGGTGGATGGAACGAGACATGAGGCCAGTACACCAGGAGACATGGAGGGGGCCGTAGGAGGACAACAACCCAGCAGCAGGACCACTATCTGCTCCTTTGTGCAAGGAGGAACAGGAGGAGCACTGCTAGAGCCCTACACAATGACCTCCAGCAGGCCACTAAGGTGCATGTTTCTGCTCAAACTGTCAGAAACAGACTCCATGAGGGTGGTATGAGGGCCCGACGTCCACAAGTGGGGCCTGTGCTTACAGCCCAACACCGTGCAGGGCGATTGGCATTTGCCAGAGAACACCAAGATTGGCAGCTTTGCCATTGGCGCCCTGTGCCCTTCACGGATGAAAGCAGGTTCACACTGAGCACATGTGACAGACGTGACAGAGTCTGGAGACGCCGTGGAGAACGTTCTGCTGCCTGCAACATCCTCCAGCGTGACCAGTTTGGCGGTGGGTCAGCAATGGTCTGGGGAGGCATTTCTTTGGAGGGCCGCACAGCCCTCCATGTGCTAGCCAGAGTTACCCTGACTGCCATTAGGTACCGGGATGAGATCCTCAGACCCATTGTAAGACCATATGCTGGTGCAGTGGGCCCTGGGTTCCTTCTGATGCGTGACAATGCTAGGCCTCATGTGGCTGGAGTGTGTCAGCAGTTCCTGCATGATGAAGGCATTGATGCTATGGACTGGCCTGTCCGTTCCCCAGACCTGAATCCAATCCAGCACATCTGGGACATCATGTCTCGTTCCATCCACCAACGCTACGTCACACCACAGACTGTCCAGGAGTTGACTGATGCTTTGATCCAAGTCTGGGAGGAGATCCCTCAGGAGAACATCCGTGGTCTCATCAGGAGCATGCCCAGGCGTTGTAGGGAGTGCATACAGGCACATGGAGGACACACACACTACGGAGCCTCATTTTGACTTGTCTTGAGGAATTTCCACAGAAGTTGGATCAGCCTGTGATCTAATTTTTCCACTTTTATTTTGAGTATGATTCTGAATCCAGACCTCCATGGGATAATGATTTTGATTTCCATTGATCATTCTTATGTTATTTTGTTCTCAACACATTCCACTATGTAATGAATAAAGATTTTCAACTGGAATATTTCATTCATTGAGATCTAGGATGTGTTGTTTAAGTGTTCCCTTTATTTTTTTGAGCAGTGTATTTGCCCACCCAGTCTTTCACAGTGATGAACCCATCACCATTTTCACTGCTGAGAGACTGAGAGATGTTTCCTTTAGCTTTACACAACTTTCCCAGTCTTTTGAGGACCCTGTCCCAACTGAAACGTGTTGCTTGCATAATTTGCATATATTTTTCATAGAACAATGCAATTTTTTAGTTTCAACATTTGATATGTTGTCCTTAGTTGAGTTTCAATTAATTATGAGTTTACATGATTTGCAAATCACAACTTTCTGATTTTACACAGTGTCCCAACTTTTTTTGGAAATGGGTTGTACATGGGTATCTAACATTTCATATCATAACCTTTAATGGGACTTAAATGGGGCTGAAGTTTATAGATGGGCTATTTGTCTGGGGTTCTTTTTGTATGTCATTTTCAAGAGAGTGACTGTTTTCAGAAAGACAAGGGGGAGGATTTAAAATTGCAGATTTGATTTCTGATGAACATATCCTAAATATGCAACACCGTATTTCCTTTCATCTCAAAAGGATAAAAGATGACAAACATTGTCTGAGGTAAACTCTCATCAATCTCAGAAGGCCTCAGCTCACTGCAGCCTTGATGCTGATAAGCAGCTATTGACATTAATAGACTCTTTCCACTTCCACAAGCTTTAAGTGGATGAGCTTCAAAACAGCCTGTTTCATTAAACGGGAAAAAACAGAGAGCAGTAAGAAGCTGAGTGCCCTGCTCAGAGGCTGCATTTTTAACCATTATAAATCTTCTTACCCAGGAAACCGGAGATGAAGTATGCTGCAGGATGGGGCTGGGTTCACTGTTGATCAGACCCAGTTTAACGAAACCACTCATGGCGTTTGAGAAGCCCTGTGGGACAGAACAGGAGGTTAAGAGAGCCACTGCGAACAAGAAACTGCAAGAGATTGGGTTTAGGCAGGGACATATTTTTTTTGTCTGAATACTTTTCAGAAATCAATACGTTTCACAATCTATTTTGTTTAAACTATTTTTCTTTCAGTTTAATTTGTATTCACAAAAACACATTCAGTGATTAAACTATTGTTTCCCCTGCCTCTGCTGCCACAGAGTCGTATCTCTCCTGTGTTATTTTACATGTCAAGACTCAGTTGAAAAGTCTTCATGTTATACCCATAACCTAATCAGAACTACTGTATGTTTCATACAGTCATGTGAAAAAATCCCATGAAAATTGTTGGCCTTTTTTTTTGGACAAGTACAAATTTGATCCTCATTGAAAGGTGAAAGGTGATATAAACTTTACCTTTTTCAACCATTTATTCAACCAAAATATCAATAGATGAAATATTATTCTGGAAAAGGAAGTACAGCCTTGCCTTAAGCTTGTGATGCCTCCTTCCACACAAATAGGTAGGTGTAGGTGTTTTATATACTTGTTTTCCACCAGCCACAATGGCTTGCTGACAAGTTACAAGATGTCTGAGGGTTTTTCTTTAAATTGCCCCACACATTTCAGTGGGATTCAAATCTATGCTTTTTTTTCAATCAGGAAAATCCTTCCCCAGCGTGACGCAGAAAAACTCATTCATGCGTTTGCTACTTCTAGGCTAGATTATTGTAATTCCTTGCTGTTAGGATGTCCAAATTACTCATTAAAAACCCTGCAGCTGATCCAAAATGCTGCAGCAAGACTACTGATGGGATTTAGCAAGAGAGATCATATTTCTCCAGTTTTAGCTTCTCTTCACTGTGAAATCAAGAATATAATTTAAAATTCTCTTGAAGACTTACAAAGCCCTACACGACCAGGCTCCATCATATCTTTTTTATTTCACTCTATTAATCCCCGAGGGGAAATTTCTTTACTAGAGCAGGGGGGAGCTGCTGCAACAGGCTGCCAGTAGCGCGGCGCCAGGTAACCTGACCTGAGATGCATGTTTTTGGATGATGGGAGGAAGCCGGAGAACCCGGAGAGAACCCACGCAAGCACAGGGAGAACATGCAAACTCCGCACAGAAAGGCACAGGACCGGATTCGAACCCGGAACCTTTTTGCTGTGAGGCAACAATGCTAACCACTGCACCACCGTGCCGCCCAAATCTTAGTGCCGCCCTTAGAGATCTTATAGAACCATATAATCCCAGCAGAGCACTTCGCTCTCAGTACACTGGTCTACTTGTGGTTCCTAGAGTTTACAGAAGTAGAATGGGAGGCGGAGCTTCAGTTTTCAGGCTCCTCTCCTGTGGAACCAACCAGCTCCCAGTTTGTGTTCGAGGGGCAGAAACCCTCTCTAGCTTTAAGATTAGACTCAAAACGTTCCTTTTTGATAAAGCCTATAGTTAGGGCTATAACCCTTAGTTATGCTGTTATAGGCCGAGGCTGCTGGGGGACCTCGTTACATGCTGAGCTTCTTTTCTTTCCTCCTACTCTTTAACTGACTCATACCTCACCATCCTTTTCTCTCCCATAGCTTTCTCTTATTGTCTGTTGTCTCCATTGAGTTCCCTCACTCGCATAGTTTCTGTTCTTTCTTTTGCAGATGTCCCGTCATGGAGCTGCATGTCTCTGCCCTGCGCTTGTCGTCTCAACCAACAGTTCTTCTCTTCTATCTCTATGCTGTCCTTTTCTCTCTCTGCTCTCCTCTCACCCCAACCGGTCGAGGCAGATGGCCACACACCCCTAAGCCTGGTTCTGTCGGAGGTTTCTTCCTGTTAAGAGGGAGTTTTTCCTTCCCTCCAGCTCCAGCTTTTTCTCCCTTAAAGAGGAGTTTTTTTCCCTCTTAGCTTATGTGGGAATTGTTGAATTGTTGGGTTTCTCTTGTATTGTAAAGTCTTGCTGTAAGGACTTTAATGTGTTAAGTGCCATGAAATAACCTATGTTGTGATTTGGTGCTATATAAATAAAGTTGAATTGAATTGAATTGAACCTGTGCCCAGCTTGAGAGAGCTCCTGTGTGTCGCTGAATGTGTGCATTTCAGACTGAAAGATAACATGTTCTGCCTCCATTTATCCATTCGCTACAATATGTTGGATTCATGTTAATGTGTATTTAAAGACATTTAAATTTGTGGAAAAAAAATTGGGGCAAAAAAAAAGAAAGAAAAATTGTCTAATCAACAAAATATTTCACAGACCCCCTGCAGTACCTGCAGAGGTCTTCAACAGGGGGTCCACGACCCCCGCAGTCACCTGTTGAAGACCTCTGCCTTAAGAAAACAGTTTTGAATTTACATGGTATTTAAAAAAAAAATCTTCATCTTGACTAATCTCATTTTACATCAATTGCTTACTTTTTGGGTTTTCCATTGCCTGTGGATGGTATGTGGGACTTTCTACTATCACCATGTCGGGGTTTCTAGCAAGCTGAGCCGATATTAAAAAGGTGACATCAAAACACTGCAGACAACAAGCTTCCACAGTTTGATGGCCACTACCTCTCTACAGAGGAGCAAGATTGGAAGGGTGTGTCCTGTCCCTTCTTTACTGGAGCACTGGGTCGCGACTCAGCTTATATCAATTAACTTAAAGGCGGCGCTGCCACTTCTCCGTGGAAGAATTGCAGCGGATGGGTCGAACGTCTCCTCACCTTTCACCTATTTTCGCAGCAAGTTGTTTCCAGGAAACAGTCCACCCTGCTTACTATACTATACTACTATAACCCTTGAGAGCGGTGGCAAAGTTTCACTTTCACGTAAGCTGAAAGACCAGATAAATAATTGGCTGCTGAGTTCAGATTAGTTCGTAGCGTTTATTCAAACTGGTCAAACTCTGCCTGCTGAGTTAGACATTTTACATTATTTTTATTTTTTATTTTTGTAAAAAACTTTTTTGTACGTATGTTTTGTCCTTCACATAAGTTCAAGAATCGTTCGTACTGTCTGCTCGGTGGGTGTGTTGCTGGGGACCAAAGCTGTGCACTGGAGATTTTAGAGCGCTTCGGATGCGCCAAAAGTTTGATAATAATAATTATGTGTTGCATTTCTGGATCATAAAAGCCCCTGACTGGCAACCCTAGCTATGTGAAGCACACTGGGCGGAGCCTCAATTAATCCTTAGTTGCAGCACTAAACTAAACTGATCTGCTCAGAAAATGTCACAGGTTACTGCAGAAAAGCCAACAACAACATAACTCAAGTAAAGCTGAAAATCCATATTATCAAATTATTAGAAATGGTCTGTCGTAATTCAGAGTGTAGATAAGTAATTTTGAGAGAACACAATATATTTGAAAGGCACTTGTGTTTGCATATTCAGTGTGTGTGTGTGTGTGTGTGTGTGTGTGTGTGTGTGTGTGTGTGTGTGTGTGTGTGTGTGTGTGTGTGTGTGTGTGTGAATATGGCACCTTAAAGCGCAGTGTTCCTCTGATGAGTGTGTGTGCTGTCTGGATGCCGTAGGGCTCGGCGTAATTGGTGCTGTCGCGGTTTGGAAATCCCTCAAGGTTGAAACCCGGAAGAAAATCCATCGGTTTGGTGGAATCCATCAGCGATCCTCCAGGAGGGATACTCACCACCTCCAAGAGAAATAAACACACACTCATAGTGTTGTTTCCTCTTGTCAGAAAGCATGGCAATTCATTTTTTCACAAAAAAAAAAAAGAAAAGAATGTTAATCATTTTCTGGTTCTTTGAGGCTTCCTTACCTTGTTGTCCTTGAGGAAGATAGCTGGGCTGATGGTGTTCAGGAGGACACCATATGGACTCCAGCTGAATTTGTAGCGAAGTGGATTGTCTGAACACTCAGGAGCAGGAAGACCACCACAAAAAGAGCTGTACGACTCCACCTGAACAACATCATTAAATATTGTCAATTAATGGTAAATACTTTTTTCTAGAAATTGGGCTTGGAAAAAAAAAGCAGTCTTTCCGCTTTAGAAGTGTTTGGTTAGCCCCATTTAACCTGTTTGAATTTTTGAAGCCTGTGTTTTGCAGACAAAGAAAATAAATTAGTAACAACTTCATAGCACCCCTCGACATCTTCACGGCAGAAATGAGAGGGTCTAAGAGTTTATCAATAGTGAAAATTAGCAGAATTACCACAATTCACTATAATAATTATAATTTTGTTTCCATTCACCTAAATTACTTGAAACTAAGAAGCATTGTGTTTTCATTACCTTAGAAAGAGCCCTTAATATCTACATAAGGAGCAGGTCCCTTCACAGCCACCATAGATTATTTTACATGTTTGGAAAGGTGGAAGTGAGTCATGGAGCTGGCTGCAATCTGCAATTTATTGCTAGTTGCCTCTAAATCCCACTACCTGCTCTTTGCAAGAACTATGGATAAAAAAAACAACAAAAAAAAACAGTGAATATACGTAAAGAGTGACATTACCGTTACAACACAGATCACAGTCTGTGATTGCAATATAGAATACAAAGGCTATACCTTCTGGAAAAGTATGTTTTATTGCTTCTTAAATAATATCATGGGTGTTTGAAAGTCATGTAATCTAACACTATGATTAAACTGACACAGAGAAGCTGCACTATTAGTAGCTTAATTTTCATGATGGGACCACATTTTCCAGAAAGCCCATCACGTCCTGATTTTCCTTCTTTTTTTTTTCCCGGACAGCTTGCTTTAATGATGAGAAGAGATGTTCGAGAGCCTTGATGACTTTACAGTCACCAGGGTTATTTCTGCAAATAAAGCAAGTTTTGTTTGAAAAAAATGAGATTGGTTGAATTTGCATCAATTATCGCAAGATTGCAATTTCCTGGAGGCATTGTTAATTGCCGTTTTGTGATTCATGTCAATAAAATTGCAAAAATTTGAAAAATCTCAGATAGATGATCTATATTGTTATAGCAATGACGTTATAGCTAAGAATGCCTATGTCTGGATAAAAACCTGTGTGAAGTTCAGTAGTCGAGAACATGTGGACTGTCTGTCAGTTTATGGATCAATGGATAGATCCAATTGAAAGAAAGCCTGTGTCTATGTCTGTGTCATCACCTGACACATACGCACACACACAGAGCATGTGCTGACTCACAGTGCAGCCGTCAGCTTTGGCCTGGTCGATACACTCCATGGCCAGCATGTGGTCAATACCCGGGTCCAGCCCCATCTCATTCACAATGGTGATACCTGCTTGCTCCGACACACACACACACACACACACACACACACACACACACACACACACACACACACACACAGCGTAAATACACATAAAATGTTACTCTTAGATAATGTGTTTTTCATGTCTATATACCTTCATTATTATTCATATTATTTTCCAATGTACTATTTTTAATCTAACATTTCCTTCCAACTTCACCTATTTACATTTATTTTACATTTTCTTATGTTCTCATGTCTTCTCATCATTTTGATTTTACATCCAGAGTTTGCTTTTGTTTACATTAACGACATAAAGGGGCCTAATTCATATATGTCTGTGTGTAATATCGTTAATTGATGAATTCATACATAATTAAAGCCACTTTCTGACCAGTGGTGTAAAAACGGTAGCAGAAGCAAGACATTTCAA
This sequence comes from Brachyistius frenatus, assembly GCF_029030835.1. Taxonomy (NCBI): domain Eukaryota; kingdom Metazoa; phylum Chordata; class Actinopteri; family Embiotocidae; genus Brachyistius; species Brachyistius frenatus. The sequence goes on along the minus strand of NW_027210796.1, from coordinate 465,333 downwards.
GTCAAATGCATTGTTTTTGTTTTTGAAATGAATGGTAAATGGTCTGTACTTGTATAGTGCTTTATCACCTTTCGGTCTCAAAGCGCTTTAACATGGTTTTCCCATTCACCCATTCATGAGACAGATCACCATGCAAGGTGCTGCCATCAGGAGAACATTCACACACTGATGGAACAACATCAGAAGCAACTTAGGGTTCAGTGTCTTGCTCAAGGGCACTTAGGCATGTGGACAGGGGGAGCTGGGGATTGAACCACCAACCTTCTGATTGGTGTGCAACCCACTCTACCATCTGAGCCACAGCCTCCCCATGAAATGAAAATGGCAGTGAAGTATTAATAAATCTAATTAAAGCTGTGTGTGTTTTGTTGTCACCTGCTCTGCAGCTCCTTCATGGCGGGACTTAGGTAGCTGGCTGTCACCATGTTCACCTTCCTCCGAATGCAGTGTTTGGCGATGAGTGGGTGAAACGAATAGGGCAGCATGCTGAGGAGCACAGGGAGGAGATGATATTAGAACAGATGGATGATGACATCATCTTAAGTGGATTAATGATAGTTCAGCATAGTCTGATGGTGTGGGGCTGATTTGCGTGCAACCCCACACAATGGAAGAAAACTGGTTTCAAAATAATTGGCACCATTAAATTGAAACTTTAGCGAACCTAAAACTAAAAAGGAAATCGTTCTATGTTCAACTGCTGGTATAGTATTATTCTTAAATTCATTAGAATTAACCAACTTCCCCTCAAATATTGAAATATTTTAGGGGATATATTCACATTGAAAAAAAGCAGTTCCACAGGGAAAAGATGACTTGTTGCAAATCATCACTTGTAAATTAACATCCCATTGAAGGCTGATAGCGGTTGTAAGGTGGTCAGTTGGTTTTAAAGTTATATAACTAACCGCATGCTATTTATTAAAATTGGTAATATTGCCTCTAAGGCTAAGGAACACACACCTGCGTGGTGCGTGCGTTACCTGTTGCTGCGTAGCGTCAATTCATTTTGCCGTCCATATTAATGTATGAGATAAGACACAGTGCATCTTTTATAAAAATGAACAGATGCCTATTTTGCATGCGTGCCCTGTGCAGTTCCCAGCTAAAATATACAGGGCAGGGGTGGCGCATTGTATCGTTTACGACACTTTTAGCTCGACGCCTTATATCATTGAAGTGGAAACACACCCTACCACAGCAGTTGGTTAAAGGAGATCTTAAATCATATAAAACATGAAAAGATCCGATTCTCACTCAGAGGCTCCAATGGCCCCTTCGAAGAGACCTGGAAACCTTTTATAGACTACTTTAACGAGGCTACAATGGTAAATGATAAATGGTCTGCACTTGTATAGCTCTTTATCACCTTACGTTCTCAAAGTGCTTTGTGTGTGTCGAAAACCACATGCTTGCTTTTTGGTTACAACTCATCAACTGTTGGACCCCCAAAAAATATTATAATGATGGCCGTTATCTGGACCTACAGCTGCAGCACCATAGCTAACAGGCTGGTGACATGCAGCCGATGTGGATACACACACTCTCATCCATGCCGCAGCACGTGAAAAGTAACGCACACGCCAGGCAGGCAGTGTGTTCCAGGCCTCACCCTGTTGTGTTCCACAGGGGTCTATTTTGGGGCCTGTACTTTTTTCCATTCTATCATCAATGATATTTGTTCCCGTATGAAACATTCATATGTATGCTGATCATACAGTCCTTCATTACTCTGCTATTTCCTCTGAGATTGCAATGTGCAGACTTGTGGTCTAATTGCAACATACCCTTATTGATCTGAAATTACTTTTAAATGCAAACAAAACAAAGACTCTGCTATTTCCACCCAGTAAATCTAATGTTCCTTCCCTCTCTATTAACATCCTGGAAGATGTTACGATTGAGTTTGTTGATACCTATTTGTATCTCGGTATTTAGTAGGATAAAAAAAAAAACTTATAATACAGCATCACATTGAAACTCTAATTAAGAAACCCAAGTTTACTTTGGCTCCCTTAGATTAAAATCGCCCTTTGCTTAATTTTCACGTAAACATTTGGTCACGCGTCAGTTCCTGTCTTAACAAGATTATAGAGATACCATTATCAGATTTGCCTGTCTGTCCACTTTGGACTTACTTGATCCTCTTTATCATGCTGCATTGAGATACATTTTAAACTCAAGCTACAGGACAGCACACTGTGATCAGATGTTCTTCATTTAGTATGCTCAGGATGCAGCACAGGTTTATTTTAATATACAAAGCTAATTCTTGGCAGATCACCCATCTACTTATGTTCTTAGTTTGTTTATCTTTAAAGGCGGCACGGTGGTGCAGTGGTTAGCATTGTCGCTTCACAGCAAAAAGGTTCCCGGTTCGAATCCGGTCCTGGGCCTTTCTGTGCGGAGTTTGCATGTTCTCCCTGTGCTTGCGTGGGTTCTCTCCGGGTTCTCCGGCTTCCTCCCATCATCCAAAAACATGCACCTCAGGTCAGGTTACCTGGCGCCGCGCTAGTGGCAGCCTGTTGCAGCAGCTCCCCCCTGAGAGCCCCCCTGCTGTAGTGAAGAAATTTCCCCTCGGGGATTAACAAAGTGAAATAAAAAAAATACAATCTTAGATCCAACAATGGGTTAAGCTTAGGTGCAGCTTGTGAAAATTGAGACAGGAAAAATCTTATCCTTGGTCTTGGAATGACCTGCAGGCTAGACTAAATCTAGCCTCTCCAACTAGTTTTGACAAAAGCCAACAGCAGTTTTTAACCACACGTTCTTGCTGTAATGTATAGTTCATTTTGTCACACTAAATTTAAATTCTTTTCTGATGCATAGACACAGACAGAATGTAATTGATGTGCCCTTGGCATGTAACTTGCTGCCGAGGTCAACATTGAAAAAGAGATTTTTATCTCCACAGGTTAAATTAAGGTTAAATAAATAGACACATGTAATGTTTAAGAGTTATAATTTTTGTCCTACAGTGCAGTGCTTACTGTACCTGATGACCACGTCATGGTCTTTGATCAGAGAGTCAAGGTGTCCTTCCTGGCTGCTAGCATCCAGTGTGACGGGGATAGTGTTGGGATATTTGGCTGCCAGCTCCTCTGCCTGCTTCAACAGCGCCGACGCTGAACACAAAGAAGAAAACACAGTCAATGTCCTGCTACTGTGCCCTTGGGTGTTCTTTGCTGCCACACTATTAAAATATTAGACAGAGAAAACAACTTATTTATGATTCAGCTTATTCCTAGTGCCTTATCAACTGTGAAGGTACAAAATGTAAAATTTGTCTGGGGGGTAGTGCCAGAGGTAAGCTCATGACATTTACGCTGGCACAATCCTCATTACAAGTTAAAGGATTTAAATTCTGAGGAGCAGGAATTGGACATTAGATCTATGGTGGTTTCAATAATAACTGGATTCCCAGTAAATTTTAAAGAGCTTAAAAACCTATTTTCTTAATCAGCTTAAAAATATTTAGTTAGTCACATACGAGCTTTCTGTCGGTGTTTTCAGTGCTTAAATTTCCTAGCGGCGGTACACGGCTGTTAAAATAGGACCTCTGATTTTCTTCTTTCTTTTTTTGGGGGGGGGAGGACAGAAGAAGAGACTAAAGGAGGAGATGACTCTGTCTCATAAAAATCTAACTTTATATCATTTTACACTACGCCCGCTTCATATCCAGGTCAATTCACACACCTGTGAGTAAAGCATATAAACTGATAATGTAATAATAGCATGCATGCAATTTTTTGTTTCTCTGCACGTACACGTGCTTCAACTCCACTGCTACAACTTCATCCTACTGGAATACTGTTTGTATTTTCATTTTGTCTTTCTCACTAGTCTGAAGTGGAGTGGGATCATTTGGGAGACGGGGATGTCATGCACTTAAATGTGCCAAAAAGGTTTGAGCAATACTTCACTGTAAAATGTGAGGACAGCTGTAGGGTGTCAAGGGTGTAGGGTGATGATGCCAAGCCACTATTAATTGAACATGAACCACACTCACAAAGTCCCAATGAACCATATTAGTTATTTGTTTAAAATTATTACTAAATAATTTAGAAAATCAGCATTAATTCTAAATAAAAGTTCAAATCATAAAAGGCAATTATCTTTCTCCCACTACCACAGGAACAAACTCAAATCTCAACTACTGCATGTGATCCCATAATTGAAAGTGTGGAACTTGGGTCACATGACACGAGACTGTCCTGCTTGGTCCTGAAGGTTTTGAGACATAGTTGACTCATTAGTCAACATTTGAGCATAGATTGCGTTATTGCATATATTTAAAATATTTACATTATTTAAAATGTAAAAAGCTTTTCAATGTTTCTGTGACAAACTCACCCACAGTGACCTGGGTCTTCTCATCCCGAGTCAGATACTCAACGACGGGTCCAGAGACGTACCCTGACCCCAGCAGCAGTACTCGCTTCATGCCAGCATTCTTCATGATCTGAGCCTTCTCCCTGAAGGACAGGCATGCCGAGTTAGAAACCTGTTATCATAACACTTCAGTCAGGTTAAGTGACAGTGTTTCCGTTTAACAGGCTGGGATCAGATTTATGAAATTTGGACAATGTCAGTTTCTAAAGATGGAAGCAACACAGGGAAAGTCAGAATTTAAAAAAGTGAATAATTCCTGTGTTCATTAAAGATGACAGCTGTTTCGGTGCCTGCAACTGCATCATTAATGTTCCATTTCAGTATTTACAACTAACTAATTGCATTCCTTATTTAACTATCAGTCAAAACCTAAAAGAGTTTCTATTGGGTCAATTCTTCATCCAACTAGACAGTTGGATGAAGAATTGACCCAATTCACTCACAACACAGAAGGAATCGAACTGTGATGCTTCCTTCTGGTCCTTAAAACTGGATGAATGAATTGGAACCAGTCTAATCATCCACCAGTGTTACAGTCTTTCTGGCTAAAACATTCAGGCCACTCAACTTTGACTCTTTACACATTTTGTTTTTAAATCAAAAAGCAACCAATACAGCATAATTTTAGCCTGCATTCAGTTAAAAGTTTCTCTTGCCAATCTTCAAAATGTATAACTTTGGATTAAAAAAAAAAAAAGTGACAAAATGAAATCATTGTTAAGTTATTTTGTGAACAATGTCAGTGTTACCATACTAAATGTGACCCACTTACAGCCCAGAAGTCACAGCATCAGTAAATTGAAAGTTTTTTTTTCCTGCAAAGTCTTTGAATTACGTAGTGTGCAATAACTTGAATCCTGAAACTTTAGCCAATAAATGTGTACTTTTACTTAACTTTTCCATTAGCAGTCCTTGTTACCAGTTGTGGTACAATACAACAAATCTACTTTGACAAAAATGTGTTTTAATAGTGCAATTAACACGTTTAAAGTTACCCACAGCTTAAAAACATCTTTGAAAGAATGCAGCTCAAAGTACAATGGTTTTAACTTTTTGTTGTTTTGATGGATCCAATTTTGATACATTTGTCTTTATCCTTTAATAAATGAATTACCATTTGCCTGTGAAAATCTCAGAAGGATGAATGTAAACATCTGTGTTGTAACAATGCTACGTGTACACAGTCAAAGTGGCAGCAAAACTAACAATTACTAAGTGACTGATGAGGATCTGGACTCAACCGGGAGGAGAGGAAGAGGAAGGCCAGCAGGGATGGGCGGGAAGAGCACAGGGAGAAAATCATCAAAAGAACATCTTGAAAATAATGTTTGTATGAAATATCCGTTTTAAAATACCAAATGCCTGAAAACCACATGTCTGATCAAAAGTAAAATGGTTTGTCTCGTGACGTCCACATCTCACAATTACTTTGAAAATGACTTGTGGCCATAAGTAAAATGTTTTTTGGTGTGCCATCAATTTATATGCAAACTATAGTTAATATCAAATATTTTACATTGCTATTTTGTTAAATATTTAACTTTTAGTCATAATTGAAAGTCAACTAAAAAATTACATTTGGTTAATATGTATTAAGAATGAAGAATTTTGGTAACCTAAAAGCAATACTAAAAAAAATAATCATAATAATCAAATAATAATCACTTGGATATTAAAGACAAAGAAAGATAGATAGATAGATAGATAGATAGATAGATAGATAGATAGATAGATAGATAGATAGATAGATAGATAGATAGATAGATAGATAGATAGATAGATAGATAGATAGATAGATAGATAGATAGATAGTCAATACCAAACTTAACAAAATTACTTTCTAATTAAGACATCTGACTTTATGAAGAAATATATGTGAAATGTTTTCTGAGCATCAGGGCTGTATCCAACGTTTGTAACAACTACATATATATTGAATAAAATGAAAAAGTGGTAAATATTACAGGAAAAAAAAGTTTAGAATCTGACAATGCATTCACAGCCAATTTCTGTTTTCAATTTACAGTGTCCTTAACAATGCATAATATAATGCTCAGAAAGTACTGAGGAGTGATCAGTCTTTTAAATAAACTGAGAGTTCTTCTTCAAACAACTGTATTCATTTGCTGCATGGATTCTGTGTGCATGCCAGATTATCTTTACACAAGAACAACAATAACACCAGCATTATAATACTAATAGAGGCATCACCCAGAGTATCCTGTGGCATTAATATGCCACCACCAGCTACAACCAACCCCCGCCAAATCCCCCAGGAGTCAGACCCGTGGACTCGTTAGCTGTGCCCTAATTAGAAGCGACATTGCATAATGGCAAAAGTCGCAGCGTGACTGACTGGAGGTCCGCATGGCACTTGTCTTCTTAATTAAAAAAATAAAAGATAGTTGTTCTCTCAGAAGGATTTCTCCCCAAGTTTACATATCTTAAGGAGCCAAACTTAATCAAAAGGATTAAGATTTTGGTGGCATGGCTTGTCTGGAAAAATGATACTTAGGATCAGTGAGGAAGAAATGTAATCAAGTCTTAGAGATGGCCTAAATATGTGTGATCGGAACATTTCTTGAGGATCGACTCTCAAGACAAGGCTGAAATCTCTTTAATTAAGTTGTTAATAGAGCTACATTGAGCCTGATTGTTAATGATCCACAAAAAAATATATCATTACTGTTATGGTTTAAGGAGTCACAATAGATTTTATAGGCACATTAAAATGTTTTTCAGTGCAATATTCACTGAAGTTAGAGAAAAGCAAGAAAATAAGAAAACTGCATAATCAATCCACACTATATAGCCTGCGAAAAGTATTAAATCAGATTGAAAAGATAATACTGAAGAAATTAATGTTGAGTGGATTTTCATGAATTGCAATGAAATGATAACCATGCAAATGAATAATTTCTAAAAAGTCTGATTTTAGAGAAATCAAATACGCTGTTTTAAACAAAACCAGAAAAGATGGATTTAATCTCTCAGTTGAGTATGGAGATTTGTCTAAGACCCAGAGTTTACCACAAAAATTGGAAACAAGGAAAAACTGCTAGCTCCTTTGTTAAAAGTTAAAAATCCTAGTAATATTAGTAAGACTGACATATGAATTACTAATCATTCAAAGTCTGTCTCGAATGAAAAACATGTCCTTGTTCCCACAGTTGAATGTTTAAACTTTATTGTGCTGAATGATGTACATGCACCGTCTTCCAGGTTTAACTAGTTTCATCATAATCATCTGCAAAAGAGGGTTGGGAGGATCTTCTATGATCATTGAAAATATAATTTTAAGGGCCTATGAGCATGTTTTGTGTTGCAACTCTATCTTAGTCTGATGCATCTTTCACAAGTACAATGAAACCTAAAGCGTCCAAAGTGCATACACTAAGAACGGACTTTTCTGTGAAGTATGAGACAGTTTAGAGAACATTTTGAAATGAAATATATTTGCATATAAATAATTCAGACATTTTTAAAGTGAGAGAAGGAGTAGATGTTATTTAAGGGATTTTTAGAAGATAATTGGTTTTTTTTTGTGTAGAAACCATGAGACAAAAATTATTGTTCAAAGTAGAGTATATTATATACATCTTATAACATGTCTGGCAGGACGTTTTATTATCAAAAGTACAACTCTGTCAATACAATATTTGATCAAATAACTTTTTTTTTCTAGTTTTTCACATTGCCAAATCATACTTAGAGTAGAGTAGTACATGCTTAACATTTTCTGAGGATCTGGGTTGGAGCAAAAATTTTGAACTCTACCTGCATAAAATATTGTATATATTGAAAAAGTGGTACTTTAATGAAATATTAGCCACAGGGTGAAATGTTTAGATTCACACATTTACAGCCAATTTCTGCTTTCAGTTTACAGAGTCAAAAAACTGGAAGTGTCTTTAACAGTACTCACTGTTAAAAACAGTACTGTCTATTTAGTGCTCAGAAAGCACTGAGGTATGACCTCTGAAAGGCATGCTACAAGTGGCTGGGGACTGACATGTCTCTCCACAAAATCTCAGTACATATGACTGTTGTTATATTATGTTGTTCACCTAATATGACAAAACACCAAAGTTGGCCATTTTATTTAATTTATTTTACATATTTGTAGTGTTTTTTTAAACATATGAAATCAGATACACAATGAATAGCTTCATTTAATTATCTGTATCAACAGTATTTGTTCATTGCGTTCATAATCTTTGCCAGTCATAATGGCTTTGAACCATTTCGCCAGTTTTGTTGACACGCTGTAGTCCTATTTCGAAATAAAACATTTCTCAGAAAATCCTGATATATTTGATTGACCGGTTTGGAGTGTTTTAAAGGTTGATATTTTTTTTTCTCTCTTTTGATGGTGGGAGGCTAGCAGTTTGCTCACAGTTCCAGTCTTTGTGATAGGCTACGCCTAAGTGTCTTGGACCCATCTCTGTAATGGATGCAGAAAAATTGAATTGCCATTGATCTCATTTGGCTCCAAATTTAAAAAATGCATGCTAAAACAAGGCGAGACAAGACGAACTGATGCGACACAACGGGTTAAGGCGTTTTTTGTAAAAAGTGAGAAGAAAAGATTGTTTCTACCGCTCGATGCCCAAGGGCAAACTCCCAGCTTCTGCAGTTGGCTAGCAACGGTGGCCTATTAGCACGCAGGCCATGCAAGGTGTTAATGCCAACACCAGAGGGTAGCACTGTGCAGGAACAACCACAAGGTGACAGTTAGTCACTGGGACTCCAGCTTTAAGCACTGCTGGCTAGAGGGTGCTAAAACATGACAAACTGCAATGCTACAAAAAAGAGTTAAAGACTGGAATAACAAAACAGGATACTAAAAAGCACAAATATTTCAAAACTTTTAGTGAGTTATTAAACTGTGACTAATGACCTCTGCAGTTTCGAAAGCTAGCTTTTACAACATAAGAAACAAATGGCAAATGTTACCTGTCTCGTAATCTTTACACATTTCATCCTTAGTTTGGTTGCAATAACTCACAGATGGAACAGGTGTGTACCAAAGTAACATTTTGAAAGTTTTTATGAACATTTAAATGAGAAATATTCCAAATTATCAACAAATACAAACACAAATATCAAACATTCTACTGAGACCATTTTAAAACCTAAAATTGACACCAAATATAGCTAGTAACAGTTCATACATACTGAATACAGTTACAGTCCAAAAGAATCGTACCTTCTTTCTCGAAGTTTTTCAATATACTCAAACTTTGGGGTTAATGCTCCATTAGAGGTGATGACAGCCTTGAGGGATGAAAAAAATTTAAAAGGTGGCATCAAATCTCACAAAACTCCTCATTATTTCAATTTTCTCCACAAAAGTAAAATAAATCTTACAATATATGAATAAAGATAGGAGGTAATGAAGGCTGTGGATGTGTGAATGGTCTTCTGTCTCTAAAATGCTTCTGCATGGCAAAAGCAGCGTTGGCTCATGGTCATCCTATTATTTAGAGCTATCTGACATGCCAAACTGAAATACATAACTAATCAGAATTAAATATAACTAGAAGTCATGACCTAGAGAATAGTCACATTATCCAGTAGAGCCCCGAGTCTGTATGTTAAGTAACACTTGTTTTAAAATGACACATATACTCAACATATTACTTGCTTCTAATTCAAAATGCAGGTATATTAAATGTCAAATTATACAGAGATAATAAAGACACATGAATTTGCTGCTCATTTATGCACACATCAGCTGGAAATCAATGGGTAAATTGCTAAATTAGAAATTTAAGATATATACTTCTATAGCAAATCCAGTGATACATTTTTACTACAACTCCCCTTAAGCTACTTACATCTCTGACTTGCGGGCTGAACTCCTCTTCCTCCAACAATCTGGTGGCGTCTGAAGGCAGCTGGTAATGAGAGAAATTTACCAAAAATAAAGAAACTGACGAGAAAATTAGTCATGGCTGTCAGGGACTTTTTATTCACCATGTGAAACCTGTCACAGCTCTCTCCCAGAGCAAGCTCAACCGAAAGCCCGGCACAAGCAGAAAGCACCAGATAGAGAGACAGAAACCCAGCTGCATCGCCAGGTTGTCTCCTTACTTTAAAATCAGATGTCTTACCATCTCCCAGATGTATGGAAACAGCCGGTCTCCAAAGTACTCTGTGGCTTCAATGGGGAGCTGAGCAGGAAGGTTGTCAATGGAGCACATGAGGATTCCGTTTCCCTCCACACTACCGGGACCACAAACAAAATATTGCTTATTGATTGATACCTTTAGTACATTGCCAACAACTACTCATCCTGTAGACCGTATTGACCATATTCTGTGTTGTTTACACTTACATGACACTCACTTGTTATATTAGGTAGTCGTAGTTCAAGTTACTGCAATCTTGCAATAAATCCTGTCTTCATGCAGGTTCTAATGTGCAGTTTTTTCTTGAGACTGTTTTTTTTAGAATGTTGACTCAGCATTATATCATTCTTATGAATCGTGTTGTGTTTTGTGATATTGATTTGTGTTTCCATTATTTTATCTACCCCAGAGACTATATTCAGACACGTATGACATGAAAGCTCCCAAGAAGTGTCTTATGCTGTGTACCAAACACGAAGCGAATTACTCCCGCGGAGCGAATAGGGATGAGCGATTACAGCATTATCTGTATCTGTATCTGTTAAACCAACTAAATTATCGGTATCCGTACTCGGGTGGGGCGGGGCTCAATCCGGGAGTGGGCAGTGCTAAAACCAGAAGCGGTTGCAAAGTAACTGGAAGTTGCTTATTGATATGGGTCGTTTAGAAATCGCTAAATGTATTCTTTATTAGAAAGATATTTAAAGAAGAGCCCCAGAATTGAGCTTCAGAGCAATGTTTTTAATCACAAGAGCAAGAGAACTATTTACAGACCAGGTTTTATATATATATAAAAGTTGCTATATTTATTGTTATTGTTGAAAAATGTCAGGCTCGTCATATACAATTTTTTATAAAAATAATAATATACTTTACTTTGTATTTTGTTCAGCAAATAATGTGTGTGTCTGTGTGTGTGTGTCTGTGTGTGTCTGTGTGGGGGAGGGGGGTTATTGTTTTATTAAATAAACTGATGGTAGGAAGCTGGATGATTTATGCAGACAGTCCACATTGAAATATGCATTCAGCCTAACACTATGTTCTCACTGAAAGCGGTCAGCTGAGTGAAGATATCTGAACGAGGTAGGAGCGGGCCGATGGGAAAAAAAAAAAAGGACATACAGAGGCAAACCGGCAGAAGCAGAGTTACGAGTAATTCGGCTGAAGATATTTTAAAGAAACCTGATTGAAACAACGCAGAAATGAATCAACGCGAGTTGTAGTTGATCGAGTACATGTCTGATCCCTAGCGATTACATACAAAGCCAATGCAAAGACGCGAATGTCCGCGCATTTGCGTCCGCCGAAGTTGAAAATATTTAACGCCCGTACTCGTGCGAGTAATGTGGATGTTCGCCTCGCGTTTGGTCTGTACACCAATAGAAATGGGAACTGCCATCTTTCTCTGTTGATGTCATTTCAACCAGACAGGCTTATTGCGTATTGTGGACAAGAAGCGGGAGTTCAATACCACCCCTCCACCCCAGGTCATACGCTATGAGCTACAGACAATCAATGTTTAGGTCGGTCCCACATTTGGGTCAAACAGAAGCCAGGACCTTAATATGACATCTCAATCGTCCAATCACTACTGTGAAGATTCTGGTTTCACTTTTGTGAACTTGTACTTTTGTCGTTGATCTTTATTTATAATCCATGATCGACACCACCTATTAAGGGCAGACTAAAAAACAGAAACACCTCTTAGAGTAGTGCAAATAACAATTCTTATGTATTACTTTTAGCTCGGTGTACCCAACAGAGGGCCGAGGATTGTGCAGTTCATAAAGCAGAATGGATGACACAAACTGATGACAGGTCTTTGCTCTTTTTCTATTTACATTTCACCATCAGAAAAAAACTCCCATTCCGTTAGCAAGTCTGCTGATGACATAGTGGAGATAGGGCAGATCACTGGCAATGATGACACGAGGGACATGTCACAATGACGCATGGCACCTAAAAAGGAAAACTTGCGACTTTCTATGTGGATGTCTAATCAAAATTAATGTGTAAAAGTAGTCAATTAAAGCAAAAAAATTCCTCGGCTTCCTTCCTAAGTTCTTTTAGCATCTTGGCGGTCATTTCATGTGTTCAGTGGTTGGAAGAACTACAGGCTAATTGAGTAGTCTGGGTTGCCAGGGGGCACTTCAGATGTCACACCACAACAAAAACCTGGACTCTTCTCTTGTATTGCAATTATATGTATGTTTCCAAAAGCAAAAACGGCATCCCAAAATCTAGAGGGGTTACGATGTTATGGACGGGGATACATTTTATAATGTTTCGGCTGACTGATATGACTTGCATTCATTTGAGCTAGAGTATACAGTCAAGAAATGCAGCAGAGCGAGGCAAAGACTGCGGCTGCGGCTGCTGAAGCCGTGCAAGAGGGTCTGGCCAGCGGGAACCATCTAGAAAACGGAGCTGCCAATAGCAAACAGCGGGTGGTTCCTTTGTTCAAAATACCTTCTGATGCCAAGAGACACTGTTTGTTGGAAGCGGTTTCCGATGACCATTACTATGTATGAACATTTCTCCCAACTTGGACAGCGGTATACTGGAGACCTTTTCCCAGGAAAGCGACAATAAACTGAAAAGGACAACTAAAAGCAACAGGGCTTGAGGGAACAGATGAACACTGAGTGACTATTTTTGTAACCTAACTATGTTTGGCCGACAAAGTGGACGAGGGTTGAGTTACACAGCGGCGCTGGACGAGCGGTTTTCTCAACAGGTTGTGTAGTTTGTGTTCACAAAAACTGGTCATTTTGCAGTATATGATCAGCACTAGTAGCTTCCTGATGCATAACCACCTTGTCTCTTGGGGTTTTCCTCACTGCAAACAATACTGTCTGTCTGCTTATCTTTTTTTGTTATTGTGTTGGTGGTACAAGGGCACAGATTTGGTATTTTGGGGTTAGGCGTCGAAGTGCTTGTACGCAATGCATCCTGGTACATGTAGGACCTAAGTTTAGCATGAAATTGCTGACAAACTCAGCTTTTGTAGTTAATATAGCACACCAAGGAATGAATTACTTCAATTGAATACATTTACCATCAACACTGAGTAGACATCCACATAAAAAGTGGCATCACTGAGGGACGAGACATTGTCCAGAGATCTCGGTGAGAAGGGCGATGCTTATCACATTAGATAGTTCAGAAGAGCCTCTCTGGAGCTCCATAAGACCCTGGCACTTGGGTGCTGTCAAAATATTTTGACTAGTGACATCAGCAACTGGTCTGGTAACAGCTTTGCTAATGGCTCAAATTCTTACAGAGTGTGGCGTATAACAGATCTACACTCAAGAGCTGGTAGGTTTGTGAAAGTTATACTATTTCAACCTTTAGAAAAAAAGCAAACACATTTATGCAACACAGAGAAATCAAGAAAAATATTTTTTTTTCTCAGATTATCAAGATGATGTCCGTCCTCTCACTCCGATACCTGTCTAGCAGCACATCGTCCTGTTTGTATCCTTCCCTTTGCCCTTAACATTTGTACTGTATATTTAATGTAGCCACTAATCATACGGTTAGCGGTTCGATCCCAGGTCCTCTTGTCCACATGCCAAAGTGTCCTTGGGCAAGACACTGGACCCCACAGTTGTTCCCAATGATAGGCAGGCACCTTGCATGACAGCTCTGACGCCATTGGTGTGTGAATGCATTATTGAGTGGGTGAATAGGAGGCAGACCATTTACCGTCAACTGTGATAGTACAGTTTGCTTTAAAATTGAACCATCCTATTATACATTCTAACATATATTTCCAAAGTCCAGACCATAATTACGAGGGTGGATGAATACATTCTGAGACTGCTCCTTTTGCTTTCAAACGATGCACAGCACCATAATGTGCATGGAACAGGACGAAGGCATAACCCATAAAATGTGTTACAAATTCCATTGCTTGATCAAAATCAGCACCCGAGTTATGCAAGTTTTTGTGAGCATTGGTACCCTGCAATTTCTCAGTGGAAAAGAGGGCGTGCATCAACATTTTTTGTCAAACTCTGAAATTGAGTAACAGATCCTTAAAATGCTTCAGGAAGCCTGTGGCGATGAAGCAATGAGAGAAATGTCCATTTCCATAGGAGCGGGAATGTTACAAAACCGGAAAAGGTGCATCGGGTCACACATGCAACCAGGTGGGTTTTTCTTTATCATTCATGGGGGTGGTGCACCGTGAGTTTGTCCCCCAGGGTCAGACTGTCCAACTCCACTTCTACTGTTAGGTTCTGAGGCATGAGGGACAACATTTAGTGTAAATGACCTGAAGCAATGGCACTTGGTTTCTTCAAAATAGAAATGCGCCCCCTCACAGCGCTTTGAAAGCGCAGCCTTTTCTTGCCCACAGTAACACAATCGTTACTCCCCACCACTCCTACTAGCCGGATTTGGTTCCCTGCTATTTCTCTCTGCTCCCCAAATAATTTGTCACAAACTTTCATGTGTGCTCTCTGCTCAAGTTTCATGTGCGTCAAACATTGCCAAAGCACCCGGACCACTGCTCACAAAATCATGTGAAACTTTGGTGCTGATCAAGTGTTTCATAACTTATTGATCCACTCCTGTATTTGGAAAGTGACACGTTTTGTTTTTTAGGCTGTCTGATTCAGCACTTTCAATATGAAATACAATAATGGATACTGTGTCAAGTCTCAGCTTTAATATGAGCGGGTTTACATCAATATAGGAAAAAATACACAGATGCTCACAAGAAAACTAGAAAATGGCAAAAGAACTGGTGGACAAAGGAGAAAAAGTGCTGACGATAAAAAAAATTAAAAAAAATCAGCCATGGTGAGGAAAAGGCCTGCACATCATGCCAAGAAAGTTCAGCAGGATGGAGGTGAATGTGTTTTCTTTTTTTGTCAACTATCAAGAGAAGACCAGAACCTCATATGATTCACCACAAGATGTAAACCCCTGGGAATTGATTTGGGGGTTAAATCTAACACAGTTAAACAAGTTATTTTTCTGCTGATGTAAAGCTACTTAACTAAAGCTGAGACTTGGTATATTATTGTAATATATACAAATTTCAAAAAAATTATATTTATTTCTTATTTTATTGTATACGTATTTGTAATTTTTTCTTATTGTGTGCACCTTTTTTATTTTTTATAACTGTGTTTCTATGCTGCTGTGACGACTAAATTCCCCCACTGTGGGATTAATAAAGTCTATATAGTCTAATATCCTTTACTTAAAAGTGAAGAGATAAAGTTCGGAGCCTGAAGCACAAAAACGATCGAGCTGTCCAAATATTCACGACAGTTTATGATTCTTTTGTGGCGTAAACTGAAATCAAATCAGGGGATAGAACAATGGTGCAGACATTTGATTAAGAAAATAATTAAATACTCAATATTTCAGTCAATGTTTTTCCAGGAAAGCTTCATTTGAATAAAAAAAAATGAAAAAATCTAAGTGTCCTGGTTAGGACAAACTAACAAAGCGACACAAATTACGTGACCGCCAAAGCCTACGGATCAGCTGACTAAAAGCACTTTTCTGACTCAAGGAACATTGACCCAAACAAAAACATGCACGTAATGTTGGCATGAGGACACATTGTGACATCATTAAGCTTTTTGCACCGTACCTGTCGTGATCGATGTGCTGGTCAGCGTCGTACAGGCAGAAAGGCTTATCAATTGTGGTGCACTCACTCATGAACCCTATGGAGCCACCAGGGTCAGCGGATATGTCGCAGATGGCCAGCAGCCTGTAGAAAGAGAGAGAAGAGACAGCGCTCGTGAGGTCAAGCGACATGCTCAACTGTCACTTTGTAAACATGTAAACATGCAGGCGGATATTTGATTCATGTAGAAATACAGGATGGACAAACATGGGTGTTCCATCCGTTCACAAGAATTTCTATCCAGCCTTCAGTGTGACAGGTACATCACTGTCATATGTCATAAAGCTGATAACAAATAGGAAAATATTGGATTAAATACTGGCTTTGTGAACAACTGAGGGGCATCTCTGCTAATCCTTACCACTAACGAACAGTTAGCGCCAAATAAACAAAGCAAAAAGACCAACAATTTTGTTTTATAGTAAATGGGAGCAACTTGGTGGGTTCAGTGTCTTGCCCAAAGACACTTCGGCACGTGTGGCTGGAAGAACTGGGGATCGAACCCCCAACCTAAAGATTAATGGGCAATGTCGATGCTAACTTTAGCTTTCCATATAGCATATATCAGTGAGCTGCTGCTCCCATAAATAAATATTAATAATGTTTCATACTTTAATTCAATTCACTTCCATTTTATTTATATAGTGCCAAATCCAAACACAGGTTATTTGATCGCACTTAACACAGTAAAGTCCGTACAACAGAACTTTACATCATTATACAGAGGAACCCAACGATTCAACAATTCCCACATAATCTTGGGAGGAAAAAACTTCCCTTTAAGGGAGAAAAACCTGACACGGGGAAGGAAAAAGTCCCATTTAACAGGAAGAAACCTCCAACAGAACCACAGCTTTGTAAAAATTTTGAAATTCTTCAGAGGTCGGAGTGTTCTTACTTGTGAGGCAGCTGTGGTGATCCCTCGTCTGCTGTAGATGAGGGTTTGGGTGGTCTAATAAGCTTCTGGGCATCCAGTCGTCTGAGGAGTCGGGGGGTGTGGGGCTCCCAGTAGACACCGTTGATCAGACAGGTTGTGTAGGGCGCGACCTGTGGTTAAGATGACACCATTGATGACAACATTTCTTAATGGGATGTTCCTCTGACGATGTTCTGTTCTTTGTGATATATTATGAGAGCCAGCATCGAATGCCAGATTGGATAAGTTATTGTAAAACTTATTTTCCGTTCAAAAAAATTAAAAAAGTAAACATTTTCTGTTTAAATAAAAAAAACTTCAATAAAAATCAATTTCAATTAATGGTAATGATTAAGATAATCATTAAGTCAACACAAATAAGCAACACGTTCCCTGTGGCACGTGCTTTGACACACCAACACAACCTTAGAATATGTTTAATACTGCTGACTGAAATAGAGGCCTCTGAGTGACAGACAGGAACAGATGGGAGGTTGACGAGAAGTGTTGTAACAGGGGTGAAGGGGTGGTGGCTGGGGTGGTGGTGGCACAGAAGCTAAGAAACTCACACTAGTCCTGAAGTCCGACGTGTACAGTTCTGGGTGATTCTCGTACTCCAATGGGTCATAGATGGCATCGCTCTTCCTCACCAGGTGGTGGTGTCGGCTCAAAACGGTGGCATACACTTTGGTCATATCTGACAAGAAACATGTTATCAAGATATGGAGCTGTGAAAGCTGCCTTTGTTCCGTACATATATCATGCCAAATGTGAGCACGATAACATACTTACATTAGCGTATCGTGCTTAAATGTTAGTCTGATGTTAGTCACAGTAAATTTATTAGCATGTTTACTGTAGCCATATTAAATTACCATTTGAGTGCTACTTTCAGTTGAAAATACATGAACTGACATTAGCATGCTAATGTATTATATTCTTTGGCTAACTGATGAGAGGGAACAAAAGCTCCTAAAATCTGCTCCAGGCTGCCTTTACCCCGAAAAGCATGAAACAACCAAATTTCAGATCGAACTGTTCTTTTTGTTTTTTTAAACTGTCCGTTGTGTGTCCCTATGCTATACTGTCTCAAAACAGATAATCAAACTGATCTATAAATTGTGGAAAGAGGAACCAAATACATTAGCTTCTGGTTTATTTTGCTTTGGTGTAGCGTTTTTTACAGTTTGACTCTACACTCTCATAAGGATGAGTCCATTAATGCCGAAGAATGTCATACCTCCCGTTTCAGAGACGTCCCTCAACTCATGAGGCTCAACGTATTCAACAGGAAGCTCATTGATGATGTCTTGGGCTCCCTGCAGGAAAGAAACTAGTCACATAAGAGACTCAATTTCCCCAAAAGTCATCCTCAACCTGACTTTTTTGACTGAACCTTTGTGTACCTTAGAGACATTTCCGGTTCCAGTAAAACAAAATGTGACAGGGCCGATGGATTCGGGCATGAGCCCCATGGAAATCTCATACCCACAATCCCTCACAGCTTGGATGGCCTGGCTGACGTTCCTGTAGTTATGAGCCATTCCAATGTGCTGTAAACAACAGAGGGATACGAAACACGTGAAAAACAGGAAGTAGCATTTGTGTCAGATTTAAGGCCAAAACTGTCAACAGGATTAGGCAAAGGTTAAATAAGAAATAATGTTAATAAAAAATAAAAGAAACTATTAAGTGCACTGCAGTTATGATGATACAGTTTTGGTTTTGAATCGAATTTATGAAAGATGGCCTCTGTTACCATAAAGGGAGTGTGGTGGCCAAGAGCCAAGAAGCGCAGTCCCAGTCCATGCATAATGTTAATCATTCCTGCAAAAAACAGGGAGAAATTCTCATTAAATCCAACTTCAACATGAGCACACAAACAATTTCATTTCTTCCTTTTACCTTTTCTTTTTGTTTTGCAATTTACATGTCTCTCTCCCACAGCAGGCTCATGTTTAATTCATAAAAATATTTTTTCTTGTCAGCAAACAGTGCTGCTTACAGTGAGAGTACATTTACATTAACCAAATGACAATGTGTACCTAGCTAACACAAGTGTTGATATATTTACTCCATAACCAAATATTTGCAAAGCTGAATCTTTAAACTGTTTGAAATCTGGATTTCTGTTTTGTAAATTTCCTGGAAATAGAATCCCAAACTGTCACCCGATAAGAAGCTGATGAAGCTACATTACTGCATTTCTGACCACCAGATTGGTTGCAAATGTAGGTCATCAATGATCAAATGAAATCATGCATGAATGGTGCAATGCAATTGCAATGTTTCACAATTACGTACTCTGAATGCTGAGGTCTGTGCATGTTGCGGAGGACTTTGGTAAGAACTTATTAGTCAAAAAATAAGCAATTTGAATATTTTTGCAATTATTATTATCGCCATTGTCTGATCAGATATCAATACACAAATTATTTATGCAGAACCAGTGGACTAAGGATGAAGTGCAAACAGAAAAACATTAATAAAATGTAAAAACAAAATTAAAAAAGTGAAATGTCTGAAAAAACATTCATAAACTATTAATAATAACATTAGTTGAAATGCAGAATGCACAGATCTGTTGAATGTGATAGTGACATACACACACAGCATATCTGTACAAGTTGATTGTGCAATAGCCAGAGGCCATGTCCTTTACTGTATAAATATGTACGGGTGGCATGTTAATGCAAAGTGACGAGAGGAAATGCAGGTGTGAAACCTGCATTGACAGTTTTTCCTGATTTGATTGGAGTTGTAGGTATTCATAGCTCGAAAGAGATATTGTTGTTGACCATATTGTTGTTTTTGTGGATTTTTGATTAAATTAAACTTACACTTTATTTGCGATGTGGATTGGACTTCCCTTATAATTAGGTAAAAGTTGATTAGAGCGTAAACAATAATAGATTTTGATTCAGCAGCAAAACCTGGCCATTTTTTTCATACCTGCAACACCGGCCCACTGACCAAAAGCGACGATCCGGTACCCGTTAGGATCGACCATCTTCTCGTAGTCAATAAGACGAACTTCCTGAAAAGACAAAATTGACTTTGACTTTGGGGGCGACTCTGAATTTGATTGGAAATTAACATCCAGACCTGGTCAGAGCATTTCCGTCTTTTTGGAATTACTGTGTATGGATGTCATTGACGAAGCATTTCATTGGAAGGAGGCTTGTGCATTTGAGAAATGTTTTAACCCAACTCTTAGCAGTGTGTGGAAGTTGGTCACAGTATTTAGTTTGCACCACTGACTTGATTCCAAACATATTAATAAGTTGCTCTAAATTTCTTCCTGCTTTGCAAAATGCAATCCAAATTACATCTACAGTCTCTAATAATCTCTTTATTTAAACTTACTGAAGTAGGCACAGGTTTCACCACTTTAAATTATGTTACTTCTACTTTGCCCTTTTTTTTTTCTTTTCTTTTTTTAATTGCTATCAGTCAAAAATGTCCTGGAGAGATATGTCACATAAGAGCATTCCACTGGCTGAAAAAGCATATTCCCCTCCAGTACCTGGAAGGCTTTTTATGTGCAACATCTAAATCTGTTGTTTTTTTGTTTGTTCTTTTAAAAGCAGCAAACATAGAAATTATCCATTTAATAAATAAGTACAGTATCAGTGTTAAAAACAGGAGGTGAGAGCAGTGGAAGTAGTAAAAAGCTCTGAATAGGAAGCTCTGAGTTTCATCTATACAGTACCAGTCAATGGTTACGGCACACCCACTCATTCAAGGGTTTTTCTTTATTTTTACAATTTTCCAACTTATTGAACAAAACTGATGACATGGCTAAATGTGTTTAGATTCGTCAAAGTAGCCATTGTTTTGCCTTTATGATAGCTTTCCACAGTGTTGGCCATATCTTAACCAGCTTCATGAGGTTGGACGACCTCGAATGGTTTCAAGTTAAGAGGTAAGCCTTGTCAAAACTGCTTTTGTCTGGAAGCTGGCACACTCTAACACAAGGAAAGCAATCTAGTGTATGCAGTCTAATGCAAAGATAACTCCATGATGAAACTAAACAACCCTTACAAAAACCCATGACTTAACAACAAACGGACAAATCTTAAGGTCAAGACTCAGGGTCACTCCTTTAAGGACAACAACAAAACATATTCTAAGGAGGCCATCTACATTAAAAGTGAAAAAAACCAAAAAAACATCACTCAACATAGGAGGAGGTCTGCAACACCACGTATCCCCCACCTAAAATGCTGTCCTTTCGTCCCTTTCGCAGGAGATTTACTAACATGATTCCCAACGATTGTTGTTTCAACACGGCCCCGCAACTCTCAACAGCTGTTGATGGCACATCACAACCAAGTGATGTCAACAGCCGAGCCAACGACGCCAGAGTCTAAATACCTGTGACTCCCCCAACAGTCAGTCAGAAGTGAAGAAGCCTCTTAGATGAGCGGGGTAATGTCTTCAACCCTCTACTACTAAGCGCACTTGCCCTTGATTCCATCCTTCTTGGATAACCATGACAATATTGGACAAGAATGCACACATTTACAATAAGCAGGTTACGACAAAGCATCGACACATTTTCTTTATTACCTGCACAGCCTGGATTCTCTTAGTAACCTGCACATTTAAAGGTTCAGTGTGTAACATTCATGATGATCTATTAGCAGAAATATAATTTTCATAATCACGTTTTCATTAGTCACATGAAAATTAAAATTAAAATTTTTTAAAAAAAATGCTATGTTTTCATTACTTTGAAATAAGCCCTTAAAATCTAACATGAAGAGCCGGTCCTTCTTTCACAGAGCATACCATGCTGTACAGGTATGTTTCTACAATATCTCTGAAGGAACAAAAACCTTATTTTATTTGGCTCTTTGTTGGAGTTTCATTGCCACGTAGAATCTCCTACAAGGTTGGGGGGAAAAAAGGGTGACAACGAGGGTGTCAGGAGTCCTGTTTTCCTCTGTTTCCTCTGTTTTACCCCCGATCACCTCTCCTCCTGTGTCCCCTCAGTCCCCTGTCTGCTTGTTCTGTGTCCTCCTCTCCTCACCTCCCGTGGCCACGCCCCTCACCGGTCCCAGCAGCTGCAGCCACTCACCCTGGATCACCACCTGCAGGTGTGCTGCATCTCCCTGATCACCTCCCCGGACTATATGTACCCTGCCCCTGCACTCCTCTGGTTGTCGGTTCATTAGTTAGTCACCCGTCTGTCCTGTTCCTGTTCCTCTGGCTCCTGTTCCACCTGCAGTGCTACCTGTCGGAGTCACCAGTCGGTGGAGTTGCCCTCCCGACTCGGAGGATTATAGACTCTGTTTTTTCCAGCGGTCCTGTCTGCTGGTCCGCCGGCTGCCCTGCCAGCCATGTCTCCCTGGATCAGTCGGTTGAGTTGCCTTCCCGACTTGGAAGCAAGTGGACACTGTAGGTGCCACCTTTTGGTTTGTTTGTTTGTTTTTATTTATGGAAATAAAGATTGTATTTTGGAACCGATACCCGAGTCTGTGAGCCTGCATTTGGGTCCTGGAAAAACACCACCACACAACAGAGGGATGTTGCCATTCTGTTGTGCAAAGTTGTGTGCCAACAAAAGTGGATTTTCTTTGCTTTGGTTTTGTAAAAACTGAGACCCAATAAAATAAAAACAGTCTATAGGATACATACACTGTATACATAGTACACTGGGCGCACATTATTATGAAAATCACAGAGGGACCATGTGTCCCACAAACACATCCACAATATCAACTGGTGGTTCAAAAGCTTCAGTTACAGCAGTCATTCACTAATAAATCCTACATGACATATTTTGTACCCATTTTTTAATATTTTTTTTATTTATTCAAATACAGAACTGGTGATAGCCTTCTGAATTTGGCTAAGGAAGAAAGTTTCCGCAAAAATATCTCACTATAAACGTAAGTAAACATATCTTTCAATTAGCAGTGTGCTGTATGGGGGTGAGGACCAGCACATTAATATTTAGGGCTTACCTTCTTCAGTAAGTCCTCCAGAAGCGCCATGTTGGCCTCCTGAGCCTTGATGGTGTGGGAGAAGAAAGCATAGGTTTTCCTCGGAATGATCTTCTCCTCCGGTGGCCTCTTCACTCCGATGATCAGTGATGCCTCTGAAATGTCCTCCTGAACGACAGCTCCGGTCTTCATGTAGTACTGAAAGCGAAGTATGCGTTGAATAGGAAAGCTGGCAGAAACGCTCACGACTATGGTGATTTTGAGGTAATTGTTTTGGTCTTTGAAACAACAGTTTCTAACAGTTAATCTAACACGATTATGTGTGAAAGTTTAAATAAAGTGGTAAAATTCCTAAAAGTCAGGTTCTGGTCCCAACTCCTTTTTTCTATCCTGAAATAGAGTTGAAATTAAAGGAAGTTTCTTTCCACTGTTCGGCGCCTCACCTTGTCATGGATCGCTCTGCGGTTGGACGGCTGGACAAGGACTTTCACGCCGGCATTGGTGAGCTCTTTGATGTGGCGCGGGGCGAGTGGCGCCCTCCTTTCCCAGGGGTTGACGTCCTCGCGGCGGATGGCCATGATGGCCCTGTGGTGCTCATAGCGCCGCTGGCCCGCGAGAAGGCTCGGCGTCCTCTTTCCGTGGTGCCTGAGGATTCTGAACATGGCTTCACCTTCCCTGTTTGGGAAAGACACGTAGCCACAGAATGCTGACCACGCCGCGTTTTAATCAAAGAGAACGTGAGTCATGACATGCGTCGGTAGAGAGACAATCGGACGTTCAACTTAAGTTTGCTGCTGGGAGAGCTGGTGATGAGCAGATGGTGCTGACAGACCAGAAGCAACACTAATTCAGCTGCTGAGTACCCCAAAACAACAACAGCACAGAATGAAAATCTGCAGGAATACCACGTTGATTTGAGTTTGCATTTTGTAACTTGTTGCTTTAACCTGTACTGCAACCATTATGGGTCAGTTCCGGGATCGGGTCAACACGTACGTATCAAGTTCCACTCATTAATTGAGTTATGCACACTGTAACAAACTATGATCAGCAGGACTGACTCGAACTCACCTCTCTGACCGGTTTCTGTTCACCACGCCGGCTCCTGACGAGGAAACGTGGCGACGTGTTCAGCGACTAACACAAGAGTGTCACACAGAGGCGAGAAGAGCTGCAACTTCACACGGCGGACCTGTGCACGGAGTAAGCTAATCCGTTTCCGGTTAGTTTCAAAATAAAAAAATATTTTGTAGTCAGTCGTCTTAGGTCTAGTGCAATAATTGAATGTGTTCGGAGTTCCCGAATAGTCAATTGTATTTTTATTTTTTTTACTGACACTTTACTTTTTAATTATAATAGCCTAAGTATGTATATGAACAATACGTTGTATTTATTTTTGCTTTATGAAGTAAGGAAAAATTCTGTCTCAACCGTGATCCCATTTTGAATAATTCATTGCAATACAAAAAAATACTAAAAAACATATGGTCTTGAATTACTTGCTGTACAGATAACATTTGATGTTATTACCACACACTGCAAAAAATACAGTCTATCTATCTATCTAATTACAATGTGCATTTTTTTTTTTTTTTTGTCCTTATCATAGTAATTTAAGTTATAGCCAATTTCCAAAGTTGTCTCAAATGTGCCATTTTGTCTTTTATTCTGAAAGCAGTCAACGGATTTCCGGTATGATTTGTTTTCACTTCAAACTAAGTAACTAAGACATAAATTATCAATTGCAGGAGAGCGGCGGAGTTATGTGAATGGCCTCCCGTAAGAGCCTCCTCGGGGTACAAAGCAAACGCCCTGTCGCCACTGGGAATTCTCGGAAGGGCAGTCCAGTGAGCTCGACAAATCTTCATAAGTCGACATGTGCGTTCTCTGTATCCCTTTGTGACAAGGTGGGGAGGTATGGGGACGTTTGTAAATCACTACCGTACAGTCTATGAAGCGTGTAGTAACGCAAGTCTCTCGACCAATCAGCTTCCAGAGCCGAGGAGCCGCCTCCTGCGCCGCTCGTCGCACTGGTATGACAGAGTAAGCTGACCAAAGAGCGAACAGCTGTTCGCTGTGGAACAAAGTGCATCAAACACGTGAACTTATATTTATTTTCTTTGTCTGTAGTAACTAAAAAGTGCATCGTAGCAAATTGTCCCCATTTCTTAGACCAATGAAATGTCCACCTGTCATGTAAGCTTTATTTTTGTGTTATTCTTATTCATATATGGTCATCTCGCTATATTTAACCTGTAAACTGCTACTCCAATTGGTTACGTTTAGCTTCCTTTATGTTGAATACAAATTATACTGTAGATCCCCTCCTGTATAGATCTTGTATTTCTTTCAACAAAGGATAAGAACAATTGCCACAATTTCTGTCTAATTATCAGATAAAATTTTCGACTGCATGCTTGTGTATTTTTAAGCAATCTGATGAAATGACATTGAGTAACATGGAGTTCAGGTCAATCTGCATTTAGAAAATCCAAAAATTGTTATGCTCATTTAATAAATATTGTGTATTATTTTGTCTTACCTTTGACTTGCTATTGCATTGTTTTGAATTTGACACCCAGTTTTTATTTGTCTGATTTGGACATTTCATTTTGTAATAAAACATTTGACATAGTTTTACATTATGTCCACTGAAGTAGTAAAACAAATGAAAGAAATTAGATCACTAGAAGAGCGTCATTGTCCACGGTGCACCGAGAAGTGTCTAAAAAGATTTCATAGAAATTTCGAAAATATGTATCCAGCAAGCACTTTATAAAGGAACATTTGTACACCTCTGGGGCTGTTTCACAAAACCCGAGTAGTTCAGCCAGGATTTCTAGTTATCCTGCCTGATTTAAGCCATGTTTTGGTTTCACGAATGCAGCAGTACATAAATTACTAGAGATTTTCTATGCAACTAGCCTGCTCCAGACCAGGGTAAAATCCAGGCTTAATTAATCACATTGCATTTTAGTCAACAGCCACTCTGATTTGAGACCAGTTTCTTCCAGGTTCTCAGGGAAGTTGGCCAATTTTCTTAAAAAATAAAAAAAAAAAAAAAAAAAGGTAGGCTAATTAAATGAGTTTATGCTAATGAAGATTGCTGTTTATATTATCACTTAAGGTCTGATAAATATTGCAGTTGTTTAGATGATCAGAAATGGAAAATAAAGTTGCAAAGGTGCTTTAAATTAAGTCATAATGGCAATAAAGTATAAAAACATGGGTGTTTCCCACTTGATTACATCATCGATGATGAAACACCCATGACAAGGGCTTTCTGATGGAAAAGACAGGTCGGACCAAAGCCACAATTTGCCGCTCCATTAAAAGGGCATATTACTTCCAATTGTTTTTACACACACACACACACACACACACACACACACACACACACACACACACACACACACACACACACACACACACACACACACACACTTCCCTAGGTAGGCTATAAAGTGCACTGCACCTGCTTCAAGTGTCAGTTGACCAACTATAAAGGTCCTCAAAGTCCAAAGTCCAATATTGTCCAACAATATAATCCAGAAGTATTCAATGCGATTGTTAATTGCCTTTAACTGACAACAATCCTTTGCAACCCTTGCATTACATAACATAACTTCTGTGGATATTCCTCAAGACAGGTCAAAATGAGGCTCCGTAGTGTGTGTGGCCTCCATGTGCCTGTATGCACTCCCTACAACGCCTGGGCATGCTCCTGATGAGACCACGGATGTTCTCCTGAGGGATCTCCTCCCAGACCTGGATCAAAGCATCAGTCAACTCCTGGACAGTCTGTGGTGCGACGTGGCGTTGGTGGATGGACATGATGTCCCAGATGTGCTGGATTGGATTCAGGTCTGGGGAACGGGCAGGCCAGTCCATAGCATCAACGCCTTCATCATGCAGGAACTGCTGACACACTCCAGCCACATGAGGCCTAGCATTGTCACGCATCAGAAGGAACCCAGGGCCCACTGCACCAGCATATGGTCTTACAATGGGTCTGAGGATCTCATGGAGCTGACCTAATGGCAGTCAGGGTAACTCTGGCTAGCACATGGAGGGCTGTGCAGCCCTCCAAAGAAATGCCTCCCCAGACCACCGCTGACCCACCGCCAAACCAGTCACGCTGGAGGATGTTGCAGGCAGCAGAATGTTCTCCACGGCGTCTCTGGACTCTGTCACGTCTGTCACATGTGCTCAGTGTGAACCTGCTCTCATCCGTGAAGAGCACAGGGCGCCAATGGCGAAGCTGCCAATCTTGGTGTTCTCTGGCAAATATCTGAAATAATGTGCGCGAGTGAAACTAGCAAATTGTTTTTTTTACAATCCAGCTGTACTTGCCGTTTTTTTCCCCCCAATCATATCCATATCTGTCATCAATTAGTCAGTGTAAGGACGCACTGCGGACAATATTCATGAGATTCGTGTGATAATAAAGCTGCCAAATTTATTGTAAAATTGTAGATGCTGGGAACCATGTGCACTGCTGGGACGTTCCTTTTCTTTTTTCTGGAAACAAACAAATATACATATGTAGTGAGTGAATGATTGAACTTACTGATTGCAATAATATGTGTCAGAACAATAAATATATTTCCAAACTAAAGATGAAATGTGGTTGAAATATTGCAATAACTCACCTCTACCTGTTTCCTCTTCCCAGGGTGTTCGGGCACAATAGGGGGCTTGAGCACCAATTTATAGTTTCGGGAAGTACCAACCACAGGAAGCAGGTAGGGGGAAGTTGAGATGTATGTGTTACTATGTTTATTTATGTAAAGTATGCATTGATGTTTATTTATAGGGACTGTAAATATTAGAAAAATATTGTTAATATCTTTGGGTTGGTGGATTAAGGTAGATATTTACTGTACATACTAATTGTTGATATATACTCACCTGTAGATGGTATGTCCGGGCTAATTAGTGCAAGCAGGTGTATATAAGGAGCTCAGTTTGATTGTGTAGGGTAAGTTACTGCTCATTTTGTAGAAATGATGAAAATATGTATCCAGCAAGCACTTTATAAGGAACACTTGTGAGGGGCTGTTTTACAAAACCTGAATAAGGGATTCAGCAAGGATTTCTAGTTATCCTGTCTGATATAAGCCTTGTTTCGGTTTCATGAATGCAGCAGTACATACATTACTATAGAGATTTTTTTCAGCACAAACCTTTTCCAGCTTTAAGGTTAGACTAAAAACGTTCCTTTTTGATAAAGCGTGTAGTTAGGGCTGAACCATCTTTTAGTTATGCTGTTATAGGCCCAGGCTGCTGGGAGACTTCTTTCCTCTCACTTGAAAGAGTCTCTATAAACTCATACCCCACCATTACATGTCATTAACTTCATGCTTTCTCTCTCCCGTAGTTTTTGCTTATTGTCTGTTGTCTCCATTCAGTTCCCTCGCTCGGGTAGTTTCTGTTCTTTCTTTTGCAGATGTCCCGGCCATGGAGCTGCATGTCTCTGCTCTGTGATTGTTGGCCCCACCAACAGTTCATGTTTTGGATCTCTATGCTGTCCTTTTCTCTCTCTGCTCTCCTCTCACCCCAACCGACTGAGGCAGATGGCCGCCCTCCTCTGAGCCTGGTTCTGTTGGAGGTTTCTTCCTGTTAAGAGGGAGTTTTTCCTTCCCTCTGTTGGAGGTTTTTCTCCCTTAAGAGGAGTTTTTTTTTTCCCCCTCCTAGCTTTTGTGGGAATTGTTGAATTGTTGGGTTTCTCTGTATAATGTTGTAAAGTTCTGCCATGAAATAACCTGTGTTGTGATTTGGCGCTATATAAATAAAATTGAATTAAATAAACATTGAAAAAAATGACCGGAGAGTGTTTCTTTGCTCTCCAAAGTAAAACAAAAAAAACCAACTCTTGTAGAATCAGCATTTGGCCTTGTTTCCCTTCTTAGATAAACTTTTGCTGATTGGAGTCTCGTGTTCTTTATTTAGCAAATTCTGTATGTGTTGAAGTTTTTTTAATTTTTTTATCTTTCAGTTGAACACAGCTTTGATGTTGTGCTAAATTTTTGGTCTGCCTGATTGTGCTTTGATACAGCTGATCCAATTTTTATTTGGAGGGTATCAGAGTGCTATGCCCCCATAGAAACCTTCAATTAAGCCATAATCCCAAAACAATCCCATTTGCTTAGAATAAAAATCTGACTACTGACTTTTTCACTTAGTTTTGATAGCAGGTTTATACAGGTGAACAATGGCTGCAAATTGATTTCCTTGAACAAGCCTTTGATGAGTCACTAATCAGTGTCATCTGAACACTGCTTCATATACCGCTTCAATAGAAGGATACATCTCAAAGAAATCAGACTTTATGTACAAAGGAGTGAACATGATCAATGCTACTAATCGACTTCAGTTAGATTGATGACCTTGGTGCAGAATCTGAAATGTTACATCTTCATTTTACATGTCAGAACTTCTTGTGTTTAAACATGTTTCTAAAGCTAAATTTTTCTGATTATTTCCAGGTTTAGTTTACATGAAAAATTGGACGGATGTGGTTTTAGACTTTTGGACCCAACTGTATGTAAAATCTTTAACCATTTTAAAAAAAAATACACATTTTGTGTTAAAACCCACCTTTACTGAAATGCTCTCTGTATTGGTTTGAGGACCCTGAAGGAAGCCACATTCCAAAACACGTTAGTCTGTCGAAGTGTTGCCGGAGTTATGACCACTCCAAAATACAAAAATGTTCCGTTTTTCATAGTTTTTTTTAAAGTCAAATTAAGTAATAGTTGTTATATCAAAATGTTGCCTTCAAAAGTATTTTTTCTGATTTAACTCAGTCACATTCTTTGATGAACAAATTTTGAATGTATGCACCTAGAATTCTCCTTTTGTTTGCCAGTATCTTGTCAGTGTATTCTGGTTAATGTTTGTAGTTGAAGAATGTGTTAAAGAAGTGAACACACAGCGTTTATTTATTACGTTTTTGTTGTAAAGAGCCTGCATCAAGACCACCCTCCTCCCCAAGGAACTTTACACGATGACAAAAAAAGTTTGTTTTTAAAAAAAAAAAAAAAAATTATATATACTTTACTCTTCAGTTCTGATCTTCTCAAAATTATAACAGTGGTGCACTTTAAAATGAATATCACAAAACACTTATTTTTACACGAATCCTGAGCTTGAAATCAAAAATTTAAACAGACTGACTGGCTCATTCTTCTCTGTCAGTCAGGACCAGAAATGTAGAAGTGAGTAAACAAACTTTGGGTTTTATTTGTTTTTAGGGTTTTATTTGTTTTGCTTGTTTATTTTTTGAGTTTCTTTTTAAGGGGTTAAAGCCTCTCTTTACAGATCTTATTTCACATGTAGCATGTGTGTTTCCGTCCACCCATTTTTCTAAACACTTTCAACATCAAAGACATTGTTTGGGGAACACTGAAAATTCTAAAGTTGCTAAAACAGTAAAATAGAAATGCAATGGACAGACGTGCATGAAGCTCCACTAAATGGGAAAGAAAAAAAGAAAAATTATCTTGCAGATTTTCTCAAAATTCGGGATACATTTAGATAGAAACCTAGCGAGCTTTCAGCTCTCTGCTTTAGTTTGATGGTGTTCAGATCCAGATTACCTGAACAGCATTGGAATTATAGTCCTTTTTTAAACACAGTTATAATACTAAAGGTAAGGATAGTTCTGGTTTATTACAACTTGAGACTCATTTTGATCTGTTTGGCCACTGTAATTGCTGAGATCTGTGACTGTGCATGGTGTTATCAGTAAGAACATTTTTTTATCCAGATTATTTAAACCTCTTTGGTAGTCACAAAAGTGAGCGCCCTTTAGATATAAGTCATACTCACTTATTGCACAGGAAAAGTGTGCACACAACTACAGTGAGTGTGGCAGGAAGTTTGTCTCTTAATAAAGCCACGTTTCCACCACAGGAACTGTCTCTGGATCCTAAGAACCCTTTGAGGATTTCAGTTCCTCCATCTGTCTTTCCACCAGAGGCACCAGGATCAAAATAACGTTCCAAGGAGATAGTTTTGCACCCCAACCACCCTCTGCACCAGGGCATTTGGGGTGGAACTTGCAATGCTAAACCTTGATTGGTTAAGTGTGCCAGCATTTAAATTTTTAAAAAACTGTTTAGCCTTTTACAGCCAAATATCCAGTAGCAATCTAAAATGAGAAGGTCTACCTTGATATTTCCTTCAAGATATTACCTATTTTTCAATTATTTTTGGACTCAAAAATGACATAGTAAAAAGGCGTTCGGATTCATCAGCCTACTAATATGTCTGATCTTTCAGGCCCTTAAGCCCTTAATGGAAAAAAACAGATAATCAAATGACCATAAGTTCCTTGGAAAGTTCTCAGAAATTAGTCCCTTGAGCTACAGTAAATGTTCAGAGGATTTTTGGTGGAAAGGAGGCTTAGGTTTTTCTAGAGGTAGTAATATAATGATCTGACTTATTTTCAGTGATGTTACCAAGTTCCTAAATCTCAACTATCAACAATGAAAACAAATTTCTTATTCCTCTAAAAATGAAACAAAACAACAAAAATGACTTTCCTTGTTTGAAAGAAGTCCTTAACTTCTACACTGTTCCCCCAGTATGAAATTAAACACTTGCAAAAACTCTTAAAGCTGTTTAAGCACAGAGCATTTTTGGATATACTGAATATGGCCACCTGTTATCATGTGACTCAAGTTTCAAATTTGGGTCCCATTATAATGACAAGTAAACTCTATTAATTGATGAACATTGTGAGAAACAGTGTGGTTGAAAGCTAAGGGGGAAAAAAACAAGGTGAATTTTACACTTGTAAGGTTCAGACAAATTTAAACTTAAAAGGGATTCACCCTTCTCAATTACATCTCAATAGTCTCCGTTCATTGTAAGAAATGCGTTTTTGAATACTGTACATTTATGGCATAAATATGTTAAATTACAATCCTTTGTTTTTAATTTTTTTCTTATTGTCAACAAATGCTATGAAAAGAACAAAATCTTTATAAACAACAACAAAAAAAGAAAAAGAAAACAATGGTTCTATTTTTTTCAATAGGGCCAATTAATGTCCTAAAACAGCTAGGCACTGTAGTTTTCAGCAAAACTTACTAAGACTGGAGTTTCATAGGGGCTATTTTCAGAGGTGGTTTAATACACATTTGGTGTTTTAGTGAGTGGGGTTTGTTGACATTTAGAAAAATGAAGAACATGACAAGATTTTACCTATAAAATGGTACAAATTCTGTTTTTGACAATTACAATGCGATGGAACACAATGGGATGTGTGCTGTTTCACCGTTGCCGCTTCATCACTTGATCATTTCTGGAGTTCATCAATCTCAAATCCTGATATTTATCCGTAAAATAATAAAAACTGGTAATCACTGAGGAGTCATAATGTAATAATTACCCTCTATTATAATAGCATAATGGACTAACAATCAGAGGAAAGGAAAGTTCTGTTTGTCCTCCGTCAAGTGTCCTTAGTCCAACACAAGCTGAGAGAGACAGAAGCATCACAGCCAATCAAGGGTGAGTGTCAAGGTCGCCGTCAGGGCCAGAGGGGCAAGAGGTAAAGAGTAAGAGTCAGGTCATATTAGATCTGAGGGGCCACCATAAACTGAGAGGGATTAGGAAGTGCCCTGATGGCTTTTGGTTTTGTATAGTCAGTTTCAAGGGAAGGGTCAAGTTTGAGGTCAACAGGCCTTGAGGAGTCAAGAACGTGGTTTACCTTTGTGTTTCTTCTGAGTGACATTGCTGGTGAGGTACATTTGTACTAATAAAATGTCTATATTTGTAGGAATTTTTGCTTTTATTTTTTCAAATGACAGACTTTGTGCGCTCAATCAGGCAAGCTAAACTGATAGGATTATTCAAAGAAATGTATTATAATATTACAAAATCCAATTAAATTTAATATATTTAAAGTAATAATGCGCTTGTTGAGCCGGGATGTGGCAAAGTTTTAGAAACACTTAAGTCACGCATCAGTGTGTTTTGTCTGTCAACTCCACCTGAGATACCAAAATTGACCATTATATATGTGTCCATTTCTGAAATTGCTGCTAGTAAACAAAACAATTAGTTATCATCTTTGTTGCCGGAGATTTAAAAGGGGCGTGTAACTAATTTTACACATGGAAATCTATTTTTTGTGGTCCTGATGGATCCTTGTCAGTCTGCAAAAACAGTTGTAGCTGTTTTACCAGACAGGGAGACTCTTTGTGGTTTTGGAGCTTGATTCACTGCACAGCCTCTTATTCTTTGTATATCTCTCACAAGTCCTTCAGTTTTATACAGGACAAAATTTATGTAAACATTTAAACAAAAGCATTCGTCATAAACCACTTCCTTTAATGTACTTGTTTACCAAAGATCCTGCTATTTGGAAACTTGTACCCTTAAATTACTTAACTCTTAAAGGCTGATAATATAATAATCATATACTTGGATTGAATACGTTGTAAATTTAGTTTTGATTGAGATATGTGGCTGCAGACATTGTCTGTTAAACACAAAGGTGTTTTAGTTTCTCTTGACTAACTTGCTAGGCTATTTGAAATACTATCGTTCTTTTCCAGTGCAATCCTCTCCACTTCAAACATTTTGATCAACAAGCATATGATATTTCTCTGATTTCAAGTGTCAAAGTTAAAATTCATGTCAAAGATTCCTCAACACTGCCAGGATACAATAGCAGTAGTCTAGTTTAATCTAGCATTTTTGCCATGATCTGCCATGATTTTGAATTTAAAGGGTCAAATTCAAAGCTATTTGTCTAAACAATTAAAGGCAACTCCACTTCAATTCAGGTCATTAAACCTGCCGAAATTTCCTGAAACAACACACAGAACACATAATGTCATAAAATTTGGTTACTTTGATTTGATTCTGATTTGCAAAAACCCCTTTACAAGATTTAAAGATTTAGAGAGTTTCATGGCTATGCAATAGACATTAAATGATCTGATTTAATTATTGATGGAAATTAATTACATAATTTAAGGGGGCAAATGACTAACTTTGGGTAACAAAAGAACTATAATGAGCACATTAGCCAATAATTTTGAGGGAATGATGTCAAATTTAAAGATATTTAGTCTAAAAAAAACATTTTAAGAATATATTTTTAAGAGTAAAAAAACACACTTAAAGGAACAAAATCACAATATAAATAAATATTTATGTTTTATCACATTAACTATTTACTCGTTTGAGTGAAAACAGCTCAGAAGTTATCAACTTAAGGGCACGAAATCTTCTCCTTAAAACTTAGAGGTCTTCTGCCTTCCAAGGATTGGAGTTTACTTTTAGGTGTGTGTTTTGGTGTGTTTGGAGGGAGTGGAAAGAGTCATTGTTCAGGTCTATCAGGCCTGCGGGGGTGACCTTGCACCAGCTGGGTCGTGCAGTTTCCGGATGTGTTTCTTCAGGTCAAAGTTCCTGCAGAAGCCCTTGCCGCAGGTGGGGCAGGTGAAGGGCTTCTTGTCATTGTGTGTGTGCATGTGGAAGGTGAGGTTGTACACCTGGTGGAACGCCTTGCTGCAAATGGAGCACTTGAACTGTTTCTCCCCACTGTGCGTCAGCTTGTGGTTCTTGTAGTTTCCTGCATTGGTCAGAGGACAAGACATCCATTGAGGAAAAGAAATGAAAGCATTTAAAGAACAATAACATTGAATTTTGTTGTAATTTCCAGGATTTCAGAAGAATCTGTTGTCCTAACAGCATTAGAATGACATTACCTTACGAGGAGTATATGAAATGGGACCAAAGCAGAGAAACAAGCATGTTTTCTGACATTTGGTGTGATTACTTTATTTTCAGTCTTTCTGTGATAAAACCATTGAATATTTTTTCAGGGCCTTAGTAAAAAAAAAATAAAAAAAATAAAAAAAGGTTCATTAGTTGCAGTGGCAGAAAATATTGGAAAAGGTTAAGATGTATAAACTCGTACCTGCCACTTTGTTCTGTTTTGTCGACCAACATTAAAAGAGAAGCATCAAATCTACATTTTTGAGAAGCTAAATCCAAAGATTCATACATTTTAACCCCATAAACATAGGTGAGAGGAGCAAAATTGCCTGAACATAATTTTCTGAATTTATGGCAGAGCTGTTGTACAGCTATTGTAGAGTGCTCGAGTGTTTCTGATAAAGTGCTCAGTAAGAATAGTTGCAGGTTCGTTTTCTGTCAGTCGACTAATCGAGTAATCAACTGAGCGTTGCAGCTTTAATCTGCAGATTTTGAACCCAAAAATAGTCAACAAACATCAATATTTAACAATATAAGTAACAGTCATACAGAGCAAGTAAAGCTGTAGCAGCAACATCCCTCCGTGTATTGAATGAATACAATTTGATTTGTAGCAGGAACATTGCATTGTTTCTATCTGAAACCAAAATTTATACCGTGTATATAGCTTTGAATTAGCGGCTTTCAACCTTTTTGACTACTTAGTTGTTGTTTTTTTTACAGTGAAGCTTTGTTTTATGTTGTAGACACTGTATGTATGAACTGAAAGTAGATAAAAAAATAAATAAAAAAAAAAAATAAAAAAAGGGATTTTCAATTTAATGACAGATTACATTACATTCAAATACATTTTGGAAGCCTGACGTGTAAAATAAATAAAAGTAATATAATATCTTCTGACTCCATGGTGGGAACCACTGCCAGAAGTGCACAGAACATAGGAGCACAGGAGTAAAATTTTACTGAATAACAGGATAAATAAAAAAAATATAGCCTGTAAATATTTCAACTGAGTAAACATTAATTCTGTAGTGTGAAGCTATCTAATGACAGATTTCCTAGTTGCTTAATGATGTTAATACAGTTATTTATCCTTGTGAAACTGAAATATCTATAGTGTGAGGATTGTGACAAAGGAGGGTATTTTCTAAATAAATCTCTCTAGCAATCTGTGCAGCTTCCAGAATCCAGATTAAGAAAGTAAAACAGATCGTGAAATGTTGATAGGCGTGGTTAGAATCATAGATGCTGGGAGTAAAT
The DNA here is from genome assembly GCF_029030835.1 of Brachyistius frenatus. NCBI lineage: Eukaryota > Metazoa > Chordata > Actinopteri > Embiotocidae > Brachyistius > Brachyistius frenatus. The sequence continues at coordinate 429,288 of NW_027210796.1, read as the reverse complement.
AATGTAACTGAGACGTCAGCACCTCAAAGACAGAGGATTAATTTCATCTGCTAGCTGCACAAGAAAGAAACAAGGGGCCAAATTAAGCCAGCTGATATGACAATTTAGTCAGTCAGGTAGACTAATTGTGAATTTTAAGGTACAAAAGCACCAAATGAGTATTTTAGATTTTAGAAAATACAAATATTTCTAATTTGATAATAATTTACTTCATAAGAGTCTGAATTATGCCTCTTGCAGAGAATAGAAAGCTCCAAAATGTACAAAAAGTGTGCCATATATTCACATGTATCAACAAATAAAACATGATGTCTTTTCATACATTTAGCAGACCAGCAGTGTAAAGTCAGCCCCATCTTTGCCAGCTGCAACATGTATGATTTGTGTTGACATAAATGCTCTGTGAATTATAAGTTTCATGATAAAATTTATGCCAGTAGTGCATTTTTTTCTGAGACTTCATGTTAAATATTTCTGGACTTTAGGCTACTTAAGTCGAAAATTTAATACAAGACTATAATTAATTTAAAAGTGCTGAACACTTCCATCAACACTCATTAAAAAGGTGCTACATTACAGTTTGTGCACATATTCGTTCATGTAACATTTTAAATGTCCTCTGTTTTATGTTTGTGTTTGGTATTTATTATATCTAGAAAAGCGGTATGGAGTCTGTTGCAGATTGTTCCCACAAGGACAATAAAGTACAGTCAGCATCACACCTGCTGATCTGTCTTTTTGTTTTTCGAATTTTCCTCTTTGGAGCTTTGTTATTTTACTTGCTTTAAAAACTCATCAAAATGCGGACTGACAGGTAATAGCTTCTGCTAATTAGCATTAAACCTGATTTTAACCACTGACTATGACGGTTACTAACTGATGTTAAATAAGACATTTACATATTTCTATCTAGCCTCTGAAAATCATCATATTAAGGGAAGGGACATTAATGTTTGCTTCAAATAAGACTGCCTCAAAATGTTTGGAATAAGAGGTGAAAAAGGGAGCAGAACTAGAGGAAAGTGAATTTTTTTCTGTATTTAACAAACACTATAATTAAAAGGACATAGAACACAATAGTGAAACTATAATCATATATGTTACTAGTAAATTATGAGAATCAGAAGTGTTTCAGTCAACATGTAAAACATAAAGAGAGTTACTAAAAAAGTTAGCTGGTTTGTTTGAGCTCCAGTTCTGTTACAGAAAAAGATGAAAGAAGAAAAAGAAGAATAACACTCAAGTTCTTCCTTAACTGACCTTTCTGATGAAATCCTTTTCCGCAAAACTCGCACACAAACGGTTTGTATCCTGCATGGATGCGTGTGTGAGTGTTGAGGGTGGAGCTCCGGTTGAAGGCTTTTCCACACTGGTTACATTTGTGAGGTTTTTCCTGCAAACAATGCAGTCACAGTGTGGCAAATCATTCAGAAATATTTCAGAATATCACAAGAGTTTTACATGTGGAGATATTGATAATTGGCCTGATATTTTCACAGATGTATTTTTTAAGAATAAGTCAATTTATTTGCTTCCATTTTTAACTTTATTCACATTTCCAGTGGAAACATTTGGCTAGGAGTACAGGATTTTTTTGTTGTTGTTGTATGTTAAAGCAGTGTCACAATCACACCATAGGAGGAGCTCAATCCTAACAAACAGACTGAGCAGTGGCTCTTAGTTTGAGGCCTTAAAATCCGGCATGAATATTCCCAAAAATGATCTTTGATAGGGAAAGTAAAATAAAATGCTCTAAAGCAGTCAATATGATTTATATTTATTGACAGATAAGGTGAGGCCACTTTACGTTTCAGCTCAACTTGAATGTGTAAATATCAAACAGATTCTTATGCCTCTCTTTTGCTAAAGATATTTTTTTAATTAATAAAAAACGTTACAATTATTAAAGTTTACAATGAAATGTAGATTTTAAAGTCATTCTACAGTGTAATTGAAACAATTAGCCTAATTTGTTCGACTGCTTTCCGTACAGCTAATTCTTCAGAAAGACCAAATCGCAGAAATTGGTGGGTTGAGAATCACAATCAGTGATCCAAATGTGTCCCCGCCCACCATCCCAATATTATTATTGGAGTCTGTCAGCCCATCTCTCAAAGTATTTGACAGATCTTTTAATAAAAAACATGTTCCCTACTTATTTGTAGTTCTTGTTTTATAATTTTTTTTAAAACAACAGGGAAACAAGTTTAAACATTTTGTTATAAATGTTTTTTTTTCATATTGATGGTCTTTTAGGCATTATAAATCACCTGAGTGACTTTATCGAAACTTGAACTTAACGATAAAGTGGTCAATATGGTAACCGAGCATAAACATAAGCCAAATATTTGTCAGTTCTCCAATGGAAACTTACAGCTAGGAGCAGAGTTCCCACTGAACGAGTCACAATGAATAAATACCACATCATTTCAAATAGGACTAATTATTGTAAATAGGATACTGCGTTATAATTATTGACCAGTTTTAAATTGAATGAATATCCTCTTTATATCTTACCTGAGTATGGATGATTTTGTGACGGCACAGCGTGCTCGCCTGCCGGAATCCTTTCCCACAAACTTTACACACAAACGGTCGCGCGCCTGTGTGTACAGGCATGTGGCGGGTCAAGTTGTAGTGCGCGTTAAACACCTAAGCAGGAGAAACAACAACAATAATACAAAATTATAATAATAATAAAACACTCATATATTTATATAAACGTATATTTTAGCCTGCATACACTCGTAAGTGACGGAAAAATAGGAACAAACAGAAACTGTCCATTGAAAATGTCAATCTTACTGCCCACTTTAATGGTTTATTAAATGGGGAGAAAGAAAGAAAGAAAGAAAGAAAGAAAGAAAGAAAGAAAGAAAGAAAGAAAGAAAGAAAGAAAGAAAGAAAGAAAGAAAGAAAGAAAGAAAGAAAGAAAGAAAGAAAGAAAGAAAGAAAGAAAGAAGAGATAGAGGGGCCTTTAATTATCAGATTGGGTCATCTAATGGGCTTTCAATAACATTAATGTCGTTTATCGACTACCACAATAATGAACGTGCATAAACATTAAGCTCAAAGTGCTTAAAGAAAAAAGAAAAAAAAATTAATTCAAACAACCCGGTCGTTTTTAATAAATAATTGATGTCAGTTTAATTTATTTGGAGAATGTTAGAATACAGCAAATCTCTGTTTTTATCAAAATATTTGCGCATCCAGTGTTTCTAGTCCGTGCAGTGCATCGAGAGGGGCTTCATATTTTAGAATAGCCTTTGATAAATGGCGGGCCACACTGCCGTTTTCAGAGAAAAAAACAATTCACACAGGCTATCCTGTGAACGAACAAGTGAAATAAATCCCAACATTTCAAAGCCAAAACTATTCATCGTGGGGAAAAAATATATAATTTCATTATTACTATTACTTCATCCAAGTTTGCTTTTATGGTTATTTCGTAAAGCATGAAATAAACCGAGATGTTATTGTAATCGATCACACTGATTAGATTTGTCCCCCACCCTTCGTGGTTTTTTTTAATTTTAAATGTTTAATATCCTAAAATTAGACGTTTTGGAGTATTGGATGTGTTTTTGTTCAGTTTCGTACTGCAGTTACAGATTAAATATAATAAATCATACGTAGGACGCTCACCTTGCCGCAGACCTCGCAGGTGAAAACTTTGGGCTTGCTGCCCGGACAGGAGCCGCTAAGTCGGGCGGCCGCAGCTGCAGCCGCAGAGCCTTTAAAGATCTTGTCAGTGAGGATATGGTCCTGATCCTTCATGTAGTGCTGGATCTGGCTCCGAGACAGCTCCTTGAAGGCCTGCACGCCGGACACCGGGTACCGCTCCCCGGCCTGCTGTAGGCCCGGCTTGCTCTTCTCCGCCATGAAGGCTTTATGTCGGGCGGTGAGCAGGTACGATGCCATCGGGTGCAGGTTGACTAGGCCGGCCGGCGGGGGACACGAGCCGCTGTCCCCGCTGCAATTTAGATAGCACACTGTGCCCATGGTGGGGAAGGAGGACTGGTTCACCACCCGGGGTCTGAAGAGTTTGTACTGGCCAGCAGTTTGGCTCACGGTGGAGTCATCCTGCTGGTTCTTATAGTTCAACCCAAAGCCCAAAAAGTCTGCGGGAGCCGGGAGAGAAGAGGCTTCTAAGTGGCCCGGATCCAGCCCGGTGATGCTGAGCCGGTGGCCCGGCTCGTACCCCAGCGGCACCAACGGGATCATGCAATGCAGCGAGGACGGACAGACATCGGGTTTCCCCATGGGAGCGGACTGGAACCAGCTGGGGAGCGGTATCGACTTGGGCTCGGGTGTCCTGGCCATAATTCGGTCGATGGAGAAAGCGAGAGGCTTGCTACTGCTGCCACCGGAGGTGAGCATGTCGGAGCCCGCGGGCTGGCTCCCAGAAGCCGGGGGGGAGCCGAGGTTCCCCGCTGGGCGGCGGAGAGGACTGTCCATCACCTCCTCATCAACCGCGCTGCGACAACAGCAAGCTGCTGAAAAGAAGCTGCGGGTCGGTGCTGCTACTCACCAGCCCACAGGAAAGGGCATCATTTGCCGGGAACCCCCCTCCAAATAACCGGCCCGGTTTCTCCGCTTATTGACGACAATAAGGGGCGGCCGCAGCTCGCTCGATAACGGCGTGCGGAGAGCCGAGACCTTGCCGATCGTTACCGTCCAGGAAGAAAAGCGGAAAAGTAGATAATTTGCTCAATTCTTCTCCGTCGATCTCTTTTGTCGCTGCTGGAAGAGGAGGAGGAGGAGAGGAGGAGGTGGACGTTGTTCTTTACTTGGCAGGACTTCTGCTCAACTGGAAGGTACTTGGTAAATCCCAGGTCCCCTTGTGGCTTTGCATGACATCATTTTTCTTTTGAATCGCAATTCGCCAGACGCGCAGCGGCCGCGGGGTCAGGAGCTGTCAGAGTCTTAAGATCAGATTTGGGCGCGTCTTTGGCTCTCAAAACCCATCACTTTTACGCACGGTTCAGGGAAGGCACAAAGCTGTCATGTGGGTGAATTTAAGCCAGAAAACGGATCGAGATATTACCAGAAAATGGATTTTCATCAAACTCAGCCCGGGAGGGTTTCCGGTCTTTGAATCACAAACTTTGACTGAAGCCTTTTTCTTTTAGGTACCAGCTTTTCAAATGCCAAAACGCGTCCAGGGCAAAAAAAGACTCATAGACTTAGATAAATATCTGCTAAACAACCAATGCCAGGTAATATAATTATAATATTTAAAAAAAAGGACTTTTTTTTCCAGTCACACAAATGCAAACGTCTCTTTTATGCACAAAGCGCAGACGCAACGGGCCAAAACGCAATTTTCAAAGGATGAATCAGTGAGGGAAGCGGGGATTGAGTGGATTTAAAGAGAATGGAGCTGAATTCGTCCTTCAAAACAAAAATGCAAAAGTGACTCCTGAGGGACTGCAGGAGCGACACCAGAAAACACAATAAACACAATCAAATTAAGTGAATATTAATAAAGTCGTTTATTTTATTAGTGAGCTATTACATTATACAAAAAGCAGGCAACCACGAATGATTTATTAAAATTAGGCTGTAATTATCATAAAGACAATTTTTACACAACAAGCAGATTCGCATGGCTTAAACACTAAGGTTGAATGAAAGAATGAAGGCCATCTTAGTATATATCATTGGGGAATGGGAGCAATCTTTTTAAAAAAAAAATTTTTTTTAAAGGAGGCTATAACAGTAATTTTAAAATATATCGGTTTCAGGTATATTACTGTTTTGTCCATTTTTGAGTTATAATATATTATAATTACAAACATTTAACTTTTGCTTAAGCACATTAATTGTCTGTATTCATTTTGAAGCCCCTGGCTATTAACACTTAAATAAGGCTTAATCTATTTACTACAGGAAAATAATGCAAACATTTGTCCACAGTTGGTTGGCTCTGGTTAATCCAGAATGAATGACTTTCACAGAGGCTCTAAAACTAAACATTCCATTCCCATAAATAGGATACATAGACTACGAGGCCAATAGCATCCACTATAAGTCATTACCATAAGCAGGGGATAGGTGCCTAATGTTTCGTGAGGACACAGTTCTCCATTTCTGTACCTCCACGCACGCGACTACGGAAGCCTTCCAGTCGCAGAAGCAGTTTTATCTTTTCTAGTTGTCTTTAGTTTTGACTTCTATTTGTGCCCATTTCTGTTCAATACTAAGACTTTATTTTCATTCTTAGTCAGGTTTTGAATTATATTTAAAACACAGTAAATAGAAATAATAGCTAAAAGTAACAACAATTAACATTTATTATTTTCTTATTTTGCAGTTATTGATACACATTGTGGTTTATAACACACTATCACTCAACCTATAGATAGCCTACTTATAAGCTAATGGTAAGATATAAAAATGCACTTCTAGTAATACACTATATATATTCATAGGTGAAGTTATGATTTTGTTTATATTGTACTGTATTGTATAATGATCAATTAAACATCTCCATATGTCTATGTACAACTGCATTGCTGTTTGTTAACAATTTATCAAATGTCTGTATACTCCTTGTAAATGCCTGTCTGAGGGGTTAATAACGACAAGAAAAACAACAATAACAACAAAAACAACAACAATAAATTAATAATAAAATAATGCAAACAAGTACATATATACTCAATATACAGTATCAACCAACAGCAATACAGAATATGCACAGTATGGGGAAATGTTGTTTTGCCCAATAAAACATGGGCAAATATTGCAGCACAAATTCACAAGATATGTCATTATTATTTATCTATTAATCATCATTACTGTTATTATATCTAATTGTTATTTAAAATATAACAATTACATTGTTTACTGGTCACATATGACGCACATGTTCTGTGGTGGTGAACTGCTTTTCATCCCTCTGGTTTGTATAGGCTACTGACTGAACTGATAAACACACACACACAAACAAAATCTATATATTATTGTTATTTCTGGCAGTAACAGTAGTATCTTACACAAACAATACTTTTGTTTCTTCAATTTGCCCTGTTTTAGTGTGATGACATTTAGATAGATTAGAAATCGTTTAAATTTCATTCCAAAAAAATATTTTCCTTCCTTATTTCATTTGAGTGAGTGCACATCATGGTTTTAAATATCATTATGAGCTTAAAACTGCACTGTGTGACTCCACTTTTTTATTGTTTTGTCTTGGAAAACACTTCTAACAAGTAGTCTTGCATTTTACTTCGTTAACAAATCTTTCCTTTATTTATGATTTAATTTATTGGTCTGTAATGGTGCTTTCTTTAATTTGAATTTTTAAATCTGTTGAATGACTGACTTGAATTTTATGCATTTTTCCCCTTTATTTTTGTAAATTTCTTTATAAAATGCAATAAATAATAATAACATTAATAACAACATTAATAGTAATTGTCTGGAAAATGTGTCTTTTGTCCTCTGTTGCGTCTTTATCAGGATGCAGTGGCAGGACTCAGACTCTGGTTTTGTCGGGGGAAAAAAAGATTTGATGCTCATTTCAATGAGGACAGAAAAGAAACAGCCAGATGACAGTTTCCAGTGAACAGAAGCCCTTTAAAATGTTCTTAAACCTACAAGATTAATGTAAAATAGAAATTAAGGTCTCTTAAGGATTAAACAAATTCTTTGTTCTGAATACTAAGTGTAAAACCTTTCGGTGAAATTAACAAAGATTGACCGTGTCTGTTCCTTTTAGCATGAAAACCAACAAGAGATAATCAGCAGATATAGTTTGTGCACAGAGATTGACAGATAAGAAGGGTTTTTTAAATTCCCCTGAAACTTTCATATTTGAGATGTGAATGATTTACCAACCTTTTATGGGTTAAACTAGTTTTACAAAGTAAATATAGTTGTTTTGAGGTTTATTTGTTAGGGATTCATTATTGGGGGCTTTTATTAACAGCGCATAGTGAGTGGAAAAAGGAAATAATATTCAGGGACTTCTTATTTAAGTCTGCTTCTTTCTGAGTGTACATGATCTTTGGATCTAGCATTTCTGATTGTTCCTTTAAATATCATTCTCTTTAATTCTCCAAAATTTCCTGCAGGCATTTTTTAAAGATACATAAACATCTTTTGTTCTGATCTGAACAATGATTTTAATCTGAAGCAATTTTTCTATTAAAAAAAAAAGGTTGATTCAAAACTCCAATTTAAAAAAAAATTGAGAAAATTATGTCATGGCTTTAGAAGTTTTTGACACAATACTTTATATCATTTTAGCAGACTGGAGGTGTACCTGCAGATGTTTCTTAAGGTCTACCTTCAAACACAGTGCCTCTTTGCTTGACATCATGGGACAATCAAAGCAGGGAATGTTTATTGGGATTTAATGTCTGCAAATGTGTAAAAGTATGTTTAATTGGCTATGGTGTATGTAAACATCTGACTTCAACTGTAATTTGCAGTGATGGTCACGGTCTTTCAAAAACAGTGTACATTGATCTGCTGATAAAAAAAATGTTTTTTAGACTTTCCACCAGTGAGAACTATCTCTTGGGATTTTTGCTCCCATTCAGCCAGAATAAACAGAATGCTTGGTTGCAGTAGGTGTTCAGTGCATGTTAAAAGTGTTGGATAGAGCATAGGAGAAAACCAGTATGTTTAATTAAATACAAGAAAATACAAGCCTTTATTTTGTTAAACTCCAGTAAGATAAAAAAAAAAAAAAAAAAAATTGGTGCATTCAGTGTTTGTGGCTGAAACGATTCATTTGACTTGGAAAGCAAATGATGAAATAAAACGCGTCGGAAACATCAATGCTTTAAAAACAGTTTTAATAGTGATACCTATAAGACACCTGAACAAAACAGGTGCACAATGAGACAATATAAATATACTTCTTTATAGAGGTTTTTGTCCTTTCGTTTTTGGCCTCTGAACTGCACCGACACAAACTGGATCAGATATTTAAACAAACGGCAGATTGTTGCACACAGTTGATCGGAAGCTATACACTGCATATACAGGTAATACTATGCTTTCTCAATGATGGCACATAAACAGACCAGTGAGTGAATGAACAGCAGCAAGTGAGATGTTTTGTCTGCTTTTGTCGGTCAAAAGTTAAAACATTTTCAAACAAAAAAACGGATCCACATTCTTTCAGGGTGATCCGGTTAAAAAGTCCAGACTTTTTGGTAGTCATTTGGCACGTTTGTTAATATTTTGATCGATGCTGGATATGATCCACATCTACAGCTTAACATTTTTTACAACAGTAAATATCAAGGAACACAGATGACAGCAGATCTACAACTACATCATGTAGTCATTTTCCTAAAAAAATATTTTGCAATCTCAGAGCTTGGCTGCAATTCTGACACTTTAAAAACAAAACTCTCACCTGGGGAAAAAAAGGATATTTGTGTTTTTTGCTGGAATATGTGAAACCCATTTCAGTGATATGCCATTTTACAGCATAGAAATATGTAATTTTAGGCCAGTTGTCGAGTCGGTGTGGTGACAAAAAATTATTAACAAAATTTTAAAAAAAGTAAAAATCCCTTGACAAAAATAATGGGACCTGATATTTTGTTGCACAACCATCAGTGGCAATTATTGCACAAGAGGGATTTCTATAGCTATCAGTGAGACTGATACATCTGATCTCTTCTGAAGCAAATTGCTCAGGCTGTCTCAGGTTTGAAGGCTGCCTTCTCCAGACTGCATGTTTCAACTCTTGATAGATGTTTGTTAGGATTCAGATCAGGGCTCACAGAAGGCAACTTCAGAACAGTCTTAGGTTTTGTTCTTAGCCTTTCTTGGGGGTGAGTAGCAGTGTGTTTTGGGGCCTTTTTCCTGTTGAAAGACATGTGACCCCCCCGGTTAAGACCGAGCTTACTGACACTGGGCAGCATGTTTTGCTTCAGATTTCATTGTGCACTGCACAGATCAATGCATCGCATTTCAGCAATGTGCGCCCTAAAACAGAAAAGAGTGTATTCCTTGTTTCACAGTTGGTATGATGCTATTTTGTAGGACAGCTTCATTTTCAGCTAGTATGACTTGCCAAAAATCTCCACAAATCTTTTGTCTGATGGTAAAAACGACATCCTACCAGAAGCATTGTGGCTTGTCAATATACATTTTAGCTAATTCCACTTTTCCTCTTATGCTTTTTTTTTTCAACAATGAAACAGTCATCTTACATTGTCACTCAAAAGATCAGACTGATACACCTTGACCTAGAAGTTCAGCTTGTATCTCTTTGGACGTTCTCCTTGGTTGTTTGTTCACCATCCCAACCATCCTTATGTTCAATCTGGGGTCCATTTTTCTCCTGCGGGTGCGTCAAAGGAGGTTGGCTAAAGACCAATGGATCTTAAACCTCTTAATAATGTTCGCAACTATAGTTACACAAACATCAAGCTGCTTGAAAATGGTCATACAGCCTTTCCCTTTAAAAGGTTCATCTCTAATTTTCTGATCTTCTCAAAAGTCTCTCCTTTTTTTTTCTCTGGTCCATGTTCAGCGTCAACCTTAAACCTTAGAATATGAGGAAGCAATTTACCTCTTGTCACTTTCTGTGCTTTACTCTATGACATAGCAAAGGCATAGAGGTATACATGGGTCAATTCCTTTTGATTTCACCCCTTTTAGGAGGAATGACATATTTTTGAGCTGTAAGGGTATCTATGCATGGCAACTATAATATCGCAAGTTATTGGGAGATCACTGCAAAATAAATGGATAAAGGGATACTCCTGGTTTATTAAAACCAGGATTACATTTGGTACTTTTGCCCATTAGGTTACAATCACATTCAAAAGTTTGGAGGACTAATAGCTTTAAAAACATGAGCCATAAGGTGATCAGGCAGGTTGGGATCAAATCCCCTGGTCAGACTAACTCATTTAGAGGGAGAAACAGAGACCAAAGATAAAATTATGACTCTGAAGTGTCCTGTGCAATTAGGAATGATTATAGACATCATCTTGGTATGCTCACTTTCAGTATGACCTCACAAATAAAGTAGTTTAAAGAATCAGGATAAACTGTCTGATCATCTGACTGCTCTTCTTTGTTGACCTGGTTGGCTTCTTTTTTAAGAGTCACCAAGATCCCAGAACTCAGAAGTTAACTTGGTGAGTACTGTTTTAATTAACAAAGGGGAAAAACTGTGATATAACTCCTTTAATGTTTGGATAAGTTTAGGCAACTATAACACTTGCCAAGATTTAGACAGGCAATCACAGACAGTTTGGCCCTTGATGTAAATTGTGTTAATGGAATTGTCCAATATAAGAACGTTAGAGAACATGGAGGTAGATGAATAGATAAAGCCTGTTCATTTCTTGACTGTCTTCTACCACCACATGTATCACTTTAACTTTTACACTTTTACACTAGAAATATCAAAAACAAATGAGCAAATGCTCTCTAAAGGATGAACGCTTTATATCTTAATGACCCCATGACTTTTACTAATGTCACCTTCACTAAAAGGGCAACAGCTTCAGGCTTGAAAAATCGTCCAACATAAACAACATAACAATGCCATCAAAAATGACCCAAATACTGTGAGTGCAGTTTGATCTTCACATCTACGGTTAAAGTTTGGTGTCATTTTTTAACCAATTAAATCTAGTTAGTTGAGGTTAGCTAAACAGGATCAGGTCAGGATTAATAAATACAATTGTTTAAACTGGTTAAGATGTAGTGGCCCTTCTCCTTTATTAAAGGCAGATGATATTTGAATCCAATTATTCACCACAACCTCCTCCACAGGAGGTTTTGAGGTGCTATAACACTGCCACACTGCTTTTGTTTTTGTAATTATTTGCATGACCACAAGTTGTCAGGGTCAAATGTGAGGAAAATGTAATGTCATTTTAATGTGTTTAAACAGAGATCAGTGCTTCTGTTTTATTGGTGGAGACAATTGCTATGGGTTGTAATTAATTTTGCATCATCCTGGCTATGTTAGTACTTTACTACTAAGTAGTTCAAGTAAAATTCAAACATATGAGTCAGAACCTTATGATTCCGAGCTTTTTGTAAAATAAAAATAAAACTCTCGGATTTTGCTTCCGTTGTTGTCGAGAACATTAACAAACGGCAGCAAGGTCGCTCAGATTCAGAGCATTATGAACATTAAGCTATGGCTGTGGATGAAAACATTACAGAAAGGAGCTACAGTTGCTGAGCTCTACTGTACAAAGTGACATCAATTAGAGTATGGCTGCATGTGGAGGCGGCTTCCTGCCCTGCAATCGAGACAGGAACACGAAGCATATCAGAAGGCCTGGTTCAGAAGCCTCGCCTCACCTGGACTTCCGCTTTGTCGTATATTCGGACTCATGAACGTGTATATTTCAACACGTATGTACAACAGTGTTCGGGCAATGAAGCATGTAAAAGTGAGATGTGAGTGTCACTACCTGAGACATATTATTTGCTGCTGCACATGTGCAGCTGAACTCAAAGTGACCTTTTGTCCTAAGTCATGGAAGCTGTAGGTGTTTTTTTTCAATAGATTTTCAATGTTGCCACAGGGTTGTCAATTGCTATAGAAATCACATTTTTTAATTTTAAAAGCCGAAAAGGGTATTCATTTTCAAAATTCGACAGCATAAATCACACTGAGTAGGAAAGCTGGAAATCATTGTGAGGCATATTTAATGCATTTTTTGGTTACGGTCTTCATTGGAGACAAGAAATAATATAGAAACATTTCAGCCTGCCAACATACCTTGTCGGACAAACTGCATAATTCCCATATATTTTCTTTCCCTACACAGATTACTTATTTACCAAAATCACAATGCAGAAATTTCTGAGTGGATTTACTGTGGTTCCATGGTTGGCTAATGAAAGCTACATAACTGCTACTACATTAGCTGACATCTTCATTATTACTGTTACAACAGTATTGACAAAAACATCACCTTACATTTATTCATTATCACTTTTTTGTAATTCATTGGTAATCCTCTCCGCTTTTGTTGCTTGTAAGCATGTTAGATGATGTTAGCCATCAAACGTTAAAATCATAACAGCGATGGACTTCAGGTGTATGAGTGTAACGGAGTAAAGTAGACTTCGATAGAAAATGCATTAAACACGAGTTACTTTTATTTCATCAGGACAGAAGTTCTAATTGTAATTTCAGAATTTGCTTTTATTGTACACTAGTCCGCGAGGTGAAATTTACTTTGGTAAAGAAAATGCATCAACACAGCTTACTAGCTAACACCATCACCTCCGTTTCTTGGTTTGTTCATTTCATATCATTCATTATTCTTGACACACTTTAACACGCGTGTTCAGTTTTATTTCTTATTTTTATTTTCTTATGACTGAGTGAAAATTATCAGTAGATAATTGAATAAAAAGTTTTTTGCTCTTGACGAAACATTTTGCATAACCTGTCCCTGATGTTAATCATATCAGCAGGCAGTGAGTTTCTTGTGTTGATTCCTACAAATCTATTGTATTAATTTTAGAATTCATTTAAAAAGACTGGGTGGAGTGGAGTCCAGTAGAGGAAAAACATTCAAAACAACCACGCTGCTAACATTAGCATGAGATGTCCTAAAGTCATATCATTAAATTATATATAACTGTGCGTTTTGTACTACAATATTTTTTTCTGCGACTTTTTTTCCTGTCAGTGAAGAATCTCAGTACATATTGCTCGCTACCAAACAACATTGCAGCCTGGTCCTGTTTAAATTGTAGCAGAGCAGCCAGTTATTTCTGTTAATACTGACCTATCTTTTTTGTTATAAATATATTGACGTTTAAAATCAGTTTTATTGTCTAACTTACTGTCTGAAGATTTATTTTGACTGGGCAAAGAGGAGACCTAAAATTGGAAATGCATCCACAATAACCAGCTGACATTATAGCATGCTTATCCACATGTTGAAAACACCACAGAAGTTTTTGTCCAGGAGCAGCCCTATTATAAAAAAATTTAACTGTTGTTTCAGCTTCAGGAGAGTACTACCAACTGCGATGGCAGGTCCTGATCTGTTAGAGAGGATGCCAATCAAGTAGTAGCTGGGTATGTAAGGGGAGGATGTGTATGTATGTATGTATGTGTGTGTGTGTGTTTAGTCATCCTCCTCATCGCTGTCTCTCATGCTGATGCCCTGCAGGCCATCGCCCGCCTTGACAGCTGTTGTGGCCTCTTCCACCATCAGCCTGTTGTAGATGGTCTCGTAGCTCTTGTTGTTCAGCGTGCCGTCCAGGACACCCTGGAGCCTGAAGTCACGGTAGGTCTTCTGTTGAGGTGGGAGGGTGGGAGATAGGTAAAAGGAGACGGGAGGGAAAAACAGAGTATCATAGGAATGTAGCTAGAAGGAGGAGGCGGCTGCCAATTGCCATTTGAGAGGACAAAAGCAGGAAGATTGCGGCTCAAGGACGAGCCGAGTCTTTTATGTGTTGGACCGGGAAGGCAGACTGAGGTGTCTGGGGTTTTTTTTACCTTCAGTCAGGCGCCATTATCATTCCTTGTCTTGTTGCTTTCAAGTTAAACTGTACATTAGCAAACTATGAAAAGACAGAAGCAGTGGGAAGCAGCGCACAGTTGAGCAGTTTTCTCCTTTGTGTCTTTACCGCCTCTTCACACCGCTGCTTTCAAGGACACTTCAGTGTGATTTGAGTTGTCTTTATTTTTTCTTGCTTTCTACAGTGTCAGTTTAAACTATTTTTTTTATGTGAATAAGCCACAATTTAAGATGTTTCTTTAATTCAGAGTTGCAAGTCTCAAGCTTGTTCACTGCTACTCTTTTCCAACTGTAAATAAAAATTGACTTTGAATCTGGTAGGTAAAAATAAACCTGTCACTTTAAACGACAAACACAGTTCTCTTTTGCAAAATGGGAATCTTAAATTATTTTTATGACAAAAGTTCCAGGGCTCTATTTTTGTGAATGTAGGTGCAGCGCGAATGCAAGTCTAAGGTCTGTGCCATGTAGGGTTTTGGTAATTTGGTGAGTAGAAATGTAAGCGCACCTGTGGTACAGTAGGAGCAAAAGATAATTAGGTGTGTCACAGCCGATTTCAATCATGGCAAATCAAATCAGCTCCTTTCATCCCCTGTAAAACAGCGGTGACACAGCATATTGTCAATTTCCTAATGGCTGAAGAAGGAGCAGACCAACACCGCCAGCCAAACCCAGGAGAAAACTGACATACTTGTTCGAGAGTTTCAGACTCGTAATTACCGAATTTATTCTACTATGAGAAGACCTCCACGAGCCGAGGATGCTAAATTGGCTTGAAAAGAGGTATCATTCTAAACAGCTCTTCCCCTGGTATTATTAGAGCCGCTATCCAGTGTGGGAAGTGGTTTTTGGGGGTGTCGAAGTCAGAATATCAAATGATGCATTGGAAATGCAGTTCATTGAACTCATAACTTTATTTGCTATCTAATAATTAATTGAATGTCAAAGTGAACAAAGAACACTCATCCAATAAACTAAAACGAGGAGCTGGAATGATGTTGAAGAGTGAGCAGTAGTAAATTACGTGCACTCAAAGCTCCTGATGACATTCATGTATTTAACAACACTGATAAAGAGCAATTTGCTCAAAATGTCACTGATGTTGTGGTTTAAATAAAGGAGTTGCAGTCGGGGCTTTAAATGTGCGTGATTTACTTCCCAATCATTATTTAAATGGCCTAAGCTGTCGTGGGTAAACTTTAATGCATAAATGACGTAGTGTCACATTCTGTCGCCTTGAACGGCTGGTAAGATTACAGAACCAGATGAGTAGGTGAAAAGGCTTTTGACTTGTTATGCCTTTATGCGTAATTTTATTGCAATTTATCTATAGTTAAGCTGAGTTGCCTCATATATGGCTGAGATTAGCTACAGTCATGAGGCATGCCCACTGCTCTATTCAACTCCAGTTCAATAGACAAGAGTGAGCTTCATTTTTTAT
This sequence comes from Brachyistius frenatus, assembly GCF_029030835.1. Lineage (NCBI taxonomy): Eukaryota > Metazoa > Chordata > Actinopteri > Embiotocidae > Brachyistius > Brachyistius frenatus. The sequence continues at coordinate 413,358 of NW_027210796.1, read as the reverse complement.
ATGATGTTGAGCCACGGTAATAGCAACTTGGCACGAGTGTGTAAAGAAAAACAACCTTGCACTGCACCAAATTGCAAATGTACACGGATTTGCCCCTAAACCAACACAAAAGTAGGATCCTCAGTCTTTGATTAATATTTGACATGTTTACCTTCACAATCTTGATGAGTGTTTTCAGTTGGTACATGTGGAGCTGCAGGTCAAGTCTGTCAGTCAGCCAAACACACACCGCCTTCATAAGGCCAGTGTACCATTGCTGTAAGTAGCAGAAACAACAACAACAAAAAAAAGGACAGGCATTCATTATTTGGAAAATAAAATAGGTAGTAAAATTATTACACAAACTTCCATATGGAAACATCCATCACAGTTTATGGATGCATTTCCTGCTTTAAATGTGGCTTAGCTTCCTTAAAATATTTATGGTTGTACATTTATCATGTATAGTGAGTGAGTGTAGTATTCCCATTTCAGGAACTCGTACAAGCCTGACGTCCATATAAAGTGGATTACATAAGCTGGAGAAACTTTTTGCTTTAAACTTGACCGATCATTCGATTGTTTAAATACGTTGTATTTCATTGGAAAATGAACCTGTCTATTGAGTTTGTATTTGTGAAGGAAGTGGGGGATTTCCCTATGAACCTCAATGCAGTCAGTATCTACTGGTGACATCTAGTGGACACTAGAGAAACTGCAGCCTTAGACTCTTATGCTGTGTTCCAAATGGCGTACTTCCCTTAGTACACTCACATATTGTACTCTTGACATGTTGGTACACTTTAGTGACGTGGCTCAGACGTTAGAAAGGTGCTGTGTTCCAAATGAGATACTTTCCTTAGTACACAAACAAATAGTACTCTTACACGTTAGAACTTTCACTTGTGAAGTTCTTGAATTTTGACAGTATAGTGTTGTCTTACAGGAAGTAACCGTAGCAGGTGAATGCATCACCTGCTACGGTTCTGGATATGTCGACTTTAATGATTTTACCCAGAAATTAATGTATTTTAGTGCCTTCTGGATCACACACACTCAATAAACACGCTGATGGCTTCTGTCCAAAAGTGGTATGGTGATTATTAGCGAAAAAGAAGAACTTTGGTGTGGTGTTCCGCAACAGTGGCACCTTCATCGGATGCCTTTATTTGAAAATTCTTGATGTCAGTGGTCCCTCCCTTTCTGGCGGGATAGCGACCACTGAGTGTGAAAAGTGTTCAGTGTTTTCACGCACACTTTTTAGACGGTTTTGAGTAAATCATGCAGCTACAGCATGTTTCCATACTTGTCAGTTTGAATGCGCTTATGCACTCAAAGTAGTGGGTGTAAGTACACCATTTGATCATTTGGAATACAACCAGGGTTGCCCACTAAATTTCGTCAAGGTAGTGTGGTCTCAAATCGCACACTGCCATTTTGCACTTACTGAAAAAAAAAAAAAGGAAGCATAAACTCTTCACCTGCAAATATATCTGCCGACTTTAATGATTTTACCCTGAAATTGACAGGTTTTTTTTGCAACCTATGTTTAACACAACATAATGATGGATTCTGTCCAACAGCAGTATAGTGGTATCTAGTGGAAATGCTGTTACAAAACAGCTGAAACTTCCTCAGCTACCACGGTTTGAAAATACTTTAGGTTTGTGAAATAACAACACGGCTACTATTCCTGACAACATGGTGTGCTTGGATTTGACTGCTCAATGCTGGGATTGTGTGATGTCAAATACTGGGGATCTGTGCAGCCAAGATGTTTATTCAGTCAACATCCAGGGCTCACGGGAATTTTTTTTTTTTTCCAAAAACTGCAATCATATGAAGCAAGCTACGCAACATACTGTTGAAAAAGACAGTTTCAAGGCTGTGGATTTAGTTGTTGGGATTTTGAATGAGGTTTTCTTACTTCAGCAACAGATCCTATAAGAGTTCTGTTACACACAAATAATTGTTAAATCTATGTGAAACTCAATTTCACAGTTAGAAAAATTAAGCCTTGAATAAACAGGATTTGAATAAATGTACTCTTTTCAGTAAAGCATTAAAAATGATAAAACACGTAATGCTCTATTGACCAGATTTTCTAGTATAAATGTTTTGACCCCAGACTACTCGAGCGCATCCTTGCTGAAAGCATCCTGAAGCCTGTTTTCGAAGTCAGGTAACCTCAAGTAACCACCCTGGGGAGCATCTTTAAACTCAATGCCAAGTTTTTATTTTTACATGCTGAGATATCCTTGAAAACACCATAAATACAAACTATAATATGATAATGGAGGTACAGTGGCTCTCTGAACAAGGATAGTTTATGTTTGTCATTTCTGCGTGTTCGCCTTCAGAAGCAGAAGAGTTCAGATGATAGCCGTTTGCTTGCTGACAACTTCTGAAATGCCTCGTTTCAGTCCAGCTAACGACACTACAACACAAGGTCAAAAGAATGCGGCATCAAAACGGCAAAACTCAAAGAGGGTAAAGCATTTACTTATTCAAAGACATCAATTTACTGGAAAACTGAATACTGTACGTCAAGGGAAGAGTTCACGGCTCTGTTTTGAACTCTGAAGAGAAAAGAAAATCAAGTTCCGTCTATGTACTTTTCATTAAACGATCTTCCTTCACACCTTCCGCCACCAGGCCACAGCTGCAGGGAAATCAAATGCACCTTTCTTCACTTGAAGAGTGATCCTCACTTACAACAGCATTCAAAACACTGCTGGTAAAATGCACACATTGGGTAGCTTTATTCAGTAACCAGTCATACAAGAATGCTTGAGAAATTGCTCTGACACAGTAATGACCCGTAATATTCAGATCGGCTCTGAGAGCCGTCAGCAGTCTTAATTTCACACAATGACAAGAACTGTAATTATCTTCCAATTTCAGTGAAGAAAACAGTCCAAAGGTTTTTTCATGCACTTGACAAAAGTAAAAAACACATCCATGATCATTCAGGGGTCACGCAAATATTTGATTTCCCGTTTTGTGAGAACAACCTCTGACCTTCTTCATATTGGCTCCTAATTATACCAAAGGAATGAAGCAGTTTTTTTTTCACTCATTCTAAGTAGTTTAACCTCGACTAAATGCTAGAAAATGTATGTTAACTTACAAATGAGGGTTCAAGTTCAACCACAGCTCCTGATTTTATTTATTTTCTGTCCAGACTGAATACATTCATTTGATCTTGTAAAAACTCTTACCTATGATCTGAAAAGTCACCAGATTCTGTGTCATTTTGTAAACTTAGAAGTAGAAGCATAGACCAGAAACCTAAGAGACATATGATACAACGTTCCAACTGTAGTTTTAGATTTATTGGTTGATTTGGGTTGTTAATTGTATAGATATGTGTAATTTTACAATTACATTTCATATTTATCTATGTGCCAAAACCTTATAAATGTGCTGTTTTCACATAGTACAACATATGGTGCTATTTTTTTTTTTTTTTTTAATCCTCCCTCCATTATCATCTGTTACTCTCCTCCCCACGCAAAATATTTTTAGGCTGGAATTTGAGTATTCCACTCAGCACGCTGTCGATCACCTAATGCCCTGAGATGCTCGAAGATGTTGAAATTACTGTATGACATCTTCTGATTTTCTTCTTTCTTCTCCACTCAATGGAACTTTTATTTGAGTCTCTGGGAGGTGAGCTTCCTCAGAGCGGCTAATCAGCTGCCTGCTGGTCGCCTTGCATATGGCGTTAACTGTCATAAAATTGAGAACGAAGATGCTCCTTAATTGAGCTGATTAGAGGACAAGAGTGAAAACAGATGGAGGGAATTTGCGGAGGAGGGATGGACGCATCTGTATTAGTCCTGTCAAAAACAATATCTATTTGATGAATTGGGGGTTGGTTCCCTGGGTGTGCCACAGTAATGATTTAATTTAAACATTTTACACATATTCTGGTTTTGGCACGTCCTAAAATCTAATTTTAAGCACCACAATTAAGTCTTAAAATGGTATATTCTTGTTTAGAAAAAAAGCTATTGTGTTTCAATTGTATACCATTTTCTTGATTGTAGTCGAGATCTGCTTTATTTTTTAAGGCGATGAACACACCTCCAGACATTCCTGCATGTACATAAAACTGCAACAGATAACATGTTAAACTTATTTATGCTGTAATAATGCACAAAAAAAGATATCTTTAAAGTAAAGATTACAATTATTGAAGTCCCAAAAATTTATTTTCTCAAGAGGAATACTAGGAGGTAGACTTTATTTACATTTGCTTTTTCTACATGTCATTTTATTCAGTTCTGTTTCCAGAGGCGAAAACCAATTCCTTGAAAAAAAATCCTAAAAAGGAAACAAAATTTCCACAAAAAAGGTGCCTAATCACAAATGTTCAATATATTGTTTGAAATAAAAAAATGTTCTTTAAAAACTCAATTTGGCATTAAACTTTCATGAGACATGTACATTTATGCCCATTTCTTTTTTTTTTCCTCGTCCTTGCTTCATCAATGTGATTTGGCTCCTGATGTCAAGAGGTATGTGTTTGTGTGAGAAACATGTGGACATCCACATGAAGGAAAAAAATACTGAGTCTGTTTACAGCTGAGTGTTGACACCCCATGTCTTTGTTTCAGTTTTGATTTATTTCACAGTCTCTTTCTTTTTCTGTACATCCATTGATGCTGATAAAACATGTCGAAAGAAAAGGCGCTGTAAATGAATTGGACTTTGACTAGCATGTAAACAAGACAATTGCTTACCGATAACGCACCTGGCAGGAGGCCTGATGCTGCTGTTGAACACAGGATTTGCCTCCTTTATTACACACAAAACACATGTGTGCGTGTGTGTGTGTCTAACATATGTTGAAGCACTAAGCAGCTTTGAGGCCCCGCTGTCACCTCCTCCTTGGCGCATGACTGAGCGCCTCTGAGCTCTATTAGACTCATTCTCCTCAAACCCTTCCTTCAAACACACACAAATCAGCACAGTGCAACGCGAAGCTCAGCCACAATGCTGTGAACCCTCAGAGAAGGCAGTGGGTGGCAGAAATCCATCACTTGGCTTTGTGCTGCTAATATGTGTGGCTGTCTTAGCCGCCATGTCTGAGTTGCTGGATTGACTCATGACAGCAAGTCGAGGCGTGTTTGACAACTCACTGCTAGAATATTCTCATAAATCTGAATCCTGCTGGTGGGGGCAATCGGTGAAGAAAATGGACAGCGTGGGATGGAGGGTTGGTTAGAAGGATGGATAGGTGGAGGTGTGAAAGTGTTTTCAGCTCTAGCAAAGCGAGCCAAAGGCGCTTGGAGCTTCCTAAATGATGAGGGGGTCAACAAAAGCAGTTAGTGTTTTCAGTCTCAAAGCGACCTGCTGCTACGCTGAAACTGGAGAATCAAACAGACTTAAACACCTGACTGTGAGACTGTGAGATTTCACACGCATAAACTGTGCTTGTGTACACCTTATGAACACAGATACAATAAAACCAAAATGTCAAATTCCCAGTTTGTGTGTATGAGTGCATACATTTTCTGCGGCTTATCCAGGGTCAGCTCACGGTGGACCCAGGCTTTGTTAGCCCAAACATCCATCTACCCAACAATATTTTTCATGTCCATCTGAGATTATATACGAGGGAGGTTTCGATACTGCTTCTGTTGCACACAAAAAGTGTGCAAGAAAAAGTGTGCAAGTTGGCAAGATGGCGCCGCGCTAGCGGCAGCCTGTTGCAGCAGCTCCCCTCCCCTTGTTATTAGTATTATTAGTATTTTTTAAGCCTTTCTCCTCTCTTCGGAGTTGTTTTTTTCTTTCTTTCTCTCGTGTGTTAAGTTAACGGTCCGTAATGGACCGTAATTTTTCCACGTTTCTGGCTGGGGGCACTGTTATTGTTTACTCTCGTGATCAGCTGATTGCGCTGAGTAGCCCTCGACTGCTGCTACAGCCCGGAGCGAGGCCTGAGATCCCCGTTGAACTTCGGAGAAGACGGCGGGGTTGCAGAGCTGGAGCTAAGCTAAAGGCAGAAAGGAGGAAATATAAACCAGCGGTACCGGCGATCTTAATGGGGAACGTGAGGTCGTTGGCCAACAAGACGGACGAGCTCGGCGCGCTGGTAAAGACACAGAGAGAGTACCGGGAGTGCAGCATCATGTGTTTCACCGAGACATGGCTGCACTCACATTTCCCGGACCACAGCGCGGCCGTACCCGGCTTCAGGACTGTTCGGGCGGACAGAGACGTTGTTCAGAGCGGCAAGAAGAAAGGTGGAGGGATTGCAGTCTATGTGAACGAGAGGTGGTGCAATCCCGACCACGTGTGTGTGAAGGAACGTTTCTGTAGCCCGGACATTGAACTTCTAGCCGTGGGGATGCGCCCTTATTATTTGCCGAGGGAGTTCACGTCTGCCATTGTTATCGCTGTGTACATTCCTCCATCAGCTGACGCAGAGGCAGCAGTGGACACCATCCACTCCACTGTGGCTAAACTGCAGACTCAGCATCCCGGTGCATTTTTGGCAGTTACTGGAGACTTTAACCAGTCTGGATAAAGTTCTGCCAACTTTACACCAGTATGTGAACTGCCCCACACGGAACAATAAAACTCTGGACCTACTGTATGCTAATGCCATGGATGCATACAGTACTACTGCCCTCCCCCCCCCTTGGTAGATCAGACCACAACCTGGTCCTGCTGACTCCCAAGTATGTCCCCCTGGTGCAGAGGCAGCCTGTGACCACCAGGACTGTGAGGAGGTGGACACAGGAGGCTAAAGACGCCCTGCAGGACTGCTTTGAGTCCACGGACTGGAATGTGCTGTTTGGACCACATGGGGAGGACATCAACAGCGTGACGGACTGTATCACAGAATACATCAAATTCTGTGAACACACCACCGTACCATCCCGGACTGTAAAATGCTTCCCCAACAATAAGCCGTGGATCACCAGGGACCTGAAAGTTCTTCTTAATCAGAAGAAAGCAGCTTTCAGGTCTGGGGACAGGGAGGAGCTCAGGAGAGTGCAGCGCCACCTGAAGGAGAAGCTGAGAGAGTGCAAGGACTCCTACAGGAGGAAGCTGGAGGCCAAACTCCAGCAGAACAACGTGAGGGAGGTGTGGTGTATGAAGGAGATTACTGGGTTCAAGGGGAGAGAGAGACAACCAGGGGGGACCTGGAGAGGAACAACCAGGGGGAACCTGGAGAGGTCAAATGAACTAAACTGTTTCTTCAACAGGTTTAGTTCACCGCCCTCATCTGTCTCTTCCACACCTCACACCTCCCAAACACCTCTGCTGCCTCCCTCCTCCCCCCTCTGCGCCCCCTGGTGAACTGCATAGAGCCCTCAATCTTAAAGGGCTCTTCCTCCATCGACACCTCGACCCCCCCCACACACACCCCTCACCCCCCTCTCTGTGACGACTGGCCAGGTTAGGAGACAGCTGGAGAGAATCCACCAGCGCAAGGCTGCAGGACCTGACGGCATCAGCCCCGTGGTCCTGAAGACCTGCGCCGTCCAACTGGCTGAGGTCCTACAACACCTCTTCAACCTGAGCCTGAAGCAGGAGGAGGTCCCGGTGCTGTGGAAGACGTCCTGTCTGGTTCCTGTCCCCAAGAAGACGACTCCATCTGGCCTCAACGACTACCGACCGGTTGCCCTCACATCTCATGTGATGAAGGTGCTGGAGAGGCTGGTCTTGGCACACCTCAGGCCGCTGGTGAAATCTTCTCTGGACCCTCTGCAATTTGCGTACCAGCCTCATGTGGGAGTGGACGACGCCATCATCTACCTGCTGCAACGAGCTCAGTCTCACCTGGATGGAACCGGTGACTCTGTGAGAATCACTTTCTTTGATTTCTCCAGTGCATTCAACACCATCCAACCACTGCTGCTGAGTGAGAAGCTGCGGGTGGTGGGGGTGGACGTGCCCACTGTCTCCTGGATCACTGACTACCTGACAGGCAGACCACAGTTTGTCCGTCTGGGCAGTGTGCTGTCTGATACGGTGGTCAGTGGTACTGGAGCTCCTCAGGGAACTGTTCTGTCTCCCTTCCTGTTCACCTTATACACAATTGACTTCCAGTACAACTCAGAGTCCTGCCATCTGCAGAAGTTCTCTGATGACTCTGCAGTGGTAGGATGTATAAGGGATGGACGGGAGGATGAGTACAGGGCAGTAGTGGAGGACTTTGTGGAGTGGGCGGGTAGAAATCACCTGCTCCTGAACGTGGCCAAGACCAGAGAGATGGTGGTCGACTTCAGGAGGAAGGCGACGGCTCCACAACCGCTGAGAGTTCTGGGAGAGGAGGTGGACATGGTTGAGGAGTACAAGTACCTGGGTGTCTCCATGACAACAGACTGAACTGGAAGACCAACATCAATGCTGTCTACAAGAAGGTGATGAGTCGACTCTTTTTCTTGAGGAAACTTCGATCCTTCAATGTGTGCAGCGAGATGTTCGAGATGTTCTACCAGTCTGTTGTGGCCAGTGCATTGTACTTCGCTGGGGTCTGCTGGGGGAGCAGCATTGGAGCCGGTGACACCAACAAACTTAACAAACTGGTTAAGAAGGCCGGCTCCATCATCGGCTACAAACTGGACAGCCTGGAAAAGGTGGTGGAGAGGAGGACGCTGATCAAACTATTATCCATATTGGATAATCCTGTCCACCCTCTCAACCACCTGCTGCAGGGACAGCGGAGCACTTTCTCTAAAAGATTCCTCCAGCTCCGCTGTCACAAGGACAGATACAGGAGATCATTCCTGCCCACTGCCATAAGACTGTACAATAACTCACCTCTGACAAAATCCATCACAGTACAATAACACTGTTGACTGTGTTTCTAGGTTTGTTTGTATATTATATATATAGATATATACTGTACTGTATATATATATATATATATATATATATGTTGACTGTGTTTCTTGGTTTGTTGTATATAATATATATAGATATATAATGTACTGTATATACTGTGCATTTTATATTTTATATTTATATTTTTTACTGCTATTTTATTTTATTGCTTTTCTATTATTATGTTATTCTATTCTTTTATTCTATTGTTTCTATTATTGTCTTATTGCTTCTGTATGTATGCTGCTGTAGCGAAAAAATTTCCCCTCGGGGATTAATAAAGTAAATACCTACCTACATACCTACCTACCTACCTACCTACCATAACGATGATATGCACAGAGCTGTGGTAAGCTTCGTGAGTAAGTATTCCAGGCTTTGTCGCTTGATCAAAATAAGCAATAAGAGTTACATATGTTTTTGTGACCACTGGTCTGGGCGCATTGGTGATTTTTCCTTGCATCTGAAATTTTAGCATATAGTGCACGTAAATATTTGTGTCAGATTTGTGTCTGAGAGCGCAAAATCCAGGGAGTAGGGATGGTGTATTTCAAAGGTGTTGAATGTGTTCCCACTCATGTCAACAGTGAAATTGCTGATGTGCTGGACCAGTTGCCACAAAAAACGTGTGTAACTCCGGTGATAATGTTGATCAAGCGACAAAAGTTGGAACACTTACTCACGAAAGTTATAGCTATCCCTTGCTCCGTGCATAACATGGTGCTGCGCAATGTTAATGCGCAACTGAAGCAATCTCGAAACATTTTGATCCACCCTCGTATATAATCTCCCCAGTGTGTTCTAGGTCTACCCTGGGGTCTCTTACCAGCTCTTACATGCTCGGAAAACCTCCAAAGGAAAGCATTCAGGAGACATCCAAGTCAGATGCCCAAATCACCTCAAATGGATCCTTTCAACGTTAAAAAAAAGCAGTAGCTCCACTCCAAGCTCCCTCTTGATGTTGGAGCTACTTATCCCATCACTAAGGCGCCTCTCTCCCCCGCACCAGTAGATAAACACCTGCCAACATGTCTCATACGCTTTAATGGTGGAGGGAGCCCAAGAGTTCTGTATCATGAAAACAATGGCAGATGACCATCCAACCTCAGTCAGCTTCTCCCTCTCAATTGACCAACCGATGAGGCACGGTCCCAGTGCTTGACATGCCCAAATGGCTCCCTCGCAACTGAGCCAACGCTGTGGGCAGATCACGGACCAGCCAGGACTTTGCTGAAGCTAACCGCACAGGGTTCAGACACCACTTTCATGATCAGGTTCTCTGGCACCACCACAATCACTGACAGCGGGGTAAATGTATATAGCAGCCGGTGGGGTCACTCCGAATGAGTGAAAGAATCCACTCGCAGGGAGGAAGCATCTCTTTGCACTCGGAGAACCAGAGGGCGCATAAGGTATTCTCCCTGCTTGCAACAAAGTCAGCAACAAGCTGACTGAAGCACTACCATATCAGTGGGGCTATGTCTCGGAGGCTCAAGCCCCCTCAGAAAACCTGTCGACCCCTACATTGTGGGTCCCCAGGACATGGCAAACCCTTTATCGACCTAAAATGATGTCACGGCCATATTGGCCATATCAGGATCTATGTGGTCATTTTGTTCGGGCTGGGGGACCTAACACCCTCCTGCCTGTTGAGATAAGTGACGACGGTAGGGATGTCTGACTTCACCATGACAGGCTTGTGGTATAACTACGGTGCAAGACCTCCTGGATTGCATACAAGTCCAGGATGTTGATAGCATGGGTTTCTCCTACTACGTCTTGCAAAAGTGTTGGAATGTGTGTGCCGCATTCTAATGCGACAGGGACCCCGCTTACCTGCACTGTAACTGGGAAACAAGTTACATTCCTACTGGGTTTGATGCTACATACATCGAGGCACCCGGCACGGACAAGTTGCAGCGAAGCATGATGCAGTTAGCTATTCCAGGGTAACATAAACAAATTATCAGCTGAAAGCTTTGCTAAAGCTTTACCTTAAATTGCAATTCAAGAATAATTAAGTGTGATATGGATACTGTGCAATCCTGACAATAACGCAGCAAAGGGTGGATGCTTGAGAAGCAGCTGAGGAGGGACAGGCTGTGGTTGCCTCAGAGGAGGTGCTCACCCCTCATACAGCTAACACTGGTGCTAACACTTGTGGTAACACTGTTTTAGTGCTGGTGCAGGACTGTAGGTTTTTAGAAAACATACAAACAATTGGACAATGCCCAATAAGTAATTATACCCTGAGATTTGACAATTTTCTTGCCTGAGAAAAAGGCTTGGACAGGCCCAACATAGCCGCTCCTCTCGGGTTTCACAACGTGAGGGAGCCTGATATGTGGAGGCTTTGGAGTGGCCAGCAGCTGCCATTTCTTAAGGGATGTTCCCATATTTCAGCTATCAACTGGTAAGTGAGTGTAATGGTATTGTTACTGATAGAAATGACAGTCTACAGAACCAAAATAGGACTTAAGTTGTAATAACCTTAATTTCTCTTTGCAAACAAGAAATGAACACTTACATCAAAAACCTTCTCGATGTAGAGCTCGTCATTGACGCGATCACGAAGAATGTCCTGGTTCTGCCTCACACAAGTGATGTAGGTGTCGGCCAGATCCATCCCTGGTTTCTGCAGGGTAGTGTATAAAGACAGGTCTGAAGACAACTCATTCACATCACTGTTGAAAATATAAACATGGTGCACAACTTATTAACTTAGATGCCAGTAAAGCTTGAAATTTAGTCATTGAGTTTTTCCCTATGGTGAGAATGGAACAGACTAAAACGACAAAATAATAACATCAACAAGGAAACATACAGTAATCCACAAAAAGCGGGAGTTTGGACATCACAACCAATAGCCAGTGCAAAACTAAACAGTCTTTCAATGAAGGTTTCTTTCATTCATCTTTATGAAGTCGGACGTCTTACTAGTCTGGCCTCCAGAACAATGAATTACTAACCCACAGTCAAAAAGTATAATACATTCAATAAAACTGCACTTTCTTCCTGTATACACTAAAAAACTAGTTTTGTCAAGTAAATGTCTAATGTAACTAAAGCTCTTGGCATGGTCTGTTGGGGAGACCCACACAGCATCTACTCCAGTAGTGAGTGCACACTGCCTGCAACAATTAATGTGCAAATGCTTGTGGTAGCTGTACTCTCATCCACACAGGTGTTTGACATCTCACTGTAGTCGGAGCTGTCAACAAACCTACAGCAATACACACGAAGGACACTGCAGAAGAAGAAATCAGGCGACACTATATGTGACATTTTTGTAAAATCCTTTACAGTGCCTCTATGTCGCGATTGTTCATCATGTTGCCAGCTTGCTTGTCTTCATAAACAGTTATCTGATTGTATTGTTGACGGTGGTGGACAATAAACTGATTGGGTCAGGTTTCCTGACCAACAAGGAATCCCTCGCAGCTGAATGTGTTTTTTGCATCGATTAGTGCAAAGGAAGTAGAAGCAGCCCGAAGCCTTGATAATACTGTTTGGCCTGATTTGGACAGGATCGCTACTTCTGAGGATGCTATATCATTGTGTGGTTGTTGCGTATTAACGAGATGTGGATACTTCTAGATAATCTAGATTCTGATGTAAATTTCTTGTTCGATCCTGAATCTGTGTTTTATAGATGCAGTGACCGATAACTCAGTTAAACTTAAATTAAAAGGGGGTTCTAAAGTATGAGACCACTTGTGAAACTGTTTCTATTTTGCTTTTAAATGTTTAATTATAGGTGATAATGTCAGCTTCAAAACATGATTGAAAAGTTAAATCTCTGAAGAATTTCTCAGTATTTGTTTGTTACCCTTTGCTTTGACGACAGCATCACCCGAACTGACAATATTCCAAAGAACTTCTTATGATGTCAAGAATGTTCAGCTTTCTCAGTCTTCAAGTGCCACCACGCATGTTCAATGGGGTTATGGTCAGGTGACTGTGGAGGACAGTCCGTGACAGTCAGCAGTCCTGTGGTCTTCAAGTAGTTCTTCAAAGTTTTGAAGTGTGTTTGAGCTCATTATCCTGCTGCAGTATGAATCCTTCTCCACAAAGATGCAAACCAAAGTCTGTAAAGATTAAAGTGTGCTTTTGCTTTGATCAGGAGCAGGAGAACGCTGTGGGTTTTTCCACTGTGGGTTTGATACAATGTGGTATCATTCTCTCTGCTATTTGTCTTCTTACATACAGCCTTCTGTTATTGCCACAAATTATTAACTTGGATTTATCAATAGAGTACTATTGATCTTCAACATACACTGTGAAATGCTGGTGTCTTTTCCCATTCCAAATGTTTGGCCTTGCTTCTGAAAAGTGGTTGAGAGACAGGACTCATCCACCAAGACCACTACTTGACAACTTTCTTTTGACAGGACTTTTGCTGGTTGGAGCTATGTGTTCTTTATCTATTCAACTCTGCAACCGTGTTAAAGTTTCTATTGTGTTTTTGATGTAGTAATCTTCTAATTTCTTGATCACTTTTTGTCTTCCTGCTTGTGCTTTGATATAACTGATGCTGTGTTTTCTAGAGCCATGCAGTGCCCCGTTTGGAAAACTTTAGTCCATGATTTGACACTAAGAAAGCCCCTGTTTGCAATAACTTCTGACACTTAAACTTAGTTCTGATGCCATGTTGAGGCAACTTAAGGCATAAACATATTTAGAACAGGTGAACAATGGCTGCAAGTCTGTTTACTTGAACAAGCCTCCTGAGTTGACCTGAGTGTTATCTGAATAATGCTTCAATAGAAGAGATAGAACTCAAGGAACTCTGATCCTTTGTACAAAGGAGTGGAAAATATACGTCAGAACGTCTTGTTTTTAAATGTTTCTCAATCCTCAAATTTTAGAATTATGTCTCTGAATGACAATTTGACAGATTTTTGATGTGGTCTCAGACAATTAGACCACTCTGCATAAACATATAAGTACCTGTTTTAACACAGGTAAAAATTAAAACCTACTCTTAAACCAGGCTAACCTTAAACCAGAGTAATATGCTATACCTTCCGGCACCACCTAAAATAATTAAGACTAAAAATGAGGATTCTTGGTTTGAACACAGATTGATAAATAAAAAATAAACTTTTCTGAAGAGTTAACGTGTTAATGTAGGAATGGTTATGACAATAAAATTTACTCCACAGTTAAAACTTTAATGCACAACACGGTATAATTACTTATTGTAAAATGAAATACGTAATTTTTCTAACCTATTTTAAAGTGAAATATGTATTTCTCAGTTGAGGTGAAAACATCATTATGATCTGTTCAACTGTGTCAAAAGCAATGAGATCATTGTGGGCAACAGACAGTAGATAACCATAATAATGAGGTTGTTACCCCCTAAAAAGTGTGTCCACACTGCCAACTTGTTTACTGTAGCATTGGTACTACCAGCCCTATTTTTCTACATTTAAAAAAAAAAAAAATTTATTTATTTAACCTTTATTTAACCAGGAGAGTCCCATTGAGATTAAAAATCTCTTTTTCAAGGGAGACCTGGCCAAAACAGGCAGCAACATAAGAAACACATAGTTACAGACAGAAGAACACAGAATGAGACAAGTTAAAAGAAACTAAAAGTTAAGAGTCAGTTATGTAACCTGGTTAATTTAAAAACACTGAGATTTTTGGGAACCTGCCTCTATTTCTTTCATTTTAGATGTAAAATCAGTAAGTGGTATCAGTTATTTGAGTTTTAAATCATTCTGCAACATATTCCATGATGAGGGTGCAAAAGCCCTTTTTCCCCTTTCCGTTCTGGCATTTGGGACAGCGAGCATAAATAAGTCCTGAGAACGCAAGGAGTATTGTCCGGCACTTTTCTGCATGATGAAGACACAGGTAGTTTGGGAGCAGAACAAGGATTGCCTTATAAATGAAGGTGTACCAATGACAGAGCCTACGAGTGACCAAAGCAGGCCATCCTACCTGAGAGTATACCTCACAGTGGTGAGTCAGAGCTTTACAATCGGTAATGAACCGCAGTGAAGCATGGTAAGCTTTGTCCACCATATGAAGACAGTTAGCAGAGGCATGCATATAGAGAAGATCACCATAGTCCAACACAGGTAAAAAAGTAGCAGCAACTAGTCGCTTTTTTTTTTTTACATGAATTGAAAAACAGCTTATTTCGAAAATAAAAACCCAGTTTTAACCTCAACTTTTTCACCAGGTACTGCACATGTGGCTGAAAAGTGAGGGAGTCATCAATCAAAATACCCAGATATTTATAAGAGTCAACAACCTCTATTTCACTTCCTTCAAGAGTGACCACCGAAGGGATATTCTGTGACAGTTCATTTCAGCCTGAAAATACAGTGATAGAATTTGTATCCCCCTCTAAATTTTTATAGTAAAGATGACACAACTTCATATCCACCATGGTTACGAAGCATGATCTGAAGTACGACATATATTCAGAATAAAACACAAGATGGTTGGGTATCATCCATGCAGTAAAGCTGGTTATAAAGAAACCAGCTACACTTGCAGCAGATGCTGCTTACTCACTGATGCTTCTATATCAATAATCTAATGATGTCATGTATAATCATATATCAGTCAGAGGTACCAAACCAGTACTGTAACTTTAATAATTGAACTACATTTACCTGCTAACCTATGTACTTTTATTATGCAGGGCTTTAACTTGTAATGGAAAGTTTTTACTCTACTGCGTTGGTACCTTTACTTGAATAAAGGATCTTACTTCTATCACCACCAACGTGTATTTCAGTCAGCAAAGTCCTTAACAAGGACTGAATTGCTGCACTTGTGGATCAATTCCAAACAGTAATTAACTATGTGGTTCATTAGCATATTTTTACATCAGCACATTTTTGTAAAGTAAAAAGATAAGATTGCTTTGATTTTCTCTTAAACTTTCTCCATTCAGTGCAAAGAACAATAAAACGTTCAGCAACAGGCGCAGAACAATAAAAGTATAATTGAGCCGTGTTTTGCAAAAGCTAGCTAATTAAACTACAACGCTAAAACGATTAATTACATAATCCACGTTTTTTTGTTTGCATTGAGGAAATAGAAGCGCTGTGATGTAGCTCCCCCTTTGTTCAATTCAGGTGCATTCTCGTGGCCGGGGATACAGTTTTTTTTTAGCAGGGATAACCACCTTGGCACGACAATTTTCAAGTGCAGCTGGATTATAAAAAAATACTATCGGCTAGATTTCCTCAGTGCACACATACAGTCATTTCAGACGATCCGAAGATAGATAATAGTGAGAAAACACCCCGACATCTTGGTCAATAATGTCGACTCCGCCAGTAAATGTCTTATGCTACGATAATAGCAGTCGTTTACTCACTAAGTGTATTTATACATAGTATACTGTCTGTATTATGTAGAGCCTAGCCACCATAGCCAGTCTGACTAAGAGAACTTCGTAAGGACAGCTGTAATACAATAGGAGCATTGTTAGTAAAAGGCATTAATGATGATATTAAGAGCTTGTGGATCATATTGTTGGCAATATGCTAACTTTGAGGATGCTATCGACTTTATAGTTGGTCAACTGACAGTTGTGCTGTGCTATCTCTATATATAAACTTATCTCGTACGCATGAATTCATTAAGACGTGCGCACGATATAATAAGTGTGGCCTCAATTTATTATCTCGTGGCCTCGATTTATTATCTCGTAGCTTCGATTTAGTAATTCGCCTGCAAGATTTAACTTTTTCTTTCTCTGAATGGCCACTAAAGGACTCCGTAGTAACCAAATAAGTTATGCGATTTTTGTTTACCCTTGTTACGAGCAAGACACACACACACACACACACACACACACACACACACACACACACACACACACACACACACACACACACACACACACACACACACACACACACACACACACACACACACACACACACAAAGTAAGGGAGAGATAGAAAGAGGCACAGGGCAACAGAAAATGACTGTCTTTCACCTGTTAAATTACTAACATAATATAGTTAAAGCCTAGATTGTGTTCATGCTCTGTGTATATAGTCAATATGTGATCACAGATCTCTTCCTACTTTCATTAAACCTTCATACCTTCATTCCTACCTTTCCCATCTTCATTAAAGTCCGAAAGGTGTGTAATATTGCATTTTTAGAATTCAATACATACTGTCTAACCTATTCGGTGATGAGGAAATTTACAGATGGTGTTAAGTTACATGCACAAGAATAAATAGCTCATAAATTAGTATGTGCACAGTGACTGTTAGGAACTCTCTCACTATAAAGCTTTTTGTACCTCCTGTACACGGACCACCTGTGATGTTTCTATGGAAAATGCAACAAATGCAGAGGCTCACAGTGGCTGCTGTCAGAAAACACTGTCTCTTGCAACAACAGCTGTAAATGTTCGAGCACTCAGTGCACATAATGTGATGTATGCGTAGGTTATTTAAATTGGCAAACTGAATTATTACTGAGCTTAATCAGGCTCTATATCTGTTCATTGTGGAATACTGTTCTTGGCCCTATGAGCTGTGTGCTTGATAAAAAAGTCAATTGAACTGGCTACAGCTCAAGTATATTTGTTATTGGTTAAATATTTATACACAATGTAAGAAAATAGAAAATATATCTCTTACAATTCCCCAAAGCTCAAGGTATTTTCTTTTAAAATATCTTTCTTTGTCTGTTCAAAAGTCCAAAATGCAGTATTTTTTTTGATGTTTCTGCAATATGAATCATTTACCTAGTTGAACATCTTACAACTCATACATACATACTCATAGAACTGTAGTTACGTCCAGTAATCACTATTTCTTTACTTTGTTCCTATTCCATTCCAGCTCAGTATGAGAGTTGCACATGCAATTTTCTGTCACTGAAAGATGAGCTAATTTTTTACGTTTCTCTGCTCTGCTGTGTGTCTGTGTTTCATGAAGGCCGGGGCTGTGCCTTGCTCACACGGACACTAAGTGTCTAAGACACACTGCAGTGCAATAGGTAGACAGTTGAATGTTACTCAAGTTGATGAGACCAGACCAGAATACCATGGTCAGCTTGTTATCAGCCCACAGTTAAAAAGCCAGCATTCGTGATAGTATGGCGGTGCATTAGTGCACATGGCATAGGTAGCTTGTACATCTGGGAAGGAATCATTATTTAACGATATATACATGTTTCGGAGCAACATATGCTGCCACACAGGTGACGTCTTTTTCAGGGAAGACCTTGCTTTTTCCAGTAAATGCCAAACCTCATTCGGCACGTATTAAAACAGCATGACTCCGTATTAGAAGACTTTGGGTGCTAAATTGGCCTGCCTGCAGTCCAGACCTGTCACCCATTGAAAACATTTGGCATGCTATGAAACCAAAAGTACGACAAAGGAGCCACTGAACAGTCGAGCAGCTGACATCAGGCAAGAATGGGATAACATTTCACTTTTGAAACTCCAGCAACTCGACTCCTTAGTTGCCAGATGCTTACAGTGTTGTTAAAAGAAGAGGTGATGTATCACAGTGGTAAACATGCCCCTGTACCAACTTTATTGAAACGTGTTGCTGGGATCAAATTCAAAATGAGCATATTTTCTGTTTTAACATTTTAAATGTTGTCTTTGGTCTATTTTCAATTACATAGGGGTTTACATAATTTGCAAATCATCGCATTCTGTCTTTATTTACGTTTTACACAGGAACCAAACTGTTTTGGAAATGGGGTTTTATGCTATCACCCTGCACCCAAGAGTACACCTGAATTCAACCACTGGTTTCACCCTAAAACTAATACCTAACAGATTCTGTAAATTATAGTGTAAATGAATATTTAATTGAGTGCAAAGTCAAGTTATTCCAGCAGCAATAATGCAAGGAAACCGTTCACTAAAAACATCCCCACAGACATCTACTCTGTACAGCTTTTGGTAAAGGGTAACACTCGTTGACACTCCAAAAACACAGGAAACAGATATTCATCACTTGCATCATTTGCCGCTTCCTGGGCGAAAAGAAGAAAAAAGATAATCAATCTTCTCCATGTTGGGAGTAGCAAGATGCTACTGGAGTTGTTACACCTAAGGAAACGTTAACTGCTGTTTAAGCAGTGGTTTGTGTGGCGGGGAGAGGCCAAGGGCAGGAGAAATGGGTAAAGCCGTTTTCATTCACGCTCCCTGCTGTCAGGAGAGATTACAACTGTAATACCTATTGTAATTGCCTTGACATCTTTCACACCCGTTTTCTCTGAACAGGCATGTGTTGCCCCCAGGAGGGTTGTTGTTCTGCTTCAGCGCTACTGATCATGGCATGCTGGTGGAAAAACAAGGAAATGGAAACTCAAGAAACCCAGAAACCTTTTGGCTTCACTTAAAGACACAAGGCAGGTTGGACACTGATTCTAAATTGAGATTACAACATTGTGTTAGTCAGAGACAACACAAAAGTTGTCATGAAATCATGTCATGAAGCATCAAGGGTCTGAAAGCCTATGGCTTTAGTAAGCAGGCAAAAAGGCAGCTGTTGGACAGAATATACAGGTCCAGCTGTTCGTGCGGTTAAAAGACAACGGAAGTTAAATTTGGTGATGGAAAAAGACTGATATGGACAAATTATTTTGTTCAAACAGATAAGCAAAACTGTTCTCTCCAATGAAACTTTCCACGTATGCAAAGTTGTGATGATGTGTGAGGTTAGGCTTGATATTAATTTTGTCATTTGCCAATATCTGCTATGGACCATGCATTTGAAAAATATGTCCTTCATGCTTGAACACATCCACCATGCAGATGCCAATTTAGTAGAGCTAAAATAATGAGTTCATTCATCAATTAGTTGCCTCAGAAAATGTCATGAAATCCAAACTATTTTGATGATAAAATAATTCTTCATGTCATTTTCCAAGTAAAACCCCCAACCAGTTTCTGGATGCAGCTTCTCCAAATGTGAGCATTTCTGCAATGCATTAAACAGAAAATAGAGACACATCCCTGGTAAGTTACATTTTTTGGATAAAAAAACATTGTAGCAGCTATTTTAGAGGTCTGTTTCAGTAAGTGAAAGACCAAGATCAGTCATAAATGCTTAGCTACAATTCAGACGTACTGTTGGCGAAGAAAATCTGCAGATATCAAGCGTTAAAGTGGGGTCACATGGCTTCAGGGCAACTGCTGTGTGGGTGTGTGGCAAAGGAGATGTAATGTCAGTGTTATATTCATCAAGCGGGAGGAGGGGTCAGGCCCAGCGATTGATAGGTCTGTCAGAATCCCCATAACCCCTGAATTGAGTGGAGATGTGAGAGTCTGGCAGATCGAGCATCAGGTCGAACGACAACCAGAAACATTGACAACAATGAATGTGTGTTTTCGGGTTTGTTGTCATACTTGTAATGTTGTTTCTGATGTGTTCTAGCAAACCCTTTTATTTAGGTCATGTCCACATCCTTGCAGATATATGTTAAATCTGTGTTTGCCTGTCAAAAGATTTCTGTCCACATGTGGACTTTTTTGATTGTCATTTTCAGTTCAGAAAGTTTCTCTCTTGGATCTTGATGCCTAATCAACCTGACCAACATTGCTATTGATCAATGAGTGAGGATAATCTGAGAAAATGGGACTATTTTGTTGCACACTGAGACTGTTTGACCTCTCCAACTCTTATCCAAACCTCTTGCAGTTCTTGAATCATCGAGTCCTGAATCCTATCTCTAGCTATTCCTCTACTGATTCCTGAGTTCCCTGGACTAGACTAGATGGTTTGCGAGTGGGCGTGGCTAAATGGCTCGCTGCATCAAAGTTTGATGTCTCGCCGTGACACAGGAAGTTGATGTTTAAGGTGAAAGGATGCTTGAAACCTCACGAAACGTGTCACATACATCCGGCATGGTGAGACAATACATCTGATATGTGTTTTGCGAGTGGGTGTGGCTAAATGGCTCGCTGCGTCAAAGTTTGACGTCTCGTCGTGACACAGGAAGTTGATGTTGAAGGTGAAAAGATGCTTGAAACCTCACGAAACGTGGCACATACATGGCATGGTGAGACGATACATCTGATATGTGTTTTGGAGTGGGCGTGGCCAAACGGCTCACCAGCGCCCCCTAAAATGCAGCGCAGGCACCTGGTCTCACCTACATTTACCAAATTCATTGGACACGTGTATCACACCAAGATGTACCAAAAAGTGTCTCGGCATCATGAATTTGTTTTCGTTGATCGGTGTGACCGTTTTGTGGCGACCATTTTGAGCGTCTCGCCATGAACCTACAACTGACTGTAACTTTTATGTAATTCTTCCGATCTTCCTCAAACATTACATCTTTGATAGCAGGCCTGCCCTGAAGACACCTGGTAGTAATATTCTGTCATAGTCATAGCGCCCCCTGCTGGAGACAGGAAATGAGACAAAAAATAGCAACTTTAAGCAGGGAAAATGCGGTCCCTCGCACGGTGCAAATTGGGGAGTTGGCTTCGGGAAGCTGACGTGCAGCGTTTGAGGGCATGTATATCACTGCTTGCAGTTTTAATTTATCTTTATGTTCCCAATGTTGCCAAAGAAAATCCACTGGAGGTGGAGCTTGAAGACCTCATGTACAAGGGCCTGAATCTATTGTGTTTGTCCAGATGGTGGTCACTTGACACGGGCACAGTAACTTTTGCATTTTTATAACACAAAAGTACTTGTCAATCAAAGTTCCCAAATCTGGTGGAATGCCCAAAATCCTGAAGAGAGAAGGCTTTTAACTTTAACATGCACCAAAAAGCTATAACATCATGATCACTAACAGATGAAGTGTATAACTTAGATTATCTTAAAACACCAACACATGTCAAGGTCTGGGATGTATTAGACACTAAGGTCCTGATTTACTAAATGTTTGCGTGTGTAAAATCTCGTGCAAACTCCACACCACCCGCACAAAAATGTCCAAGCAGATCTACTAATGACGTGCAGTGGGGATTGCATCTTTCAAATGTGCAATTTAACACACGTTGTCCATTTTGACATTGGATGCATAATATTGGGTGTTTCTCTGTGCAAAATACTGGGAGGGAACATGCAAATACATACATTTAGCACCCGCAAGGATATTTACTAAACCTGGAAGTAGAAATAGGAGAAGTGATTGCGTGTGTGTTTTAGTACGACTGAAAGGTATTAATCAGGAGCGCAAATCTGGAGAGACGGCTGCTCTTATTGTGGTGAGAAGGCAACGCAGTAAAGCAAAGAATACGTGGAAAATGTGTTTTTCCACCCGTTTAAACATTTTTGAGATGACAGAGGCAAAAAAAATATTTAGACATATCGTTTGTCCAGCGATGACATTTCGGAGTGTTTGAATTAACTGAATGATGATTGACAGCCAACAACAAGGAGGTGCCACAAAATACTAGCAATGTCAAAACTTCTTACGACTCAGCATTGTCCTGCCTCTGGGTCATTACAGCATATCGCTACTTGTATATCCCACCCAGTCCCGTTATACACAGATACAATTCACAGGAAGCTTCATCAGGTTCCCGAGCACTCGCAAGGCGCTGAATGAGATCTGGACCTGCTGATCTGTGTTTGTTAGAGGATCTCATCCACTGTCCCTCCTCTTTTATTTGCCAACGTTTTATCATTAAGCCTTTTTTTTCTCGCCTTTTTGTTTTTCCCACAGTATTCCTCGCTGATAATCTCCTAGCGTTTTCTTCTTGTTATATTTATATTTCTTAATTTTAATGGAATCAGATTTCCTTTTCCTTTTGGCGGCCGCTCTGTTTTCCTTTGCTGGAATGCCATTAACACACGCAAACCCCTCATTTAAATACAGCGATTTGCACCCGATATCAAAGACGCAATTACTCTTAGTAAATCACCCGCAAAACGGGTGCAAAATAAATGTGCAAACTTTTGGAATAAACACGCAATTTAGTACCCGTTATTTGAGATCTTAGTAAATCAGGCCCTTCGTGTACAATTGCTTCTCACAGTCAATGAGTTGGATGCAGGACAAATGCGTAGGTGTCAAAGACTTACGTAACTCTGACAAGTTGTTATGGCCAGAAAACCGGCTTCTCTGAACTGCAAGACTCATGGTTGGCTCCCAGTCAGTAGTGACTACCTACTGACAGTGGCCCAACCGGAGGAAAAGCTATGATTTGGCAAGTGTTGGGGGATGTGCTGGAATCTGCAACGTCTTGGTGCCATTTAACACGGTGCTCCTTCACAGGTCTGGTACAGTGATGCTTGAAAGTTTGTGAACCTTTTAGAATTGTCTGCATTGCTGCATAAATATGACATAAAACATTATCAGAGTTTTATGCAAGACCTAAAAGTGGATAAAAATAACCCAATTAAACAGATGAGGAAACAAATATGATATTTGAATCCAATATTGGATATCTGTCTGTGAGTGGCAAAAGCTCATTTTCTGAGGTCCATGATACACAAACATGTGTTCAGAAGATCAGGCTTGGCAGGTGTCTGTTCTTTAAATAAAATAAGGTGCCCACTCACACCTGATTATCATCCCAATGACTGAAAACACAGACCTTTAATTTCAACTTTAAATAAATTGCTAATTGTAAAGGTTCATATGACTCTTGCCATTCACAGATATGTAATATTGGATAATTTTCCTCCATAAATAAATGACAAAGTATACATTTCTGTCACATTTGTTTATTTGGATTCTCATTACCAACTTTTAGGACTTGCATGAAAATTAGAGGATGTTTTAGGTTATACGTATGCAGAAATACTGTATAAAAAAACCAAAACTGTTTTGGTGGCTCATGAAAAACCATCAGCATATTAAGCCGGGTTGGCAATAACATTTTGCCTCGTGTGGGGGGAAATGGTCGGGTGTCTACATCCTTATGTACATTTGTAACATGTTTCTTTACCAAAGATAAGTTTAGGGTCGAATGAGGGCAAAAACTGAGTGATTATGGTCAAACTTGTAAAATATATTTGCGTGAATGTTGACCTCAAATTTTTACAACAACATTCAAGTGTGTGTGTGTGTGTGTGTGTGTGTGTGTGTGTGTGTGTGTGTGTGTGTGTGTGTGTGTGTGTGTGTGTGTGTGTGTGTGTGTGTGTGTGTGTCACTGGCAATATATCACTGCCCCTCTTGTCACTTGAGACATTTATTTTCCCCTTAAGGCTTATCTCAGTCATTCACCTCCCATTTCTCTTGTTCTGACGAGGTGACAAAGGAGAGTGACAGATAGGAGACGCCGGCACAGTTCCAGCCACCAAGATTAGGACTTTAACATGAGAGGAAAGAAAGACTGACAGTGAGAGACAGAGAGAGAGAGAGAGAGAGAGAGAGAGAGAGAGAGAGAGAGAGAGAGAGAGAGAGAACAAATACATAAGCAGCTCAGTGCTCTTGTCATGCTCTGCCCTCTCAGTCTGTTTTACCTCCTTCACAGTTTCTTCCCTTGTAGCCAAACAGTAGTAATCCCCTCTACACCTGGGCAGTGAGTGTCTGGTTGCTCGACAACAACGGACAACAGAAAAAGATTGGGGGTGTAAAATCAAGCCGTGTTCATGTTCGAATGGACAGGTAGGGGCAAAAACCCATGGTGGGAAGAGGGAGGAGAGGTCCGTTGATAATGAGCTGTTAGCAAGGAGGAGGGCAGTGAAATGCCAGGTAATTACACACTGCTTTGAGCCCCATTTCCTGCCCTGGTTTCAATTAAATCCTGCCAGGTGCATTTTGTGTGTATATAAATGTGCGTGTTTGCACGTCACGTATTGAAATGCCTCTGCAATTTATAACAACTGTGCTTGTGCTGTGCTAAAATACAGGGCAAAAACATATATTTTTAATTGTTGATGCAGTAAATACTCATTAAACTTTAGCTGAAAAAAAAGATGAATTGTGTTTACTGACATTTGTCAATAAGCAGTCTAAATGGATTGTTCATGTTTGTTTGGCTGAGCCACAGTCTAAAAAGCCCCTAAAAGACTGACTTAAAAAAATCCAGCAAACTTGAGAGAAGCAGCATAATTGTGTTGAGAGAAAGGAACCAAATAAAATTCTATTCATCAGGTAAGTTGGGCTGTTTGAATAAATGAGAAAGTAAATAGTCATTTGTAAATGTTGTGACGTGAAAGCCTTTCTTATAGTTTAATATGGCCATACGTTCCTATTTTGTTAAGTTGTGAGTGAATAATACTACATAGAATCTTCCATTCAATTAGTGACAATCTATTTCAGGAGGTATTTTTGACCTGAAGTATACAAAAATGTCCCAGTCACACTCCTGTTGTGATTACATGGTCAACATGTTGAACCCCCAAACCTGAAGAAGTCCCATAACAAGAGTAAGTTAATAAGCTTTTACATATTGTGTGAATCTTGATGTCCTCCATATGTCTGGAAGACTGTCTTTTTTATGAAGATGGTGGAGAGCCAGTGATGGCGATCACTCTTCCAATGTTTGTTTTTTTGCTTTGCCAGTGTACATATGTTTGCTATGAGCATGCGTGACTGTCAGTCATTGCTATCTTGGCTGTACAGGCGTGAACACAGCCTGCTGAACACGTGTGAGTCAGTGTGAGAAACACACACACAGTAAACGACTAATCCTTTACAATATCGGTGTATGGTAACGTCGTCACAACATTTATTGAAGCTATATATTAAGTTAAAAGAAAGATTTAGCAGTAAAATCAATGTTTGATTTAGGTTAGTCTGGAGGGATGTCGAATGGGACCATTGGCTCTCTTGTCACTGATAAAGTCAAGGAGACAATACAAAAAAGAAGAAAGGGAGACTACACCTGTAAACCAGGTTAAAACTACAAAATAATAACATGATTTGGGAAATTATGTTATTTAGCATTAGGTATAGAGATATACAGATACTGTAAAGAAATGCAATTTTCATTGAAGAAAACATAACGTATGTCTAAAAAACAAGGGGATTAAGAAAGTAGACCCCAATAAGAAATGAAAGCTTCGTCTTTTCGTGACAATCTGTGCGGAGTCGCACAGGAAGGAATATCAGAGGCTGCGCCCCCGGCTCTTCATCCAAAAAGAGGCTTACCTGCGTTAGGTTCCCTCCACACAAAAGACCAAAAGGCCAAGGTAGCGGTTACATTATAATTTCAGGGGAGGAGGCGACTGAGAGGGAAGTCTGGATGAGAACCAGAAAGCATTATGGGATAGTTTAGAGGTGCTGCGGTGGGGCTGGGGATTAAGGAGGTTAAGTGAGGTTGTTTAGTTTTAGTGATTCAATGAAGGATGTTCTAACATCTGGTGTTTGGTACACCCTAGTCAGGTCGCCAGTCTGTCACAGGGCCAACATGTAGAGACAGACAGAAAGAGAAACCATTCACGCTCTCATTCAGACCTATGGGAAACATTTTTGTAGAATAACCAATTAACCTGACATGCATGTCTTTGGATGGTGGGATAGAAGCCGGAGTATCCGGAGAGAAGACACAGGGAGAACCTGCTCACTGTAAGGCAACAGTGCTAACCTATTCTGGACATCCGGTTCACAACGAGCTGATGTCGGCTCGTTACAAGATTTGTTAATATGGTAATCTGCTCAAGGCACAGAAAGCCCACAAAGTACACACCCATCCACCCGTTCAATCTGATACCAAAAGCATGTCCAACTATGTTCTAGCTCTTCGTCCTACAAAGAAACGTATTAAGTGGGCCTTCACAGGCGTTTTCTTTTTTTCTATGGTTTTGTAATTGAAGGACTAAATCTACACTTATGTCACACAATAAGCAGGTAAAGACCGTGATATTTACCAAATGCCCTGCTGTTTACTTGATCCTGCGTATGCTAATGCTGTCCACTCTCACACTAGATGAGGTTCAGGGTTTCGTTTTCGGTATCGGTAGGAAGATGGGGCGAGAGTCACAAAGCATTCGGTGCAGGTGCCTGGCATGCTTCCTGGAAATTGGCCAATCACAAAAAAAGTAGGTTTGAGGGAAGGAGGGTCTAAAAGACACAAATGCTAAAATGCTAAAACGGCAGAGGATGAACTGAGGAGGAACTCTAGCAGAAAAAAAACCCCCTAAAAATAACAACAACTGTAAATGAGTATAATGGTGTCCTTTAAGTTTATTTAAACAAAATGGTTGTATTCAGTGCTGACAGAGAGAGATAAAGGCAGTGTTGCATTGCACAACTCTCAAAGCTGAAATTGCACAACTTGCTTCAGTGCTTTGTTTAAGTTAACAATAAAACTATTTGTTTCTTTCTTTAATGAACTGAGATCAATGTCATCACAGGAATTGTGGTATTTTTTCTTATTTTTTAAATAGACACTATTCTGCAATTGAGTGTCTTTGCAGTCAATTAGCCTCAAATGATTACACACTGTTTTCCAATCAGGAGAGACTTATACATTTCTTTACTGTAATGAAAATGTACCACTGAAAAACCTTAAAGACACAAAGAAAAATAAGTCTTCACTGTTTTAGGTCTGTCTGTTTATTTCACATGCTGAATATTATGTAATGAAGACAAAGTTTTGCCTTTAATGGCATTTTTTTGGGAGCAACAAGTCAGTATACAGATGTTTTTTTTTTAATCTTGAGATTGTTTCCTCACATTTATATTTTAAACATGAAGATACAGATAGCAGCTTAGCAAAAAGGCTGGAAACCGCAAGCTCGGCTCTGTCCAAAGGCTACAAAATCCTCCTATCAGCACCTTAAATGCTCATTCATTAATTCAATGTGTTTCGTTTGTTTTAACTGTAAAAAAAAAAAAAAAAAAAAAAATATGCAAAAACAGAAGCAGTTGCCAAGCAACAGTGGAGACTCCAAGACAATATTGGTTCCAGCCAGGAAAATAGTCCTGCATGTAAGCTTTCATAAAATGCAATTTTGATGTTATTTAGTTATATTTATAAGTGCAGGTAGATGGATTGCGTTCCCTCAAGATGGGGCTAACCGAGCTTTGTGCTCAGCTAAGCTACGTAGCTATTCCTGGTAGCTTCAAATTCTATAGCTATGAAAGTGTAATTCACACAATTTTTACCACTACTCCTTTAAGGTTGCTGAAAGATGAGATTGTGGTTCTGGTGAAAAAAAAAACACATGCAAGTTGCATGAAAGTTGGATATGTTACGTACAGTGTTTCCTCAGGATACTAGTACCATGACTAGTTCCTGTCATACTGTAAATCATGAGGTACAAAATTGTTGAATGCAGGTATAACTGTCAATCAAGGAAAATTAATTACATTAAAAATGTTATAGGCTATAATGAGATTAAAAAAATGCCACCACTATTAAACATAAATCGTATTGCGAACATTCTTCAACATTAGCTTGTTTTGTGTTCAATATCAAATTTTATATTTTTTATAGTCGTCAAAATAATTACAGTCTAAACACTTCTAGTAAAAGGAGAGGGGAAATCATAAATTGTCTTTCTCTTTTTAATTAATTCTCAGTTTGGTTGTTACCAGTCCTCCACAGTATTGGGATTAAATCCTGAGAGAATTGAAAAAAATAAATATCTTTAACATCCCAGTGGATGATTTTATAAACAGCCACAATTAAAATCTAAGAGTTGGAAAATGGAAAACATGCAAAAATCCAAAACCACAGAGGAATTGCACTTTGTTAACTCCAAGCTGTCGATCACTAGAAAAATTAGGAGTCACCTTATATTTGAGCAATCTATACTTCTGCAAATTATAATTCATCTCTGTCACACCTCGAACGTAGTCCGACGCATCACCTCGACACTTAAACTCTTGCGCTACGCAGTGTTGTGTTCTGCAGCCTCTGATCTCTGTCTCGCTGCCGCCGTTCATTACGCGCTCAACACCGCCGCCCACAGACCGACATTTCGGCATGACACGTCTTCTTCAAGAACGCAATTAATAAGGTTTGTTGTGTAATCTTTGGCTGTGGAGCTCCAGATGTAATAAAACCTTCTTTATCTTTCACACATGTTTAACACTGTGAAAAACTAAAACAAAGAAAAAAACACAACAACAAAAAAACAAAAACAAGCAAATGACTTCGGCTCAATGCAAAGAGACCACTTTGCATGTGACGGACGAGGTGAATAATAAAACAGCAGGTAGATCGACAGACTCACAGGGACTTCCACATATTTGGCAGCTGCTTTCACCTTCCAGATTGGAGGCAGCAGGAGAAGAAGGAGGCAGAAGAAGAATGATACTGAAGTTTAGTGGCGGAGATCTGGTTTCCAGCAAATAAGAGGTTTCCCCTGTGAGCAGTGAAAGAAACAGCTCGGCGCTCTCTGTTTCCAGGAACAAAACCATAGCTACTCACTGTGAAAGAGAGGATTGAAGAGAAGAATGTCCCTTCGTCATATCTCGAGAGCTTGGAGAGGACGCCGTCTAAAACAGCGACAAACTGCAGACGGGACACACACACACACACACACACACACACACACACACACACACACACACACACACACACACACACACACACACACACACACACACACACACACACACACACACACACACACACACAATAGCATTTCGCTGTTTTCAATTTTCTTTGCAACAAGCAATTTTTGTCAATAAATCTCTCTTTAAATGTTTTTAGTTTTTTGGTATCAAATGTGACAAATTTCCCAGTGCAGTCAGAATATTTCAGTTTGTTTCAAGTATTAGGCCTATCTAAAGTTGTTTTTTTTAAAACATTTTTTTATTCAATTAGTCCCTCCAGGACGTTGCATTTTTTTTTTTTTTGGTGATTGTTGTGACTCAAAATACAGAATTTTGCAGCAATTTTTCTTAAAAATTGTGATGCAATTTGCAAAGTTTATGTGATTGGATAAGTATAGCCTACTGCACATCACAGAAATAGCTAGAACATTTTTAGTTCTCATCTTTTTTATTTTCTGAACTTTGAACCATGTGCTCAAAAGTACAAAAAAATTCTGAGCCATAAAAGTGACGTAGTTTTACAAAATAGGCAATGACTGCAATATATAATAAATAAGTCTATATCTTCTGTAAAAAAAAAAGAAGGTGCGTTTTAAGTGTAAATATAAATAAATATTAATTCAACACATATGGCCTGTTTCAAGAAAGTTCTTAAAATAAAAATGTTTTTTTCGTATTAGAAACCGGTTTAAATATTTTCATTGTACTGATGATTTTTCTTTCTTTAGAAAAATAAATTATATGTTTCATACATTTTTTTTTATTTCCAAGCGTGTCATAAATCACACCAAAAGTAAAAAGGTGGATAAATCCATTATGCTACCATATATTTGTTTAATAACAATAAAGGTTAAAAGAAAGATGGGATAAAAGAACATACGATAATAATTATACAAACATTTAAGAACCTTTCTGAAAATTAAAGTGAAAAATATCATAAAACAATTATTAAAAGAGTAAAACTTAAAAAAATGAATAGGTCGACTGAAACATTTAAAAAAAATAAAAAAATAAAAAAATTATGTATAGGCTACAGCAAGAAAATACAGAGAGGATATGATATGAGGATAAAGAGATTTACCTTCGAGACAAGAGTGGAAATCATTTCTTTGAATGCCTCGTCAATTAGAACATCGATTTTGGAGTGGTACTGTTGCTGTAGGGGAGTAGGGGTGGAGGGATTGCGGTGGTGGAGGGGGTGGTAAGGGGGAGACATGGAGGAGGAACAAAGAGCAATGTTTTGTTATTTTCCGAAAACTGATGGGACACAAAGGTTAAACATGACTCCTCACCTCCCTGATACAGAACAGTATTGTATGTGCTGCAAATGACAGAAATAAAATCCGACAATACTCTATGAACATCAAGTCCTCATGCACACACAGACACACACAGACACACAGACACACACACACACACACACCCCTCCCAGCATGGTGAGGCGTGAAAAACCTTCCAATCCGTGTAAGGCTGTTGAGTTAAGCAGCTAATAGGATGCATTATGCTGCTGAATAACATTCCCATCCGCGCTGGAAAAGCAAAGGAATCTGAAGGATACTTTTTGTGCGTCTCCCTACAATTAGAGCAGCCTTGTATTCCTCTAAAGCACCGGTCCAGCTGCGAGGACCAAAGGCTCACACAAGATTCAATTAATCCGCCATTTCATGTCTCGTTTACC
The DNA here is from genome assembly GCF_029030835.1 of Brachyistius frenatus. Taxonomy (NCBI): domain Eukaryota; kingdom Metazoa; phylum Chordata; class Actinopteri; family Embiotocidae; genus Brachyistius; species Brachyistius frenatus. The sequence goes on along the minus strand of NW_027210796.1, from coordinate 382,475 downwards.
CGCCCCCCCCCCAATAAAAAAAAATAAAAAAATATTCATGGCACTTTTTCCCTTGAAGGAAAGAGAGAGAAAAAAAAGGCTGGGGCTGAGCGCTGAATGGCAGCAGCAGCAGGGGAGTTCATCTGTTGGTGACAATGCCTTTTCACTGGCCGTCTAAAGAAAACCCAAATTAAAAAATTTCAATCAACAAAGCACACAGATCGCCGACAAATTGCGGGTCCAAGAAGGTCAATGCGAATTTTTTTTTTTTTTTCCTTCCGCGAGACTACAAAATGGTAGCTCTCTTTCAGTGTGCTGAATATTTCTGTCAAATCTTGAGAGCTTTCCTTTTTTTCTATTCTTACCTTAAGTAACAAGGCTGCTCTTGCCTTATTTTTTTCCCACAATGACCATAAAAAAGCAGAGAGGAAGGAAAAAAAAAAAAGTTTGGTCTTTGCCATATGTGAACAAAAACTGATTTAAATTTTTTATTTATTTTATAAATATTTATTTGGTTGTTGAGCTGCAGCAGCTGCTGATATAAACTCTGTATGATGTTTCAGATATGGATTGGGTCACATTTTCAACAACCCACTATTTAAATGACCATTGCTAAGAATTGACAGTCAAATTTTCAATTATTACAGTTGATCTCCCCTGTTTATCATGGTCTATAAAACCATAATTATTAATTAAGCAATGGTGTTTCTTGTGTGGATTAAACTGTCAAGTGTGTATTCTTTATAGACTGTCTGCTTGCTTGCCAATTAAACTCTTCACATCATTATTTTCCCGTAAAACAACAATAAAGAGAACTAGAAGGAGGGCTTCCGAAACAGCTGATGGCTTTTCTGCAAATTGTCGCAGTTTAAGACAGATAGCAGAAAACTGACAACACCAGCAGTCTGAACTCAGTTCATACAAACATATCTTCAAGACCCTTCATAGCAATGGTCAAAGGCCAAGGGTCAACAAGCCTAACCCACAGTATGAACATAAGTCAGATGAACCACAGTTGGGTGTGTTGATGTCAGAAGATTCTAATGAGATGTAATGGAGTTTAATTTTAACCGGCCATGCTGACATCACAGTCTCCTTGTTTGCTACGACTTCTCCAACACACACAGTTTCAGTTTCACTACCATAAGCAGTCTCCAGCATCGTTTCTGGGGAATTTGGCAGTACAGTGAACCCTCGTTTTTCGCGGGGGTTACGTTCCAAATAGAAACCGTGATAGGCGAAATCCGTGAAGTAGTAACCTTTATTTTACAATTGAAATAGATAGAACTGGACATGAAATATATCTACGTTACATATAGTCGTAATGTGATTTCAATGCACGATGCAAATCCGTGAAGCAGCGAGACCGTGAAAGGTGAACCGCGTTATAGCGAGGGTTCACTGTATATGCAACGAGCCTAACAACTGCAGAACGAACTGCAGGTGAAGTCAGCACATCACGCCAGTGCAAGATTGTCTGAGACAAAGCCACTCAAGACAGATGATACAAAAGTTGGTTTGCACAACCGATAAATTTCTGCACAAATGGTCAGAAATTATTTAATGTAAAAGCCCATCTCAGTCGACCTCGCCGAGGTCTTGACCTGACTGCAGTTCGTAATAGTAATTGACTTGAGTGGGCGATAGCACAGCTTTGATGACATCTGGCACTTCTGGAGAAGGGGATCTCTTCACGGATGAATTCCAGTTTACAATGAACTGTGCAGGTGGCAGACAACATGCTCGGCATCGTGTGGGCGAGAGGTTTGCTGATGTGAATGTTCGGAACAGTGTGGCCCATCGTGTGGTGGGGTTGTAGTATGGGCAAGCATAAGCTTCAGACAAATAAACAGGTGCATCTTATTGATGGTAGTTTGAATGCACAGAGATATTAAGGATGAGATCCTGAGACCCGTTGGTAATCCAGTCGTTACTCTACGGCTCCATGTTGCAAGGATATGTACGGAATTCCTGGAAACTGTAAACCTCCCATTTCTCGCATGGTCTGCATACTTTACCAGACACGTCACCCATTGAGTATGTTTGGCATGCCAATATCCAGAAATTTCACAAAGCCATTAAAGAGGAGTCGACCAGCATTCTACCAGGCACATTAAACAACCTCATCATCTCTATGCAAAATGAGATGTGTTATACCGTATGAGGCAAATGGCCACACCAGAATATTTACCTGGGTGATCCTGCCAGTAGCATATACTCATGTCAAATATTAAGACCAGCAAGTCTTAAGTAACACGTGAATCTCTAAAGTCCTTTCATCTGAGAATTGAAATGGCTGGTTTCTTTTGCCTATCCTTGCTCGGGGACCTTCGCTGCGTGTAATACGCTCATCTGTCTTCCTGCATTTCGCTTAGATATCTCCACTATTGATTATCTAATAAATATTAATATGAAAAAAAGCCAAAGAAAGAAGAAAATAACAAATCAATAATGCTGAACCAAATATCAAACAAAAGTTAGTTAAGTAACATAGTTGATCTGTAGATGATCTCAGAATCTTCAAATACGAAACATAGCAACTGTAACAGCTCTTATACAGCCGGATAAGCTTCCTGTTTCTAAGATGCTCATGAATTCAATCTCATCTGACAATTCACCACCAAAAAGGAGTAAAGAAGCAAAGGAATACATTGACCAAGTGAGCCTAATGCAGAAAACTGCAGGTGAACATCTAAAATTTCCAATATGTCAACTTTTCAGTAATAAAAAAAACATAAGCTTGTTAAAGGCTTTTGTCACTTTAGTATTCTACAAAGCTGTTAGGGTTTTTCCAGGGTTTTTCTAAGCTTAAGAAGTCTCAGAATTTCCTGAACCACCAGAAACCCCTTCAAATATTCAACTGATGATGATGACGATGATGTAAGGCTTTGTAGTAATAGCACTCAATCCAGGTCCCGGAGAAGCCCAGAATTGCATATTTTTTACTTTCTCTGTTTTAAATATTTAAGTGTGGTCAAAGTAAGGAAATATGGATTCGAGGAAATATGCAGTGCTGGGGCTCTCCAGGACCACGAGCACCACTAAAGTAAACTCCATTAAAAGCTCTTAACAAGTTTAGTGGATTATTTTGATTGTTTTATTGACATGAAATGAGATTCCAAAACAAGGAAATATTTTATTAGTTGTAGATTGTGTGAGGGGCAAACGTGACAGGAGGAAAAGGCAATGAGGAGATGGAGAAACTTACCCATTGTTTGTCAATCTGGGATTCAAACAATAAAGTGCAGGACGCATGGACATGAGGGGCAGACGAGAACATGAGAGAAAAAAAAAGAAATAAGAGCACGATGAGACCATGCATGACATTAAAAACATTTCCTCAGATGAAGTCATATATTAAACATCATATTGCTAGTAACCTTTTCTAAACAAATTATTAAAATAACACCAGATAGGCACAACCCTGTCTTTTTTTGTTTTCATTTCCAAGTTAAGAATTTGACAGAAAAAAACTACATGTACATTGACAGCAGTGGGGTGGAGGCAGCTAACATAACTACATTCCCTCATAAGTGCAAACCTTGCCTGCGACCACTACTTGGACATACCCTGTACAGAGCCTAATATTGTCTGAGCTTATTCATTATCTGCTTAGCTGAAAAAAAAAATATAAAAAAAAATAAGGATTTTGAGCAGCTTGTCTGTATTTATTCACTGAAACAGAGTGCAAACTACCATTATGGAACATAATTGTTATCTGCTATCACTTGCGTCCTCAATTGTATTAAAAAAAAAATGACACTCCAATGTACCTCAGGTTGCTAGAGATAATACAATTTTTAGATAAAAAAACAAAACCCCAAAGCATTTGTGTCATTTTTGACAGATTGACAGCAAAACAAAGTTAAAGACACGGGGAAGTATTTTTTGTCTGTCTACGAGCGGCAAAGGTGAGGTGCAGCCAACTGTTTTGGTATTTCGATGAACACAAACGCAGGCACATCTATGGCGCACCGTGGCACAGTGGAGGAATAGATCATTTGAAGGTGTGTCTCAGCCATCTTCAGTAATGACCAATCAAATCTGCTCCTCTCATCCTCTTTAAAACCGCTGAGGTGCAGCATATAGTCAGTTTCATAATGGGCAAAAAAGGACACAGGTTGAAACTGACATCGTCCCAAACATTGTCCGGTAGGTTCAGGCTCGTAATTACCAAATTTATGGTACTACAAGCCAGCTACCATGGGTCAGTCATGTTAAATAAGCTTGGGAAGAGGTAACTAATATTATAATTGAAAAAATATTGCAAACTGGTGCAAAGCGTGGACAAAAAAAGCCCCTTGCAGTGAACCAAAACTCCAATGCGCTTGGGTCTGAGCTGCGCCTACTCTGTGCAGGGTATAAATATATAGGGCCCCTTTACTTTGAAGAGTACCAGGCAGTGGATCATTCAATTGAGTGAAACTAATTAAGTATTGTAATGTAGTCTAGTGTTGCTAAAGATTTGAGGTATTTATTTAAAAGTAAAACAGAAAAAAATAAATAACTTATAAGGGAATATAGGTTTTTTTAAAGTTTTTTTTATTGTTACAAGACTCACAAGTATCATTTCATAGAAGTTACAATTTATGTCCAATGCGATAATAGTATCTTCAATAATATTTCCATTAATGTTTTAAGATTTACATTTGACTATTTATTTCCTTTTCAATAATAGTTTTTTACCTTGAAGCAAACATTTTATGAGAAGTCACCAAACACACCTTTTACTGTGACACTGAATAAGAGAGAATAATTGAGACTTTGCAGTGCTTTGCCTAGTTATATATCAGTCTCTGCCAGTCCTAATGTGTTCCATCACCCATTGACAGCTTTAAAAATAAAACATGTAAAAAACAGCAGAAAGAAGACAAGTTGTAAAGGATTTCTCCTTTTGAAAACTCCTGAGAATGAGTCAGTCTTTGGTCAAACACCCTGAACAATTTAACTATCAAGGTTGTTCAGACATTGGCGTCTTTAGACTGAATGAAGTTCATCCTAACAAACTGAATGAAAAATTCAACACGCCACAATGTCAAATTCAGATTTGTTGTGTTTGGAAACACAGAAGCATTTATTGAAATACATTTTGCCCCTTCAAATGGAGATACGTAAAAATGGTCCAATTTTACTTATTTGTTGAAGTCTACTTTCAAGGTATTACATCATAAAAGTGTGATGTTGCTGCTGGAAGGATATACAACCTAGGCTTTTCTCTCCAGTTGAAAATAACCTTTTGTACATAATAAAAAAAAATCTTTTCACGACATCTTTTTGTCATAATTTGTGTAGCATCATATAAATATCTGATCTGTACATATTCTGGATGGTTTCACCTTTGATCTCTATCTCATGTTGTTTCCTTGAGATCTCGGTGCACTTACAGTAAATGGCAGTCTTAAATTAGTGATGGCAAAAGACAATGATGAAGACACAATGAACAACATTGATGATTGTCCAAGCAGAGCTTAGGAACTGCAGACAAGATTCAATTTTTTCTGAGAGAAAGCCTTTCTAATACTATAAAGAGAAAAACTGTTAGTTGGTATGCAGGGACATTGACAATTCTAATGTTTTTTTGTATTGTTTAAATAATAGTTAGCTTTAACTATCTTTATACTTATAAGTATTTCCTCTTATTTATTTAGTGTTGCAGTAATAAGGGTATATGGGGCGGGCTGAGGGGAAAATGGAAGTCCAAAAGCGATGAGTGCAAGGCAGTACCAGTGTCTACAGTTCAGAGGAAATATTGTATTTTTGAATCCAGTACATTTATTTCACAGCTTTAGTCAGACTCAATACTGTATGTACAGTTCACTAAACTGTATGTACCCTATATAGATTTTCCATTGCCACGGCACTAGTACTCGACAGTAATCCTGCCGTCGCCACAGCACCAGAGCATTAAAGATGAACTGTGAATGGTAATTTATTTGTTGCTCTTTTGTGATTTAAGAATATGAAACAGAAAGCAGTAGTATCTTTGTGTGGAAACTGTTTGCACGGACAAAGCCGGTATACAGAGGGTCACACTGCAGGCAGGTGTCCAGTGTATGTCAGCAGGAATAAACGCACAGAGGGTGTTTTTTCGAGCAACAGAGGCCCAGTGGAAGCTGGCGAAGTGAGGAGGCTGAAGGTTAAGAGAACAACGAGCTTAGCTCTCTGTCAAGACTGCGAGTAGCCAAGGGTCTCCGCTCTCTGTGACGCTAAGACTGATGCTTCACACAGACTTCATGGCCATCCATTTAACAGCTAATGTCGACCGCTTGGCTGTTTCAAGTGAACATGAACCTGAACTACCCCTCTGCTGGATGTTTGGAGGGAAACTGGCATGTTTTAGAGGCTGACCTGACAGTTTGACTCGACCTGTTCTTTCTGATGCTGGAAATAAAAGACTGCTGAAGGTTTTTAGAAGCTGACACACTTTCACTCCGTGCGGAATGAATCGGATGGTGAGTTGTGAGATGCAAACTGAAAAATACAAACATTCATTCATCTCGAATGATTTTGGGCTGTATATCTTGCACCGGGTAAAAAGTAGCGCCAAGCACACAGCGCGAGAAAATAAAAAATGTTGGAAGTTCTCATACCATTAACATTTGCAGTCTGTCATCACATATAGAGATGATTGCCAAAATACTTTTCTGAATAAACTGTTAAATTTGGGTCTGGTTTAACACCCCAGCTGACTAGCTTGCTAACTCCCGACTAGAAAACCTGCGACAAGTTTGCCAGTCAACAAGACAGAAAACTGCCAGAATAACAAGACAATTAATGCAAGTCTGGCCAGAAGACAAAATAATTATTATTACATTATATTCAGATGTTGTGTTGAGCTGGTGTGTGTGCTTATAAACATACATGCAGTTTTAGGTATTAATGTAAAACATTGATACAGAGATAGACATGTCAACAGGATTGTAGGAAAAAAAAAATGTCTTGTGGAGTATGAATCTGTTGTTATGTTTTGGATGTAGGTGGATAGATTTTTTTTTATAGACATACGGCCCTATTTTCTTCCGACTAGGCGCAGTGCAAAAGTAGGTGCACAATTAGGTGTGGCAAATGTGTTTGGTATTTTGGTGAACACAAATGCATGCACAACTTTGGGACAGCATGGTGCAGTGGTGAACCTCAAGAACCTGGACCTGGAGAGTGAGAAGACTGGCACCGCCATCCGTCCGACCAGAGCTCCAGGCTCTAATTACTAAATTTACAGTACTACGAGTCGGCCTCCACGCGAGGACCATGTTAAATTGATTTGGGAAGAGGTAATTTATATAAATAAATAAAAAATTATAATAAAAAATAAAATAAAATAAATAAATAAATAACTCTTCCCCTGCCATTATGAGATCCGCTGCCCAGTGTAGGAAGCGGTTCAATGATAGAAGACAAAAACTTGCATCTTGCAGATGCCAAACACTGACATGAATTAAATGTCAGTCAACAAAGTACACTCATCCAATATACTGAATTCAGCTGCTGGAATGATGTTGAGGAGTGAGCAGAAGTAAATTGAGCACATCAACATTGATAAAGAGCAATGTACTTTATACGTCACTGATGTATATAAACTGCATCGATGCCTTGAAATGATCTAAACTCCATTTTGCGGTCATTAATTAAATGGCCTGTGTGTATATTTCATGGCTGAGATTGTCACCTGGGTGCAGCCCGGGTACACGTTGATCTACGGAAATTGCAAATCGGCCAAAATGCTGAAAAGAAAAGCACCTTGCACTGCACCAAAATACCACTGCACCTGCAGGGCCTGTAGTCTATAATTACAGTTTTCTACTACAGTGTAATATGTACGTTGTTCCTTCATTTATAGTTCACTAGAGTAAGCAGGGACAGAGATGGATAGGGATATGTTGCAGCCCAGGGAGAGCAATAATGAATTAATAATGTCTTCCCTAAATGTATTCACTGTTGTGCAGTGCCAGGTGCCTTGAATATAAGTATCAGGATTCTTTTATCTACAATGGGAACAGGTTTGTGAAACAAATCCCATAGTGAGTTCTGTGGAGTACTTTGTATGGTATGAGTTGTAAATTGATATTTGTAATCCTAAATTAGTTGTTTTTGCAAATCTAGTTCTAGAGGTCAGCATTAGGAATTATAGATACGCATATTCCCCATTTTTGTATCGATGGTATGGACAGCACTTTGTCTGATTGAGATTATTACATATATTTTAGAGAGGAGTTTTCTTGAGGAAGGGATATATTTTTTTTTTACCTCAAAGTTGAGGGGGGAAGATATGTGATAGTGGTCATATTAATTATTGTTTGGATGGATGATTTGAGTTGCAGATATTCTGGAAAGTGCGCACTCCTGATGCCGTACTTCTGGATCAAGTCGGAGAATGAGACCAGGATGTTACTATGAAAGATATGTTGGAGAAGTGCGAGGCCTTTTTTAATCTATGCTTGGAATTGAATGTTATCTTGTTTACTGTAAAGTCAAGGTTATTCAAGTCAACAAGTTTATTGTGGTTCCCGCCGAGTAAGCAAGCTGTCAGCTGCCTCGCATGTATCGTGTTAGCTAACCAATCGCACCAACTGTGGCTGACCTCATGATGCCCTGAGCTTCTTTTCTCTCATTCTTTCACTCTCTATACACTCATATCTCACCATTAGATCTCACTAACTTCATGCTTTCTCTCTCCCATAGTTTTTGCTTATTGTCTGTTGTCTCCATTCAGTTCCCTCGCTCGGGTAGTTTCTGTTCTTTCTTTTGCAGATGTCCCGGCCATGGAGCTGCATGTCTCTGCTCTGTGATTGTCGGCCCCACCAACAGTTTGTGTTGGATCTCTATGCTGTCCTTTTCTCTCTCTGCTCTCCTCTCACCCCAACCGGTCGAGGCAGATGGCCGCCCTCCTCTGAGCCTGGTTCTGTCGGAGGTTTCTTCCTGTTAAGAGGGAGTTTTTCTTCCCTCTGTTCGAGCTTTTTCTCCCTTAAAGAGGAGTTTTTCCCTCCTAGCTTACATGGAAATTGTTGAATTGTTGGGTTTCTCTGTATAATGTAAAGTTCTGCTGTAAGGACTTTAATATGTTAAGTGCCATGAAATAACCTATGTTGTGATTTGGTGCTATATAAATAAAATCAAATTGAATTGAATTGAATTAAATATAATTTTTTGACATTTCAGATCAAAATTTTTAATATCAAAGCAGAGATGCACGTGTGTAAAAAATAAACAGCAGTGACCCCTTTTCTTTTTTCTGTAAAAATCTTCAATTAAAAATTCAATTGCAACATAAAAGGAGTAAACTAAAATGTAAAACCGTCTGATGTCACAATATTTTACCTCCTGACCGCTATCCAGCACACACAGTTTGGAGCACTGCTTTTTGGCATCCATCAACACGTTGAACATGGTGCAGACCGACAGCGGCACCCGGAAGTCTGTCGACTTACACGCTTTTTGTATTTTGGCATCAAATGCAGATTTTGTTCTGTGGGTCAAAACACAAAAAGGTATTCATGACATCATGATTTTCAATACAAACATTTTACTATCATTTAGTATATTTATAATCACAAACAAAGGACAAATTTAGATTTTTTTTTTTTTCATGTTTTTAAGTATGAAATTAGCTTGCTCAGATTTGTACTTAAGCTTGCTGGGGGCAGTTGGGTTTATTTCCTGTGTTGCTTTCTATTGCTATAGAATTTATCACAGGAGTAAACAGAAAGCTTCTGATCAAACTCTAGGTCTGACCTCTTGACGCAGGCCTCCATCATATCGCTGGCCATCAGCTTAAGTCTTTGCTCTAGATGTTTGGCGAACTCAGGCTCGGGCCAGTGGAGGTCGAGCACGAACATCTGCAGAGCATCTAGCTTCCAGAACAAATCCTCAGAGGTGGCTGAGCCATTACTGCAGGGAGAATGAAGAGGGTTATCAACAGGAATAAACAAAGACAGCTTTGACACAAGCTTTTTCATGGACCTGTGGCTATTGGATCTTTTAATGCTCATTTCTTCGACCAAACTCTTGTTTTGAAAAGTGAAAGAATGTGGAGGAGGAGGGAGGATCGTTGTTCATGTTTAGTATCACTGTGTAATGAGCAGAGCACTGTAACGTACTGTCCATGGTATTCTGACGAGACCACCTATTCATTGTCACTGGAATACATTATTTTCAAACAGCATTCAGACAGCTTCACTTCAACAAACTTTACCTCCTGTTTTGGACTAGACTGTTGATAGAAAGGTCCATACAAGTGTTGTCAAGTTACTTTTAACAAGTTTTAAGAGAGTGTAATTTAATACTTGTATTTTTCATTTGTTTACAAAAATAAAAAAAAAAAACATTTTTTAGGATTGAAGTGAACGTTATGCTCTCTAGTATATCGTTTGCTAAGTCTCTTATCCATGAGATAGCCGGTTTTGGATGGAGAAAAGCTCAGAAAATGTGGTCCAAAGCCACAAAGAAGGAAATTATCTCTGAAGCTGTGAATATGGAAGAGAAGAGCTAAAATATCAGAACTGTCAGCTGACAACAGCAAGGAAACTGGACAACCTGTCAGGCTGTGATCAACAGGGCTGTTACATGAGCGGATATGTGGAGGGATACCCAAGTAAGGTTGAGAATAAATGGAGGCTGCCTTCGAGAAAAAAGAAAGACCAGTGCAAGGAGCTTTTTGGTCACAAGCAGGGTGATGGGCATTTGCCTATCCGGTAAAAGTTTGTTGGTCTCTTGAGACCACATCTCCCGACTGAGGAAGGCTCTCAAAGAGCTGGCGGAGATGGCAGAAAAAGGGAGCTCCTGGCTCTGGATGTGTGGAGAGCAAGGATCCTAAAGCCGTCTGCAGAGGTCGGTAGGGGATGCCCCTACTGCTGCCCCACCACCTTGAGATGTTTTGGGATTAAAGGAACAAAACATCAGTGAAGGGTCGCTCCAATACTAAATGGTGCGACAGGCCAAAGTACCCGGCAGGTGGTTCCACCTGCGCTTACAAGGAGAGCGGACAATGTAGACTGTCATGTTTGTGATCTTTGGAAGGTTATGCAGCTGCTTACAGGGACCATTTTGGAAAAAACCTCTGTATTGGTGTATTCAATAAAACCCCACCACCTGAGGTTTCACAGCCTTGTAATGAAAATATATATTTTCAAATGCTTTACTTTTATATATGGGGTCTATTTAAAAAAAAAAAGAAATATCGTGAAATTGGAGACGCTAGAAATGAAGAATTGCCAGAAACTGTTAATGTAAGAAAAGACCACATTTATTACGTGATCAATTTCATAATTTCATTTCATGAACTATATGGTTCATAAATACACTTTTTTCAGCAGCTGTGAGTGTGTTGTACATTTAAAAGTTTGTTGATGATTGAGATGGGTTATCAAATAGATTTTCAAATAGATTTTTTTTGCACAACCAGTGATGAGAGAAATCATCATAGGTATCACATCACAGTATCTTGTAAGGACAGGTTTTTAGCTTCTGGAGTGGTTCTTCAACAGGTCTTTGGTAGTTTAAATGCAGAGCTGTGCGGTTTCAGTCAGTAAACAAAAGCTACACTGAAACAGAGACAGATGGACCCTCTCCCCACCTTCTCCCCTGCGCACAGGTTACACAGCAACACATGGCAACGCTCACCACCACCGACATCCAAGTGTACAGCGGCCAGCTAGAATGACAGCCACGGGAGGAGGGAAGTGGGGTGGGGTGACAAGGGGGTTAAAACAAGCGCCACTCACTCCCTCACTTTTCTCACTTTGCCTTTAAAAGACTGTTACCTTAACAAGTGGCACACAGGAATAAATGCTTTGGGCTGAGTCCGCGGTGCAATTAAACGCTCAGTGGCTATCCCCCTCATGTCTAATTAGTGGTGCTCTTCTCTGAGTGTGCTCTGCTCCGCTCCCCAGGGAACGGGACGATCCCACTCGCCCGTCTGTGCTCGCTAATGAAGTGCCATCTTTTTTTTCTCGCTCTTTTTTTTTATGGCTCAAAAAAGGGCCACGTGAAGTGAGCTAGAGGAACAGTGTGGTCTGTGTTGTGGGAAAGGCTGGGGGAGTCAGACTGAGGAGCCTTTTTAAGAAACACACCCCCGGCCAGCCTCTTGAGACCCCCCCATCGCATCACCACTAATGCTGACAGTTCTGCTGCACATTCACTCGCTCTGAAACAGACACTTTTAAGACATTTGGATATGTTTTTACAAAATCAGACTGAGCACATACATCTTACTGATTTTACAGCTGAATCTGCTGCACAACTGAAACTAACAGTCACTTTGATTGACTGATTGATTTCTCAATAAATTTTCAATTTAATGAATTAATTATTTAGCCGTGCTACATACACAGAAGTTTCCAAAGAAGAACAGCAAGGCTTAAATGTCTTGTTTTATCAACAATCCAGAAACCAAAGACAGTCACAATAATATAAAACTGAAGTAAGAAAAAAAATGAGAATTTGGAACCAGTGATTTACATTGTACATTAACTATGCACATAATCTTAACGCTTCATCATGCCAGTCATTTTGCAACATTTGCAGCAAAATCAGTTCTCTTCAATGAGATCACTGTAATTAGTTGATTTGTACATGTGGTAGAATAAGGGAAAATAAAAAGTGGGAAACACACATTATTTATTAATTTAAATCTCTGTTTACTTTTGTTCAAAATTCATAGTCATTCACTTTTTTCCCAATGCAAAGCTGTGGCATCACTTTTCGAATGCATTACTGCTCACAAGACCATTCAGCATTGATTCAGTCGGTCTTCAGTTCAGTAGTGTGGTCAGTGTGTTGGTAGTTGGAGATGTGAAGTTCAATGTAGTACAAACAACTAAAGAAGCCCGTTCTATACGACAAGGTATTACATTATTATTATTATTTCTGTGGCTTACACAAATAAAAGGCTCAGGTGACCCTGAACTATCGCTTAGCTATTAATACTAGCTAGCCGATAATACACTAAGCACCCGTCATCACTACTATCTCTTTCACTCCCCATGCATTCATATTCTACATTTGCATATCATTTACCTTTGTGTCCTCTTTTTCCCCTAGTTTGTGCTTTTTCTGTAGGTAGTTCTGGCTCAGGAGCTGCATGTCTCTGATCTGCGGTTACTGGCCCCAACAACCTTCCCGGTGTTTATTGCCCCATGTCTTTCCGTGCTGTTTTTCTCCCTATGAGCTCTCCCCTCACCTTGACGTGTTAAGGCAGATAGCCACCCACCTTAGCCTGATTCTATCAGAGATGAGATGGTCCTCCTATCTTGTGAGTCTCTGTTGTCACTTCTTCATTTTGTTTTCACATAGTTTGCTTTGTTTACCGTGGGGCATTTCGAAGGTAAAGAGGAGCAGGCAGCCTTTATTTTAAAGAAGCTTTCTCACTTGAAATATCTGTCAACTTACAAGATGTCAGGTAGATTTATCCCTTGCAAGCTGCAACAGAAAATTGAGGTGCTGCGTTATTACATTGATATTCATCACATTGTAGCATGCACACTGCACAGCAAAAGAGCTCATGACACATGGGGAATCACAAAATCTTTTGGAGGAAGTTTTTGAGAACCGATCAAATGCAAACAACGCCGTGCTGACATAACAGCCACAGTGTCAATGAAACAACCTGAAACCACAAGCCTCCCTCTCATGCTGAGCCTGGCTTATTCAGACAAATCAATGCAGTGAGCTCTTCAGGTCACTCTCACAGACCACAAAACAAAAGTTTTTGTGAATTTCAATAAATTACATTCAAAAGGTAACTGAAACTTAAACAGGGTATCATGCAGGGAAGTAAAACAAAGCAAAAAGAATCAGTGGAATTCTTACTGGTGTAGTTTCATTATGGATTCATTGATTTTAGTTATGTTGACAGTGACAAACATGCAGGCAGACTGAACAGAAGCTGTGATGCCACTGCTGAATATTTAAAAGAATCAGAGAGCAGTCCAGACTAAAGGTCTTCACCTACAGTGAAGGAAATAATTATTTGATCCCTTGCTGATTTTGTAAGTTTGCCCACTGACAAAGAAATAAACAGTCTATAATTGTAATGGCAGATTTATTTTCACAGCGAGAGACAGAATATCAAAAACAAAATCCAGAAAATCACATCATATAAAAGTTATAAATTGATTTGCATTTGTGTGAAATAAGTATATGATCCCCTACCAACCAGGAATAATTCTGGCTCCCACAGACCAGTTAGATTAGTTTCTCACTTTAAGAAAGTGCTCCGAATCTCAAGTCGTCACCTGTATAAAAGACACTTGTCTCAACTCATTACCTGTATAAAAGACACCTGTCAATCAATCAGATTCCAACCTCTCCACCATGGGCAAGACCAAAGGACGTTAGGGACAAGACTATAGACCTGCACAAGGCTGGAATGGGCTACAAGACCATTGGCAAGCACTTTGGTGAGAAGGAGACAACTGTTGGTGCGATTACTCAGAAATGGAAAAAACACAAAATGACCATCAATCACCCTCGGTTTGGGGCTGCATGCAAGACCTCGCCTCATGGGGTATCGATGATCATGAGAAAGGTGAGGGATCAACCCAGAACTACACGGGAGGAACTTGTTAATGATCTCAAGACAGCTGGGACCACAGTCACCAAGAAAACCATCGGTAATACACTACGCCGTAATGGATTAAAATTCTGCAGCTCCCACAAGGTCCCCCTGCTCAAGAAGGCATAGATAATGTCTGAAGTTTGCCAATAAAACCCTGAATGATTCAGAGAAGGCTTGGGAGAAGGTGATGTGGTCAGATGAGACCAAAATTAAGCTATTTGTCATCAACTCGACTCGCCGTGTTCGGAGGAAGAGAAATGCTAACTATAACCTTTAATAATAAAGAACACCATCCCCACCGTCAAGCATGGAGGTGGCAACATTATGCTTTGGGGGTGTTTCTCTGCTAAGGGGACAGGACGACTTCACCACATTGAGGGGAGTGTTGGACGGGGCCATGAACCTCCTTCCCTCAGCCAGGACACTGAAAATGGGTCGTGGATGGGTCTTCCAGCACGACAATGACCCAAAACATACGGCCAACGCAACAAAAGAGCAGCTCAAGAAGAAGCACATTAAGGTCATGGAGTGGCGTAGCCAGTCTCCGGACCTTAATCCCACAGAAAATCTGTGGAGGGAGCTGAAGCTTCGAGTTGCCAAGCGACAGCTTCAAAACCTTAAGGATTTGGAGAGGATCTGCAAAAAGGAGTGGACCAAAATCCCTCTTGAGATGTGCGCAAACCTGGTGACCAACTACAAGAAACGTCTGACCTTTGTGCTTGCCAACGGTTTCTCCACCAAGTACTGAGTCATGTTTTGCTCGGGGATCAAATACTTATTTCACACAATCAAATATAAAACAATTTAGAACTTTTATATGATGTGATTTTCTGGATTTTTCTTTTATTCATATTATGTCTCTCTGTTAAAATAAACCTCCCATTACAATTATAGATTGTTACAAACTTACAAAATCGTCAAGGGATCAAATAATTATTTCCTTCACTGTATACCAGATCCCTTAAACCAGACCTGAGCAGATCCAGGTCTCCTATCTGCAATTCCCTGCTCACTTTAAATCTTTTTTATCTTAACAATCTAACATGAGTGAAAAAGCAGCATGTATGTCAGCTAATGACAAAAAAATTACTAACTTGAACGTGTCTTTGTTATTTCATAGATTGTGCCTGTTACCTAGCAGTCATTATGATATATTGAAGTATTCCCTGGGTTATGAAGCTCCACTGAAGTTCAGCATAGTTTTTTTTTAGCGATGCTTGCATCTATAAGAATGGCTACTTCTTTGTCCAACACTGTAACTGTTGGATGGATCTTCATTAATTACAGCTCAGATATTAATAGCGCTCACATGATGATTTCTAATTACTCAGGTGAATCGCTGATTTTTCCCATAGTGTCACCAGCTGGCCAACGTTTTCAACTGTCCAACATCTCAGTTTGAAGTATATAACACCACTAATGCTGTTGACTGAATCATGTTCAGCTTCAGCATTAACACTATTGTTATGTAACAAAATATTGCGAAATAAAACCAGGAAAGGGTAAAACTGAAGGTCTTTACAATATGTCTTCATTTGGTGTTTAACATGTACATTTACAGTTTTTGTTTTTGTTCAGTTTTATTCAAGTTGTGCTAGTCACTGAAATACTTGTTGACACATTTAGTTGTAGAGATATATTTCAAATATTAAAACAGATAATAATGTGCTAAAATCTACACATTATTATGACACGGACTTGCAGGCAAATATTAGCTTAATAATGCCAGTGTGCTAACTGTACACGTTACCGTGCATACAGTTATACACTCAGTATACTGACCCAAATGTGAACATGATCCATAGGTACTGTATGTTAACCTGTTTTACATTAGCAACATGACGTATTAATATTAGCATAGCCCAGTTACAGAGCAACATGCTGAAGTAACATACAAACCATGAGCATGTTAACATGCAATGTTCGCATTCAGTTCATCTACAGCTGAGTTTGACAAAGTATACACTAATTGAAGTTGGAATTGAAGTTGGAATTTTTAAACAGGTTAATGCTGGTCAAGGTAACAGAACAAGACCAACAATTAAGTAGAGCAAGCCTTTTATCTGTCAAGGTTCAGGCCTGGGTATGTTCTCTATTGATGGATCCTACCTTGTATTAGAGCAAGACGGGGTTTTTTTGGTGACACATTTTTAGACCCTGTGAAGACCTCTAGTCCAGAGCCATGGGTGTCTACCCCCCATCATACATACGTATTCTCACACAGTGGTCCCATCCAGGCGGGCGCCGAAAAGCTGGGCATCTGCGGCAGCGTGAGAGGAAGGCTGGGGACTTTGGGAAGAGGAACGCTGGCTAGATTGTTTGTTAATGACCTGCCAGGTCAAAGTCAGCGGCAAGGTTAATCGATGGTAGAAAAGGAAAATGTTAATGAAAAAAAAAAGATAAAGAGGAGAAACAATAACAGTAACAGTGGCCGTTCTTAACCACGGCAAACATACAGAAAAATAGTGATACAAACAGTTTCCACTTGTTCTGTCTGCAGTAATTGATGCAAACAACAAAAGACACTGCTCACTTCTACTCATTCCATTTTCTTTCAATCCAGGTGCCTTTTTTCAAACAGTACAGTGTGTCCGTACTGTTTGTGTTGTACATGCAATCCACCTCGTTTTGTTCCTTTGTTACATAGGACCAATTTTATGTTCCCTTTATTTACTCCCTTTGGACCACATTATCAAATAGCACAGTATTTTCTTCCATTGCTACACAGATGACACACGCCTTCAAAATGAAAATCCTTTTAATAGGGTCCAGGGTTTGACATAACCTCTGGCTCAATGGCCTGGGGACCAGTAAAAGTTTTTGCAGGGCAAGCTGAGTCGCTGTTGTGAGCGCATTTTAGATGATGTCATCGTTTGCAGCACACAGTGTGTGACTAATGAATAATAATAATCAAATACAAGAGTAGAAACATGCACTGTTAGCAGGCCGTAGCTTCTTAGAGCCCCCCCCCCCCCCCAAAAAAAAAAAAAAAAAAAAAAAAATGTCCAAGCCACAAAAGAAAGAGTGGCTTTCTACTTTCATGAAAGCAACAATACACCTAAGTACAGAAAATAGTGACTGTGGCATGTCTTGTACAGTTTGCTAGCAACTTCAGTGTAAATACACTGACAAGGCAACAGATAATTAGTCTAGAGAGTCCACACATGGGTTTTCGTGAATCTAGGTGTAGCGCAAACACAGGCGCATTAAAGTGTGGCCAACTTTTGATAATTTGATGAACAAAGAGCGCAAGCACATCTTTGGTGCAGTGTGGTGGAGTGTTACAGTAGGAGGAATCTATAATTAGAAGGTATGTCACAGCTAACTCCAGTCATGGCTAATCAAATTAGTTCCTCTCATCCCCTTTAAAGTCCCTGTAGTGCAGCGTATTGTCAGTTTTGAAATGGCTGAAGGAGTAGACCAGCACTGCCAGCCAAACTTTTTGCAGTAGGAAACTGACATACTTGTGTGATAGTTTCCAGGCTGGATTTCTGGCACTATGAGGAAGCCTCAATGGGCTGATAATGTTAAATTGGCTTGGGAAGAGGCAACTAATATTACAAATAACTCTTCCCTTGGTATTATGAGAACTGCTGCCCAGTGTGGTAAGCGGTTCAAAAACACAGGGTCAAACAAAAACGTGTGTCTAATGATGACAAAAACTGTCACTAATTAAATGTCAAAGTGAAGAAAGAGAATCTAGTATACTAAAATCTCCTGCAAGAACCATGTTGAGGAGTGAGCAGAAGTAAATTCTTTGATTAACAACACTGGTAAAGACCAATGTGGTTGAAACATCACTAATGTTGATATGCTAATAAATTAATTGAATCAGGAGCTTTGAGTGTTAGTAATTTATGTAGTGGACAGTTGGGTCACAGACAGAAAGAGCTTCAAGTAAACCGTAAAACAACTGTAAAACAAATGCCTTCATGTTTTTCTTTACTGCTCTATCAGCATTTCCAATAAAAGACTCTGCTTGGTGGGCCAGCATCGGTCAGATTTGGACCTGTCTGGGTAGATAAAATCATTCGGTTTCAATTTAGGTAAATCGGACATTTGAACAGCAATTTGTTTGAGGCGTTTAGGGGACATCTATAAATTGGATTGTCTACCGATAGTATGTCAAATTACAGTGTCACAACAGCACTGTCCAGCATAAATTGAACACAACAAAATATGATGAGATTAAATGAAACAGAACGGTTAAATCTGTGTCCGTTTTTGCAGTTAATTGCGTAATTCTCCATTGTGCAGGAATTATATAAACAGAAAATAAGAGAATGAAAATTGTGAGATAAAAAAGATATATATTGTGTGATAATTATGTACATAGTTCATAATCATAATAATCATCACAAGTGTACCACAAATTATGATTATACTTGTATATATATATATATATATATATATATATATATATATATATATATATATATATATATATATATATATATATATATATATTATAATTGTTCTTACATCATTAACAACCAAATCTAAAGGGGATTTCACTGTTGTACATATGTATAATAAATAAATCACCAAAGCTTTGGAAAACCTTTTTATATATTCATGTAGGGAAGTATGTATATTTTTTTTTTAGATATTTTTTGTCTGCTGGTCTTGTCAAAATATACAAGAGGCCATTAAAACTGAGCACCATTGAGGACATTTTTTTTTTTTTTTTTTTAAATTGGACACTGAGCAAGGAGTTTTTGCCATATATACTCTGGCTCAGCAAGTGGTACGCACTGTGGTATGCTCAGCTTTTAAGTATATATTCAGTAGCTCGTAGTTTAAGATCCTTGGGGTAAAGCCACAACTGTCTTCCACAACTGAATTTGAAAACTAGCAATGATAGGGTCTTTGGTGTCTGTGCCCAAACTCTTTGGAATAGTTTAGTTCAAGAAATTAGACTAGAAAATTCTCTGCCTTCTTTTAAATTCTCTCTCAAGACTTACTTTTACCATGTGGCCTTTTCTTAATTAACAGGGGTCATTTTGTAGCTTGGTCTTTCGGGGGCACCACAAATGTGAAAAGTTTACATCTTGTTATTGGCTACATAAATGCGCATTAAATTTGGTTCGCACAATCTATAGTCAGGATCAAATTTAGTAATGGATTAAAGTGGCTAATTACAAGAAATCTATTATGTGTTCCAAATGGCATACTTACGTACCAACACTCACTAGTTTGAGTGCATAAGTGCATTCACACTTACAAATATAGAAACATGCAAGTACTACAAGTACCTGGATGATGCACTCAAAATGGTCCAAAAAATGATGGACACTTTTCACCCTAAACGGTCACCATCTTGGCTACATAGAGGAAGGGCGGGACCACTGACAAAAAATATTCACATGAAGGTGTCCAAGGAACCTGCAGCTGTTGCAGAGCACCGCACAAAAGTGTTTGTTTTTTACTAGATACCACTATACGGCTGTTGGACAGAAGCCACCAGTTTGTTTTTTGTGTGTGTTAAACAGAGCACACAGCAGCACGTTCATTCCTCGGTAAAATAATTAATGCTGCAGATATTTTGGAGGGTGATGTGTTGTTCACATGTTGAGGTTATTTCCAGTCAGTGCAGAACAGCATTGTGAACACTACCCTGTCAAAATTCAAGTAATATACAACTAACAGTGCTAACATGTAAGAGCACTGGTTTTTAATGTACTGTATGTCATTTGGAGCACAGCATATGTTTCACATTCCAACTTCAAATCATCAAAATAAATCCCTCGTACATCCTAGAGAGCTAAACTTCTTTCAGCATATCCACTGAATTGTGACCAACCTTTAGCTTACTACAACCTGTGGACAATTCAATTTACCTATATTTTTTGTAAATGTGCAATCAATAACATTTATATCTCTATAAGTCTTCTTTCAAATGCTACCAAAATCCACACAGACATTCTTTGGATACTAGATGTCAAATTTTTTCAAAGGGGTTCGGTTTGGTCAAACGGCGAGTCCGCAGTGATATTCATAATCTCCCTGTAATATGTACTGTATATGCAGGAAACACATATATCTGGGAATTTGAGGACGAGCATTCAAGTGCAGATCCACAGAACTCCTGTCTTGGTTACAGTTATGCTATATTATTATTATTACTTGATTTGTTTAGTTGCCTCTTTCATTGTTTCTGTTACATTAATGCAGAAACTAGTACCGTACCTCAACAAATCCTTACAGAATTCGTGAACAGAAGTAAAATGTCAGATTTTTTTTTACAGAAAAAATGATGACAGAGTTCATGTACAGGTCCAGATGATAACTGTATCAGAGAAATATCATTTTCCTTTGTGTAATTTTGTGTTAAATATTTATGAACAGAATAAATTAACTATTACTGGAAACTTTGTTGCTTAAATATCCTTAAAGATAAAATAAGATTTGTACCACATCCAGACTGTAAAAATGGAAGCACACACTTGGTCATCTGTGTGATCAAAATACATTTACAATAAAATGTAATATGTCTTAAAAAGAAGTCTACCTCATTCTTTCTGTATCTGAAAGGATAATTTGTTGCCCATCTTTTAATATGAGTATGATACCTTAAATGTGACCCTGCATGTTGTTCGTTAATATGTCATGTTCCTAATGCTCCGAGTGACGCTTTATCGCTGTGTTTTTTGTGTGTTGAAAGCTTAGCATCTAAAGGTGCCTAAACGTTTTTTTTTTTTTTTAACTTTAAGTGTTTTTGTGCCGTCATACATTCATCAATTGGAGTTATTAGGCCTCCAAAAAAGATAGTTTTTGTTCTGGTAATTTTCTCTGCCAAAATTCATCCCAGGCAAATTTGTTTCCATTTGTTTGTTTACTTTCACTTCATATGCCATTGCACTACTTCTAAAATGTCCCTTGTGTAAATAGTATCAAATGTATTAAAACTATTTCACAAAATGATTAAAGTAATTTGGAATGACAACAACAATGTAAATCACACCAAGAGAAAAATGAACAGGTCTAAAGACAGGGATTTTTACATTACCCAGATTTGAGAGACATGAATGCCTAACAAATATTAGCCCAAGCTTTATATGACTTCAATGTGAAGCAGATCCTGACTGCACTTTGAAATATAGTGACTGAAACATTGTTAAACTGACAGTGGCATGCAACATAGATGTCAGTGAATTTAACATTTTGTCCAGTTTTAATATTAATGTCAAGATGACCTCAATAGTAATAAATCCATGGTGATTGGAGGAAAAAAAATAGACTTCACAAATAAATAGAGACAAATCTTTGACTCATCATGGCCAACCAGCTGGGGTATAACACTGCAGTGCATGGGGCAAATGCTCCAAAACATGATTACTCGTGATGATGACATGTCTCATGATGATGTGTCTTACTTGACAGACTGCCAGGTCTCGTGTTCAAAGCCACGGTGGATGGACTGGGCAATGGACGACTCCATCAGGTCAATGTAGCGAACGACCAGGGGGACGAAGAGGTCCTGCAGGTGTTTGTGGAAAATCTTGTTGCACAGGTGAGCTGTGGGAGTGGTGCAAACAGAAGAGCAGGTGAGAATTATTGTTTTTTAACTGTACTTTTCAGATTCATGACACAACCCCAGTTTTTTTTAGACAATCAACTGAAGTTGAAATTATTCTCTTTAGATTCAGTTTGTGAAATGAAATTTCCCCATATTTTCACTGCAAGATTATTCTGTAAATACTGACTTTGCCTGTGTTTACTTAATTTCTGACACATATGGAAATTAATGACTGTGTCAGTTAAAGCTCAGCAGAAGATAAGTCGACTTAGAGGAAAAGAAAGAGAAAAGGCACCCAGGATAGGAAAAGCATTAGTTCCCGTGGTGTTCGCAAACAAAAACTGACTGACCAGGCCCCATCCAAACAATGTAAGCATGACTATCACGGTTACAGCATGTTCATTAGTAATTACAGTTATTGGCTCAATTAACAACACTACAAACCTAGCATAATTATAGTGTCATAAGAGAGTATTATTGTATTAATATATTATTGTATAAAACACATTTTGTGTTGTTTGAGACATTTCTCTAATTCAAACCCAAAATGAGGTTAATATAAAGATCAAATAAAGATGGTGTATATAAAATTCTTTTCTTTTTTTTTTACACTTTGTGTGCTGAACTGTGTGCCAGCAACACTGTGTCAAGAGTTTCCTGTTTTAACATGACAGTGCCCCTGTGCTGTGGACTGTAAATAAAAAAATGGACGTATATTTGAGCTCTGAAAAGTGAAGCCATCGAGGAAGTGCAAAACCACTGAGGGTCTCTATAGGGCTGACTAAAAAAAAAATTCTATCTCCAATAGACTCCATCCAACAAGTGTGAACAACTCTCATGAAATACCAAATTAATAAGTTTTCCCACAAATCATCATGGTAACTAATCATAACTAAATGTATCCCTTCTTATCAGTGTTCTAGTGGTCCTACTGTAAATTAATCCATAATTAGGTTTTTATTAGGCCTTAAAGAAAGGTATATTTGGGGGCTTGGTAAGCATAGTGTTTTTGGATTCTCAGTCATATTTACCCCTCACTCCTCCAGACTCATGTCCATTAATGGTCACTTCTGGCTCCAAAAAAAACAAGATGGCAATGAACAAAATGCCAGATTTGAGGCCTTAAAATGAAAATTCACCAACCATTGGGTGATGTCACAGAGCTTTTCCCCTTTGCCCTGTGCACAAAAAAGGTCCATAAAGAAACTGTTTTAAAATGTTGGTAGGAACAAACTGGACAGGCCAGCACAGAATCCTCAACTGAGGAAAATTTCCTTTGAAGAATACAGACAGTCCAAACCAAACTTGAAGATGAGAATCTTTACAACGAATAAATGTGCTCTGTAGAAATGCTACACTTCAAAGATTAAGTGTACTGCACAGGTGTTCATGATATTGTGTATACCTTTCCTGTATACCCCACTGTAATTTGAGAAAGATAGATAAAAACCCTCAGACAATTACAGTCCACAAAGATAGTTGGGTGAGAAGCGAGCAGGCTGGTCTCCCAGGACTTCATTACTTTTAATTCCTCTCGCTCTGCTCCATGATGATTAACACTAGCCTTTTTTGCCCTCCGGAGAGTAAAACCCACCCCCGCACACAACTGCTCGCCTTCACATGCTGACAATCAAGTGAGCATTTAAATAATCTCCAGATCAACTGAGAGACAAGACACACTTATTGAATGAAATAGAGTCTGAAAAGTACAGTAACATCACCTGAAATCAGCCAGCTGGTGGTCACCGCCTAAGGTTTATTGTCTAAAAATGCTGTGAACAATTACAAAAATGATGAATTATTTAAACTATCTCATTATTGTGAAGTTTACAAAAGGCAACTTGTAACTTCCTTATCTATCAGACATGTATTACTTTTGTTAGACAGATGCTGCATATGATTGGGACTGAACTAAAAGTAATCTCATTCCTCTCACTTAAGACATAATTAGCAGAGGGAAGACCTCATTTGTGAAAACATTCAAAACCATAGTTGCACTCGTTCCATGTTTCGTCTCCATCTATTGACTCATTATGCTCCAATTCAAGACGGCTAATGTTGTGACACTTGGAATAATTACGGCATGAGCAGAGGATGGTAATTAGAAAAAATGTAAGATCTGAGCCACAAAAAAGAGATTTGTGAGTTTTTCACATAATGAAACACAGTTTTTTGTTTTGTTCCCAACAATGCCCTTGGGCTGTCTATCTGCATGCCTGCCTGTCTGTTACTGTATTTGAGGTACTTTGGCAGCAGCCATATTAAATAACGCCTTGCATCTCGCCAAATCTGCTGGCTCCAAGACAAAGTCCTGCAGCCGATGGAGGGCTCAGAGAGAGAAAACAATGAGGAGAGATTGTTTTCTAGAAGTCAAATGAAATCTTAACAGCAAGATGCTGTTTATTAGGGAGGAAACATTACAATATCAGACACAGCAGCACAATATTGATGTTTGTCATACTTTAATCTGAAGTTTCCATTGTCACTTTTAAGGATTTCTTTCACAATGCTTGGCCCTTGACATGAAAAAGCACATGACAAAAATAAGCGGGCATCCAAAAACAGTTTTCTTATTTCTGAAATCATGTTATTTTTTTGCTGTGCCAATGCATTCAACAAAATGTTTCCTGACTCATAAATTCACAAAACAGCTCCTTTTCATCTCCTGAATAGTTATTTATGTGCAGCTTTCATTTGATTTTATCATCCCATGAGAGTTAGTGAAGATTGAACAAATATTTTTTCTTGAATTCACCATTCCTTCTCACTATTGTCCTCGTACTGTAAAGCACTTAATATCCACTGTTGTATTTGAGGTGCTTTGTAAATAAAGAACATTTTATTGGTAGATTAAAGTCCCCAATATCAAATGCTAAAATACACCAAAAGATTTGGTACAAATCCACAAATTCTAAAAATTAAAAGGGATTGCGAAGGAAAAAGGGCATATTTGAGGAGACACAGACTACTCTAAAGGACAGAACTGCTCCATAAAAAGGTGTGAGAAATTGACAAAACACAAGAGATCTCTGGTCTTAAGTTTATAAACCCCTGAGTATTCCATTTAATCACGCATGGGCATCTCAAAATTTGGATTCTCTTTTTTTTTCTTCACAATTTCATTACTACTAGAAATGCAACTGTTGCAAGTCACTATCTTCGTTCATATTGTAAGACATTATAAACTGCATCCTCCAATAAAAAAAGCCTGAAAAGTCAGCAGTTTAAATGAAAGTACAGAAAGTCGCTGCTGTGGACATCTTGCACAGTTGCATCTAGTTGCTTTAATGTAAACCAGCAGGTTTCAGAATGTTGCAGACTGGTGAATTATGTATTTTCACGTTTTAAGGCCTGAACTGGCCTTAACATTTACAAAATGTCAGACTTGAAAAAAGTTAACAAACTGCAGCTCCACAGTCAGAGCTGCATATTTATACACCAATTTGTTTATTAAAATAGCCTCAAACTGCATTAGTGCAATAAAAGTTTGTCCTTCCTTAGTAGGCAATTGTTTAAAATCTTTCACTCATCATATGAGCTGAAAAGAAGAAAAATATCTCCGGAAAGATGCTAAAGTGAGACAGGAAACAGTGTTAACATCATTTCCTGGTACCTCCTGATATCAAACTGAGGATAAACGTCAGGCAGCTGATCATGTCCGTCTTCCATCCGCTTGTGTTAATTACCTTCCTGCTGGAGCGTGCAAAGTGCCTTTAACCTCCTCTTTTAACAGGCCTTGTTTTCTTCGGCGTCACCAGTGTTAATTAACAAGACCATGTGCAAACGTTGATGAATTTGTTGGTACCTTTCCACAAAATACATAAAAAATTCCTGAAATAATTCCAAACTGACAAAAGTTATTAGCCTCCATTATTGTTTACAAAATTTGTTTTAAATACAAATCTGACTTTATGTTTTGATTTTTAACGCAACAGAATATTATACCCTGACCTTGGAATTCAGCTTGTATCTCTTTGGAGGTTGTCCTTGGCCATTTGTAGCATCCTCATGGTCCATCGTGGGTCCATTTTCCTCTTGCAGCTGCGTAAGGGAGGTTGGCTACAGTCCCATAGATCTTAAGATCATTGTATGAGCAGCTGTAGCCACAGATACATCTTATAGCCTTTTACCTTTAACATGCTTGTCCATAATTGTCTTTCTAATCTCTTTAGAAACCTCTCTCCTTTGCTTCCATTTAAATGCTCTGAATGACAGATTATAAAATGGAAGACGTGTGATACTAATTAAAGAAAAAAAGCCAGTTTAAAATTTCAATATAATCCAGATATTCATATTTCTTTTTCTAGGGATACTAATAAATATTTCGAGGCAATCTTAAAATATGTTTGTAGATGAAGCGATAATTTATCTTTTTTCATAATAACTTTTCTTTACTCTTTAACGCCGAGTCTTTGGCACACCAAAAGGCATGCAAGTATACATGAGAAAATTGCTTTTGAAGTTTCTTTACTTTTCAGGAAGAATGAAACATTGTTTCATTAAGTTGTTAAGAATACCAACAATTTCATACATGTCTGTATAGTGCAGTATGGGGCATTCCTTAAAAGCTAGTTTTAGAGGCACCAAAACAAAACGTTTTTTGGAGTCTGATGTTAAGCAAACCTGGAGTCAAATCAATGAAATGAGATTGAAGGTGTGGGCTACAACTACTCAACTAATAAAAAAAAAAAAATCAAAGTATCAAACCTTTTGAGTTTCCTTTCCACAAAAAAAAACATCTGCTGATGTAAACCTTCCCTTGGAAAAAAAAGTTACATTAGAAGGCTGTTTTCTAACACCAATATTCCACAAGACATGCCACGACGTGTGCTAAAAGCACAAAAGTAGGGAAATGTGACCAAATCAGAAGGGTACAAAAAAAACAGGCACACAAAATGTTTCCAAAATGCTCCTGGTGGAATGTGATGCCATGCAGAGGATGAATAAAAATAGCTTCGCAGACCCAACATGACAGACCTGTGCCCTGTGGAAAATGTAGGTTACCTCGTTACTAGACAGAAAATGTCATTCTGCATTCCATGTCTGATGGTAGAATACCTTTTTGTGTTCATTAATTCAGCTGTCTACACCTCCAGCATAACGGCCTGTGGATCATGCACTATACGTGCGTAGCAGGGAACCAAGTGCATTTTTTACGCTTCTTCCATTGTATAAGTGGTGCATTGGGCTCCGGCCACCTTTAAAGTCCTAAGATATACACTTAAACACTGTAAACACATCTCACTGAACGCCTTTGGAGTGGACACACAGACAGAGCACTTGCAGCTCCTACTGCTCTTTATGCAAATTCTTGCTGTCTAGAAAAAAACTTCATGATCAAGAAATGTTGATTTCCATCGAGCTGGAAAGGGTTTACAAATCATCTCAAAGAGCATTCATGTAGACAATACAGATCTGTGGCTTCTATCCCTAGAAGTGGAACCCAGCTAAAGATGAATAAAAATGCACAACCACAATGAGTCTACCGTTCACCAATTATTGAACAGGCATGGTGTCCATGGCAGGACATAAGGAGGAAGCTGCTGCATTAACTTTGACAAAGAGAACCAAACAGAACCTTTGGTTAACTTCACAGTTGCAAAAAAAAAATGCTACTAGAAAAAAATGTTTTGTTGACTGATGGAAGGTTGTTGTTCTTTTGACTCAAGAGCTTGACTATACAGAGATGCTGTGGAATGACATCTCCAGATACCTTGAGAATGTGGCTAAACTGATTGATTTATGTAAAGAAGAAATCATCCTGAACATTTTTTTTTTCTGAATCTCTAAAATGAAGGGCATGAGTGCAAAGTTAGCATTATCCTCAGTTATGTTAGATGTAAATTTGAGAGTCGTTTTTAATTGTTATTATTTTTGTTTTTACAATTGTGCTTTAGAAATCCACTCAAAGCACAACTGAGTTTGCAGGATTTAAGAAAGTTTGCTTCTCTAAAATGAAAATGTCAGACTTACGGTCAGTTCGCAGGAAGTTGTTGAGGAGCTGAAATAGTGGGAAGCTGTTCCAAGAGTCTACAGGTTGAATCTCAAGAGCGGCATCCATGTCGGCTTTGTATAAAGACAGAAACGTCTCAGCATGCTCCGCCATCAGCTCTGGCCACCACGAGAAAGCCTGACAAAGATGGAGAAAGGAAAACATGAGAAATTACAGGAATTTGTCCTGGTGTTGGTAAAAAAAAAAAAAAAAAAAAAAAAAGCCCAAAGCCTGCTGATGACTACTCCAAATTCTTTATTTAAAAAAAAATAAATCTGTTTCATCCAGGGCCCAAAGCAACAATCATTTAAGTAACAGAGCTCTGTAAGAGATGTACAACTCTAATAATAAATCAATAAATACCTAAATCTGACTTTTTTTTTCCTGTTAAAAACATAATCACATATAAAATACAATGTCGGAACATATATTTGATATATTTTTCAACAGTGACTCTGCAAGGGCCGAAGAATGTTTCAGATCTCTTCTCCCCGTATTTCTTCTCTTCATTCCAAATATTCTTGCCCCCTTGCCTTGTTATTTCTTTACTAATTTCCACCTTTCCTGTAGCTCTCCATTCATTTCTTCTTTCCAACATTTCCTAATTATCATTCATTCCCTCCTGTCTTTATTTCTCAACATCTTTTTTTTCTTCTCTTAATCCCTTCCTCTGTCACACATTTTGTATTTATTCTGTTCTTTACATTTTTCACTATATTCTCAACTTCGCATCTCTCATGTCCCTCTTTTCCTTGATCATTAACTATTTTTTTGTCTCTTTTTTTTGTATTTCTGATATCAGTATTTAGTTACAAGCAGCTGTAAATGAAATGGATGTCTCGAATGGAAGTGCTGAAGAATCGTCAAGCTGGTTTAATGCAGTTTGTTAGCAGTAACAGGAAACTATAAAGGCGCACTTGAAATACATGATGATTTGTCCGTCAAGGCCATGAGTACAAGGCACTACCATGTCATTTCTCTTTTCCCCATCCTACATCTCTGCCTCTTTTTCCTCCATCCAACACCAATACTGACCATAGTGCATCAGTATATGATTCAAGGCTGGTTGCACTTTTCTCTCAGAGGTCCTTTAGCTGTCAGTTGCAGAGGTCACTCGAGCAAGCTGACGTCTGTCCACTGGAGAGCCACACAGCCTTGATGCTCTTTAGATATCTGAAGTTATCTGTATTAGTGAATCAATTCAATTTAATTCAACTTTATTTATATAGTGCCAAATCACAACATAGGTTATTTCATGGCACTTAACACATTAAAGTCCTTACAGCAATATTTTACAATATTATAGAGAGTACCCCAACAATTCAACAATTCCCACATAAGTTAGGAGGGATCAGTAAGTACTTTCACAATGGCATCCATGGGCTTTTTATAAAAACAATTTCAAGGTCTAAAAGCAGCCACCAGTGGCTGCGAGACATCTTCACCGCCTGCCTCTATCTGTATATACATCAGCAGCTTTTGTCACAGAGGTGGGCACCCTTTTCCCTTCTAAGGGTTGTACAGAATTGTTGAATATATACAGTTGCGTTCATTTGGTTATACACATTTATTGTGTATATTAATGTCATGGCAATATTGGGATTTTAATGAGTTCTTTGAACTACTCTTTTTCTGAGGCAGAGTGAGTATACAACATACATCTTGATAGAAAAAAGAAAGAGAATTTGGTGCACAAGTTGTCATTTATTTAGGGTTTTCTGAAATCTACACAGGATCAAAATGATACATGCAGGGTCCAAAATATACATACACCCACTTAGATTATTAATTTAGTGGTTCTGAAAGTTCAGCAATGTCCTTGAACTTACCAAGGCCAAACTTCTTACCTCCCTGCTGATGATCATGATTTACTACAGCTGGTAGCTTCTGTGTGCCCACATAAAAAAGGGTTTGTTTGACAGCACTCATTGGATTGACCAACACTAAGTACAATGGGAAAGTCCAAGGAGCACAGAAAGTGAAGGTGGAAGGATTGATGGACCAAAGACCACATTGGGGGCTTTACAAAGCCAAAAGATTAAATGCAGGTGAACTCTGAGAGTGAATGTGACCAGGTAGATATTGAGGAGTTATTTCAGCCACAATTAACCACAAAGGAAATTGTGATATGATGAGGTCTGGCTCGTTGCTTGTGTAGCAGTTCAGATCAAAGGTGTTGAATGGGGTGAGGTTAGGGCTCTGTGCCGACCAGTTAAATACTCCCACGCAAAACTGGGAGAACTGTTTCTTTACAGAGTTGGCTTTGTGCATTGGGGGTCTTGGCATGTGAAAACGGGGAAGGACTAAACCCAATCAACCCAAAGCTGTTGTCTAAAAAAAATATAAATTATTTTGTAGCATTGCACAATACAATACAGTATCATTTGCCTTAACTGGAACAGATGCATGCATATTATACTTGTAGATGTGCAGTTAATTTGTAAAACAATTCAGGTTAATGGTATATTGCTCTACAAGAACGGCATTTGCAGTCATGCTAGGATAGCAGTGTGTCTGTCCACCACTTTAGTCCAAAATGAAAGATCTCAAAAACTACTGAATGAGTAGTCATGAATTTGTTTCCCAGGAAGATGATCTGCTGTTGTTTCCTCTCTAACAATAGTTTTCAGATTTGCTGTGAAATATCTCAAATGGAAAGACTTAATGTAGATATTTATTGTAAATCTAATTTACACTAAGCTTTGCACTTGCATTAATTGTTTTCCCAGATGCCATTAATAATGCTGATTCTGACTTTTTTCCGCCACCATTAGGTCAAATTTGTAATGTGTCCATTACTTTGTTTTACGCCTTGCAAAACTAACGACATTACAATCAGCCAAAACTTTGTTTAATGTTAATTAGCAAATCTTGGCATGCTATCACAATATGTTAAGATGATATATATGTGGTACACTTTATTCAGTGTAGATTCCTGTTTTAATTTTACTACAACTGAAATGTGATTTTCAGTTGCATTTGTTTCTTCTTTGCCATCATTTCTGAAACACCATCATAAAGGTAGACACTTCACTGAGATACAATCCTTTAAACTGTCAGCTCAACAATGCAAGAAAGCCACTTCCCTGACTGTCACATGTTTATGAAAAATACACCAGAATACTTATTTCCATGGCCTTTCTTTAATGTATGCTTTATTCATGTTTTTATTTTTATTTCTTTGTTGTTTTTCTTGTCTTTGTTTTATTGGTTATTTACTGCTGTAATAACCTTCTTCTGACACAGAAAGCTCTTAAGGGAATTAATTGTACATCCAAAAATGAGAGCAGAGGTGATTTACCTGCAGACTCTGATCTCAGTCTCTTCAATAGTGATGGATGAACATTAACAAGGCACTGATTCATACGAACCCCGTCTTGTACAGGCAGTTATTTTCCTCTATAAAAGTAGCTCCACCAAAACATCATCTTCTGTTATGTTGTTAAAAACTGCACTACAGTATAAAATTACCCTGCATTGTGGTATTAAGCTGTAGGTCATGCCGGGCCAAGTATAACATGCAATAACACCATGACGACAGCTGCACCGATTATTTATAGAATCGTACATGCTTTGTCAGATGTGCATGGAATAGATGACGGAAAATAAGCAACAGTGTAGACACAATGTAAATAAATAAATGACATTGCGATATGGTTATATCTGAGCCTTGAATTCAATTAAAAGTAATGTTAAGTTAAAGTCCACTTAGTCTTTTTCCGTAGCTTTTCATTCTTTATCTCTTTAGCATGCTGTTGACATTTAACTCGGTAAAAGGCATGTAAGTGAAAACGTTTTTGGTAAATCAGTTTGTTTTTATCGAGAATAAACTTTCACACTATGATTTATGGGTTTGAAAATTGTGTCAATGAAACATCACTTTTGACTCATAGTAACAACGATAAAATTAAAGGAAAGCTGTTCCAAGTATTCTCAGTATAATATATCTCCCATTTTCCTGAAAAAAATATCTGTAGAATCTGTAAGACGTGTATTGAAACATAGAAATCCTCTTAAAACCTATTTCTACTCATTTCCAGTCTGGCTCTACTGCTCCTATCTAAGGCAAAATGCCCAAAAAAGAATCTTTGCAAAATAAACGTCTGCAGTTGGGAAATATCCAAGTCTAATATATAGACTTTCCTAAGTTTCCTACACATATTCATAGGTCAGCATTGTGATTGAAGTGGGGCACAAATTAAAGAAAGTTCAAATGAGTGTGGCTTTGAGTCATTTTGAGAGGAAAAAAAGACTATAAACATTGACGTATAATCCAGAAAATTGGAGAATTTCAGTAATTGCTTCCTATTTGATTTTCTGCAAATATTATACCTAGTGAGAAATCTACCCAGTCTTTTATAAATAATAATTCAGTCGTTATTTTGTAATCACATAGAATTTTTAAACCCTACTTGTTATGAGAAAATCGTGTACAAGGAGTTTTTCCAGCAAAGGAGAGAATTGTTACAATCCATTTACCACGACACACATAATTCACAAACACCAATGGTCAAAGATGGTTGGCAGTGACATATAAAAACAGCTTCTAATGGGACACAGCATACCACAAACATGGGAGGAGGATTACAGAAACAACAGACTTACCTCTCTTCCCTTCCCATTGCAGGAGCAAGAAAACAATGTAGAAACAGAAAAGACAGTCCAATAAATAATAAAAGGATTAATGTGATTTTCTCCTGGAATGCTAAATGGTCTGTACTTGTGTAGCACTTTATCACCTTACGGTCTCAAAGCGCTTTTATGTGTTTTTTCGATTCACCCATTCACACAAATGAGACTTAGCTACCTTGCAAGGTGCCGCCATCAGGAGTACATTCACACACTGATGGTATGCCATCGGGAGCAACTTAGGGTGCAGTGTCTTGCTCAAGAACACTTAGGCATGTGGACAGGAGGAGCTGGGGATCAGACCGCCAACCTTCCGATTAGTGCGCAACCCACTCTACCGTCTGAGCCACAGCCTCCCTGTCTTAGTGTGTTGTGTAGAAAAAAATAGATTCGATTTATCTGCAGAGGGGGGGGGGGTGTAATTGGAGACGATAGTGGTCATTGAACAATAGCAGAGAGAACGAAGGTTTAGACAATAATTTAAAGAGTTAATTAAATCCTGTCCCTCACAAAGTAGCATATTATATTTATACAATATTGAATAAAACTGAGCACAAAGATATTGAATGATTACAAATTGTATCCAATTACAATAAATACATGTTTAAGTGTATTTTAAAATTTTTTTTTTTATTAACATCCACCCTTAATTAACAAGATTCCATTAGTTTATTTTTGAATATTTTGCATGTCAGCCTTTAAGGACAGACTGGATAATCATTGGTATGCTTGATACCAGTGAGTCACAGATATGTCGAGAGATGTTTTGTCATTCGACGCAGAGGACATTATTTCCGGCTGCTCTTCGCTGGAGTGGTTTTAGTGATCTTCCTTCAACGGTGTTTGGTTGGATTCAGATCAAGAAACATATTTAGTTTCAGTTTTTCCTTTTTAACCCCTTTTTAAATTAGTTACAGTGTATTTTGTGTCATGTTGAAGAATTTCTCTCTTCTAACCTGTCAATCACCAATCATTTTTTCAACCCACTTTTGCTGCAAGTAAATTTACTTTGTTGGGGATTTTAACTTCGGGATCTGTAATGAGTTGCAGTCTATCTCGTGATTGTTTTCAGTTATACAACCCTGTTTCCATAAAAGTTGAAACTCTGGGTAAAATGTAAATGTAAAGAATGTAATGATTTGCAAACCATGTAAACTCCATATTGAATTGAAAATAGAACAAAGACAACATATCAAATGCTGAAACTGAAAAATGTTATTCTATGAAAAATATATGCTCATCTTGAATTTGATGCCAGTAACGCATTCCAAAACAATTTGGACGGGCAAGAAAAGACAGTAGAAGTTGTGTAATGCGAAAAGAAACAACAGGTTGAACATCTCACAACTAATTAGGTTGATCAGTAACAGGTCAGTAACATTACTGAGTATAAAAAGCTTCTCAGAGAGGCAGAGTCTCTGAGCAGTTAAGATAGGGAAGGGTTCACCCTTCTGTGAAAGACTGCATGGGCCAATAGTGCAACAGTCTAAGAAGGCTATGATCTTCAGGCCCTCAGGTGGTACTACATTAAAAACAGACACAATTCTGCAGTGGAAATCACTGCATGGGCTCAGGAATACTTCAGAAAAGCATTGTCTGTAAACACAGTTTGTTGCTGATTCTGAAAATGCAGTATACAACTCTACCATCCAAAGACAAAACCATATATAATATAATCCAACAACACCCGCGCCTTCTCTGGGCCCAAACTCTTTTAGGATGGACTGAAGTGAAGCCCGTGTAATTAATCAAATTAGAAATTCTCTTTCGAAATCAAAGCCTTCTCTGGGCTAAAGAGGAGAGGGACCATCCAACTTATTATCAGCGCAAATTTCAAAAGCCAGTATCTGTGATGGTATGAGGGTTACTTCACATGGCATGGTTAGCTTGCACATCTGGGAAGGAACCATTATTGCTGAGCGGTATATACCGGTTTTAGAGAAGTATATGCTGCTATCCAGATGACATCTTTTTCAGGGAAGGCCTTGCTTCTTTCAGCAAAACAACCAAACCATATTCTGCATGTATGTAAGATGTATGGCTACGTAGTAGAAGAGTCTGGGTGCTAAAATGGCCTGTCACCCATTGAAAACACTGGCGCATCATGAAGCAACACATACGACAGAGGAGACCCTGAAGTGTTGAGGAACTAAATTCCTATATCAGGCAAAATGAGAAAACATTTTTCTTTTAAAGAACTGGTCTCCTCTGTTCTCAAACTTTTACAGAGTGTTGTTAATAGAAGAGGTCATGCAACACTAGTAAACATGCCCGTCCCAACAAAAAAGTTGGGACAGGGGCATGTGTTGCTCGCATCAAATTCAAAATGAGCATATAGCCGTGAGCACTATCGTCTTGCAGCAGGAAGGTCCTGGGTTTGAACCTCATCTGGGGCTTTTTCTGTGTGGAGTTTGCATGTTCTCCTTGGTGTTCTCCGGGTACTCCGGCTTCCCTCGCTCCATCCAAAGACGTGCATGTTAATTGTTAATTCTAAGTTGAACGTGAGTGAATTTACATGAATGTGAGCGTGAATAGTTCCTGTCTTCCTGTGTTGGCAACCTGTTCAGGGAGTCAGCCCCCACCCTACCCGTGGCCCTGTTCACAATAAAGCAGGTATAGATAATGGATGGATGGAACATTTTATATGTTTGTCTTTGTGGTGTTTCATGATGTTCAAATCATCACATTCTTTTTTATTGACATTTTAGAGTGTTGACACTTATTTGAAACAGGGTTGTTCATGAAATCAAATGCCCAAGCCAACACTTCAACTTCAAGATAATACAATCACTGTGGGATGATGACATTTTGAATCATTTAATGGTGATATCGCCCGAAGGGTGTACTCTTAAAACGTGTTTTAGAGGGATTTTTAAATTCAAGTACTTTAGAAAGTAGAAGGCGGTACCAATATGTACCAACTCAAATACTCAATTTGCCATATTTGCAGTGGAACAAAAACAAGGAAAAATGGCAAGGTGGTGGCACTGCTGTTGCCTGTTGTTCAGACTTTAAGCTGTGACAGCTTGTGACGGTGCTCTGACAAAAGGCTTCTAATTTGTAATTAACATCATATCTGAAGCTCAGAGCAAATATCCACTGGTCGCCATGGCAGCCTCAGAGCGCAGCGTGTTATTAATAGCACAAAAACAGATGCCTGAGCACCACGCTACCACTTAAGGCCAATCAAACCGGCATGTCTCAACACCTATGATTGATCAGTTTTACACCGTGGCATACAACTCGGCGTGCATATGGGCCCTGGACGTTGTTTTCACCGTGTCTCCACCGCACACATTAATGCAGCATGGCCACTTACTGTGTCATCTGCGATTTGAGCGTGAAAAGTGATCAAGAACATGAATGAAATGATCAAGTGACTTGTGGCATCTTTGCCCCTGTCACTTGGAGAAGAAAAAAAAAAGACAACTGAGTTTCTGTTGAAAATGAAACTCAAAGGAAGAAAACACTTTTAGAGTTAAACTATTTCTGTCTGAAATGCACCTGTACATAAACTCTGACCCATGGGTAAGAACTTTGATGAGAGGGGAATTGGTGATGCA
Organism: Brachyistius frenatus; assembly: GCF_029030835.1. Lineage (NCBI taxonomy): Eukaryota > Metazoa > Chordata > Actinopteri > Embiotocidae > Brachyistius > Brachyistius frenatus. The sequence goes on along the minus strand of NW_027210796.1, from coordinate 346,242 downwards.
TACAGTGAGGTGAGGAACTGAAAGTAGATTATAGAAACAGTTTGTGCTTGTGCAAGTGAGTCAGAACTATTCCAGAAGCACCTTTCAAATGTACAAGATCCAACTCCAATCTGATTCTGGTCAATATTTCATCAGCCCTTTTTCACCATCCTATTACCCACGTCCAGAGTGCAGAGGAGAGGCGCTGACACTTGCGATCAGTTGTGGAGCACACTGTAGCTGCAAAATTCTAGGGTGATGACTACATGGTGTGATTCAAGAAAGTCTGGCGTGCCTTTCCCAGTATGAATATACTGAGTCCTTTTTACCCCAAGCCATTTTATCAGGTTAACTTAATAAATCATCATCCTTGGTTAGAGATATCCAAAAGAACAATTGTTTTCATTATTGATTCATCTGTTGTTTTCTCAATTAATGGATTCGTTGTTTAGTCTTTAAAATGTCGGAAGATGGTGAAAAAGTATGACTGGTGTTCCCCAAAGCCGATGGTGCAGCCTGAAATTTCTTGTGTTGTCCTGACCAACTGTCCACAAACAAAAAATAGATTCCGTTTATTACTAAAGCAGAAAGTTATGAAGAAATGACTCAAAACAATTGGTTATCAAAATTGTTGACAGTTAATTTCCTGTTGAACAACGAATTGATTATTCTGCTAACCACTGCAGCTCTCCATCAAATGGCGTCAACATCACTAAGTGAGATTTTAGTTGTCGTGTCGTTTTTCTTGTGAATAATATCACTGTAGTGACCCCGACTGTGCTATGAGGAACGCAGAGTGCACTGGAGATATTGGTTGCCACACACACACACACACACACACACACACACACACACACACACACACACACACACACACACACACACACACACACACACACTCCAGTCTCCCCCCCGCCGAGACCATCTTCACTGCATGCACATGGAAATACAAGCCCGCGGTACCGGCGATCTTAATGGGGAACGTGAGGTCGTTGGCTAACAAGACGGACGAGCTCGGCGCTGGTAAAGACCCAGCGGGAGTACCGGGAGTGCAGCATCATGTGTTTCACCGAGACATGGCTGCACTCACATCTCCCGGACCACAGCGCTGCCGTACCGGCTTCAGGACCGTTCGGGCGGACAGAGACGTTGTTCAGAGCGGCAAGAAGAAAGGTGGAGGGATTGCAGTCTATGTGAACGAGAGGTGGTGCAATCCCGACCACGTGTGTGTGAAGGAACGTTTCTGTAGCCCGGACATTGAACTTCTAGCCGTGGGGATGCGCCCTTATTATTTACCGAGGGAGTTCACGTCCTCCATTGTTATCGTTGTTTACATTCCTCCATCAGCCGACGTAGAGGCAGCAGTGGACACCATCCACTCCACGGTGGCTAAACTACAGACTAAGCATCCCGGTGCATTTTTGGCAGTTACTGGAGACTTTAACCACAAAAGTCTGGATAAAGTTCTGCCAACTTTGCACCAGTATGTGAACTGCCCCACAAGGAACAATAAAACTCTGGACCTACTGTATGCTAATGCCATGGATGCATACAGTACTACTGCCCTTCCCCCCCTTGGTAGATCAGACCACAACCTGGTCCTGCTGACTCCCAGGTATGTCCCCCTGGTGCAGAGGCAGCCTGTGACCACCAGGACTGTGAGGAGGTGGACACAGGAGGCTAAAGATGCCCTGCAGGACTGCTTTGGGTCCACGGACTGGAATGTGCTGTTTGGACCACATGGGGAGGACATCAACAGCGTGACGGACTGTATCACAGAATACATCAAATTCTGTGAACACACCACCGTACCATCCCGGACTGTAAAATGCTTCCCCAACAATAAACCGTGGATCACCAGTGACCTGAAGGTGCTTATTAATAAGAAGAACGCAGCCTTCAGGTCTGGGGACAGGGAGGAGCTCAGGAGAGTGCAGCGCCACCTGAAGGAGAAGATGAGGGAGTGCAAGGACTCCTACAGGAGGAAGCTGGAGGCCAAACTCCAGCAGAACAACGTGAGGGAGGTGTGGACCGGTATGAAGGAGATTACTGGGTTCAAGGGGAGAGAGAGACGACCAGGGGGAACCTGGAGAGGTCAAATGAACTAAACTGTTTCTTCAACAGGTTTAGTTCACCACCCTCATCTGTCTCCTCCACACCTCACACCTCCAAAACACCTCTGCTGCCTCCCCCCCTCTCCCCCCCCTGGTGAACTGCGTAGAGCTCTCAATCTCACAGGGCTCTTCCTCCATCCATCCCCCCTCACCCCTCACCCCCCTCTCTGTGACGACTGACCAGGTTAGGAGACAGCTGGAGAGAATCCACCAGCGCAAGGCTGCAGGACCTGACGGCATCAGCCCCGTGGTCCTGAAGACCTGCGCCGCCCAGCTGGCTGAGGTCCTACAACACCTCTTCAACCTGAGCCTGAAGCAGGAGGAGGTCCCGGTGCTGTGGAAGACGTCCTGCCTGGTTCCTGTCCCCAAGAAGAAGACTCCATCTGGCCTCAACGACTACCGTCCGGTTGCCCTCACATCTCATGTGATGAAGGTGCTGGAGAGGCTGGTCTTGGCCCACCTCAGGCCGCTGGTGAAATCTTCTCTGGACCCTCTGCAATTTGCGTACCAGCCTCGTGTGGGAGTGGATGATACCATCATCTACCTGCTGCAACGAGCTCAGTCTCACCTGGATGGAACCGGTGACTCTGTGAGAATCACTTTCTTTGATTTCTCCAGTGCATTCAACACCATCCAACCACTGCTGCTGAGTGAGAAGCTGCGGGTGGTGGGGGTGGATGCGCCCACCGTCTCCTGGATCACTGACTACCTGACTGGCAGACCACAGTTTGTCCGTCTGGGCAGTGTGCTGTCTGATACGGTGGTCAGTGGTACTGGAGCTCCTCAGGGAACTGTTCTGTCTCCCTTCCTGTTCACCTTATACACCACTGACTTCCAGTACAACTCAGAGTCCTGCCATCTGCAGAAGTTCTCTGATGACTCTGCAGTGGTGGGATGTATAAGGGATGGACGGGAGGATGAGTACAGGGCAGTAGTGGAGGACTTTGTGGAGTGGGCGGGAAGAAATCACCTGCTCCTGAACGTGGCCAAGACCAGAGAGATGGTGGTCGACTTCAGGAGGAAGACGACGGCTCCACAACCGCTGAGAGTTCTGGGAGAGGAGGTGGACATGGTGGAGGAGTACAAGTACCTGGGTGTGTCCATCGACAACAGACTGAAATGGAAGACCAACATCAATGCTGTCTACAAGAAGGTGATGAGTCGACTCTTTTTTCTGAGGAAACTTCGATCCTTCAATGTGTGCAGCATGATGCTGGAGATGTTCTACCAGTCTGTTGTGGCCAGTGCTTTGTACTTCGCCGTGGTCTGCTGGGGGAGCAGCATTGGAGCCGGTGACACCAACAAACTCAACAAGCTGGTTAAGAAGGCCGGCTCCATCATCGGCTACAAACTAGATAGTCTGGAAAAGGTGGTGGAGAGGAGGACGCTGATCAAACTATTGTCCATCTTGGATAATCCTGTCCACCCTCTCAACCACCTGCTGCAGGGACAGCGGAGCACTTTCTCTAAAAGATTCCTCCAGCTCCGCTGTCACAAGGACAGATACAGGAGATCATTCCTGTCCACTGCAACAAGACTGTACAATAACTCACCTCTGGCAAAATCCATCACAGTACAAAAACACTGTTGACTGTGTTTCTTGGTTGCTTGTATATTATATGTATATTATATATATAGATATATACTGTACCGTATGTATATATATATATATATATATATATATATATATATATGTTGACTGTGTTTATTGGTTTGTTGTATATAATATATATAGATATTTAATGTACTGTATATATACTGTATGTACTGTGCATTTTATATTTTATATTTTTTATTTTATTGCTTTTCTATTATATTATTCTATTCTATTATTATTTTATTCTATTGTTTCTATTATTGCTCCTGTATGTATGCTGTTGTGGCGAAAAAATTTCCCCTCGGGGATTAATAAAGTATATACCTACCTACCTACCTACCTATATGGATTGTGCAGATTAGCACAGAGTCTGAAAATAAAGCCAGTGACAGCTCTCACACAGTCCTTACAGTCTATATCCCTATTATGTCTTAATCGTGTCTCTTAATCTTAATGCTGCAGTGACACTTGAGCAAGTGGTGCTTAATGGACTAAATGAATGGAAGAATTAAGAGTGAAACAAAGTGTTCAGGGACTATGGAGATTTTTTGACAATGATGATGAAAGGCATTAAGCTGATTCAGATTCCCCAGGTCCAACGATAGACAAGACCAACGTGACAGAACCATGCTATTTGAGTACAAATACAAATACAGAAAACATAGGAGTTAGTGGACAGGTATGTGTTTGATAAGTTTAACTTTATGAAGTTTACCATTTTCCCCAAAAGCCTCTGTATCCACTGGGGAATACTCTCACCTGGATGAGTCAGTTGCATATGTGAAGACCATGTTTTTCCATTTTTCAAGAGCATTTAACATCATTCAACCCCCTTACAGACGAGCTTGAAAAGAAGGGTGTGGATCCGTCCTTCACTTCCTGGATCGCAGACAGGACGACACACAGTTTGTCAGGCTGGGGACATGTGTCTCTGTGACATTAGTAAGCAGCACTGGGGCACCACAGGGCACTGTTCTATAGCACCCTTCCTGTTCACACTATACACAGTAGGGCTGGGCGATATAAACCAAAACTCACATCCCTATATATTTTGGGTGAATGGCGATATACGATATATGTATATATATAGATATATATATTCAACACCAGCCTAAAATAATGTTGCACTGTATTTCATTTCATAGCACCAAACACTTTCTTTCATCCCAAGCTGTATTTATTAATTGTTTGTGTATATAGTTTGTGTGTATGTGTATTTATTCATTGGTTTACTTTTTCTAAAACAATATTTTTATTTATCTTATTTTATTGTACACATAATGTAATTTGTGCTTATTGTGTGCACCTTGTTTTTCCTAACTGTGTTTCTATGCTGCTGTGACAACTCAATTTCCCCACTGTGGGATTAATAAAGTCTTACCTATCTATCTATATCTCAATATTTTCTATGAAATGGGTTGAAAATGCACAAACACTTTTAATATGAAATACAAAGGCAGGGTTTCCTTCCCTGTTGGAAAATATACAGCTGCAAGACATGTAAAATAAAATAAAAGAATGAAGTAAATAGCCCATCTAAAAATAATTTTTCTGAGAATGCTCCTTCACATCAAATAGAATGATAAACTGCAGGAAGTGTAACGTCATATTTTTTGGTTTTCGGGATGGCTGTGATAATGGTTGCGTTGTTGCTGCTTTCTCAACTCAGTTAATTTGTTCTATTCTTCACAGATTGTTTCCCTGGATATTTTAGAAGGGAATGGAATGCAGATCGCATGAAAAATAGGCATCGGTTCTATTTTATAACTGACACACGACAAACAAGTAAAAAATTAAATCCAAACTGAAAAAATTAATCAAAACTGCATGAAATACCTCTGAGTGATGTTCATCATTCTGCTGCAGGACTTCAATGCAGAGCTCCCCCAGTCTCACCATGTCTTCCAGTCTTTTCTCTGGAGATGCTTGAGGCTCAACTGTGGGTACAAACACAGCAAGAAACATGAAGGACAGAAACGGAAACATTCAGCTTTGCACACAGACATTCCTGTGAATATATGGCAAAGGATAGTTCTGTATAACTTTGGCTGGCTTGTTGTCCTGCTGCAGAATACATTTGAGACCAATCAGATGCCTCACTGGTGGTGATGGATAAGAATATCTAAAGTGCCAAATAATTTTACACACAACTGTATGAGAACCGAGCCCTCAATCATCAAACAAATGACCTCATACCCTATTATTCCAAATGAACATTTAATTCTCAGAGTGCAAGCCGTATTGTGGTTCCCAGAATTCCAAAAGTAGAATGGGAGGCTTTAGCCTTTAGGCTCCTCTGTGGTGGAACCAGCACCCAGTTTGGTACGGGGAGGCAGACACACTTTTTTGATAAAGCTTATAGTTAGGGCTGGCTCGGGTGACCATGAACCATCATGTAGTTACCGTGCTGCATACCTCTCCTCTACTTTTGCTTTCAATCTCAATGCATTTGTCCACCACTATTGTACAGTGGGTACGGAAAGTATTCAGACCCCTTTAAATTGTTCACTCTTTGTTTCATTGCAGCCATTTGCTAAAATCAAAAAAGTTCATTTTATTTCTCATTAATGTACACTCAGCACCCCATCTTGACAGAAAAAAACAGAAATGTAGAAATTTGTGCAAATTTATTAAAAAAGAAAAACTGAAATATCACATGGTCATAAGTATTCAGACCCTTTGCTCAGTATTGAGTAGAAGCACCCTTTTGAGCTAGTACAGCCATGAGTCTTCTTGGGAATGATGCAACAAGCTTTTCACACCTGGATTTGGGGATCCTCTGCCATTCTTCCTTGCAGATCCTCTCCAGTTCCGTCAGGTTGGATGGTGAACGTTGGTGGACAGCCATTTTCAGGTCTCTCCAGAGATGCTCAATTGGGTTTAGGTCAGGGCTCTGGCTGGGCCAGTCAAGAATGGTCACAGAGTTGTTCCGAAGCCACTCCTTTGTTATTTTAGCTGTGTGCTTAGGGTCACTGTCTTGTTGGAAGGTGAACCTTCGGCCCAGTCTGAGGTCCAGAGCACTCTGGAAGAGGTTTTCTTCCAGGATATCTCTGTACTTGGCCGCATTCATCTTTCCTTCAATTGCAACCAGTCGTCCTGTCCCTGCAGCTGAAAAACACCCCCATAGCATGATGCTGCCACCACCATGTTTCACTGTTGGGATTGTATTGGGCAGGTGATGAGCAGTGCCTGGTTTTCTCCACACATGCCACTTAGAATTAACGCCAAAAAGTTCAATCTTGGTCTCATCAGACCAGAGAATCTTATTTCTCATAGTCTGGGAGTCCTTCATGTGTTTTTTGGCAAACTCTATGCGGGCTTTCATATGTCTTGCACTGAGGAGAGGCTTCCGTCGGGCCACTCTGCCATAAAGCCCCGACTGGTGGAGGGCTGCAGTGATAGTTGACTTTGTGGAACTTTCTCCCATCTCCCTACTGCATCTCTGGAGCTCAGCCACAGTGATCTTTGGGTTCTTCTTTACCTCTCTCACCGAGGCTCTTCTCCCACGATTGCTCAGTTTGGCTGGACGGCCAGGTCTAGGAAGAGTTCTGGTCGTCCCAAACTTCTTCCATTTAAGGATTATGGAGGCCACTGTGCTCTTAGGAACCTTGAGTGCTGCAGAAATTATTTTGTAACCTTGGCCAGATCTGTGCCTTGCCACAATTCTGTCTCTGAGCTCCTTGGACAGTTCCTTCGACCTCATGATTCTCATTTGCTCTGACATGCACTGTGAGCTGTAAGGTCTTATATAGACAGGTGTGTGCCTTTCCTAATCAAGTCCAATCAGTTTAATTAAACACAGCTGGACTCCAATGAAGGAGTAGAACCATCTCAAGGAGGATCAGAAGAAATGGATAGCATGTGAGTTAAATATGAGTCACAGCAAAGGGTCTGAATACTTATGACCATGTGATATTTCAGTTTTTCTTTTTTAATAAATTTGCACAAATTTCTACATTTCTGTTTTTTTCTGTCAAGATGGGGTGCTGAGTGTACATTAATGAGAAATAAAATGAACTTTTTTGATTTTAGCAAATGGCTGCAATGAAACAAAGAGTGAAACATTTAAAGGGGTCTAAATACTTTCCGTACCCACTGTATGTTATAGACTTTGTGTCTTCCCTCTCCCGTTTGTGCTTTTTTCCCCTCTGTCCAGTCTCTACCTGAACCCTTTTTGCAGGTGTCTCTGGTTCCATAGCTGCACTGTTCTGATCTGCAATCAGTGGTCCCACTAAGCTGCCCGGTATTGATTATTACCCCTCAATACTACTAAATACGCCTTCATAGTAAGTGGGACATTTTACAGTGTAGAAATAAACCTCAAACTTATTTTTTTAATTTCTGTCCTACAATTCATTTTTTAAGTGTCACCTGACATGTGAACCTAATATTTTGCAAAAAGCCATTAAATCAGCCAGGTCAATATATCAGCCTACCTCTAATATGCCTTGAGGGCCTGTAACTTGAGTGGCAGGACATGTATAGTATGTGTTGACTAGATCAGAGGAAGAAGGAGCAGAAAGTACAATTTGAAGTTGTGTTTGAAGGAAACAATTGGATTCTGGCATCCTTCATCACACCTCTTCATGAAAGGATATAAAATAGTGCACGTCAGCAGAATGTAAAACATGTTTTGTAATTCTGTCCATGTTTTTTTTTTTAACATATATAAATAATTCTATATAGTAAGAGAACTGAACAGACATCCCCTTGTTAAATATTAAACTATACACTCTCACCAATGATCTGAGCAAATTCAATCAGCTGACTGTAGTTGATTTGAGCTGCTTTTTCCAGACACTTCTTTATCAGTTTCTTCATGTCCTCTGGAGGAACGGGTGTGGTAATATCTTCCATCAAAACCTGAAACAACAGAAACATCTAACTTAGGTTCAGGTAATTCAGCAGTACCGAACAGTAAACAGAACAGTTCCCCTGATGAGATCAGCGCTTTGTTGTATAGTGGATCATATCATATATTAGAGCAGGGAATCACTCTTTTTTAGGAATTTAAACAGCTAATTTAGAAACAGACTCCTGTTGCTATTGATATTTAGGAGAGCTGCAGAGGTATCCTAACCTTGTCGGAGCTGCCTGGAGCTGCAGTTCAGACAGATACAAGTGTATATTATGTGGGAGGAGATGGCCATTAAATCTAAAGACTTATTTGAATAAGTCTTTAATAACAAAAGAATAAAAGATAGAAAGGAGCCGTATCTCTCCACATAATTGGAGATCCTTACAACTCCAAATCAACATGGGAAATCTTGCTCTGAAACAGTAATGATGAGGACCTGACTTCTAATGCACATCTCAAACTGTAAAATTACTTTAAAATGACTTGTGGCTATGCTGTTGTTAGACTGTTAATGCATACTTTCCAACAACATCCACTAATAGAAAGTCAGTCCATTTGCTCGAGGACAAATTTGAGGTATTTAGCTTGAGTATTTCTGATAAATGGTATTTTCACCTCTGCTCTAAAACATTTTATGTAACATGTTGTTACTTCGATTTTACACACAAAACACACGATAACTATATAAAATATGATGCACTGTAATAGATTCAAGGCCTTGCATTCCCACACAGGTGTTTTCAGTTGCTGATCAAATATGGTCATATTGGACGCTAAACTGGTCGGTAATCAATGAGTGTTCAAGTTGGAGTTTGTCCTGCAACAAAATTAACAAGCAAGTACCTGAAGACCTGAAAAAGTATGACTTTGTCTTGTTGCATAAGATAATAAATAGCTTATAAAAATAAAAAAAATCAGCTTTCATGACCTTTGAAGCTCTGAAAGGATTGATTCTGGACTGGATATTTTTCAATACGGAAATTCACTTTTAACAGTGCATTGGGACTGTGGTCCCACTTTTTCTAAAGTAAAGAATCTGAAAACTTTTTCCACTACTGATGGCACTCAATTTCCCCACCTATAAAACTAACCATCATATATTAGCAGGCAATGCAGTTCAGGAAGAGAGTCAGACAGTAGAAGAGGTGATGAATGTAAATGTTTGCAATGGAAACAAACCCACTTTCTACTTTGCATCATTGCAGCAGTGGCAACATTTCAATAATTCATAATACATGCAAAATAATGTAATTGTATTGAGTCAACTGACCTGCCTACAATTGAAATGGTGTGTGTGTGTGTGTGTGTGTGTGTGTGTGTGTGTGTGTGTGTGTGTGTGTGTGTGTGTGTGTGTGTGTGTGTGTGTGTGTGTGTGTGTGTGTGTGTGTGTGTGTGTGTGTCTAAAGCAAAGTAATCAGTGTTTGACCAGTTAAAAGGTAAAAATAGACATCAATTAAAATGATACTGAATTGGAAGTGATATATTTCATAGATCTCAAAATAAGGATTTCATTAGTTTCCGAAGGACCAAATCTGTCAACGGTCAGGGTGGGGGTTCCCATATCAGCTGCATGTGAGGGGTGAGTGGAGAAAAGGTCGGGACTATTTGCATTACTACAGTTTTGCGCAAACTGAATGAATAAAAAGGTGTAAAATCAAAAATACTAATGAGGGGACTTTTGTTCTGGAAAAAAACATCTAAATATGTAATTCTGATAAAAAATGTAATGCATTTTTAGAGGTTTAATCAATTCCATGAAAAGGACTTCAAGTCAAACCCATTGGATGAAAGGACTATGGTCAACATTGCATATTTTACAAACACTTAAAAAACCCTGGAGGAGGTTTGTACAAATTTATGAGAATGCAGAATTACTTAAATGTGTTCCTTTACCCGTTCCTGTAGGGAGAGCGTCGCCTTCAGGGCCCCATCTGGTCGTCCAAAGGGAAAGCAGTACCTGCAGATGCAAAAAGTGGGTGGGCATCACATTTAGAGACAATCACAAGGATAACTACTTGACAAAAAGGAGAAGAAGAATAGGTAGATGGGAGCAGCAGCAGAACAGATGGCTGCCTCCTTTCATCTAATTACAGCGATGAAGGAAGCTTTTCTCACCTCCAGCTCCATCTGAGCACAAACGAGGTAGTTCAGGCAGGTTACACATTGCTAATTGACAAGTGAACACTACTTAATAAACAAAGGAACATCAGAACGGAGGTCAGACATTTATTAGACATAAACCTTCGGGCAGATGTTCTGCTCCTTCACACAATAACAAGATAATAAAATAAAAAAAATTAATAAAAAAATAAAATATTATCAGCCAGAACTCTGTTTGAATGTTCTGTTCATATTTCATGAGTCATGAGTTCATGATGTTCATTTAAATGAAATATGAAAATCCATTAAAGAGCAAAATTTGTTGAAAAGGCGCATATTGTCTGTGTTGAATTTGCATTTAATTTCAGTCAGTTGGACTACCGTTTGACATAAGTCAAATATGAACATTTAGAATATATACAGTGCATCTGGAAAGTATTCACAGCGCTTCACTTTTTACACATTTTGTTATGTTACAGCCTTATTCCAAAATAGATTAAATTCATTTTTTTCCTCAAAATTCGACACATTTTGGCAGCAATTACAGCCACAAGTCTTTTTGAGTATAATGCTACAAGCTTAGCACCTATTCTTGGGCAGTTTCTCCCATTCTTCTTTGCAAGACCTCTCAAGCTCCATCAGGTTGGATGGGGAGCGTCGGTGCTCAGCCATTTTCAGATCTCTCCAGAGATGTTCAATCGGGTTCAAGTCTGGGCTCTGCCTGGGCCTCTCAAAGACATTCACAGAGTTGTCCCAAAGCCACTCCTTTGTTATTTTAGCTGTGTGCTTCGGGTCGTTGTCCCGTTGGAAGATGAACCTTCGCCCCAGTCTGAGGTCCAGAGCGCTCTGGAGAAGGTTTTCATCAAGGATGTCTCTGTACATCGCTGCATTCATCTTTCCCTCCATCCTGACTAGTCTCCCAGTTCCTGCCACTGAAAAACATCCCCACAGCATGATGCTGCCACCACCATGCTTCACCGTAGAGATGGTATTGGCCAGGTGATGAGCAGTGCCTGGTTTCCTCCAAACATGACGCTTGGCATTCAGGCCAAAGAGTTCAATCTTTGTTTCATCAGACCAGATAATTTAGTTTCTCATGGTCTGACAGTCCTTCAGGTGCCTTTTGGTAAACTCCAGGTGGGCTGTCATGAGCCTTTAACTGAGGAGTGGCTTCCGTCTGGCCACTTTACCATACAGGCCTGCTTGGTGGAGTGCTGCAGAGATGGTTGTCCTTCTGGCAGGTTCTCCTCTCTTCACAGAGCAATGCTGGAGCTCTGTCAGAGTGACCATCAGGTTCTTGGTCACCTCCCTGACTAAGGCCCTTCTCCCCCGATCGCTCAGTTTGGCCGGGCGGCCAACTCTAGGAAGAGTCCTGGTGGTTCCAAACTTCTTCCATTTACGGATGATGGAGGCCACTGTGCTCATTGGGACCTTCAATGGTGCAGAAATCTTTCTGTACCCTTCCCCAGATCTGTGCCTCTATACAATCCTGTCTCGGAGGTCTACAGACAATTCTTTGGACTTCATGGCTTGGTTTGTGCTCTGACATGCACTGTCAACTGTGGGACCTTATATAGACGGTGTGTGTCTTTCTAAATCATGTCCAATCAACTGAATTTACCACAGGTGGACTCCAATCAAGTTGTAGAAACATCTCAAGGATGATCAGTGGAAACAGGATGCACCTGAGCTCAATTTTGAGTGTAATGACAAAGGCTGTGAATACTTATGTACATGTGATTTTTTTAGTTTTTGATTTTTAATAGATTTGCAAAAAGTTCAAAAAAAAAATTATTTCACGTCATTATGGGGTATTGTGTGTAGAATTTTGAGGGAAAAAATGAATTTAATCCATTTTGGAATAAGGCTGTCATATAACAAAATGTGGAAAAAGTGAAGCGCTGTGAATACTTTCCGGATGCACTGTACATCAAAATGTAATATATATATGAAAATCAATACGATTAAATCAAAAATATGTAAATAATTCATAATTAAATAATTAATTTGCTTTTGATTAAGGTGAAAATATAAATCATTGCCACTCACCGAGTAAAAACATCACCAACTGCACAAAAATATAAAGAGCACGAATGGTTTATTCTTATTGTTCCACATTGTTACTGATATATGTCTATATATATATATGTACATATACAGTGGGTACGGAAAGTATTCAGACTCCTTTAAATTTTTCACTCTTTGTTTCATTGCAGCCATTTGCTAAAATCAAAAAAGTTCATTTTATTTCTCATTAATGTACACTCAGCACCCCATCTTGACAGAAAAAAACAGAAATGTAGAAATTTGTGCAAATTTATTAAAAAAGAAAAACTGAAATATCACATGGTCATAAGTATTCAGACCCTTTGCTGTGACTCATATTTAACTCACATGCTGTCCATTTCTTCTGGTCCTCCTTGAGATGGTTCTACTCCTTCATTGGAGTCCAGCTGTGTTTAATTAAACTGATTGGACTTGATTAGGAAAGGCACACACCTGTCTATATAAGACCTTACAGCTCACAGTGCATGTCAGAGCAAATGAGAATCATGAGGTTGAAGGAACTGTCCAAGGAGCTCAGAGACAGAATTGTGGCAAGGCACAGATCTGGCCAAGGTTACAAAATAATTTCTGCAGCACTCAAGGTTCCTAAGAGCACAGTGGCCTCCATAATCCTTAAATGGAAGAAGTTTGGGACGACCAGAACTCTTCCTAGACCTGGCCGTCCAGCCAAACTGAGCAATCGTGGGAGAAGAGCCTTGGTGAGAGAGGTAAAGAAGAACCCAAAGATCACTGTGGCTGAGCTCCAGAGATGCAGTAGGGAGATGGGAGAAAGTTCCACAAAGTCAACTATCACTGCAGCCCTCCACCAGTCGGGGCTTTATGGCAGAGTGGCCCGACGGAAGCCTCTCCTCAGTGCAAGACATATGAAAGCCCGCATAGAGTTTGCCAAAAAACACAAGAAGGACTCCCAGACTATGAGAAATACGATTCGCTGGTCTGATGAGACCAATATTGAACTTTCTGGTGTTAATTCTAAGCGGTATGTGTGGAGAAAACCAGGCACTGCTCATCACCTGCCCAATACAATCCCAACAGTGAAACATGGTGGTGGCAGCATCATGCTATGGGGGTGTTTTTCAGCTGCAGGGACAGGACGACTGGTTGCAATTGAAGGAAAGATGAATGCGGCCAAGTACAGAGATATCCTGGAAGAAAACCTCTTCCAGAGTGCTCTGGACCTCAGACTGGGCCGAAGGTTCACCTTCCAACAAGACAATGACCCTAAGCACACAGCTAAAATAACAAAGGAGTGGCTTCGGAACAACTCTGTGACCATTCTTGACTGGCCCAGCCAGAGCCCTGACCTAAACCCAATTGAGCATCTCTGGAGAGACCTGAAAATGGCTGTCCACCAACGTTCACCATCCAACCTGACAGAACTGGAGAGGATCTGCAAGGAAGAATGGCAGAGGATCCCCAAATCCAGGTGTGAAAAGCTTGTTGCATCATTCCCAAGAAGACTCATGGCTGTACTCGCTCAAAAGGGTGCTTCTACTCAATACTGAGCAAAGGGTCTGAATACTTATGACCATGTGATATTTCAGTTTTTCTTTTTTAATAAATTTGCACAAATTTCTACATTTCTGTTTTTTTCTGTCAAGATGGGGTGCTGAGTGTACATTAATGAGAAATAAAATGAACTTTTTTGATTTTAGCAAATGGCTGCAATGAAACAAAGAGTGAACAATTTAAAGGGGTCTGAATACTTTCCGTACCCACTGTACATGTACATATATATATATATATATATACATGTACATATATACATATATATATGTACATATGTATACATATATATATATGTACATATGTGTATGTACATATATATATATATATATATATATATGGTATTTTAGCTGTACAGTATTGAGTATCAGAAACTGTGCTTACATTCTAATTGTACACACTTGTTGTTTCCAGTGGTGTTGGAAGAGAAGTCAAAAGTAAGTTTTTTGTTTGTTAAAAAATTCTGCATGCGTGATTCAGATTATTCACTATTAAGACTGCAGTGTTATGGGCATATTTTGTCAAACGAAATTCGCTAAAGTACGTTGTTTCTTTTGCCAAGCTTTTTTTAATTTTTTTTATCTCAGTGCCTTAATTCTGTTTGTTCTTGTTTGTAAGCTGCAGTGCCTTCAACTCATGGGGGCACTATAATGAGCTGATAATAAAGAAAATAAATTGTCAGTGAAGGCTTTGCATATACAGTACATTCATTAGAACAAGACCTGTGGTCTGTATTTTTTTTTAGAAGCATATAAAAACAATAAGGAGAAAGGGTTGGAATGCATCAATGCTTTACAGCAATGGCCCACCTTCATAGTTGACCTCCCTAACAAGCGGCCAGGCCTTGAAGTAAATGCTACTAATATTTTCTTGTGTCATTCAACCCCCCAAAAAAGTTAAAAGAGAGAATGAGACGGAAAATCTATTGTTTTCAAAAATATGTATATTACTCACATTCATAACACTAAAGTTTGTTGATATTGAAAATTCATTGAAATGTAATGTATGGAAATAAGAAAAGGAGAGAATATGGAATTCGGTAGTTCTGTCAGTCTCCAGTTTCTTTCTTTCCATTTTCAGCATTTGTGCAGCACTGCTAGGCAACCAGCAGTGAGTTGGCAAACACCAATACTAAGTGATCAGTTTTGAAATGTATTTATTAATGCTGACTGTCGGCAGTAGACAAAATGTAAACAGCAGACTGCAGTGTCACAGTCAGACTCCTTGTTGACCCATTCATCCAACCCGATCGTCTCTCTAACATACATAACAAAATGCAACAGCCACCTTTTATCCAAACAATAACAAAATATATCACAAACATTTATTACACCAAACATCACCAATAAGACGCTGCAATGATCATTTTCATCTTCAGCCTTTAGACAACACAGCTTAGAACCCAAATTCTGATTTGACAGAATGTCAAACAGAAGATCTTCAGAATATGTTCAGCCCAGCCTACAGGACTAAATCTTCTGTGTGAGGGCAAAAGCTGATATTCTTCAAAATAATATTATATGGTCTGACTGTAATATTAGCAGCCAGACACAGCTTCTAAATCTGAGGCTAGCAGAGAGGAGGCTCTTATCAAGTCCTTTATTGCTGGTGTTTTTACAATCACATTGTCTACCTACATTCAATAGTCTGGAACAAATTCCATTGTTTATAAAAAAAAAGAAAAAATAATAATGAATAGAACGTCTGCATAAAACAGCCATTAATAATGATTTCTTTAAATGTTAAATACACCCTACAAAATCAGCCCTTTCCTGCAGATTTCCAAAGATGTTAAAATTAGGTGAGTGTGAGGACCACTCCGATAGCTGAGGCTTGTCTCGTGATATGATCCACGGTGGATTTTGAAGTCTTCTTTTGATTTGACCATTGTCCTGTAGTGGAAGCCAGCCTGTGAGCACTTTTTCCTTTCTTGACCTGTTGCATTACATTTTCTATCCAGAATTTGCAGATATTAAGTGGAATTCAATCTTCCCTCTATCCATGCAATGGTATGTGTCTCATATTTATCTACTTTTGACAGCTATTTCCAAAACAATGCTACCGTATCCAGATGTTGTCATTTGTACGTCAGGTGAGGCAGCAGAAGAGGTCTCAGCTGTACTTTCCTGCCTCTCCACAGCAGTCCTATCAGAGCTTTGCTTGGCCTTCATGCCCGGCAGAGCTGCAGTTTTATCTCAAAGCTTTCTCTGTCCTTCGAATCTTGTCTTGACTTCCACAATTCCCCTGAGCTGCCACTTCTTGGTAACATTTTGAAATGTAGAACATTTTAAGCCTATTTATTTATTTGTATTGCTTTCACCTACTTTGTAGTCATCAGTAAGCTTCACTTTCAGATCCTTAGCCAGTTGCTTCGGAGCTGTCACAAGGTTCGAAGAGTCTCTGGATTGGTTATCAACTGATAATTAATAATAATTGCTAACAATTCTTGAACGGCATTATACGTCCTACCAATTAAATTAAGACCTAACAAGTTAAGGATGAAACTTTACTAGTGACATTTGGAGAAAGGCTATTTATATTGACAATTACATTTTTACTTCTTTTAAAAAAACAAACAAAACAAAATCAGCTAAATACATAGTTTACCATTAGTTGCCCAAACATCTGCACACGGTTAAGTTACGTTTTGGTTAGGGTCCCATGTGGGTATGTACGTGTAACAGAAATCAACTTGTCCTGGCCAAATTTTTGGTGAGTAAGAGTAAAGACAAAGGATTAATTGAAAAAAAAAAATGTGATTAGGTAATCTTTAGATAATCTCCTTCTTGGGGATGATTATCATTAAATGAAGTAAAGAAGAACAGCTGTTGTTAAAATGTGTAGCCTTAAATGGATCTTTTAGCGGCTGAGCTCAACTTTAATCTAAACCAAACTGTGGAAATCCTGTTCTTGTCTGGGGGACATTAGCATAATCCCAGCATTGTTCCTGCCATTGTTTACCAGCATTAGCCTCTTGTTGAGGTGAGTTAGTAATGACTCCTGCTGATCAACTCCCCCTTCCCCTCACCCGGCCCCTCCTCCCTGCTCTGGGGCCAGATGGAGGGGCCCTCTCAGGAGTGGAGGGGTTTAAAGAGCCGAGTTTCAGGACAGTTAATGGCACAGGTCCATTCAGACGAGTGTTACTCAAGGTCTTGGGGCTGTTGCTTTCACACCATGCTCACAATGTGTTCACACAGCGTCGACGGTGCTCAATGGCATCGCACACACACAGGGAGGTCTCATCAGCCAACGTTGATGCATGTCTTGCACCTGTTGTGTGCCAGTGATGGGGCTAAAAATACCCGAACTGCTTCATTTCATTATGATGTCGTTAAGAGAACATACCGGTGGTTCGGTTGTGGCTGATTTTCTTCTAATCATTTCACTTTTACATCAGAAGTGTTTGACAAAAGTGGTAAATGCTGATATTTTTTTTGAGGAATTTCTATTTTACCGAAACCATGAAATAAATATGATTTGACACACCTATACACATTGAAGAAAACATTAAGAAAGGAGAAAGGAGGTTATTAAATGCCTCAGAATTAAACATTTCTATCAGATTGGAAGCGAAGCCAGATATCTGGATAAGCCTTCTGCATGGATCTACCTAAGTGAGAAAGTTTACTTTCTGTTGTTCCAGGGACATTTTCAGAGGGCCTGCTAATTTAAAAAAAAAAAAAAAATTACAGTTCCAAAATTACTAAAAGCTGTCACCTTTTCAGAAGATTTCTTTTTTTTCTTTTTAATTAAAAAAAAAAAAAATGGATACCTAAAATGTGTGATGTGGTTCTCCAGCAGAGCAACGAGGCGACTTCTGATGGCTTCAAAGTGCTCTTTTTCCACCACAGTCACCGTCCCCATCCCATCAGGCCTGGCAAGACAGAGAAGTCAGACACAAGACACTATTAGTTGACTTTCATCTTCACATGGTGGCTACAGATTATACTTTAAAGGTAGAAAGCAGCTTGGTTTTCCAGGATGACCAACTGAGAAAAAGGTGGTGTTGTCATTCCATTACATCTCAGATTAAAGCAGTTTTTTTTTATATAAATGCTTTTTATTGACAATTGACAAAGTTCGTAATGTTTTTCATTAATTACTAACTTTGTCTTAACATGAAAAAGCCAGAACAAATAACCAGTCAGTTCATCTCAGTTCATCTCTGAAGTTCATCTCTGAGGTCTGTTAAATAGTAAAAAAAAAAAAATCCTGCAGTTTTTTCCACTGTTAATGTTTTGCTGTAACATTCTTCATTTAACACACACAAAAAAGCTTTCACTGTCATAATTTGTATTGTTTCTACTTTGCATGTTTTTTTGGGAAGCTACTGACAGTAAAGCCAACAATTCACAGGTGTTTCACATTAAATGCTGCAAGAACAAGACGGGACTGTGAGAGCTGATGGAAGGCTGTTATTGTTTATAGTAATTTTAGTTGTGTCACACAGCATTGATGCAATCAGTTGGGCCCACAAGTGAGTTGAAGAGCAAAGCTATTACGTTGGCTTTGTCAACTCTGGTGAAAAAAACACTGCTGGTGGATGGAAACGCTGCTTGTGATTCAACAATATTTTGTAAACGTGAATATATTTATTTGAATAAATGTCTGTTACGTTATTATCGATCACCGGATAATGGTGATGGAGCCTGTGGCCCACTGATAGAAGCCCTTCATTTTCAGTATTATAGTATTATTATAAAAACTGAATGACCTGAGTGCCGATGGCGACATTCCCGGGTTACAAGCGTGCACGGTTCAGTGTCAGCCATCACCCATGAGCGATTGTTCCACCCAAGGCGGTAGGTGGACCTAACACAACAGGCTCACTTTTCAACTGCCAACTGACTGATGCCACACAGGAAGTTCAAAAAACACAGCTGCAATTACTTCCCTTCAACCACTTTTTTTTTTTTTTTTTTTAAGTGTGTTTCAAATCTTTCTTTACTTGAAAGAAAGATTGGGGAAAAAAAAAAAAAAAACTTTTCCACTATTTGAGAATCGGATATATTTGGAGACTGGATCTTTGCTATGCTGTTGACATTTTAGCACATAAACCCTCTTTATCAAGACCTTTTCACTTCAAATACCAAGGAGTTTCTATAAGTCAGGACTCTGTACCAGCTAGAAGGTATGAAACATAAAAAAAATGAAAGATGAAGCTATAAAAGCATCAAAGAACAACAACAAAAAAAACTAAATGTAAAGCCATCGAAAATAGCTTAGGCTGCTTTTTTGTCTCTCTCAAAAACGACAAGTCTGACTGGCTTGTTTTTACCAAACAAACTGATGAAGCAGCCAAACTCTCCATTATGACCTCAAAGTCAACCAATCAAACAGAGAGCTGCTCAGGCTCGTCTCCCTCCTCACAACTCATCCGCAGGGGAGTCAACAAAGAAAAAAACTGTTAGTTGAACGCTTCATTACTGTTTTTAAAGCCTTCATTCCCTTTTTGCCTTCTTCTGAATAGGCACTCTGGTAAAAAGGGGAAAAATGCAATCAGTACCCAGAGCGACCAGCCTTGACTTTCTGGGCTTTCTCTGTGCTGCTGAAAGAGAAAAGCACCCTCTCCAAACGGCACTCGCGGTTGCCGGAGGGAAGAAGCGAGGAGATTGTCTGTTAATGAGTTGTTCTTATAAAAGCCTTCGCTGGTTCAGCCCCTGACCGCCGCGACTCGAGTACCAACAGCTCCACCGAGCTCCTTACAACGTGTTCCTAACTCTACAAAGCTGAACATTATAACATAACGATAAATCAGCAGGGAGTCAGGGAGAAAGAATTGTGAGTCATGCAAACTGAACCATTACTGATTAACTTCCCATAAACTATAAATAGAGAAATAATACATTCTTTTCAGTTCTTTATTGAACAGAAAGCTCTATTGTACACAACAGTTCTGGACAAATAGCAAACACAAGTATTCACACCTTTTAGTCAATAGTTGGAAGCACATTTGTCAACAGTTGGAGCCTCAAGTCTTATTGGGTATGGTGCGACAAGCTTTGCACAACTGGAAATGGGGATTTTTTTTTTTTTGCCATGTTCCTCTGCAGATCCTCCAAAGCCATCAGGTTAGAGGGACAGCCTTTTTCAGGTCTCTCCAGAGATGTTTGATTGGCTTCAAGTTTAAAAGGCTCTGGCTTAGCCTTTCAAGGACAGTTGCATCAAAGCACTCCTGGATTGTTTTGGCTGTGTGCTCAGGTTCATTGTTCTGTGAGGTGAACACATGGGCCAGTCTGAGGTCCGAAGCACTCTGGAACAGATTTTTCATTATGGATATCTCTGTAATTTGCTCCATTCAGCTTCGAGCATTCAGCTTTGAGCAGTGCAGTGTTTTTTTTCACTCCTGACATAACACTTAGAATTGAGGCCAAAGATTTCATCAGACCATAGAATCTTGTTTCTCGCAGTCTAAGGGTCCCTTAGGTGCTGTTTTTGAAACTCCAAGCTTTCACGTGTCTTTCTACGAGAAGAGGCTTCCATCTGGCCATGAATCATCAGAACAGTGAGGTGTTACAGTGACGGTTGTCCTTCTGGAAGTTTCTCTCGTCTCCACGCGTGATCTCCAGAGCTCAGCTAGACTGACTCTGGTTCATGGCTACCTCTTTTACCAAAGGCCCTTTTCCCACAAATTTCTCAGTTTGGGTGGGCGGTGAGCTCTATAGGGAGTTCCTTTGACGTCATTGCTTGGTTCTTGCTTTGATATGCATCGTCAGCATTGACACTATATATGAAGTGGTGGGCTTTTCCAATGTGTAATTAATTAAATGTAACACAGGTGGACTCAAATCAAGGTATAACTATGTTTTAAAGAGGCTGAAGAAAAATGGGAGGCTTAAATTTTAGGTGTTTTAGGTATAACATTTGTGTTATATTAAATAATATAACACAAATGTACTTACTATTTATTTATATATCAAAATTTAAATAAAAAAATGTTGCAATAAATAAAATAATAAAATAAATTCCATTGATTAAAATATAAAAAAATAGATTACATAAAAGTTCAGTTCTAAAATTACATTTGTTTTATATATTTTATGATGTCAAATTAAGTATGATTCCCAGCTTGTGGAAGGAGGAGGTTGTATAAATGGTGGTGGATGACAACAGGAAGTCGTCGTGTAGCGTGAGAACACAAGCACCGCTCAACTCAATTTATTCTGAAATGAGGCAGCATTCTGTGCACAACAGCACTTGTTAGCACAACTTATAAACACTGTTGTGTGCTAAATCTGTCAATTCATTAACAATGAACGCACGCGCACGCACACGTGTACACACACACACACACACACACACACACACACACACACACACACACACACACACACACACACACACACACACACACACACACACACACACACACACACTCCAAAACCCCTTTTTAACAAGCACTAATCCTGAGGGAACAGAAAGCACAGTAGTTGGGAGGGGTGCTTGTGCTCACTCATGTAAAAACAAGAAAAGTTTGCTTTCATTTAGGAGGAGCCAAGTGTCTTGCTGCACAAATGAAGATGTGAGCATTGTGATCAGAACAAGGTGCTCAATGGAGGGTTAGGGCAATGAATGAATGGATGAAGGGATGGCCTTAGGCACGAGGCCCTCACAGTTAAAGCAACCTGTCCTGAAATCTTGAGGTTTTCATCTTTGTCAGATGATCACTTTGCAGCCCACAGAGATGGAAAAAAAAACAAAAAACATTTTAATTTGTAATTGTAAACAAAGCAAGCTTATTGGGAAAATGGTAGAACTGAATAGTTACTATTTTTTGAGAAAACATAAAAACATTTTGCTTTTAATTTATTAGAGATCTATTTTGCTGCAAAAACATTCTTACTATTCATTCAAATTTCACTGTAATGCATTAAAATGTTGCACCTAAACCTTTTCTTTTAAAAAAAATTATTTGAATTGCAACTGATGGTAATTATTCTAAGCTCTTGGTCTATAAAATGTCAGAAAATAATTAAATATATCCTAGTTTTTAAAGTGACATCTTTACAGCCTTTTTATGTCCAGTATTGTTTATTTACAGTTTTAGTACTGAAATTGACTGCAGCTGCTGATCATGAAAATACTTTTTTTTTTTAGGTCTTATTCTCATCACTCTGTCTATGCAGCATAAAGAGGAGTCTTAATTTGTAATCAAATTAAGAGTCAAAGATTTAAGAGTTTTGTCCACAGAACATTTTCACCTTGAAAACAAAATATTATGCAACACTGCAGCCGCACATGCAATTTTGAAAAATTCCCGCAATTTTTCTGTAGAAACTGTCAACAGAAGCTCTGAAAGTCTTTTCAAACAAATCTTTACTAAAAAAGTTAAAAAGCTCCCTCTCATCTCATCAGCAAAACCAACTCCATGCTTGCTAATCGGAAAAACGTAACAAGCGGAAAAAACAGAAGTGATGGGCATAGCGACATACTGTATGTTTTGTTTTATACATACTTCAAGTTGTAAGAGACTGTACTTTGTTTTTGTGAATATAGTATATGTTGAATTCATATTTATTAAACAGCATCTAGAGCTCTTGTTTTTACAGGAGATTTAGCCTTTGTATTCTATGTTTCAATCACAGATTTACTGTTTTGTAAAGCTACGTCACTTTTATTGATTTTGTGTAAATTTCAGCAGGGTTCTTTAAGTTCAATGAAACAAATATAACATGATTATAATTAAAATATGTATGTGATGTCATTTAAAGGAAATTATTAAATGAGTCTTGATCGGGTAGTTGTTAAATTCTTTCTTTATTTATTTTTAATCGCAATCTTTTCTTGCATAATAATTTTTTGATAATTTCCACAATTTTACCGCAAAAAACTCACTTAAAACTGCAAATTACATCGCAATCTTTGAGAAAATCCACCTCAAAACCAAGTGGTCTTAATTACAACAATCACCCAAAAAAAAAAAAATCTGACATCCTGGAGGGATGGATATCATTTTTGTAGTCTGCAATTCTGCAGCATTTCTATGACAACTTTAGAAACAGTACATGAATATAAAAGCACAAAAAAAAAAATCTCTCTTTAATGGGCTGTTGCTGGAGTGATTCGGCGAGAAGGATGCTCTGCCGGTGATTGGTTATGGGAATGTTAAGTTCAGGGCTGGGATTTAGGTTAAGGTATAGGGTTAAGGACCTAGGGCGTCCTTTATAATATTTGTGTACACACAAAACAGAGCCTGAAGGATGCATTTGCCACTCCACACGTACAAGTCAACATTCATAAAAACTAATTTAATGGGAGAATGTGTGCAGCTAAAAGGAAACTCTAACCCATGCATATATGAACATTTTGGAAACAGGGGGAATTGGCAATGCATGCAGTGTGGTAAGAAGTTGAATTAAAGCCAGGTTGTAGAAATTAAATGTGACTGTATAATGATGCCTCTCATTTAATTTTACTTCATACCACATGTTATACAGTTCCACTTAATCATAAACCGGCATGTGTTTGGGAATTGCAGGATTCAGAAAAGTGTGGCTACTTTTCCCCGATATTGAGCCCGAATATATTTATCTTTTTCACATGAACCACATAAACTTTGCTAAGTGATTAAATTATCACAAGCATTTAGAGAAATCAAAGATAAAAATCCAATAGCATAAAAGAATTGTAGAACAGAGCATTGATAGTTTTTGAAAATATTGCCTAACTGAATACATGAACGACTGTGCTGCCAGGTGCACAAAGCGCAGTTCACTGTGAAGTGGCAACCGACCACGATGCCGGCTATTGGTTTGTGAACTGCAGTTCTGAAGCTTCGAGGTTCGGAATTTGGCCGTCGCCATCTTGCTATTTTGGAGCCAGATGTGGCCATTATTTGGATGAGCTGGAGAGGAGAGAGCAGTGAATCCGACCAGCAGCCTGAGGACACTAAGCCAGCCCACATAAAGCGGAAACCTGACTTCACAACAGAACTGTCAATCAAACAGACAAGTCCACAAAAGGCAGTATTTTGACATCAGAATATAATTGTTGATGGGATTATTTTCAGATGGATAGCCAGAAAACGAATAAGGAATGACTTCGGTGAATTTACTGACTTTGTATTTCATGAAAGAAGTTGAATGGCAGTTTATGAAGACAGACCCTTTTTGGAGCCGACCCCTCTTGGCGGTATTGCAGTTTAAGGCACTTTCCGTATTGGCCTCACTTTTCAGACATGGAAGCTACATGTCAACTTTTTTTTTACACATTCTATTGAGACCACAGAGGCTCCGCACACACTGGGCTCCTGAGTACAGCGGTGGAAGCTTGGGTTTGTTTTTCCCCCTCCAGTAATAGACATACTGGGATCTAATTATTATTTTTATTTTTTTGGCACTGAGCTTTGAAGTTTTTATTACATTTTGTTAATTTAGGTAGAGTACTGTTAGATTGACAGATTGCTGAAGCAATGTATAACCACTTGCAGTACTTTCTTTTGTACAAGATCCAACTGCTGTGGCCACCAAACAAATATGTCTTATTTATTCTCCACCTCACCTCAGAAAATTGCCTGGTCTTCCTCTTCATTGTTGCCCGTGATTCATAATAAAACACCACCGTTTTACAAATGAGGCCCCAGGTGACTGATAGTGAAACAACTAATTACAGCAGCGTAGAGCATGTGTCCCTCCGGCTGCTCCAATCTAGCACCAACGTCGTTAATGGGGTGATGGGGGTTATTCAAATCAATTCAGTAGGTTGGAAGCTGAAATATTTTTTTTTTCTGATCATCACAGAGAGCTCCTCAAGAACTTTACAATGATATGTGAGACTCAAATTTCCCCTCAAATGTCAGCGACACCCTTCCACTTCATCTACATCAAATTACAGTGGAATAGAAATCAGACTGGGAGCGAGTTGGCAGCGAACCAAACTCAAAATGCACTGAGCACATAGAAACCCCAACACAGTGTGGTGTTTTGTTTGGTAGCTCTCACGGCAGAGTGGGGAGCGACAGCTTGCCGGGGTTCAGACACATTGTTGCTGCTAAATGAAGCGAGCATGTTGGAAGCGAGGCTGCTGTCAGTGCCGCTTCAGGGCTGAAGGGGCTGGTGGGGAGGGGTGTGGCGGGTGTGTGTGTGTGGGGGGGGGGGGGGGGCTGGGGGGTGGAGAGTTGGGGGGGGGGTCTCTCTCTGTGGTCTCGGGTTAGTGTGTTTACACTTAATGTGACTCAAGTGTAAACGATAAGTACCTGCGAGATCCACCAAACCCTCTGGCTGTTTGGTACTGATGTCAGTTGACAAGAGTCATCACCATTCGAGCTAGCTGAGCGGCATGGCAGAGTACCGGGTGTGGATGCCACTTCATCTTAAGAGGTGTGGAAAGAAGATGAGGCTGAGTGGCAGGTGATCTTGTGTGTCACCTCCCTCCTCCTCCATCACCTCTCCGGAGACGGTGAGTTGTTGTATGAATGGTTGGGGGAGGTAAAAAAGATCCTGTCACTTCCTGTGTCATTGTGGTTTAGATGACTCAGAGAGGAGCAAATCTGCCCTGACAGGTGAGAGGGAGGCGAGCGCCCTACCCCCGGCTCTCCTAATGCTCCTTTAACCCCGATCCAAGTTCAAGCGCACCCATCTCGTCAAAACCTCCGAATGCGTCACAGCTCCTTCAACCTGGTCCGGTTTAGTTGTTCTATCAAATCCAGCAAGCATCCGCTCAGTGTTCCTGGTAAATGTACACAGCTGAAGCAATATATTTCATAATGCATGAGGTTTTCTGAGTATTTCTGCAGAGCTTTGGCAGCTCTGCCTACATGTACCATGATGCATTGCGCACAAGTTTCTGATTCTTAAATCCGTCTGTACCCTTTGCAGAAACTCCTCCATCCTTAGCACCCACCAAAAAATTATCACAATATTATTTACAGAGAGGTATAGACAGGAAATAAGGAGGTTATTCATCAAGAGGCTACTAGTGGTGATTATACTGAAAACGCTTGTCAAAGGCACCATCGCCCACTTTGTTGGCCAAAATCTAAAGTTAGGTGACAAAAATAGTCACTCAGTGGTTGACTGCCATCTTGGCCCTGCAAGTTTTAAGGGTCTTTATTTTTTTATATTGTAAAGGAAGTCATCACGCCTCTGTCCAAGTGAGGAGAAAAATCTTTGCGTATCATAATTCACACACAGCTCTCTCCTATGGTGTGGATGACAGCATCCAACAAAAATTGCCCACGATGAAATTCATTGCATCAGAATGATTCCATTTCTGTTGGTAATGGAGGGAAATTTGAGCAAAGGCACCACCAGTCATTATTTTTCTCTGGACAGCTCAGTTTCCTCATGGCGCCTGTCAGCCCATTCCCGTTGCATGGCTAATGCAGCCTCGGCCCCTCTCTGCTTGCATTTCTTTGGTTGTATGCTCAGCCTCGAATAAATGCGGCCAAAACAGTGAAATGAAAAATGAAATGTACCCTCATCCATTACATCCCCTTCAGTCATATTTTGGGATCCCATTTCCATGGTTAGAAAAATTGCGAGTTGGGAAACGAGATGAAAAGGTTTTGCTTTGGTGCCCCTAGTGGAGCACCTCCTGGCTACCCAGACAACTAAACCCGTACTTCTTTTCTAACGACGTCACTGTACATGTGAAATGACGGTGCCGGTCCTGGAAGAGCTCCAGATTTTGTAGCTGCTTCCCAGTGAGAATTAATTGATGGAATAATTCCCTCAATTGACTATATTTTCTCAACACTTTCATTGAAAATACACTAATATTGTAAGTGTCATTTCAGCTACCAGCGTCCCAATGGACAGAACTTGTCAGTGAATAGTTACACAAAGGATGAATAAAGATTTTGTCCATTAGAGACAGAAATGCCTTGGTTGCATTTACTTGGCTTTTTAAAATATTGGATAGCTTTCTAGTCCCAAGATGCAATAACTTGCAATGTTCACCGGATCCAGATGTATCATGTTCCAGCATTGTCACAGCTTGCGACTCTCTATCTTTGCTCACTGCCATCTGTACGTACTGTGCCTATTTGTACTGCAGCAGCTTGCACATCTGAAGCCTGGAATTTTCTTGTGTTTGTATTTAAATTATGAAAGTTTTGGGGAACATTGCAATACTAAAATGCAGCTGCTCATCGGTAAAATCTTTCAGGACAAAACAAAAGCTAACAATTTGTTTAACCTGTGAATAAGCAATGGAAAAAAAAGTTGCTTCAAGAAAGAAAAAATGCCATCAAACATTATGGGGAAAAAAATATAAAACACTGTGAAATACCTAAACTGCTCTCAGACTACAAAGAGTTAAAAGCTTGTTCAACCAAATATTGAAAAAGTGCCCTCAGCTGTGGGACGCCACAGTGACTCACTATTGCCTACTAATGTGTAAAGTGGTATTACAAGATGGGATTTTAAATTTTACAAATTGCACAGACGATTATATACTCCCAATTCATTGCCTTGAAATATTAGTACTTGTAGTCCTGTTGATTGTTGTGCCTCACTTTGAGCAGCCCTCCTGGGAAAACTTGAGCTCTGTAATTAAGTTGTTGTTTTTTTCACCTTCGAGCCTGCAAGCCATCCAAAACCTCTTTTCCCCATCCACACCCACTAAGGCAGCTCCAACAGCCCTGAATGGCCATCATTTATTCAAATTAGAGCTCCAACTGACAAAAAGCCAATTCCACTACACCCCCACCCCCTCCAAATTATATCTGGCGATTAGCTGGAGAAGCTAATCATTACGCTTCCTAATTAGGAATTTAGTCAATTGACTAAATTAGTCGACAAAAAGAGAAAGCACGGATATCAGTAATTACCAGCCAGGGAGTCAAGCAGGGAATACTGGGAATGAAGTAGAGGACAAAACTGCTGGGGTGACGTTTACGCCAACACATTGCTAAAAGACAATATTGTTGCTCATATCTGGGCAGGTTATTGCTGATCAGTGCAGGCTGAAGTTTCCAAAAAGCTGAGGTGCCCTTACAAAGACTGTCTTCTCCCCAAAAAACTAGCAGCATCTCTAATTTCGGCAAAAGACAAATGCTCATAATGCTGAAAAGCCACTACCTGTTCAGCAAACAACCGACAGGACTTACATTCATCATACAAACATGACTACTGATTGTGTAAATAAGCAACGGTTTGCAAATTAGTTTGCTAAATAACAGTTGATCTGATGTATGTTGTGTTCACAACTAGATTCAAAATATTTTCAGATGCATTTCATTCATCCTCATATTATGGAACAAAGTTAAGAGTTATGATTATTCTTTTAAAAATATATATATATATATATATATATATATATTTGTATGAAAAATAGGGATCATGTTTAAAGAGTACACACCACTTTAAACCAACTTCCTCATGCCCATGCCCACAATTATTGGTGATTGTCCAAAAAATAAATTCTGGTGACTCTAAAAGTCTACAGGAAATAACTTCCAACTGTTGAAATTTGGATTTGGACAGCTCTCAACAGTCCATACTTTACAATATCGTGCCCACAAATTGAGCCTGCAAGTGAGTGGAAATACGTACATTTGGATTCAGCCTGTCTAAGGCTGAAAAAAAGGGCATCTGTGCTCATTAACAATATACAATATGAACGAAAAGGTCAACTGACAATATTTTCATGGGGCAGTTCTGATATGATCCTTTAGAGCTCTGACCTCATTCAGTAAGTTATTGCACTTACTGTTAATTTTTACAATGTTTTAAGATCTTAGGTGAAATAAAGTAATGGCTGTCTATGCTACAGTTCTTTTAATTGTATTTTATTTTGAGGGCACAATATAGCATAAGTGTTTCAAGGTATTTTGAGTTCTGTTGACATGATAATATGTGATGTAATTCCTGTTGAAACGGAGACAGTGAAAGTTCAATTTTAAGCGTCCCACAATGCACTGTAAATATTTATAAACAAGCAGTTTGACTTGATAGGATGTGGACCAAGGGCAGATTGTTAAAAAAAAAAATGGTGATGATTTTTGGCTGGATTTTCTGGCGATGCCTTCATACAGTGTAAGATCACCTCTGAAGACGCTCCAAAAGGAGATTTTTGATTATTTAAATACGTTTTGGCACAGTTATTACTATTCGTGGTATTTAATGAGATTTTTCTTCTAAATTAAACAGTTATCTCTACAATGCAGAAGTCAGTAAAGATAATACTGTGCTGCTAGGAAATATAGTCCTCTGTCTCTAGCAGAACATACTTGAGAACCATGACTTGAGTTTTTCCAATGTTTTCTAAAACGACCAACATTGTTTGCGTACCTGTTTCCGTGGACATGGGAGGCACAGAAGGCGTAGCTGTAGTGCAGCAGCGTAGGGTCGACTAGCGCGTTATTCTCCGAGTAATCCATCAGATCCTTCAGGTAGCTCAGGTGGCGGTGGCACCCTCGAATGCCATACCGTGCACAGTACTCATCCAGGACAAACACTTGTCCGGGACTGAACCAACCCTAAAGACAAAACACACACACAAACACCAGACATGTCACACAATTTGTATTACCTATAGCTGACAAAAGAAATACTAGCTTGTACCAACATGTGCATCTGTAAAGTCTGATTCAGTGTCATTTCTGGCAAATTTGACTTTTTGGTCCATCAATTTAGAACTGAATGGATGTACCATTCAAAAGAGACGAAGGATCGTGACTGCGTTTCCTTTTCAAGCCTGCGCGCAAAAACACAAGTGCTTGTTAATGTCAATTTCAATTTCTTTGATGTCAATCTACTATGTGACATACAGACATACAGATGGATCGAAAAAACTGTTTCTCACAGTCCTACTGTGTGCAAAATAAATAGTATAAATATGCAACAGCAAAAAAAAAATCAATAAAACAGACAAGGTAGTGCAAATATGGGTCCACAGTGTAAAAGTTCAAGAGCTTATGGGGCAAGAGGGAGAGAGGGGAGAGAGTTCAGCATTCTGACAGCCTCATGAGTGAAGCTGTTCTTCAGTCTAAGAAGTCTACTCATTATATTTTAAAAGGTGTTTCATGTAGAATCAAAATAGCAGCCTATCATTTAAATAAGTTCACCTTTTTTTCCCCAAGTCTATTTTTTAACAATGTTAATGCTGTAAACTTGCACTACATGGGCATACTCTTTGCTCTTTCACACAGTGTTTCTTTGTTTTGTTGCAGGAGAGGTGTAGGAATATTGCGCATGAACTTCTCACTAAAACGACTGTAAATCATGCATGTACCATGTAAATCAGTCTGCCTCACACTACTGAAACCTTATGTTAGCTTTACCTTTACTTTTAAAGTCATTTTGGCACAGAAGGAACACTGACATTGTCCACCGTCCCTTACATCGAAAAGGTCAGTAATTAAAGAAATGTAAAACCGTCCTTCAAAAGAAAAACCCCAATATTTGGTAACATGAAGAGCAGTTGCTTCTGAACTCCACTGATGGCTGAACAACTTCTTTACAGCTTCCTGTTACCACGGGAGATGCAAATGGACTCCAGTCGAGATCGGACACAATTTGACCTAATAAACTCAATACAAATTCCCCAAACTTAACTACAATGAAACAGAGTGACAGGTAACCCTTTAACTATCAATTCTCAGCTCGAGTTCAAAATAAAAAAAGGAGAAGCTGAAAGCTGTAGAAAAACTGGAACATCACAAGATGTTCATTAGTTCATTCATCCTGCGCATAATCACTAAATGAGGCATGAAACTTACAATGCTAATTAGGATTCCTTACAGAAGGAATATTAGCAAATTATCACCTCCACCGAGTTGATACCACATACACACTACAGACACACTACATCAGCTCCTTTCGCCCAACAGCCGTGGCTCTCCGCCCAGCAACAGACGACCCAGGAGAGAAGATGAGCAGCAGAGAAACAGTTTCACCTTCCCAAGGGTGTGTTTCTCTACCGAACTGTCTGCCATTTCAAAGTAACAGTAGACTGTCAAACAAAAAAAGATAGTGGATACACTAAATGTGTATCTTAAAGAAATGATGAGAAACTGAAAAATGTTTTAATTATCGATGATTCCATTCTGTGCCAACGTTTACAGTGTAAAACGTTTTTGGTGCAACTGCTGATCTTAAAGGAAAAATTAAGAATTACAATGAGGAAACAAGACTGTTTTTTCAAACAGATTTTTCAACCCCTACAACATAGGGTTTAGCAGACAATCCACTATCAATGCTCCTGTGTTATGTTCAAGGACATCATAGGGAAAAAGTTGTCAGTATGAGCAGATTGCATCTATGGGATGGTTCAGCTTGTGGAAAATATCAGGGTTATGTGTAAAAATAAAAAAATAAAAATTGACATCTATTTCTTTGGAGTCTTACTGACATGTGGGTTCCAAGTGAGGTTAACTGGACCCGGCAGATTCCTCCTCTGTAGACGTTAAAGTACCCCCCCCCCTCCCCTTACTTATCCCCCCTTCTCCTTCTCTGTCTTCTTCTCACCCAGCCTTAAGTTTGTTTTTTTAGTCTCCTTCAGTTTCTTTCTTCATTTTCTCTCCATCTGTGGGCTCGAGCTATTAATATCACACCACAGGGAGAGAGACTGGCCTGTTGAGGTGCGTGAAGCGACAAGATGTTCGACTGTGACAAACAGATGGCGCAGTCCAGTCTTGGCGCTGACCGCTCAATTAGCGGCTAACAAGCCGGCTGCACGTCTCTGAGTCGGAGTGCCGGCATCCGTCACCTCCTCTCTGAGGGTCGGCTTGACCCAACAAAACTCAAAACAGCATGGCAGCTCTGAGGCAGCGAACACCTCGGCTTGTCGCCTCTCGTCACCTGACTACAGAAACTGAGTGTAAAATGCAAAGGATTCCACAGGGGTCGGGGGGTTCTTCTGACTTTTTTTGGTTCATTAAGGCAGTTTTTGGTCCAAGAATTGTTGTGACCCTAACAGACTGTTGCCACTTCGTCTTGTAGGGTTTTACATGACATATATAGTATTACATGTTCTATTTTTGATAGCATGGAGGCAGCTTTCCAGAAAACTATCAGTGTCTTTGTCTTACTGGGAATTCAGAATACAAGTCATACATCAATACAGCAGAAGTATTCGATCTGATTAATCTACACCAACTTTCAGCTCCTGATATAATTGATTGTGTCATATAGGAGTTGAAAAGAGAGTGGTGGGAAAGTAGAAATGATTTGATAAAAGTAATTCTCATGTAGGCTAAGTAGGAGGAAATCAGCGTATATTTAAGGCCACAGTGACACCAGGAGCCTTTTAGGTCATTACATCACAAAAGAATGCGTAACGTAAAAAAAAAATGTGTAAAATAATGTGCATATCTTTCAGTGTAGTTTCATACAGTTTTATAGATTGTACGTTTTCTGACAGACAGGCAAGTGACAGATGTCAAAAATGGTTCTAAAAAACATTAATCAATCAAAAACAACTATTCACCTCCCAACCTCACCATAAATTAATTATTTTTTTAAAACTTTCATTAGCAATAGTTGATATGACTAATAATAAATAAGAAGCATAATCACAATAATAGTAGAAACTTGATTAACTGCCCGAATAGTTCTTGAAGTTGTAGTTTGCATCCATAACTGTCTTGGTTCATATATGCAGAATTGATTTTGAAGGAACTTTATGCATGCTTGGTCAACAAAGTTGATTGACAGTAACCTACTTCAAGTATAGTATATGTAGTATCTTTTAGGTAGAAAATGTCACCATCTCACAGTTTTATCCAATCAAAAGTAGGGTATGAATTCAAGAGTTAGGAATACAAATGTTTCTTTTGCCAACCAAAATGTGAATATTTGTATTGCAATTGAAAAAAAAAAAAAAGGTGTTCCTGAGATATCTCTGTCACAAGACTGGACAGATGTAAAGTTGCAGTGACCTTGACCTCTGACCCCCAACATCATCCCTTTCATTGTTTTTGTCAAATTCTAAGAACTTCCCTTCAATCACAGAAGTGTGATTATAATTAGCAAAAACTACAACGGAATCACTGGGAAGCGTCAAACTTAAATGGAGCAGGAGTCTAAACTGTGTGCATGCATAGACTTGGATAATAATATTGGTGTCTGTAATGGTGCAAGCACCACAAAACGTCGATGTGACAGCAGGACGCTCCGACTGGTCTGAGGGAAGATGAGGACTACTGCTTCCTTGTCGTCCATAAGCTAAGTATAGATGCAGGACAAAGATGTCTCAAGGTCTCACAGGTGAAGGCTTATAGGAAACAAGTGGGCCAGGCTCTTGTAAATTAAAGGTAAATACTGGTGTTCAGATTATGTCCAGTTTAGTGCTCATGTTCCATCACCCCATGACCTTTTTCCTTCAATTTCACCAGCCAGAGATTTAAGAGTGGGAGGTCATGGGACAACAACAAGCTGCTGATGGCCAAAGTCATCAGCTGATGATAATGTTTGTGTTCTTTTGTTTCTATATTTGTAATAAAAACTCTTGACCTATTTTTGAGCATTTTGAGAGGATGGTAGAAGTTGCATCAAAAGGCACTGCAAAGCTAAAAAGTTAAAAAAAAAAAAAAAAAAAAACTGACAGCAAAGCTAAACATTGTTTTGCAGAAAGCTTCAATGAACAAAAACTATTTGTTTAAATCAATATTTTAAGGTGTTTAGTAATTGTTGAATATAGAGATAACTATTTTCAGATATGCTTGTCATTTCTTTACAATATCCTGACAAGAGTGAAAACTGCTCATTTCAGCTCATGCGGCAGGTAGGAGTGACATTTTAAAAATACATACATTTGTTTTTTGGCAATTTGGGGGCAGCAAAACAACTTAAATATACTGTGCAAATTGGTTGTAACTATGTTTCCAAGGGGATATGGATGCAGTTGTTTGATTAAAAAAACAAAAAAACAAATATCCATAACAGTTTTATGAGCTGCTAAAGTGCCAGACTGTGGGTTAATTTGTTGTGCTGCCACCAAGTGGGAGAAAATGGATTGAGGTAGGTTTAAATTTACTATGTAAGAATTTTTTTTTATGGAGTATTGGTAAATTTAAGAGGGATAGCTATATTTTCTGTGTGTTTATGGAAAATAACACAAAAAAGTAAACAGTTATGATAAGACCACAACAATCAAGGCAAAAGTTCCTGTACAACAAAACATATTGTTGATACAATCATTCAATGAGAAACGCTTATTGAAAAAAAAAAAATCACTTCAGTTGCCAGTTGTCACCACTCATCGAGCATAAAATTGATCACATTGAAAATATATTTAACTGAGTTTTTTTCCTTAGTAGTTTAAATTAAACTCATTTAAGAACTCCCTCACCTATACCGATGACGTTTTAGAGAAAAAAAAAAAAAATCAGCTGGAGCTCGTTCACTACACCGGCACCTTCATCGGGGTATTTAACCCTTCAAATAATCAGTTGGAGCTATACACAGATCCAGTAAGCAGTACCCTGGGCCCCAACTACAAATCAAATTTCTGCCTAATTACTGTTGTTGTTGTTGGGTTCAACTCTTTTGGAAAAAAATATGACCCAGTCATGACATGAATCAAAGCCACTTCTCAACAGATGTCCCCCACGCCAAGGCACTGGCCTTTTCTCAGAGTGTTTGGTGAAAAGAGGCTCAGGTTTGAACACAAAGCACCAGAGTTTTCACAAAAGGCTGAGGAGAGAAGAGCTGGAGGGGCAGTGTGAATGGATTGGTCTAATTGCAGAGCTGGAAGGAGCCCTGGAGAGGCAGGTAGAGAAATGAAAGAAGCACAGATGTCACTGGTGAACATCTCATTGTGTTGCTTTTAAAAGACGAGAACACGACGCAACACATGTCAGCATGAGCTGACTCCTCAAGATCTGTCTTAGTTTGTGTTTTAGGGAGTTTTGGTGTCTCATTGATGGCCTTTCCACAATTACAGAGGGTAGTTAAAACCCTAACGGAAACAAACTATGACTATTATGGATTTAAGAGTTTTTGGGTAGGAAATTAACCACCCTGTTTTCAAAAAAAGTTGGTATGCCGAATGAAATGTAAATAAAAACAGAATGCAATGACTTTCAAATCATGTAAACCCATATTTAATTAAAAACAAACCAACGATAACACATCAAATGGTGAAACTGAGAAATGTTATTGTTTTATGAAAAATATATGCTCATTTTAAATTTGATGGCTGCAACAAGTTTCTAAAAAGTTGGAACAGGGGTATGTTTACCACTGTTTAGCATCACATCTTCTTTTAACAACACTGCATACATTTTGGAACTAAGGAGACCATGTTGGAAATTCTTGCTTAATATAGGATTTCAGCAGCTCAATGGTGCGGGACCTCCTTTGTAATATTAATTGTTAAATGATGCGCCAAATGTTTTCAGTGGATGCCAGGTTTGGACTGCAGGCAGGCCAGTTTAGCACCCGGACTCTTTTACTACGGAGTCATGCTATTGTAACATGTGCAAAATGCGGTTTGGCATTGTCTTGGTGAATTAAGCAAGGTCTTCTTGGAAAAATACGTTTTTTGGGTGCCAAAACTTGTACATATCTTTCAGAATTAATGGTACCTTCCTAAATGTGCAAGGTACCATTATGGGTGCTGGCATTTGTGTACTGATAACAATCTGGGTGGTCCCTTTCTTTAGCCCACAGGGTGTGGGATTCATGATTTCAAAAAATAATTAAAAATTTTGATTCTTGAGACCAAAGTTTTCCCCTCTGTTTTAATCCATCTTAAATGAGCTCGAGTCCTTAGGTGGTGGCAGCATGCAAAGAAGAATTATTTGCATGGAAGAGCTTTAACCTACATTTGCGAATGCAGCGTTTAACCTTTTTCACAGACAATGGTGTTCAGAAGTGTTTCTTAGCCCATGCAGTGATTTCCACTACAGGATTGCTGCCGTTTTTAATGCAGTGCCCCGTGAGGGCCCGAAGATCACGGCCATCCAAGATTGCTTTTCAGCCTTGTCCCTTGTGTAGAGGTTTCTCCAGATTCTCTTAATCTTTTTATGATATTATGTACCGCAGATGATGAAATCCCCAAATTCTTTGCAATTTTACAGTGAGGAACAATATTCGTAATTGTTGCACGATTTGCATTATTAGTGAACCCCTTCTCATCTTCACTGCCATTAGACTCTGCCTCTCTGGGATACTGTTTTTATACCTATTGATATTAAAGATCTGTTGCTGGTTAACCTAATTAGCTGTGAGTTGTTTGACCAGGTGTTTCTTTTAGCATTACACAACTTTTCCAGTCTTTTGTTGACCTTGTCACAACTTTTTTGAAACGTGTTGCCAGCATCAAATTCTAAATGAGTCATAAGACAATAACATTTCTCAGTTTCAATGTCGTCTTTGGTCTATTTTCAATTAAATATGGGTTGATATGATTTGCAAATCCTCACATTCTGTTTTTATCTCCATTACAGTGTAGGTTTAGGTCATCACAGAGATTTCAGCAATCGTATAAATTGATTGCAATGTTGACATGAATCCAATAAACTCCAAGTTTGATATGTGTAGACTGTAAAATGATAACAACCGCTGAATCAAAGGCTATGAAACAGGTCAGTATACAAGAATACAACTTCATAAGTGTGTGTCAGTCTGCATAAACCTAAATGTAGATGAGGCACAAATACATGTGTGCCTTTTTTTTTTTTCAAATCCTTGCGACTTCAAGCTGTTTATTGTGTGACTGCTCTCAGAACGAGCTGTTTTGTCATCAGCAGAGAGAAAGTCTTCACTGAACTGCAGAAAGGTTACACAGAAAGACGGCCGTGCTGCTTTTCTATTCATTCATTGATTTTATTCCTTTGCCTGCTAAACCTGTATATGTCCACAGCAAAACTAGAAAGTTTACAGTGAAACTAGGGGCCTTGATGGATCATTATCGATCTGAAGGATTTGAATGACTACCCATGAAGGTTACTCTTCACTAACATAAAATGAAAACAAAAAAATAAATCTTATTTTTCTGATTGATACACACATTTCTAAAAGGCAAAGACGATCTTCACAATCTTGTTCGCAATACATTTCACCTCCTTGAGAACAAGTCCCAGTCAAATATTTCCACCCACAAGTACACATGTCTTAAATACCATTAAATGCTACCATTAAATGCTAGTCGTCATAACAAAATTGCCAGTGAGTTGCAAATCTATTGGTCGATGTTGAAATGTTGTTTTCAATGCTGAATAATGTTTTCACAGACTAGGAAGCAGGAAGTGGTGAGTAGTTTAAAAAAAAACACTCATTCGTAATACCTCTGTGCTATTTTTGTCGTCTCTCTTTCTTATTTCGCCTCCCATATTTTACAACGAGTGAAACGTCGACTCGCTAACTTATGTGGGGTTAATGTGTGGTATTGTAGTGCAATTTGCACTCATGTCAGCATCACAGCAGAAAGCCAGGCCAAGTCTACTTCCCTTGGTAAAAAAAAAAAAAAAAAAAAAAAAAGTTTTAGCAATCACTATAAACACTAGCCAATTGTATTAATACGTTAGCAACATTAGCAAGTGTGTGGAGGGTGGAGATTTGGAGTTTTTTGTAAAAAAACTGTTTTACTAAACTACCATTGGAGCAGTAACTTAAAATAAAATCTGACGATAGGCCAACACCAAAAGGAATAAAGGGATTCTGACTTTTAATGTGGAAAATGATGTCTGCACAGACTAGCTAGCTGGTAACACTGAACTGCAGTTCCTATTTTGCTGGCCTTGTCTTCTTTTTGACAAGGATTCATGCTCACTTAACAATCTGAGGACCACTACATGATTTCCTGACTTGGCCAACCTGTCGCAAGGAAATTGAGAAGCACAGTAAATCAAAGTCATGTACATTGTGCCGTGAAATTAAAGTGTTTTAAACTCGTCAGGATTGACGAGGCTCTGGACTTGGCAAGAAGCATTAACTCAAAGAAGCACAATGAACACATAAGAATAACAATAAAACTCTGATAAGATTCACTGTTGCAGCCTTGTACCTTAATAGCTGTAAAAGAAGCATTATATTGTATATTTTCTGGCATTTTTCAGCAAAATAGAAGAGAGATTAGAGGTCTTGTCTCACTACTTCCTCAGAAATGTTGCCTACGCCACACCACTGCCTTTCATGTCCCTGCTCACACAATAACTTAAGCGTCATTCCCCTCCTCCATCCTTTGAGTCGCTCCAGCAGTTGTCATTGAGGGTCATGTTCCTATTTGGTAAGTATTGATTAGAGTGTTTATCCCCTCAATCAGTGTGGGAGAACCCCCCAGGCTTAACACACACACACACACACACACAGAGAGAGAGAGAGAGAGAGAGAGAGAGAGAGAGCAAGACAGACAGAGAGAGTGAGGGAGAGGGCGAGAGACAAACTGAAAGTTTCTAGAGCCAAAGGTAGAATATTAAAATGTCCTATTCAGTCCAAAACCCATAGTACAGTTTACTCTTACAAAATATAAAGAAACCAGCAAATATTTTAGGAGCTGGAACCTGTAAAATATTGTAATATTATTTTAATAATTTTCCACTTTGGAGGGGATTGTATCTGTAATTTAAATGCAACCCGTGTTCATTTTTTGAAGGTCACCAAGCATGGTCCATTTAATGGAGACGTTGTCTAGTACTACTAATGGATTTAATCTCTAATTTACAGTTTTGCTTAGGCTGAAGCAAAACTTCTCCTTTTTTTTTCAAATCTTACTCTGGCTGGATGATGGAGACAAAGAGACTTATGATATTTAAAATAAAAACAAAATGGATGCTGAACAATCTTTTGTCAGTTAACCAAGATATAATGAATCAATTATTTTCTGAGTTAATCACAGTGTAGTAAAGAAGACATAAATAAAAGCTAAAATAAAAAAACTACACAACAAACTGAAAAATATCATACCTCCCAACCTCTTTTTTTTTTTAATCAAATATATAGCTAAACCTCAGCTTTTTAGGGACCTTTGGTATATAACTGATTATTTCAACAAAACATCAAATAAAAACTGTGGCGTTGACTTTGACTGATATTGACTTGATTTGATCAAACATTGTTGCTTTTTACAACTGCGTTTCCAAAAAATGGGGACTCTGTAAAATGTAAATAAAAACAGAATGCAATGATTTATGTGATTTGCAAATCACATAAAATCATTGCATTCTGTAATGTTTAAATTATAATAGACCAAAGACAACATATCAAATGTTGAAATGGAGAAACCTTTTTGTTTTATGAAAAATATGTGCTGATTTTGAATTTGATTCCAGCAACACGTGTCAAAAAAGTTGGGACAGGGACAATGAAAGACTGGAAATGTTGTGCAAAGCTAAGAAAAAAACCACCTGCATCTCACAACTAATTAGGTTTACTGGCAACATATCAGTAACATTATTGAGTATAAAAAGAGCATTTCAGACAGGTAGAGTCTCTCAGCAGAGAAGATGGGGAGGGGTTCACCACTCTGTGAAAGACTGCGTGGGAAAATAGTGTTCCTCAATGTAAAATTGTAAAGAATTTGGGTATTTTATCATCTATGGTACATGATATTAAAAGATCCAGAAAATCTGGAAAAATCTCTGTACGCAAGGGACAAGGCTGGAAACCAAAATTGGATGGCCGTGATGTTTGGGCCCTCAGGTGGCACTGCATTAAAAATAGACACAATTCTGTAATGGAAAAAATTGTCTGAGCTCAGGAACACTTCTGAAAACCATTGTCTGTGAACACAGTTCATCACTGCATCCACAAATGCTGGTTAAAACTCTACCATGTAAAGAAAAAAAAACATATAAACAGGATCCAGAAGTCTTTTCTAGGCCCGAGCTTATTTAAGATGGACTGAGTTGCACTAGAAAACTATTCTGTGGTCTGACAAATCAAAAACTGAGATTCTTTATGGAAATCATGGACACTGCGTTCTCCGGGCTAAAGAGCAGAGGGACCATCCAGGTTGTTATCAGTGCTCAGTTGAAAAGCCAACACCCATGATGGTACAGGGATGCTTTAGTGCACATGATATGGGTAGCTTGCACATCTGGGAAGGAACCATTATTACTGAACAATGTATACATGTTTTGGAGCAGCATATGCTCCCATCCAGACAACTACTCTTTCAGGGAAGGCCTTGCTTATTTCAGCAAAACAATGTCAAACTACAGGTATTACAACAGTATGGCTCTGTAGTAGAAGAGTCCGGGTGCTAAACTGGCCTCCTGCAGTCCAGACCTGTCAACCGTTGAAAACATTTGGAGCATTATGAAATTAAAACTATGACAAAGGAGAGCAGTGAATCCTATTTTAGTCAAGAACGAGACATTTCACTTCAAAAACTCCAGAAACTGGTCTCCTCAATTCCCAAACATTTACCGTGCTGTAAAAAGAAGTCAGGCAAAACAGTAGTTGACATGCCCCTGTCCCAACTTTTTTGGGACGTGTTGCTGGCATCAAAAAAAGAACATATCTTTCAGAAAACAATACAATTTCTCCGTTTCAACATTTGATATGTTGTCTTTGGTCTATTTGAAATTAAATATGGGTTTACAGGATCTGCAAATCATTGAAGGCTGTATTTATTTTCATTTTACACAGCATTATAACATTTTTGGAAACGGGTGTAAATTAGCTCTGAATTTTATCCAATAATTAACTAAAAAGCACAGAATTTTAATAACATTTCCAGGTGTTGTCTGATGTTTCAGAGTTTGTTGCTTCCTCCTTTCTCATTGTGACTGAGCATTTAAATTAAAAGGATGCTTTGCAGAGTGACCTGTAGTGTCCATATAATCTAGGGTTGGAACAACAACAACAACAACAAAAAAACAGTCATTTTTGATACCTTATTCAATAAAATGTAATATTTGGCTTTTAATTTTTGGTTCAACAGACTATTTTAAACAATGAAATAAATTAAAATGGCAATAACAAAATGGATAGGGTCCTTGACCTCAAATTTTATTACACAACCTTTAGAGACAATCATGTGAACAAATGACTTCTGCAGCACTAATTGAGATTTCTGTACCTGTCATCAGGTAGTTCGGTGCACTCTTCCACAGCAAACTGCTCCAGCTGTCTCGTTTGAAGTGTGTTTGAGAGGGTTCAGATCATCGCTCATACAAGGCCACTTCAAAACAGTCCAATGTTTTGTTCTTAGCCATTCTGTGGTGATTTTAGTATTTCTTGGGTAATTATCGTGTTGGAGGATCCATGACCTGTTACTGAGACAGAGCTTTCTGACACTGAGCAGCCTGTTTTGATCAGGAATGCTTTGAGAATTTTGAGATTGTATCGTGTACTGAACAGATTCAAGGCACCTTGGTGCCAGACAGCCAAGCAGCCCTAAAACAGAACCAACCTCCTCCTTTTTCACAGTAGGTATTGGTGTTCTTTCCTTGGAAAGCTTCATCTTTTTGTCTGTGAACATTGACGTGACATACCAAAAAGCTCCAGATTTGTCTCAATTGCCCAAAAATACATTTACCTTGAAGCTTTGTGGCTTGTCAATATGCATTTCAGCAAATTCCAGTCAGTTTTTCTTTCAACAGTAAAGTCCTCCTGGGGCGACTTCCGTGGAGCCCACAATGCACAAAAAGCAATGCATGCTGTATTTAGACACCGATATACCTCAACCTTTGAATTCAGCTTATATTAACCTAAACGTTTTCCTTGGTTTTGTTTATGATTACGACCATCCTTTGGTTTAGTCTGGGGTTGATTTCCAGTGAATTTGACTACAGTCCCGTGGACCTTCAACCAGCTAATAATATTTACAACTGCAGTCAAAGACACTGTATTTGTAAATTGAAGTTGAAGCTGCTTGGAGGTCTTAGCCTTTACTTTTAACATGCTTGCCTATACATTTTCTTTCTGATCTCTGCTTTCATTTCTCTGGTCCATCTTCAGTGTGGTGTACACAATGATACCAAACAGCAGTGACCACTTTTCTCCATTTAAATAGGCTGAATTACTGATTAGAAGATTAAAGACCTGCAGTACTGATTAAAAATAATAACCCAATTATTATTATCTTTTTTTTCTGGGGGTTGCTGTTAATGGTACCAACAAATACATCCACAACTGTATATTGATTATTGATGAACCTATCAATTATTTTATCCATGAATCCAAAATATATGCAACATACAAATATCTTTGCCTTATTTGATTTACATAAACAATTAATCATTTATCAAAATAGTTTCCAATTAATTTTCTGTTGATCGTTTATTAACCGACCAATCCCTTCAGTTCTAACGTCTTTAGCTGTTGCATGCAAACAGATACACTTCACACTTCAGATACACTTCTTCCCTGCTGCAAAGAATTCTGTTCCCCAAATAATAGAAGAGAAACTGACAAGTTTGCATTTGGAGCAACCAAAAGCAGGACCTTAAGCATCAGTCCTGCTCACTTCATTTTACTGGCGGCTGACCTCTGTGAAGTGTTGTGGAGAATTGTTATTGGCATCTCTTGATGACAAAGTAAGGAGGATATGTTCGTATTAACGTACCAGGCAGGAGAAGGAGTCGTTCATGCGGTGCTGCAGAGTGTGTTTCTGTAAAATAGTGAAGAGAGCGGCGTGGTCGAAGTGAAATGGAGCTACAGAGATTAACTCCTCCACTCCCTGTCGCTGAGATGGATCCAGGCCTGAAAAGGAAAAACAGAGAGGGTAGTAAAAAAATAAAATAAAAACAACTTGTGATGGACAATAAACATGAAATGCAAACGCATTTTAAGATATTAATTTCAAACAGCAGTACAGTTACAATATGGTTAAGGTTAGGGAAATGTGGTCTCTGGCTTGAGAGTCAGATAACCTCATTCGCTGACATTTACTTTCTGTATCGATACACAAAGGACACACATCGGTATTGACTGTGATGAAAATTAAAACAAACAAAACATGAACTCGAATTTTGATGGAAGCCGTTATTCTGATATTTACCGATATTCATATTCAAAACCGCTTCTGTTGTATTTGTTTTGAAGTTTCAAACCGTCTTAGCTTGAAAGCAAGCAGCAGCTTGGTTACGTCATTTGTGTCTACACAGGAGGCACTCAAGACAAATTCAGTTTTACAGCCTTAATGATTCATAGACTTTGAAACTTTTGAAGCCATATCAGGTATGGCAGAATTGAAGTTCTTTTCCAAAATTACAACTTTCTAAACTATAGATAGGTAGGTAGGTAGTTACTTTATTAATCCCCATGGGGAAATTGTTTCGCTACAGCAGCATTTATAGATACAGGAAAGCAATAAAATAACTAAAAAAATATTAAATATAAAAATGCACAGTACAGTATATATATATATACATATATATATATTATATATTGCCAGAGGTGAGTTATTGTAGTCTTATTGCAGTGGGCAGGACTGATCTCCTGTATCTGTCCT
The DNA here is from genome assembly GCF_029030835.1 of Brachyistius frenatus. Taxonomy (NCBI): domain Eukaryota; kingdom Metazoa; phylum Chordata; class Actinopteri; family Embiotocidae; genus Brachyistius; species Brachyistius frenatus. The sequence goes on along the minus strand of NW_027210796.1, from coordinate 302,732 downwards.
TGTGACAGCGGAGCTGGAGGAGTCTTTTGGAGAAAGTGCTCCTCTGTCCCTGCAGCAGGTGGTGGAGAGAGTGGACAGGATTATCCAAGATGGATAATAGTTTGTTCAGCGTCCTCCTCTCCACCACCTTTTCCAGGCTGTCCAGTTTGTAGCCAATGATGGAGCCGGCCTTCTTAACCAGTTTGTTAAGTCTGTTGGTGAAGTGTAAACACACACAGAAAACCAGCAGATAGGAATACATTGGCAGTCACTTCTCAGTGCTGGGGTTAGTGGTTTCTCACTTCGGTTGGCTACAGATCCTCTGTGAAGCTGTCAGTACCCTCAAATGAGAGAAATACTGTCGAACATGAACAACGTGGGGGAAACACTGGAAGTTGATAAATGCAGCAGTAGATCAAGACTTCAGGAAAAAGTAGGATGTTACAGTTCCCAACATTGTAAAAGCTTAAAATCAAAATAAGTGTTTGGTATGGTTTTATATTAACAGTTATATAATAGTTAACCAGAGATCTGTGTCTGCCTAAAGACCATGTGCCAAAGGATCGCTTAAAGACTGCAACTTTTGTTAATAGCTACCACTAATAGCGCAAGACAAAATGAAGTAACAGTACTGACAAAAATCTTTAAACCTGTGCCTTACATTGCCCTTTAATATCTAACAGACTACTACACAGAATATATGTATCTAAGCAGGATATCTGTCCATGAGGAGTGTTTGCAGTTATTTGTGTGTTGTGCCATAAAAAAAACGTTCACAATGTGGATGAAAACAAATCACTGTGCATGAAAAGTGCACTTCTTTCTGTTAACAATCCAATGTGCCATTTGTATAAGTGCCAAAATTACAGTTATGACACAAACTAAGGATGATTAGTCAATGTACAATACATCAAGAACTTTTCACTTCCGACAACGATGCATTTGCACTGTGGATTAGTTTATCCAAATTGTATATTAGCCAGTAGGTCGGAAACAACAACACAAACTACTAAAAAAAAAAAAGCATTTTAAATGCAGTCAAAATGTTTGTTTTTTTGTTCTTTATTGGCTGTTTTCTCACTTGTCTTCCTAAAAAGGGAGATAAGCAAGTTATAATGTAAAGTATAGGCTTAATTGATGACCATTTTTTTGTCTATTCAGTACTGGGTGCACACAATCTAACTTTAAAATCAGCAGTTAAAACAAAACAACTACAAACAAAGCTGTCCTGCATAAATTCTGAGAGTCAGTGTTTCACTGAAATCTTTCCCCATCAGATTCTGTGAGCTGTGCTGATATTCTTACCCTCACTACCAATTCCTAAATCTAACCAACCCAACTAACACTAAAGTGACTCACCATCGCCCCTTAAATGTACAAAGAAATGGGATTTATTTCTTACAAATGACACCTTTAAAAGAAAGTTGTCATATCAGGAAACATTAAATAACATTTACGTTGATACCAGAATATCTGTCATAGGCCAATATCACAGGAAATGAGGAAGAGAAATGAAGGTCATGAAAATCCCATGAGAAGACTGAAACCAAAAACATGTTGGTATCTCTCTCTCAATACTGTGAACCTCTTCCCAAGGGAAGAAATATCAGAAAACGTTCACTCTGAGTAAAACTGGAATGACTAGTAAAGTATTTTTTCACGGTACACTGATACTTTGAGCACTTCTTTCAGCTTGGACACGACGATAACGAGGCTTCGGGGTCAGTGACAGAAGACTCAGACGGAAAACAGGGAAAAGAAAAGAAGCACAAGAGGCACAGGGTGTCCCAGCCCGGGCAAACCTGGGTTCATTTCCAGTCCTTTCAGCCCCTTTCTGTTAATGGCCCCCGCCAAATGAAAAGCCTAACACTCTCAACTCTGCCTTTATTGTGGGAGTACATTTCGGGATGGGAAGTTTCTGAGCATGACACATGGCCCCACAAAAGACCGCGTCTTGCTGAAGAATGCCGGTGTTGTTTCCACGCCTGCGACGCCTGCGGCCTTGGTGCCCAAGACGAGCATTAGTGATCGCTTTTTTATTAACACTGCCATTTTGTTTTTGTGTAGACGCAGAGAAGCCTGCAAGGACTCTCAAACATTTGTGTTCTCCCCTCCACCCCCTCCTCCCACCTTTCTTTGTTGCTTTTGTTGAAGCAAAAAAAAAAAAAAAAAAAAAAAAAAAAAAAGGCAGCAAAAGTGAAATCTCCACAATCAACTTCCAATCAACGCTCCTCTGCTTTTCTCTCCTCATGTTCTTTTCTTCCCACTCTCCCACTTTTCTGTCTTGGGCTGCCCTTCGGCCTCTGTGGCCTGCTTTTGCTCTGTATAATTTCGATGTAGGTCATTTTACATTCGTTACCTCCCAAAACATGGGATTGTCCCCTAATGTAATTTAGAGAAAAGACAGGGAGTGAAGTAGGCGACTCTAAAGAAAACGAGACAAAGAGATATAGATTAGTGCTGATAATAAGAGGAGGGGGGAGGTGGAGAAGTATTGATTGGGGGACAGACGGCGGAGGAGTGATGTTGATCTGTGTCAAGTCCAACTTTCAGCTATTAATCTACTGGGTGTGTGCGTGCGTGTGTGGAGGGGGGGGGGGGTGGGGATGCGTGTGGATGAGTGTGTGTGGGGTAGAAAATATAGATGGATGTCACTGCTCCTGGCACAGATGGTGCATTTGGTCCCGGGCCGTCTTGCAGGTTTTTTCACTCTGTATTTTTTGGAAGCAGTTTCTCATCAGTGTTTGTGTCTACATGTACAAATTTGTGTATTCAATAATATTCTGAAACATGACTAAACACAGTAAAGCTGGGAATCTGAGGCTCATATTGAAGCTGTGATAATTAAGATTATGAATTAATAAGTTAGCCTCTCCTAGCATAACACCCAGTTCCCCAGCCTATCTACTGAAATCATGTTGCGTTGTGGCTAATGGGTGGATGGTTTTAAGAAAAATGCAAGGAATAAAAACAAACAAACAACAACAACAAAAAAGACCTGAGGTTGAGCTAGATCATTTTCTAACTTTGGAAAACTAAAATGTACAATGTTATTTTCAACATGTTTTTTTTGTAATATATTTTGGTCTCATATTTAGACTATCTATGAAGATGTTTGAGTGTTAAGGATTCTGTTTGTGTTTGTATACGTGTGTGATGGGTGGGAGGGAAGGGGTAGTTTTCGCCACTCAATCTCTGCATCTTTCTGGTCTGGGCTCCTTTGGTATCGTCACGGCAACAGTCACATCTATGTGACATGCTGCTCTGAAAGGTGGTGGCGACCGCTGATGGCAGGTTATTGATGCAGACGAAGAGGAGGAGGACAAAGAGTGTTTCAGTTTCAGGTGCACAAGGCTGTGAGATGTGACATGATCTGCCTGTCAGAGCGGAGCAGTGCTGATGATGTCGGGGCAAGTTGAGATAAAGATGCGGACTGACAAGTCCGTGAACCTCTGTCTGAATGAGCGAGCTCTTCTCGCCGCGCCAAGCTCAAACAACCAAACTCAACTCAGGGAAAAAGTTTAAAAGGAGCACAAGAATGCATCCTCAGCTGTTCAGTTGCATTTGAGGGAGCCGCTGAAAGCCCGAGAGGTTAAGACGACCAGACAGTTTGGATGTCTCTGCTCAGGATCATCCTCGATGTCAAACCGACCACCTGCTTTTCCAAAAACACAAATGACAGGTGTAAACAGTTCTAAAAAACACCTTCAGGAGCCAGCATCGATGCCCAGCAGACCCATCTTGTTCATACTTGGGACAGAATTTACTGCCTGTGACAAAAGTGGACTTCAGGTCAAAGGTCACAGTCAAACATCCCCACAGCCTCTGATGAGTTCCACTTGTTTGGACTTTGTGGGTCCTTTTGATGCTGGTCCATTCCTTTATTTGAAATGATGTCTACTGAAATTTCTTTAGCAACTTTGCACAAACTGTTTTGGTCTTTTCTAGAATTTCATCTTGACTGAGAACATCACGAAGGCCAGATGCTTAAACCTGTTCACAAACGAGAAAAAAAGTTCTCCTGAACCTACATCAAGTTGAAGGAATGGTGTGTTTTTTTTCCTCCTTGATAACTTGCTGTGCAAAGCAAGACATAAGGCTTCAGAGCAACAAATGCATTGTAAATGCAAATGAAAATTCATTTTCACATTTCACAGCAGAGACAAGTGCAATAGCAATTAAAATAGCACCCTCTCAACAAACAGGACTTTTCATTTGCAACTGACACACATGTATATTTGTGTCTGGTGTAGTAAGTAACACGGAAAACCCTTTACATTAACATACTAGGTGTTACACGTGCACTGGTGTGGGGTTTTTTCAGAGAATTTATCTCCAAAAAAGCCCAAAAGAAACATTGTGCGACGATTTTTGTGTAGTATCAAAACCATGTAACTCCTGCATTAATCTGCTGGTGCACATTGGTCCAAAAAGCTTTTTTTTCCTATACACAATCATAGGGATAGGGGCAGCTGTTTTACCGAGTGTTATAAACATGCAAAACAATCCGTTTATTTTCCGACTTTGATCCATTGGGTCCAATGACATTTCAAAAAAAATTTAGTGACACTTTTTAGGTAAAATTGTGACGCCACTTCTGCCAAGTCAAACCAAGTCTAAATGGAGAGCAGCTGAAGGAGGGTTAATTTTGTCGATTCAGCGGGCAAGAGCGCACATGAACAGAACTACCCAGAATCCCACAGACAGGTCTGGTGGATGTTCCACTTATTTCATCACACTTACATACATAATAATAATTAAAAAAAAAAAAAAAAGTTTTTCAATGCAACCTTTCGATTCAGTTAATCATACAAGAAATTAGGCGGACTCTTGTCTTTTGAACTAGATGTGAATCAGGCAGTTGGCATGTTTAATGACGCAGTATTGTATCTCAGCCATATGATATAAAAGGCAACTCAGGTTAAGTACAAATAAATTGCTATTAAATGACAAATAAAGGGGTAACAATTCAAAAGCCTTTTTACCAACTAAGTAATCTTTGTGACATTGCATCATTTAAGCACAACAGCTTAGGACATGTAATTAATGTATGGAAAGTAAATTAAGGACACTATGTACTTCAGTTATTAACATAAGAACATCGGTGACATTTCAAGCACATTGATCTTCATCAGTGTTAATAAATGAATTGCATTAAGTGGGCGTTTACGCACTCACAATTGACTTATGCTCACTCCTCAACATCATTCCAGCACCTGATTTTAGTACATTGGATGAGTGTATTTTGTTCACTTTGTCATTTAATTAATGATGAAGTAGAAATTAAAGAGCTAAATGATCTAAATGATCCACATATCCAATGCATCAACTGATATGCCAACCTTGATAACCCCAAAACCGAGCTTCCTACACTGGGCAGCAGTTCTCTTAATACCATGGGAAGAGGCGTTTATGATATTAGTTACCTCTTCCCAAGCTAATTTAACATCATTCATTTTTCTACTCTAATTAGCATACGTTCTGTGATTGCGAGCTTGAACCTCCCAGACAACTATACAAGTTTCCACCTGCATAAAGTTTTGGTTGGTGGTGGTGGTCTGCTTCTACTTCAGCCATTATTAAAGTGCACAATTAAAACAATTTCCCCTTGGGGATTAATAAAGTAACTATCCATCTATTACAAAACTGACAATACACTAAATGGCAGCTCTTTTAAGGGGAATAAGAGTTGCAGATTTGATTGAAAACAGAGAGTAAAGATTTATAGAACAGGATCTATTCAGCAGAGTAACAACAATAACCGTCCGCAGCCTGGTATGTGTGAGCGTCTAACATGACTTCCACGTCTAACCAGCTTCATTATTAGCTCTCACATGTCGGTCGATAAAATCTGACACTGCTGCCTGCTCCCTTCCAAAGATATAGAGCTGAAAACAGTCCTAAGCTTCAGACACAGAAAGGAAAGATGCTGTGGCTCCGCTTTCATTGTCTCACTTGTTTGTTCAGAGTTATTAACCTTCAAACAGAGAATAAAGAAAAGCCTGGTTTGTGTTTAAAAAAAAAAAAAAAAAAAATACAGCTATTTCCATGGAGTCAAGACAGAGAACTATGATTTTATTAATGGTAATAACCTTTCTCTGTGTGCAAGCGCATGGCTGTGTAAGTGGGCGTCAGTGTGTACACATGCAATCATTATTGTTATTTAACCTCTGCATATCATTTTTGTAAAAACACACCTGCAGGGTGAGCACTGACCAAGATGCAGTTTCACAGCCACGATCGTTATCAAAGCGAGAACAACTTTGTCATCACGCACGCACACACTTAGCACCCAGTTAAGAGCTATTTCAGGGACACCTTCTATTTCCTCTTGCAAACAGTGTGTCAGCACCTCTCTCCATTGATGCTTCAATCTGTTCCATTAAATGCTAACAAGCAGTGGCGAGAACAAACCGCTGTCGCACCAAATTACACAAATACAGCCATAATCAGCTCTTAGTATGAAACTCTTCATTTCTCAATGCTCGGCCTGGGAGGAGGCGAGAAAGCACATAATGTCTTCTACATGCAGATAATGAATGAAATGATTTTTAGATGAAGGAGAGGAAGAGAAGCAATAAAAGAAACAAGGTGCAGATATGTGAAATCCAAGAGAAAAATGTACAGGGCACTTTCAAAGTGGGTGAAGGAATGTATAGAGAAGACGTAGAGAAGTAAAAATAAAAATTGCATAGAGGGAAAAATATGAAGAACGGGAAAGAAATGACAGAAGATGGAAATGAGAGACAAACTAAAAAGGAAAAAGGGAAGGCAAGAGGGAGACCTGGCACAAAAAATAAAAATAAAAAGTGGGAAGAAATATGGGAAATTAAAGGAGGGAAGAAGAGAAGAGTACGATAAAGGCAGGAAGACAGGCAGATTGTGCAATGTAAAGAAGGGAAGAAAGTTGGGATGAGGAGAAAAATGAAATGGTGTGATGTGTTTTGAGGAAGGGAGTCATTTTATGTCCTTGCACTCTCCTCCCTTCATCCCCTACTTTTATTCCTGCCATCCTTTCATTCCTTTTGTGTGTTTTGTCTCTTTCACAGCAGTATGACCTGCGCGCTATTAACGTGTTTCGATCTGACTCCCGCTGCGTTTGTGTGTGTTTTGACCTGCAACCAATCAGCACCCTGCTAACAAATAAAACAACCCCTCCCAAGTATGGCCCGCAATCTCTGTACCTGTCTGGCTTTCAGTAATATGACGCCCAACAATGGAAAGAAAGGAACAAAACAGGAAATGCGTGATGGAAGAGGTAGGGAAGCTAAGAGAAAAGAACAGAAAATTACAAAAGTTATGAAGATTTGAAAAAACCCGTGTTTTTGCATCTGCCCTGAAGTAAAACATTTTTTAGCGCTACTTGATAGTTCAATACAAGCATTTTACATGATTCAAAAAAACAGAGAAGATACTTCTATGTTGCACTTGAACTACATAGACTCCAGAATTTTGTGCAAAACCTGATACGTTACCCCTGCCTGATTTGACAATTTTGTAAAGAGTGTCTTGTAATGTGAGGAATGTTTGGTTTTCTCTTCAAGTGTCCCAATAATAATAATAATAATAATAATAATAATAATAATAATAACAACATTGTGGGGTTGATGTAGCATGACTGCGCAGACTGCCGCTCACAGCCTTCGCATTTTTCACTGTGATTACAGTCTTGCAACTCGGCTCGTATTAGACGTTTGCTCAGCCACTGAAAGAGCGGACCAATCAACGACCAGCATTGGTGATGAAGCGAATTTGTCCCACCCCTCCTTCACTGATTCCAACTCTCGGTGACCGCGCGCGCGCGCAAAAAAAAAAAGTTCAGTGCTCAGCGCAGAAAAAAAACTTTGAGTACCTTGTCTCGCTGCTGCCGTTCATCTAAACAATTTAAAAAAAATAATCTGTGCTCAAGAGAAAAAAACGCTTTGGTGGACACGGGCTGTAGGTATTTCAGAGCAAGCTCGTTGGTCAAAATGAACCCTAAGTCTACATTCTTTATGGAACGTGACCAGACTCATGGTGGATTCATATAATTCGCTCTCCTATTTGTCTCTTTACGTACACCTGTCTGTTAACGCCTCAAAATCTTGAACTGTGATTCTTCAGCAAATTACTTTTTTTTTTTTACATAATCATTAGTAAAACATTGCGTGTGTCTTGGCCTACCCCAACTCTTTAGCTTTGACTCCCCCTCCTGAGAAGTGATATGGAGATGCTACTCCTCTGAGACCACTAACGGATAGCCTTCATTTACAGCACTTTTGCTGATCTGAGTTTTCTGATCGTTATTTAGCAAATTGCATCTGTTGAAGTTGCTTTTCTATCTCTCAGTCAACAAAGCCTGATGTATTGATGTTCTGATGGGGCAACAACTTTTGACCTGCATGATTGTGCTTTGATACAGCTGATGAAGATTCCACAAAGTGTTTTAGAGTCCCACACACTGCCCCATTAGAAAACTCCAACATCTTCTAAACAGGATTTTGAAATTAGACATATCTAATGATTCAGCCTTATTCAGTCTACTTTCACCAAAATCCCTGTACATATCAGTCATTCTGTTTTTTTCTTAATTAAAGATTCTTCAAAATTATACAACAGCAAATTCGTTTTTTTCCCCCAAAATAATAGGTTGTACCATAATCGACAGGAGACCATTGATGTGAAAAGGCATTTTTGTGACACAAAACTGTCAGAAATTAAGTTATTGAAGATACCACCCTCAGATTCTACTGTATATAGGTGGTTGTTGGTACATATGTTTTGTTAAATAAATGTCAATCGTTTTTGGCACATGCGCAATCATTTCTTTTTGAGCGCATGCATGCTTCACCTCCACTGCAACAACTCCATCCTCGAGGGAAACACTGAGCTCATGAAGCCTCAGTGTTTGGAGCTGCAGTCAATTTTTTTTAAATTGTGACAAGCTGTTCAAGCACTTTTGCTGTACGACACTATTGCTTCCTAATCGGCTGCTTTTTATGTTTAAAATCATCGAAACAAACCCAGTGAACTTACTGATGGGCGACGGCAGTTTCAGGTTTTCTCCTCTGCAGTTTGTGATTTTGTTTTGCAGCAGTGGGATTGGTTTGTAGGACTGTCCGGTGGCTCGGTACATGGCCTGAACCCACAGCACCCGGTCTTGCTCATCATCGCAGGCAAACATGACGAGGTCACCTTCCTTCACAGCGTTAAAAAACACCCGACCACCCTGCCGACCTGAAGAAGAAAAGGAGGAAGACAACAGCCAAATTTGAAAGGCCTGTGTTTCAGTATAAATCACCAAACGAATCCTTAAACCTGGAGTTGTATTAAGTTACAGCAGCTTTTGCATATTTCTTGATGTATTTTTGATATTATGAGATGTGTCATGTTTTGCGACTACTTGTGGTGCACCATTAAATGTCTATGATATTCTTTCTGAAAATTCTCCTTTGCTGTTGAAGATTTTGTAATTGAAACTTTACCTCCTCAAAACATGAAAACAAAGCATAAAGCACTGTGTCTGTTTTACTGAAACATTCAACCTTTTTTTTTTTTTTCATTTTCTGATCGACGTAGTGACGTTTAGTGTTCTCAAGGAAAAATAATATTAAACTGAATATTCAAATCTCCTGCTGAAATCTTTGATATCACATCAACTTCTCTAAATTGTGACTCCACATTTGGATGCATGATGTCTGTCTGTCTGTAATTCTAAGTCATGGATTATATTGTGTCTATTTTAACGGTTTACTTAAAAAAAAAAAAAAAAAAAAAATAGGATGCTCCTCTCTTGACAAACCCCTTGGAGTCATCAACTAAAATGAGTGTGTGCAGGAAAGTGCAGCACAATTATGTGCATGGAGCACAAGGAAGCATAACCTTTGTGAGTAAGTACTTCAATTAACATTGCTTGATCACCATCAGCACCCGCAGTACACACATTTGTGTGACCACTGGTACATGTGCCTTCAGGATTCATCACCATGAACCTGAAACTTGAGCAGAGAGCGCGCATCAGATTTAGTGTCAATCATCCATTGAGACCCTTGAAATGCTTCAGAAAGCGAACTGCAATAAAACAGTGGCTCAGGCAAGGTGAGACGCATTTCAAGAGGGTCAGAAAGTCACTGTCCGAGACTGAAGAAGGCGCATCGGGTCGGGTGCACAACCGAGGAGGGAAAACATTCAACATGAACCTCCTGAACTGTGGTGCAATGGCAGTTGGTTTCTTCAATACGACAATGCGCTCTCAAGGTGCAGAAAATGCACGAGTCTCAGGCCCACAACAACACATTTGTGCCCTTACTTGCCTGATTTGGCTCCCTGCAAATTATTTATTTTCCACAAAGGGAAGTTGAAGCTGAAGAGTGGCTGTTTTGAAGTGAATCACTTCGGATGGTGCTTGTCGCGCTTATAGAATATGACTTCCAGGGAGCTTTCAAAGCGTGATAGGGGAGTTGGAAGTGGTGTATCGCTGCACAGGGGGACAGCTGCCGGTTTGAAATCTTATACATTTTTTTTTATTGCTATAGATGCATTCTCTAAACTTTTTGATCACAGCTCGTATGCCATTGTTTTACTCAATGTCATGAATATGACTAGTGCAGACCTCCTGACAACTCATAGCATTTTTATGAACTGTTCGGAGCTGAATATGTGTGCAACTGCCTGTCAACTTTTTTTAAAAATTACATAATTCTAAATTGTATCGAAGTTACAGATAGTAGTTCAAGTATTGGTCCTTATTTTCATAATAGAAAGCTGATGTAAACCAGGAAGAACTGGTGTTCTGTTTTTGGAAGTAAAAAAAATAAAAACAAATTCCAACAAAAAGTTTTTCTGACACTAACATCACATCAACAGGCTGTTTGCTGCCAGGAGTACTGCCCCCTTACGTAATGCATTGATCTAGGGCCATTATTAATTGTCCGGATAACCAGATATGGCGTTTACAGAAAAGAGTACGGCTTCATGTGAGAAGAAGCCGATGTGCAAGAAAAGGCACAAAACAGGTACAGTCACGGTACTAGAGTCTGCAAGAGAATGGAGGCTTAAAAATGACAAAAAAAAATCCTGAGACATGTGTTTTGTTCAGGTGTGTCTACCTGGTTGAGGGTCACAGTAGTCCACTGTGTAGCCATCTAGCTGCATCAGCTCCTGGGGCTCCGCCTTCTTCTCTCTGTAGCTGCACATGGCGAACGTGTACTGGCTAACCTGCAGGACAAAGGTGCACACTGATTAGCTAGAAATAAAGCACCGTTGAGAAACACACAGTCCTCAAATATACATGTCCATATTTTTTTTCCATTTCCTTTGCTTTTTCCGCACACTCATTTGGATTTAAGAAGTCGGTACAGTTTCGTGACACGTGTCCAAATGTGTTAAGTCCAAATGAAAAGACTGTTCCTATGACATATATCTAATTTTTATGTTTTCTCTAGATGAGCCTTTGGTAATTAAAACAATTGTTTAATCAGTATTTGTTCAAACACAATTTTAACCATGTCACATTTTCTTTGACTTTTAACTTACTTCACTTACATAAGCTTAGAAAACAAAAACTAACAGATTTCTTTTTAAAAACATCGACTCCTGCAATGATTTCATTTCAATCAAAGTTAAGACCTTCATGTGTGCCTCAGATCCAGACTTACTTTTAACTTCACCTGCAGCAGGGTTGAATACAGCTCTGGAAAAAATGAAGAGACCACTCCAAATTTTTCTTAAATCGGGATCTCTATGTGTATGGCAGCCATTGCATTCCAGTGTCTGTTGAATTCTAATACAGGCACATCTGATTCTACTTAATGAGGTACTGATTAGGTGATCACCTGAACCAAATCTTATTTAATGAAGAAAAGTATAAAAACCAGTGCTGTGGTCATCACTATCCTCTTTCAATAGGACCAGCTGGATGGCAGAAACAGTGCTAGTAGTACCTCAAAAGTAATTGGAATAACAAAAAGTGACTACTGACCATGCCAAAACAGTTAAAGAGAAAAGTTTTGAGTGAGGAAAACAAGGGTTCAATTATGGTTTTACTGGCAGAGGGATACAGTGAGCGTCAGGTTGCTTCCATCCTTAAAATTTCAAATACGGCGGTTCGTAAGAACAAGGTGAAGCAGCAGGCATTAGGGACAACAAATCTACAGACCGGCACAGGACAAAAACAACTCCCCACTCACCAGGATGACCACCAATGCATTCGAATTTCACTCAACAACCGTAGGATGGCATCAAGTGACCTCCAAAAAGAATGGCAAATGGCAGCTGGGGTGAAGTGCACGTCGAGTACGGTTAGAAACAGGCTCCTAGGGGCAGGGCTGAAGTCGTGCAAAGCTAGAAAAAAAGCCCTTCATCAACGAGAAGCAAAGAAGAGCCAAGCTGAGGTTTGCAAAAGACCCTAAGGATTGGACCATAGAGGACTGGAGTAAGGTCATCTTCTCTGATTAGTCCAATTTTCAGCTTTGCCCAACACCTGGTCGTCTGATGGTTAGACGGAGACCTGGAGAGGCCTACAAGCCAGAGTGTTTCGCATCGACTGTGAAATTTGGTGGAGGATCGGTGATGATCTCGGGGTGCTTCAGCAAGGCTGGAATCGGGCCGATTCCATGAAGGACGCATGAATCAAGCCAAGTACAAAGTTTTCCTGAAAGAAAACTTGTTTCCTTCTGCTCTGCAGCAGGACGATGCTCCATGCCACGCAGCCAGGTCAGTGAAAGTGTGGATGATGAACCACTAGATCAGGACCCTGTCATGGCAAGCCCAATCTCCAGACCTGAATCCCATTGAAAACCTCTGGAATGTGATCAAGAAGATGATGGATGGTCGAAAGCCATTAAAAAATAAAAAAGCTGAGCTGCTTGAATTTTTGCGCCAGGAGTGGCATAAAGTCACCCAACAGCAATGTGAAAGAGTGGTGAGAGCATGCATGAAAGCTGTGATTGTAAATTAAGGTTATTCCACCAAATATACATGTCTGAACTCTTCCCAAGTTAAAACATTAGTATTGTGTTGTTTAAAAATGAATATTAACTTGTTTTATTTGCATTATTCCAGATCTGAAAAGGCTGCATCTTTTTTGTTATTTTGACCAGTTGTCATTTTCTGCAAATAAACACTCAAAAATTGAAATTTGGGAGAAATGTTGTCAGTAGTTTATAGAATAAAACAAAACTTTTCATTTCACTCAAACACATACCAATAAATAGCAAAACCAGAGAAACTGATCATTTTGAAGTGGTCTCTTAGTTTTTTCCAGAGCTGTATGTACAGTGGGAACGGAAAGTATTCAGACCACTTTAAATGTTTCACTGTTTCATTGCAGCCATTTGCTAAAATCAAAAAAGTTCATTTTATTTCTCATTAATGTACACTCAGCACCCCATCTTGACAGAAAAAAACAGAAATGTAGAAATTTGTGCAAATTTATTAAAAAAGAAAAACTGAAATATCACATGGTCATAAGTATTCAGACCCTTTGCTGTGACACTCATATTTAACTCACATGCTGTCCATTTCTTCTGATCCTCCTTGAGATGGTTCTACTCCTTCATTGGAGTCCAGCTGTGTTTAATTAAACTGATTGGACTTGATTAGGAAAGGCACACACCTGTCTATATAAGACCTTACAGCTCACAGTGCATGTCAGAGCAAATGAGAATCATGAGGTCGAAGGAACTGTCCAAGGAGCTCAGAGACAGAATTGTGGCAAGGCACAGATCTGGCCAAGGTTACAAAATCATTTCTGCAGCACTCAAGGTTCCTAAGAGCACAGTGGCCTCCATAATCCTTAAATGGAAGAAGTTTGGGACGACCAGAACTCTTCCTAGACCTGGCCGTCCAGCCAAACTGAGCAATCGTGGGAGAAGAGCCTTGGTGAGAGAGGTAAAGAAGAACCCAAAGATCACTGTGGCTGAGCTCCAGAGATGCAGTAGGGAGATGGGAGAAAGTTCCACCAAGTCAACTATCACTGCAGCCCTCCACCAGTCGGGGCTTTATGGCAGAGTGGCCCGACGGAAGCCTCTCCTCAGTGCAAGACTTATGAAAGCCCGCATAGAGTTTGCCAAAAAACACATGAAGGACTCCCAGACTATGAGAAATAAGATTCTCTGGTCTGATGAGACCAAGATTGAACTTTTTGGCGTTAATTCTAAGCGGTATGTGTGGAGAAAACCAGGCACTGCTCATCACCTGCCCACTACAATCCCAACAGTGAAACATGGTGGTGGCAGCATCATGCTATGGGGGTGTTTTTCAGCTGCAGGAACAGGACGACTGGTTGCAATTGAAGGAAAGATGAATGCGGCCAAGTACAGAGATATCCTGGAAGAAAACCTCTTCCAGAGTGCTCTGGACCTCAGACTGGGCCGAAGGTTCACCTTCCAACAAGACAATGACCCTAAGCACACAGCTAAAATAACAAAGGAGTGGCTTCGGAACAACTCTGTGACCATTCTTGACTGGCCCAGCCAGAGCCCTGACCTAAACCCAATGGAGCATCTCTGGAGAGACCTGAAAATGGCTGTCCACCAACGTTCACCATCCAACCTGACGGAACTGGAGAGGATCTGCAAGGAAGAATGGCAGAGGATCCCCAAATCCAGGTGTGAAAAGCTTGTTGCATCATTCCCAAGAAGACTCATGGCTGTACTAGCTCAAAAGGGTGCTTCTACTCAATACTGAGCAAAGGGTCTGAATACTTATGACCATGTGATATTTCAGTCTTTCTTTTTTAATAAATTTGCACAAATTTCTACATTTCTGTTTTTTTCTGTCAAGATGGGGTGCTGAGTGTACATTAATGAGAAATAAAATGAACTTTTTTGATTTTAGCAAATGGCTGCAATGAAACAAAGAGTGAACAATTTAAAGGGGTCTGAATACTTTCCGTACCCACTGTATTCTTTGATTTTGGACTCACAATGCATGCAAAGGTTTTACAGAATAAACTATCAACCTGCAGCTCCCGAAGAGTTTTTTCTTTTCTTTTATTTATTTCTCTTATCTTAACATTGTTCTTTTTTAAGGCTTTAAGAGTAACGCCACACCTGAGTCACTTTGATCAATTTGGTAAAAGATGATAATATCAAAATTAGTAAAAACCCAGCGGTGCATTTTATAGTATACCACTTCCCACTATTATGTTTTTTTTTCACTTGTTGACATGAAGAAGAATCTGTTCACGGCACACTAATGTAAATTATTATTATTATTTTTTTTCCCACATTTTTTTATTTATCTAACAAAAAGCAGGTAGTACAACACCACATTGCTCCAATGGACTGCTGTCATATGTGCCAGTTCACCTGTTCTGGGTGGGAGCATTAGTGACGCTCAACAATGACGTTGGGTGATAAGGTCTGGCTCGCAGTGTCAGTTTCAGTAGAGCCCCAAAGTTATCGGATAAGGCTCAGTCAAAGTGGGGAAAAAACATATTTTTGGAGCAGGCTCTTTGCACAAGAGCAACAGACAGGGGCACCTACGTCATCTGTAAATTATTAGACATTAGAAAGAATATTTGTCACATATTTAAGGGCATTAGAAATGTTCAGGGCAGCCTGTTGTTAGAGGCTAGGGATAACTTCCAATGGACTAGCTTACCGAGAGGCCTCACGGTGGCTCAGGGCAGACGCCCACAAACTAACAGTATTTGTACAACCAGCGGGACTAGCACTAGTAGCACTCTCATAAAATGTATATGCAATTATGTGAGTAAGTTACACATATATATGCTACACTTTTGTGCATTACATACATACGAAGAAACACACTAATGTGAAATGCATGTAAGTAATTCCCCCATTACCACATCCAACTTGTACCCTGTGTTTGCCTATGTTTTTGTGCTGCTGTTCACTTATTGTTGTCCATATATTTTCTTACACCAGTGCATCTAACTTGTTGACCTTTTTACCACGTGTAAATAATTGCGCCGATTAAAAAAAAGAAATATCGCCAAACACTTGATTCACCATTTAAAACATGAGTCATGATCAATAAACACAAGATAGTCAACAAACTTTCTATGCTTTTACGTGACTTTTTAATATAATAAAAAGAGGTAAACTGACTTTTATTTCACAAGCGACATCATTTAACTTAAAAAGTCTGCTCTTGCCCTGTAAAACTCTAGAGTGATCAGTAAGTGCCTAGAAAGTAAATGGCAGCTCAGGTAAAAAGGTGTCAAAGACAATACAGAAACCAAAAACTGAAATAGCTTCATTCAGCAGGACTCTAATGCTGCGACGAGGAGTCCTTTCTCTTTTTTTAAAAAGCTGCAAAATTTTGAAAAAATAAATAAATGTGAGTTTATGAAAGATTTGTTTCAGTTTGAGGACATTTCTGTGAAGGTTTGATGCAACGCATTTTAAAGACAGACTAACATCATATTTTCACTGCTGCTGTACCTGAAAGAAACTACCTTCCCCTTAGATATTTTCAGACAACAGCTTTTTAATATCTGCCTTTTGCTGTGAATGTACTTCAGCTTTGACCTTTAGCCTTTTATTCTTCAGCTCGCAGGGTCTCTCTGATCTTAAGACACGATTTTGAATTGAATCACGGATCAAGACAAGTTATCTGATTTAAATCTCATGAGCTCCATACCTGAACAAGAACAAAATATCGTCTTTTCCAGCGTTTCCACACTCTCTGTCCCAGAGCATACAGGTACCTGCAACAGAAAGAAAAACATAACATTGACTGAAAGGACGTGAGGCAATGCTCATGTCAAATGCTTATGGTGGTCCATATGAGATGCACTTGATGTTTTTCTTTAACAGTTCATCTTGCGAGAAGGGAACCATTTAGCATTCTGGTGCTTTCAATGAAATTACACAATACTCCTCACCAGAAGGAGTTTGGCCAGTTCTTATAAAAATGCTGTTTCCAAAGGCAAGAATAAACTTTCAACCATAACCCCTCACACTCAGCCTTTTTTATTCTAAAATCAGCTAGCAAATGGAGCTTAATGTGAGATTGTTTTGTAAAATGTGAAATATGTTTCACGTGATATATTCACTTTTGGAGTTCAGTGGGTATCTGGTTGCAGAACATTGATATATTCTTCCCTCAAATAGCAAAATTATGTTCATATTCATTTCCAAATTTCTTCATTTGTTTGCTTGTCACATTCTTCATAATTCTCTGATAAATTTGACAAATCAATTATTTAAAACAAATTATTACTAACTGATCAAGAAAATAATTTGTGTTGCAGCCCTATTCTCTTGCAGCCATGACAACGCACCACAGTTTACTTGAGTACAAATTACAACAAAAAATAACAGGATATGACTATAATATTTGTAATCAAAGTAGAAAATATGTCTGCTTCAATCAAGACACCTTTACAGAATTTGCATATTCTCTTTTTGAAATCTTTAAAGACCTCTTTCAGTTGAAATATACTGGCATCTTAATGTAAGTCAAAAATGTTAATGAAAAAATTACATTAAAAAGCTTTTAAATGTCTTCAAGGATCATATTGTGTTGGTACTGAAATCCATTTAAAAGCTCTTTGAAGCTTTATCGCAATAAATCACACGTAATTGTGTAATTACTCCATCAGCTGTAAAAAATAACATTACTTTTCTCCTCTAACATGAATTTAAAAGAGTACATAATGAGTAGCTGTATGAGGCCTTGACAGAGACAGCAGCTCATTGAGGAAGTTCTGAGGAAAATGGAAGAATGACCAGCGTGGCCTCTCAATCAATGGCTGCTCCCAGGCCTCCTGAAGCGTGGGATACAGGCAAGTGCAAGTGAGGAAAATCAATCGATGGCGAGACCTTTTTCTTCAGCCCTGCTGCCCGCCCATAAAGAAAAGGCCTCCAGTCAAGGCTGCAGCACGTCTGGACAGAGAATCTGGGCCATTCCGCAGGACTCCAGGTTAACATGTGGCACTGCTCGCCAGCCACTTGTGAAAATTATTTGGCTGCCTCGTCCTCCTCCTCCTGCAGTTTCCATCATCCATTCAGCTGCACGATACCACAGCAATGGGCTGTGGATGCCAAGGAGTTCAATGCAGGCATTTAACAGTCCTCACTGCACAAAAACATCCATCTTTAACTGGTCATTTAGCCGGACATTCAAACTCTTACGGTGTTTTTAAAGAGGGATGGGGCACAAGACTATTAAAACAAAGAAATAATGTTTCCTTTATTTCTCATTTCTGTCCTTATATTTAGACATGCATTGTTTGAAATGATCATAACTGTTGAAAACCGTAGAACCCTAAAACTCTAGAAAAGGGCCACTTTTCATTGCTCTGTGTCAAAAACAACATTGGGTGCGATTAAATTTGGTGGTTGTTTGTCAGATAAACTAATATTTCAACCTGTACATTATTTGTAGTGGCAGCTGCAGAAACTGTTTTCAGTTTTTCATGTTTTACACAAATATAACACATTTATTTTGTATTGTGTTACACTGACTTCCACAAGTTGTTTTTTTTTTAGTTTTTTTTATATCACACACAGGTGCTTTAATAGTTGTTGTTCTAGTATCCAATTAATATGCAATAATTTATATATATATATTTATTTATTTATTATTCTTAATTCAATAATGATAATAGTTTTTATGATGGCATGTGCAGAATTACATATCAGTCTGAGGTCATCTTTTTCAGATTTGTTTCTTTGTAATCTCACCACACAGGCTGATTTTGTCACTTTGTAAAATAAGAAAATAAAAACTGGACAGTATTTTACTATAAATAAGCTGGAAAAAAGTGTCCATTGAACTTTCTACTTTTAAATCCATGCCTTTCTCTCTCTATGTCTTTCTGTCTCTCTCATTTTTTGGTTCAAGATATCCTGACTTAATTATGCCCCCCGGCCCAACTTGTAAAGAAAATAGAAATTGTTAAAAAAAAAAATATCATTTTAAAGTACTGGATTTTACAAAAGAATCACATTGATCATGACCATATAGCTGCAGTGCTGTTTTTCTTTCCTGTTAACTTTGAATGCAACCAAGAAGCAAAATTGAGCATCATAATTTTTTCTAAGTCAGAACATTTTATGTGAAACAGGATAATAAAATATATTTTCCCCAGAAAAGAATATGCAACTTAGTCACCATATAGAAAACTTGGTCATATGACTAAAAAGACAAAAACCTCACTTGTGCTCTCAAAAATATTATTTCACTCTCTATGTGCATCAAATGTTAAAAAGGAGAAAAAAAAACAATCAAATGAAAATGTTGGCACATTTTTCTTCTTCTGCATCCATTTTCCTGCCCATTTCACTCTAAAAATCAAATGTGCTCTGGCATCCTATTTGGGTTCCTTTTCATATTTTCCTTTTAAAGTCTGAACCCAGACCAAATCTTTCACTGTTTGTGCTCTTTTTCTTCACTTTAAGCACCAAAAATGCCATCATTAGTTGGCCTTTTTTGGATTTTATTTCTTTGATAATCTAGAAATAGAATTTATCTTTTTTTATCTTTTTTTTTTTTTTCCCCAAAAACACAAGATACAGGCCATTTAACATTTTTGAGTCACATATTTATAATGAAAATGGTAACAAATAATCTTTATGGAGAAAAATGTAGAAATAAGCCAGACATGATTCATTAAAGAAGTAACACATGAAGTGGTGGGAGCAAACTGGAGACAGGCTTCATTCACAGAGAGACTCGCACTGACCCCTGGTGGAGAATACTCAAACCTGCACCTGATCTGTATAATTTGTTTCTATCATCAGTGCTGCTTGACTTCCACAGTATTCAGCTCATTATAGCAACAGAATCTGAGAGCATCTGCAGAGGGCTGTTTGCAGGAGGAGGGAACTCAGGATGAAAACCTGAGGAGGTCTAGCGCAGAGGATTTGAAGAGTTTCTTCGCTTAGTCAGATGAAAAAAATCTCTTGCTACTCTGAGCATCAAATACATTGGTACCATTGGTACGGACTAATTATGAGACAATGGGTCCCTGGGCAGTGACCTGCAAAAGGCTCCCCATGTCTCCATTTGGGTTTTGGAGAAAGACCTCCGCAGTGAAAGTGACAGCAAACCAGTACAAAAACAAATGCAAAAACAACTACACAAAAGAATCTTAAAACAATAAAAGCAGATGCAAATCAACTACAGACAGAGACACAAAACAACAACAACAAAAAAATGCAAAAGGATACATCTCAGGTGGTGGTTTTGGATCAAAAACTGCATCTAAACTTAGACTTAGTTTAGAGAATTCAGACTGTCTGACTGCCTATTTAACAACCCATCCATGCATCCAGGATCTAAGCTTTGTAATGTGTAAAGCAGGGAGAAACTGTTGGCCTGACTCAGTCAAAAGAGGGAAACCCAACAGTTCCAAAACTGTTTAACACACAAACTAGACCAATGCTGCCAACGGATTGTTTAGAACCATTTGTAAGTATTCCGGATGTAGACTTTCATGTGACAGTTAAGGTGGAGTAGAAACAAGCTGAGAAAAATACATTAGTTTACACAAAACTAATCTGTGGAGACAATTATTGAACTGTTCATGTAAGTGCAGCAGTGTTCAAATAAACTATTCTCTTATCAACCTTTATCAGTTTAAAAATGTGGATTTGCTGCCATCTTCTGGATGAAATCAAGACTACACAACACATTGCCTCAGTAGGTTTTTAATACTTCCACTGTTTCGCATTGATCTAACACAGTAAAATGTTTCCCCCACAAAATGAAATGTTAAGCAAATGTAAATTTAAACTGATGAATATAGACTGGTGAAAACATTTTTTTATTAATCTACCTTATGGACTTTCCACTTTTTTTTAAACCTAATTAGGAAGAAATGGACAGATTTGTAATTTGTTTGCCTGACCAATATGAATTTCGTCGGGAGCTTTGACAGGTACGTGATTTACTTTCCTATCATTAATTAAATGACCTAAGCTTTTGTGCATAAATTCCTCCACCTTTTGTGCATAAATGACACAGTGACACTGCATGGCCTTTTAAGGCTGGGTAGATTACAAAAATCAAATGAATAGGTGAAAAGGATTTTGATTTATTCGTAAATTAATTGAAGGTTAAACGAATTAAAGGTCAGAAGTTTCACTCAAAAAAAAAACTCATTTAATTATTTATGGAAGTGGGATACATAGGATGCCCAAACCTGTTTGTGTGTAGGTTTGTTCATGCGCCCTATTGCCCAATAAAGCCACCAAAAAAGCCCTCGGCCGACTGCATGGCACTTAGACCTGGTATGAGCTGGCGGAAACGCCGGCCTGATTTCACCTAAAAAACGATGCAAAAATAGCACTGCACGAACGCATCTTTACCAACATACCCCTTGTCGCGTTGTTCCACCCATCTTAGCGCAGCCGGGGTTCATGTTGTGCCATGAAAATCTCAACTCGACAAAAAAAAAAAAAAAAACTTGTGCTGGACCAAACCAGCTTAGATTGGTGTTGAGCCCAGCTTTGTACGGGTATGAAAATAGGATCCCTAAGTCTATCCAAGCTTTGGATACTGGGTTCCTCCTCTGATATTTGAAGGTTCTGTTGTAAGGATTTAACAGTCTTCGAGGTCATCCTTCCATCCATCCATCCTTCATCTATAGCAGGGGTGGGCAAACTTTTTGGCTCAGGGGCCACATTGACTTTTAAAATTTGACAGATGGGCCGGGCCAGCACCAGATGCATACATATCAAACATAAACATAAAAAAGGCATTACAGTGTTAATACTTACATTCACTTTTAGTGGGAACAGTGTTGTTGATCACCTTCTCTGTCAGTGCATCGAAGTCTGCTGTTAGTTTTGTTGTGTTCTCAGAACAGATCTGAGGTGTTCATCACTCAACTGGGATCTGTGAGGTGCTTTGTTGGTGTTCATCACACTAAAAGTCTGTTCACACACGTACGTAGAGACAAACAACACCAGCATCTTCTGGGACATCTTCTGGATGTTTGGACATTTGGCTGCGCTTAATGAAGCATAAAACTCATCCAGTTTAAGAGAGTTGAACTTCTCATTTAAGACGGTGTCACATTGGAGATCAATCAGTTCCAACTGCAGCTCCTGTGGCGCCGTTTCAGGGTCTCGTGTGAAGGGACAAGAGACCAGCTGAAGGGACAAGACACCAGCTGAAGGGACACCACACCAGCTGAAGGGACAGGACACCAGCTGAAGGGACACGACACCAGCTGAAGTGACTTGTCAATTTTTCCAAAATCAGAGAACCGATGGCAGAATTCTCCGTGCAGGTCGTCCAGTGATTTCCTGTATGTCTTCATGTCCAGGACGTCTTTCAGCGTAGCCAGTGTGAGGAAATGAGCAAATGACTTGTTTGGCATTTGCTTTGAGAATAAAGCTAGCTTGGTTTTGAAGGCTCTGACGTTTGTGTACATTTCATGGGCAAACTGGTCTTTCCCTCGTAGCTTCACGTTCAGCTCATTCATGTGTGTCAGTACGTCCACAGCAAAAGATAAATCACAAAGACAATCTGTGTCACTCAGCTCAGGAAAATCGTCAGCTTTGTCAAGTAGCTCCAAAAATGAGATAATCTCCTGTTTGAGCTCCAACACTCGTTGACGTACTTTCCCCAAACTTAACCAGCGGACGTTGGAGTGGTGAAGCAAGTCCTGGTGATCAGCGTCAGTTTCTTCAAGAAACTTAATAACCTGACGACGGTGAAGTCCTCTCGCTCCAATAAAGTTCACCACTTCTACAACCGGCTTCACTACGTGGTCGAGCTGCAGGACGGATTTACACAGTGTAAGAAAATGTCCTCCTGCTCAGGGTTGTCCTCTTTCACCCTCTCCTGGATTCTTTTGAGCAACCCGACGTTTTTTCCAGTCAGATTTGTCGATCCGTCTGTGGTAACGTTGGCGAGCTACTCCGAGGTAGCTGGAGCCTCTCGATGACCCCGACACGCCGTCATACGAGTCCTCTCCCCACGTTTTCCCCTTCAGGGATTCCACGGCCAAAAACTCCTCTGTTATCTCAAAATTGTCATTAATCCCTCTGATAAAAATTAAAAGCTGAGCGGTGTCCTTTATTTTTCATCCAATGCCAAGAAATATAATGTAAATGACTCCGCTTTTTTGTTTCGCTTGCTAGCCAAGTCTTCGTTAATCAGCTCGTAACCAATTTACTACAACCAGACTATTTTCCTATGAATTTTCAATTCGATCTCGTTCGATATTGTTGTCATGTAATAACACAACCACAATGATTGCGCCACATCATCACGATGCGCCGTATCATCACGAAAGGAAACAAAACACTGTATACAGTATGTTGTTATTTGTGACAACAAATATGTGGGCATCTTTTTCTGCCTCCTCAAGTATCAAGAAACCTTTTAGGAAAAGACAATATTATCTGTTAAGTTATAATTGCTTTTTTTCCAACATGAATGGACGTTCACTCCATGACCATGGGAGAAATGTGGAACTAGTGCAAAACTTTTAGTTGACCTTTCAGTTAAGAAATACAAGTTTACCACATAACCACCAAATCCCAGGTTTAATTGCAGCTGGGGAGCTTTATCTTACACCTCTCTTTCACCCGTGCCTCTATCATCACTGTCAAATGTGCATTGAAGGTGCAAAAAAAGACGATTTAATGTATCAGCAGACTCACCCGCTGTGCTTCATATTTGGAGGTTTGTCCATGCGAATGGCCAGTTTTATCTTTAGCTCCGTGTCCTGGCTGCTCTTCGGGATGACCATCCGATGGAACTCTGCCTGCTTCGGTCCATTATTGGTCGGGTTCATGACCACCTGATGGGGTCAGGGAAAAAAAACATTAGCAAATGATTCGAAATTATCCTCAGGGTCGAGGTCTGGAATTTCTACTCAAAACCATTTTCTTCTTTTATCTTGCCTTTGTAAATAAGGTAAATAAATATTAGAATCAAAGGTATTTGGCCTTTCCCAAAACTAGCGCCATAATTAGCAATGCAATTACATTATAATCCTGACATTGTGTTGTATTTTGTGATAGTTGAAATATATATCACAGCATTGATGTCAGTCTAGCCATCAACTTATTGTTACTGTTGTTATGTTGGAATGCTATCCAGAAACAATATGACAACCTCTGCAGCTTCTGTAGGTCTCCGTGGGTCTATCAAGTCATATCAGTCACATCATGAAAATCCGGTCACGTTACGTCGCACGAGGGCAGATCATCAAGTTCTGAGATTGCTCCTGTTGCGAGTTGGTGTTACAAATTTTGTTGTTTGATAATCATCAGCGCGTCTAGGATTTCTCTGTGGACATGACCAGATTGTGCAGATACAATTTTGTGTCAAACTCTGGATATTGGCAATGAAGACCCTTAACATGATTCAGGAAGCCTATGGCAAATTAAGCAATCAGTGTGGGGAGATGTTTTGAGAGACATTTGCGCTTCCAAGGGGAGGACTGTCAAGCCCTGCCATCTGTGCAATGTTTCGACTGTCATCCTTGTCAACAATTTGGCCGTGACAGCTACCCATTTTCTCCTGCATCTCTGGTCCTGACAACAAAGAACAAATGTTCACTTATTGGCCAATACATCCAAGGTTCATGTGCAGAACAGACAACCTGAATTTCAGTATTGGAAATGGTATCTGGAGTGTGAAAGTTGGATCGGTACATTCCTTGTTTTGTAGTTTGTAAGCTTTAAATGTAGGCACTTCTGCAGATGGCACATTTGAAAAGAACAATGTTCAAGGTTGTCCTGGTTTTCTTAGCTGTAGATAATAAAGAGGAGGGTTTTTTTCCCCTCCTAGCTTATGTGGGAATTGTTGAATTGTTGGGTTTCTCTGTATAATGTTGTAAAGTTCTGCTGTAGGGACTTTAATGTGTTAAGTGCCATGAAATAACGTGTTGTGATTTGGCACTATATAAATAAAATTGAATTCAATTCACTGTGCGTAACTCAGCAAACGTCAAAGAAAACTGTATGGTTGCGCTTCTGACCTGATGAGCCTTGTGTCTTGAATTGTGACTGCCTCTGCCTCTCTTGAAATGTAAATGTCACTTAAAACACCTCACCAGGCTCATCATTTTCATGTTGTTGCAGTTGGTTTTCTGAAGATATTCAAGCGTATGCGTTGTTTTTCTCCCACGTTTGGTAAAAAATGTCACCGGTGAAATCACCAATGCGCAAAATACCAGTCATCAGAAATACACTTGTAAAGCAGGTAATGATAGTGATCAGGTGACATAATTTGGAATATTAAGTCAAAAGTAATTGCTTACCCCTGCTCCATGCGCATTACTCTTCTACATTCTCTTCATGCACAACAGGAACAGTCTTTTAACATTTTAATCGCAGCTTGGATTTAAGTACCTGACCTCATTCAGTGATAACTCATATGGTCGTCTGTACAAATTAAACATGCTTTGTGTTTCAATGTTATTTTGTAACCACAGGTAGTCAACTTCTCCATGTTGTGTGTTTTTTGTAGGTCCACTCACCCTGCCCAGTTCCTTGTCTTCCAAAGCCAGGACACCCGTGCTCTCTGTAAAGAGCTTCACTTTGACCGAGGGCAACGGGTGGCTTGTGGTGAAGTCCCCCTGAGTGCCCCACCTGAAAGACATGAGGATTATTGTTAGATATGTACATTTGTGTGTAAACATTACAGACACCGTCAAAGCATTCATCATTTAAATGATTCACAGTTAGCATTTTTACACTGGCCAGATATAGGTGCTGTTAGCTGTGTTGTGCCTGTCAGCTTGATAGCAGATGAAAGCCGCATTAACTCATCCAGATAAAAAGCGGAGCTGAAAACTTCCAGCGTGAGACCATATTCCTGAAACAGGTTAAGTTATGCTCTGAAATGAAGAGGCCAGTGCAAATGCTGTCGGCAATATGGCTCCAACAAAACATCACGGTATTTCAGTGCATTTTTGTGTGATCGCAAAATTATTGACAATATTAGAAAATACTGAAAAATATAAGTGTTATAATTTTATATATCAGCATTAAAAAAACAACTTGCCACAATTATTCAGTAAAGACTAACATCTTACTGTGATTTGTTCTATGCATGTATGTATGTATGTATATATATATATACACACCACTACTGCATGTTCTTTGACATTGATATTTCATTCTAAACACTTTACTCACTGTAATAAAACTGTGTTAAATTACTGATGACACAAACCAAATACTTCCTGCTTTGCTGCTCCGAATTATAACCAGTGAGAGTTGTTTCTTGTGAAGCAGCTTTTTGAAATGCGGTGTGTTTGAAGCTAAGGTTGGAGAAGCTTTGTTAGGAATCTGCTGGTGACAGGTGTTTGTCAACAAGATAAACAAAAGCAATAAGCAACTGTAACCTCCAGCTAATAAAAATGTAACGTTTCTGCATCATGTAGGAGGATTGTCTTCCAGAATATGTGCTGGTATTTTTTCATCTTGCATTGCAGTCAGTTCAGGGTTCACTTCACAGATCAATAATGAAAGTTTTCACCCAGTTATTACAGCTAAATGGTTTTGGCTTTTGGTGTTCAGTAATTTATTCAAAACTGTCAAATAAAAAAATCCATTAAGGATTAAAATGAGATGAAAAGGTGGTGTACTTGTAGGCCGTAGATATACTTGCTTTTGAACTACACATTCGCGGTTACAACTGTTGACGTCCTGAATGTTATTGCCTCTGAACTCTGTGTGTTACTGAGGGACTCCACCAGAGGGCACACCAGAAAAACAATGATGCCATTAAAACATCTTGATTTGCTTGATGTAAACAATAAACATATTGACAATTGAGAGGGTCACTACTTTGCTGATTCTGAGATGACGGGGGATAAAACAAGCTAGCGGCTAAATCCTCAAACATATTTTTCTGTATCTTCCACAGTGCACGGATGCAACAGGTTTGGATTTCCATTTAGTGATTGATGGATGGATGGATGGACAAGAAAAGACAAGGCAAGAATTTATTAATCCCACAGTGGGGAAATTTTGTCATCAGCATAGAAAGTTAGGAAAAAAGGTGCACACAATAAGACAAAATTATAAATACGTATACAATAAAATAAGATAGATTTTTTTTAATTTTTTTTTTTTAAAGTAAGACCAATAAATAAATACACACACGCATACAAAAACTATATACATACACAAAATAAATAAATACAACTTGGGATGAAAAAAAAAAGTGTCAGGTGCTCTGACATACAGTGCAACATTATTTCAGGCTGCAGTTGAACAGTCTGACAGCCGTCGGGACAAACGACCTGCGGTAGTGCTCTTTCCTGTACTGAGGGTGCAGCAGTCTACAGCTGAAGGAGCCGCAGGCATAGACTGTATATAAAAGTGCACCTAGCTTCCTGCTCTGAAAAATGAGGCCGATACATACCACCTAAAGCCTCCGGCTCCGTAGACTCCCATCTAACTAGTCTCATAAAATTCTCAGTCAATAAAATTTCTCCATGAGTTATCTCGGTTTTGTTAGCTAAAGTCGCTCCTTCTCGTTTGTTTTTCTGGCTGTCCATCTGAAAATAATCCCATCATTAATTCAAAAATAAACTTAAAAAAGGTGTGTTTAGGGGCGGGGTGGGGTCTGTTTGATTGACAGGCCTGTGGTGCAGTCAGGTTACGGCTATCGGTAGGCGGAATGTAGCATCGCCGGGTTTCCAATCAGATCAAGTCACATCTCCCCGCTCGCGCAAATATGGTGACTACTGGCTCCAAACCACTCCGGGCAAGCAAGATGGCGCCCAACAAATTCCAAACTCGAGGCTCGGAACTCCAAACAGCCGTTCACAAACCGATGGGTAAAGTCACTGCTGGTCGTCGCTTGGTTGCAGGTCCCTGACCCTGTCACATCGCCATACTGCCCCTACACTACACTGTCCTTACCAGTCAGGTGTGCATTGCATCTTACGTACGCGTTGCGTTAATTTCACCAACCAGAATCAGAATCAGAATCAGAATCAGCTTTATTGGCCAGGTACGTTGACACGTAAAAGGAATTTGACTCCGGTTGTAACTTCAGCTCTCTGTGCAAAAAAAAACTAAATAGACATATATACAGCTAAGAAAGAAAGAAAGATATATATACTGTACATATATAACCAACGCTCAAAACAGACGCAGGATACACAAGGCGACCATCATGGACATGCCAACGCCAAAAAACTAAAAACAAGTATATCTCCGGCCATACAGAATTCTGCTTCAGTTTGTATTGGTACACCTAGCTATAAATAGTTTAAAGTTATAATTGGGTGTTTTAGAAACTCTTTTGTTGATTGGAGCAACAATTTAAAAGCATGCAAGCTGAATCTCTGTTAATATTACTCACATGGCAAGCTGAGGTTTTGAGATTTAGTTTGAACTTTTTAGGTCCCAGAATTGTCAATAGGTCAACAGTTGGAGCGCCTTCATGTTTAGAACAGCGTTTCTGTTTTTAAAATAATTCACAAAACCCAGAGTGTTTCTACTGCATAAAAAAAAAATAGTCTGCATTTCAAAGACGTTAACTTTTTCCTATTTGCAGACTTTAAACTCGACAGGACAAAGCATTTTTTCTTTCTAACTGCAATTTCTCAGACATCATAGACTGCAAAATTAACTTAATAAAAAAGGTCTAGTTCCAGAATGAATATCACATCAGGTGTTGGCCACAGATCAGAAGCAGCAGCAACAGTCGGCTGTTTTGGATCGGCTGTTATCAAGAAACACGTATTGTTCATCTCGCACACTGCAATGGTGATAAGTAATGGCTTCTGCTCAAGATGATGATGGGGACATGGCCATACACACAGAGCCACCCCTCTGGTGATTACGTGCCTGCACGTCAAAACTGTCATTTCAAGTCTGCAAGTGTGTGTGTGTGTGTGTGTGTGTGTGTGTGTGTGTGTGTGTGTGTGTGTGTGTGTGTGTGTGTGTGTGTGTGTGTGTGTGTGTGTGTGTGTGTGTGTGTGTGTGTGTGTGTGTGTGTGTGTGTGTGTGTGTGTGAGACATTATTCTTCGAAATGTTGCCTTGGAAACTAGGGAAACTGAATATAAAGCTCGGCTTTGCTACTTGCTTTCAACTCGCGAAGGTGTCACTCGTCATCCGTGCACCACCCAGATACACACACACACACACACACACACACACACACACACACACACACACACACACACACACACACACACACACACACACACACACACACACACACACACACACACACACACACACACACCAAGGGCATTTGTAAGACAGAGGACAGATCCTGATAAAAAGAGTGTTGGCCTCACGTATTAACTGACCTGAGAAAGTGGATTTAACGGGAGGGATGATGCATGTCATTACGTTTCTTTTCGTTTCCCAGACGGTGTTGAAAAACAAAACTGAAGGACAAACGTGAAATCTTACTTGTTATTTGTTTACACCAGGAGACTCCAACGTTTTAGTTTTTTCCTTTAAGAGCTACTTTGAAAAAAAGGAAATTGTCTGAGAGCTAGTCATGTTTAGTAACGTCTATTCACATAGCTGAGCTCCACCCAAACCAGCTGAGTAAGCTTCTTTTATGTCAATGATAACACATTGATACTCGACACACATATTATGTATCGCAACAGCTTAAAATTCAACAGCATGTGCAGGTTTTTTTCTATATGCTAATTATCTGATCTTATCTGAAAAGTCTCGGCATTCAGCTGACCAGCGGTGCAACTTTGATCGCTCACTCACTCACTCCCTTTATACCTCCGGACCTGCTGTTGCAGTCCAGCGAAACATTTAGCTTTTATGTTAATTACCTAATTTATGCAGCACCCGTTTCTTTTCAGACTCGGTGTGAGAATCTCTGCTGTGTTTTGCAGGCGCATTGCAGGTTGCTGTAGTTGCTGTTGTCTGATCTCTGTTTGATGAGGGGCGGAGGTCAACCCTGCCTGTCCACCTTCCGTTACAGTGACATGGTGCAGAGCAGACACAGGCGATGGGAATGTTTGGGGAGGCTGTATACTTGTTAATCAATTGCGTTGATAGCGTTGTTCTCTCGAGCAGGTTAAAAAAATTAATAAATACAAAATTCTGAAATGAATCCCCAAATGTACTATAATAATACAAATAACAATAATAATAATAATAGCTCACGAACTACAGGTAGCTCATGACCCTGGTTTACACTGATCAGATTTAGGACAGAAGATAATTCACTGCCAAGAGTCTGGTGCAAGTTTCACACCCCACCAAGGGCCTCATTTAAGCATTACCAGTGGTTGTGAATTGTTTGGTTAAGATAAGATAAATAATATGGTTCATGTTGGTTTGATTAACAGTTTATGCAAGAAATGTTGAAGCACACCGTTTACACTGTTTAGCTGTAAATGTGAGAAGCGTCATGGAAATAATTTTGTTTTACTGTGAAAAGCGTCAACAGGAAATGCTTTTATTTTGAAGCGCCAGGAAGTAACATGCTACATGGGTTCTTGTTGCTAACGAGACGATGAATAAAGATGTCGGGTGCAAAGCGGGGTCTTTTCACGTGTTCCTGTTTTGTAATACTGTAGTTTGGACAGTAAAGTGTTCCATTCGAACGAGACGTGTCTCGGTCCTCATGAGAAGCTTCCTCTTCACAACACCAGTTGAGTATACGCACACAGCAGGGCCTAAAAGAACAGTGTGCCACTCCACGCAAAAAAAACATAATCTATAAAAACCAACTTGACGGGAGAATGTACACGCCAATATCCATATGCATATGAACATTTTGGAGAAATTGGTCACGACGATGGTGTGGACGTGGAATGAAGCCAGAATGTAGAAATTAATTGGAGATAAAGTTTTAGCTGAATTTCAGGAGCAGGACCACGCCTCAACCACTCCCCCACTTCCGGCCACAGTCCTATAAATATCCACCCACTCTAAACCTCGGCCTGTTCACGTTTTCGGCATCCGGAACCAGACGCCACGCAGAAGAAAAAAAACAAAACAATCTTACCTTGGACCAAACATGGATCTGCTGTTCCTCAGCCCGTCTGACGACGACGACGACAATTGTTTTGCCTTCACACAGGCCACCCATGCACTCAAGGGAAGCCCTCAATCTGCTGCCCTCTCCAAAAAGCCCAGGGTTACCCACGAGACGCCGCCACCGGGAACACCCAGACAGCACAGCGGAGCCAAATCGCCGATCTCCAACAAGCCGACCAGCTGCATCCACCAGAATCCCTCTCTCCGTTCAATCCTTCTGTACGAAGGTTCTGATCCACGGCCGTCCTCCAATAACTCACTCACCGGTGACAGAGGGAGACCTGCCACCCCCAGACGTAGTCAACGGCAACGTAAGTCCCCTCTCTCTTCCTCCGCTCGCCCCAGACCCAGTGCTCGGGAACGAGTCTCAGACAACTCCGGCTCCCCAGCGCGCCGCGCCCAAAGCCTCCGCCACCGCTCCCGCGGTCCAGCCAGGTCCCCCGTCGAAGACGCGCCGGCCAAGATCTCCGACTGGACCGTAGTCCGTCTGCTAAAAGCGTTAAAAGAGAAGAGGATACCTCACCACCGCTCCAACAACAAAGCAAAACTGTTCTAACTCCTCACAACTTTCCAAAAGTCACGTCAGGCAAAAAACACAGACGTACCTCCATCCAAAACACACTGGCGTAACGTCAACAACAGTGACGTCACCACGCACCTTCAAGCTCCGCCCTTCCACCCACAAAGTTCCGGGTTGCCAGGTTTTGCAGCGCGCCACCTCTCATCCCCCTCCACTTCCTCCGGCAAACTCACCTTTGCACAGCGGCACCGGGATGCCACCTCTTTTCCTCTCTTCAATTTCCACAGCACTCCATCCCACCTTCTGGTTTAGATTCATCAGTCTGTACTACTGCTGTTCTTCCACACCCCCTTTTTTCTGCCCTCTACTCTGCCACCGGGTTGCCAGGTCTTCTTTCCTCTTTCCCCCCTCTCATCCATCCACAGCGCCCATCATCACCACTGGGCTGCCAACTTACAACCCTTCTGCCCCCTTTCCTCTGGCGCCTCCAGCGACCTTCCCCAGCTCAACGAGGGCCGCAGTTTACCCTTCTACCATGGAGATTCCTGGCACCGGGATGCCAGTCCCTACTCCTTCTTCCCCTACCCTCCAACCATCCCATGCGCTCTTTTCTGGCTCTGCGCCGCCAAAAAAAAACCAAAAAACATTCTCCCGTCTCCGCGAACTTCCGACAACAGATAATCTCAGGTAAATACGTTGACTTGGCACAACTCATCCTCCCTCCCCTCCACCAACACGCTGAACCTAGGGTGATCGATAGCCATGAGAGCCTCATTATCATGCGTACCTCAGCGCCAGCTCGCTCCAAAGAGCTCACCCCGCCTGAGTTCGCGTACGCTTTCTCCCTGTATAGAGATGTCCCCTGCACCCCCTTCCCAGCTAGGAGGACAGAGTTAGATCCCACCTTTCCAGAATCCTCGACCTAGCTCTCCGCTTTGGCGGATCAGGCTTTTACCAATACCACATCCAATTCGCTTCAGAAGCCGCAGCCCGTCTCCTCCAGTTCAACCAGGCCACTTACTGGGGTACCCTCGACCAGGAACTCTACTGCCGCATTTTTTTGCCACCCGTCCAGCTCTCCCCTGCAAATTATGCAGCGCCCCTTCCCATCCCGCCTCCGCGTGCACCATCCCCATCCAACCACGTCCCCAAAGCCAACCTTCAGCCACCACTCACCCGGCTTCCTAGTTATAACTCCTCCTTTATCACCTCCAGCCCACGGTCTCTCGACCATGAAATCAGTCTTCACTCAGCTTGGCGTCCCTCTCTCTGAAGAGAAAACAGAAGGTCCTTCACACATCTTGGAGTTTCTCGGGATTACTCTCGACACTGTCCGGTTCCAAGCTTCTTTGCCCGCGGAGAAACTCCACCGCATCATTCTCCTCCTACAAAACTTTCTTCTTACTCCCTCTTGCACCAAATGACAACTGCCCTCCCTCTCGGGACATCTGAACTTTGCCTTGCGCATCATCCCCCAGGACCGCTCCTTTATTTTGTACTTGCTTTCCCTCGCATCATCCACACCCTCACTTATCGATCCAGTCTCCATGGATACCCCCTCCAGAACAGAGATGCAGATGCGGCTGCACCTCCTCTCCAACTGGAACGGTATCACCTTCTTTTACGACGACCAACTTTCCAACCCAGAAGACATTCAGCTCTATACTGACGCTGCTCCTTCCGCCGGTTTTGGGGGCCACTACGGCAGACGATGGTTTTCAGCTGAATGGCCCATCGAGTTCCGCAACTTCCTCCAAGGCTCCCTCCAATCATCTTCATCTTGCCTTCTTAGGATGGCTTCTTTTGGGGATCTGCAGTGGATCCTCGACTAAGCGTTCCCCCAAACCGCGAAACTCTCACCCTGGCTTAATCTCCCCCAATCAATGGAGGTTCGCCCCCAGCCGAGGCGGGGTCCTAGCTAGTGAAATGTGTGAGAAGAGTCATTATTATTATTTTTTTTTTTTGTATTCACTTTATTAATCCCCGAGGGGAAATTTCTTCACTACAGCAGGGGGGCTCTCAGGGGGGAGCTGCTGCAGCAGGCTGCCACTAGCGCGGCGCCAGGTAACCTGACCTGAGGTGCATGTTTTTGGATGATGGGAGGAAGCCGGAGAACCCGGAGAGAACCCACGCAAGCACAGGGAGAACATGCAAACTCCGCACAGAAAGGCCCAGGACCGGATTTGAACCCGGAACCTTTTTGCTGTGAGGCGACAATGCTAACCACTGCACCACCGTGCTTGCCCATTATGATGATGCCTCACACATTTAACTTCACTTTATTTTACATTACACAGTTCCACTGTATCTCAAATACTCAAACCAGCAGTGTAATGTTGACTAGGCTAACTCAAATCATAATAATCGGTTTTAGAAATCCAAGATAATAAAGAAATTGCAGAACAGAGCATTAACACCTTAAATACAATTTTCTAATTCTGTGAACATATCACCCAGTATGAGTTTTCATAGTCTTTGCTGTCAGGAGACACCGCGACACCTGTTTCCCTGAGCATTAAAAGGTTAGGCGCACCCTTCACCCACCAGTAACAGACATGTTCTGACGATGGGCACCAACCTTTGAATCTCTATACTTTTTTTTAAATATTTCAGGTAGGCTACGGCCCTTGTTATGGACTAACTCATTGCATTCACTAGAGCGGCAACACGCTGCCACATGGCATATTTATGTTGCTCCAGCTCACCTGCAAGCACCTCAAATTCCGTCAAAACATTCCTTGTCTTCCTCCCCGATTAACAATAAAGAGCCCCTAATAATAAATAAATAAGTATAAATAATACCCATTCTGAATTGTCTGAAGTTGCATGTGGAGATTAGGGAAAATGTTATAGATTTTGATGGTCCAACTGTAAAATGGTTAATACAACTACTGTATTTAACAGCCCTTAAAAAATGCTAATGCCCTGTTGGATTGTATTTTATGCAATATAACTAAATAATTGTGGGATGTGCAAACGTTTTCACTGAGAGCAAATAAGCATGCCTGGAAGAAAAATAATTATAAGGATGGTACTTTATTTGAAATAAACATGAAGAAACAGAATCACAGAAGCATAAAATTCCTCAATAATTAGGGGAATTTATGATGAAAGGTCCTCGGTGATTAAAGATGCTACAACCACAGGAGTCCTAAGAGCAATTGGACAACTGTGTAATCACAGCCAATTAGGTTGCCTTTGTAATTATAGTTAACTCTGTTGTTATTAAGTCACTGGGTGTCTTTTTTTGCTGAAGATAATGTGAAAGTGTGCTGCAGGCTAATTACAGTGAAGATTACAGGAGCTGCAGCAAAGCCAGGTTACAGCACCGAAACCCCTGATGACCAGGAAGGTCATCAGGTAACCGTGAGCTTGTCTAATTGGCTCTGTTTGGTGACTCTGACGAGCGGCGGGCTCTGAGAAAAAAAGAAAAAAAAAAAGAAAAGAATAGCCCGAAAACAGCCAGAGCATGTGAAAGGGCAACCTCATTACCACAGAGACCCTTACTCTAGGACGGGCATCCAAAAACCCAACACCTGTAACCAAGAACGCTCCAACCTGAGAAACAATCAGTTGGCATCAAGCTGAAAACACCATATGTAAAGAAAATTAAATGTACACGTGAACACAGTTTCCAAGGTGGAACAGTATGTGATGTAATTTATCTTTACTGTTCAGAAATTACACTCTTTAATTGTACAGTGAAAATCTTATTTTACGGCTTATTGAATATATTCAAATACAATTTGCTAAACTTCATGAATCTATTTTATTGCCTTTATGCACAGTTGTTGAAAAATGAATTAATACCTGCATGTCATCACATGTTGTTTTGCCTTCTCAAAAACCCTCTTTGTATTACAACAACAACAAAAAGTTGGGTTGATGTTTGAAACAAAAATGTAGGATTTACAAACCATGTTAACCCATATTTAATTGAAAATAAATCAAAGGAAAACACGTCCAGGTTTGAAACTGTGAAATCGTATTTTATGGAAAATATATGCCAATTTTTTATTTGATTGCAGCAACACATTTCAAAAAAGATGAGACAGGGGAATGTTTACAATTGTTTCGTATCACTTCTTTTTACAACACCGTAAAGGTTTTGGGAGACTAGTAGCTGGACTTTTGAAAGTGAAATGTCTCATTCTTAGGATTTTACACATGAAGAGTACCAAGTGAAGACATACTCCATGTGGCACATGGCGGTTCACATGTTGGACAGATGGAATGGTAAATGGTCTGTCCTCATAAAACACTTCACACCGTTTCCCATTCACCCATTCAAACACCAATGGTGGCTGAGCAGCCAGGCAAAGTGCTCGCTTAACCCTAGCAGCAACTTGAGGTTCAGTGACTTGTCACTAGACATACAAATGTATCATGTTACCATTTTAACGGAGACTATACAAGTCTAAATCTGGTTGCAGATCAATGTAGTCCCCTTGTGCAGCAATACACTGCTCCCACAATCATGCAACTCCCTGGACGTTCCATTCTGTAAGTGCATAAAGCTGCATCCGCTGGATCTCCTCCAGTGTAAATCAGTGTGACCCTGATTTTAGGGAACAGAAAGAAGTGGCAGGGAGCAAAATCTGTCAATTAGGGGGAGTAAGGAGCGGCGACTTTGTTGTTGTAGGTAAGAAACGTGCCCTGCAAATGTTAAAGAAACCCCCCAACATGCTCTTGGTTGCGCTCCTGACTTATGCGCCTTCTCCAATGTTGCACAGTGATATTCTGAAAACACCAATGCCACTCAAAAAAAAATCTCCCTGCTCATTGCTTTCTTTGCCATGGATTTTCTGAAGCACTTGCTGATTTCCTGAATTTGACACAAAATGTGATGTGCACTCTGCTCAAATTTAAGGTGCATGGGGAAATTGCATTTATAATTGAATGTTGGCCTTTTTAATTAAATGTTTATTTATTTTATTTTTTTAACTGAATTTTTGTATGAATGAAACAGATTTTCATTCTGCCAAATGTCTGTGGTATTTGAGGTTCGAATTAAAATAAGAAGGGCAAATGAGTGTACTGTCACTGGAATGATTGAACGCCTTCTTTGACTTAGTGTCTAATAATGTTTAGACAGTAATACATGGTGTTAACATGCAATCATTATCATTTTGGCATTTTAACATACTCCTGATGGGACTTTTCTTTTGCCTTTCAAATCACACCAATTTAAAACAAATTCCTTCAAGCAGAGTGTCAGATTTGAATCTGTCCCTAATTGACTCTTGTGAAAAACATCAGAGATCTGACTGGGGCGTAGAAGTGGAGCTAAGCTAAATGGTTTCGTGCAAAACCAGTGTTATTACTATGGTGTGTCTGTCAATAGCATCTTCAAAAGCTCCGGCATAATCCAATTAGGAATATAAAGTGGAGGTTTAGCACTGTTCATGTCTCTTCAGCATGCGGATTATAGCCTCTGCACCCTTTTTAACTTCATTGTCTTTGGGTATCTATGGTGTAAATCAACACCGCATTAGGGACAATTCACGGTTTTCTGTGCCCACAGGCACTTCACCATTGCAGACTTTGAATGCAGACATGGATGCACTTCCGGTTCCATTCATACTACAGTTTTAAAGGTTCTCATGGCTGCATGTGATGCACATTATTGATTGACCTTGGTGGACGTGTGTGTGTGTGTGTGTGTGTGTGTGTGTGTGTGTGTGTGTGTGTGTGTGTGTGTGTGTGTGTGTGTGTGTGTGTGTGTGTGTGTGTGTGTGTGTGTGTGTGTGTGTGTGTGTGTGTGTGTGTGTGTGGGGGGGGGGGGAGGCTAAGGTCGTGAAAGTAATGGAGACATATTCAGGAGTTTAATGTCATCTGTCTGTCCCTGTCCTCGGTTAATGATGAATTAAAAAGATGTGGTTATTCTTCTTGCCTTCTCTAAGTTACCTATGCAACCGGTTTTGTGTGATAAAATAGCCTCGACTCAAGCTCCACTATAATCTTGTGCTCTTCATCAGTGAATAAAGAGGGTTTAGGTGCTATCGTGGGTCAGGTGTAATGTGAAATCATAATGAGGTCAAACCGCTTGTCTTCAGGGGATGTGAATAGCCTCATCTGAGATGAGCCGGGCTAGCCAGAATGGATCACCTCATGAGGCTGTGGTTTTCGAAGGACTGTGATTGCTCTCAACCATCAGCAAAATCTAAGGGCATGATGGGAAACGCCTCGCGATGATCTAACAAGTAAGTGGTCTGCTGGTTTGAACTGCAGTTGCACCCAAAATCGTAACAACACCCATGCATCCAGCAACAGCCTCATTTACAAGAAGCTGAATACAGTTTGATATAGGCCTTAATTCATCCAATAGATGTTGAGAAACTTTACTTGAAAACCAAAGCTGGGAGGCTTCAGCCTCATGAATGCCATTCGTGGCAATCCATTCAATAGAGACTCTTTAGATTTATCATATGTACTAGAGTGGTAAAGACACTGATAGACTCTGTCATCCCTTATTTTGTTACTCAAAACAAAATTGTGTGAAACTGGAGGAAACGAGCAGATCTAAACCTGCGCAATTAAACTAAAGTTGGCATCAAGTATTTCTTTCTGGATTCTCAAGTTACTTTATGTATTTGTTTTGATCTGATACTTTTTGATTGAACGCCTAAAACTTTAGACATGCGATTACCAACCTTTTCCACACAGAAAATCACACCTTGATAGCCAGTCATGGTCCAGTATGCAAAGTACCTCTGTGATGTGACAGAGTATTCAAATATGCTCATTTTCATTGTTTTTTGGGACGTAGATGAAACACTCTGGGAAAAGTAAGAGGATGAACTCACTGTGGTCTGGAGGCTTCCGCTTGATCTGTCTGCAGCTTTTCTCCCCCCTCCACCTCCATGGTGCAGTACACAATACGGTTTGGGGCCACTGACTTCAAGCCCTGGACCTCCACGATCACAATCTGAAAACAGCAGTCAAGGGTTAGGACCAACAGATGCCTCCCCAAATCAACTGCTTTGTCTGAGCAAAAACCCCAAATGTTCCACTGACAGTATTTTTACCATTATTTTTTTCATGAATCGCTTCACATTGGACTTAAACAGCAAACCCTTACATTGAAGAAGCCACAGCTTGAGAATGGTTGTCATTATACTTCATATTTGACTTTATTGATAAATTAATTAATTAATAAATAAACACATTATCATCAAAATTGCGAACAAGCGGGTAATCTACTCAGGACTAGTGCACAGCATGATGCATTATCAAGAGTTTATGCATTTCTCCCTAATGTTGTCTTGTATTTTTACCTAAAAAGGAAACTAAATCAACTGTCACATGTAATGAATTCAGACACCAGTTCCAACAGTTCTCAAGTCAGGCAGTTACCAGCAGATACGACATGCAAGCATCCACACACAGACCTCCAGAGTGAAGGACAGCACAACGTCGGATTTGGACAGGATGTCTCCCTCGTCTCCTATGTCCAGGAAGGAGTTGTTCATGGAGGAGCGTTTGAGCTTCTGTTTGAAGTCTGGACCTCCTTTAGAGACGGGCAAACTCTCTAGGTTAGCCATCAGCAGGTTGACCGACGAACGCAGCTCCTCTACGTACAAGGCCTCCATGTCAGCAGAGACAAACTTTGGGTATCTCCTTTCCTGCAACACACACAAAGTGACCATTCAACATTAACATAAAAGTTTCCATCACATCAACAAGCACTTCTTTAACCAACAGGGGCAATTGGCTGTTAATATTTGACTTTTGTTAACATTACAGAAGACATTTTACTCGAAGGTTGACATCCTTTCAGGTTGTGAAGTCCTTTCTGAAATGGGATTAAGGGTGACATTTTCTGGATTTATCACATGACAGACACTAATCAATTGGTTCTTAAACCAATAAGTCAATTGAATGAAACAATCTCCAAAAAAAAATGTTTAAAAAAAAAAGAGAGATTACATTACAGATAACCAATTCTAGGTTTGGGTGGCTTAAAATTAATACAGTAGCTTACCAACATTATTCCAAATTATATTAATTAAAACAAACTAATTAAAAAAAGAAAGATATATCACTGTCACACTGATATAGCATTGTAGTGGCTTACAACATCAATTAATGCAGGTATTTTATGTTTCTATATAATGTTGTAGTACTGTCAATACATTTAAAGGCCATTAACTGTGCATAGAAACCAGAACTGACTTCACTGTCATTTAAAAACAGGCTGAAGGTGTAACATAAATACATCAGATTTTCTTTTGAATGTATTTGTTTTAGGCAGACAGTGTTGTATTATGAGTTTCTTGCAGCTGCTTTTCAGCTAGTTATTGTTCTCTCTCTCAGTTTATAATGAGTCTTTTACAAACAATCGGCCCCACAAGTTTTCAGTTAGTCTAGTTTTACCAGCAAGAGCTTCTTAAGACTTCTGTAACATGTTTTGCTACCATAGAGGAAATACAGTCATGAGGGTGATACATATTCCATAGCGTCTCCCGCAGTCTTTACTACTGCGTAAAACAGGGAGAAAAGCTACAGAACAGCTGAGAATTACTGCTGTCACTGATGAGCTCGAAAAGACAGCCTCAAAAATGTTACCTGTCACTGAAAATGATTCCGAGCATGAAAGATTGCCAGTCTGATTGATGATACATGTGCTTCAACAGAACCAAATGTAATGTTTTACTTATAGGAGAGAAAAGACTTCAATGGTGGGCACTGATTGGTCACTCAGGAAAACTGCCCACAGGACGAGCTCTGCCAAGCTGTTGCTCACAGCTTCAGTTTTCTTCACTTTGATTATAGTCTGGATAATGCTGCTTGTAAAAGCTTTCGCTCAGCCACGCTGAAGGCTGGACCAGTCAACGGTGGAATAAACGGCCAGTGCCTGGTCTTGTTGCTCGTGTATTTAAAAACAAAGTGGCGCTCCCATTAAAACCATTTAGAAAACACGCTGCACTCACGAAAGAATGCTTTGGTGGACACGGGCAATAGGTAGTTGCCGCAACGACAGGGTCGGCCTTTTTTGGCAGCATGCTGATTGGTTAAAATGAACCCAAGATATAAGCCCAGCATGGTGGAGTGACTGCAAATGATTCCCTAAAGAGTGTACCCAGACCTGTAATTTGGGTCTAGGTATGCCACGCAAGCAGAGTGACTGTTGTGCTGAATTAGTATTCAGGTGAAGCACAGATACGTAGGTATTCATCACCCTGGACAATTGGCAGTTTGATATGTTATCCACTGAGGTTAAAACATTTTTGGGCTTACATTACTTTTATGTCTAGTTTGGTCTCCGCGACCTCCTAAGAAAAATGTGTGGCTTGTTTCGCAGCTAGATTTTCTATTTGCTTCACCGGCTTGCCTCTTACTGTCTTCTCTGTGGGTTCATCAGCAAGATATATCTGACATCATTATGACTGAATATAGCTTATAGTGGCTGCTGGTCATTGATTTTTTTGTATTTAAATATTGTTATTTAAACATTAATATTTAAATTAACAATTAATTAATTAAAAAAAAGTCAAGTAGAACAAAAATTGTTTAAGTTTAAACATTAGAGAGTAGATAATGAATTCTTAGGTTGGACATTTCTGTCTTTGGTGGAAAATAACAATGCTCATCCCAATCTGAGGTAAACCAAAACATTAAAGATAATAAAGATTCTACAAATACTGAACAAGCGATAATAACAACTGTTTTTCGTGCTAATTTCTTACCCGGGAAATCTTCTCAGCCAGCTGTAACCTGCCGTCCAGCTCTCTACGGATCTGAGCCGCCTGCTCGTCCACATTATCCAGCTGAGAAAAAAAAGATATAACATTAAGAGATTCATCATACAGCCAATTACAGATCTGCAGAAGAAGTACACAAATCTAAAAGTTAAAGGAGGGCCAGTGTAGGAAAGGTCTGCTCCAAAGAAGAAGAAGATTTCTCTGTCAGGTAATCAATCAGCAGCTTAGGTGTTAACAGATGGCCGTTTTTCTGTACCAATGTTGTAAGTTCCTGTTAAAACTGCTCTATTGTTGATTTGTTGGATTCCTTTGTATACTGTTGTAAAGCTCTGTTGAAGGGACTTTAGCATTTTAAGTGCCTTGAAATAACTTGTGTTGTGATTTGGCGCATAAATAGAATTGAACTGGATTGAAATTGAGTGACAGTAATTAGCCTAAGAGGAGTGAAGAGATTCAAGCACTTCATAAAAAGGACGACAAGAAGTGCTTTTCAATTAATTCCAGATGAGGAAAGTTCAGTCTCGTTCATTGCCTTTTGTCAGTGGCTGAATATGCAAGTTAAAGCCGCAGGTTGTTCAGTTGTAGTTGCTTTGATGTCTACTTGCTGATGTCCTAAGAGAACTCGCTATACTAAAGTGAGTGGAATAACCCATGAGGTCTCGATTGTTAATTTTCATTTGAGCATTCAGCACAGATGTATTCATAAGATAAAGACCTGAACCTGGGAACGGTAATCTTGCAAGGTAGCAGAAAGTATGAAACTTCCATCCATCCATCCATTATTTAAACCCACTTTATCCTGAACAGGGTCACGGGGGGGCTGGAGCCTATCCCAGCAGTATGAAACTTTCCTAATGCAAACATATAGCTGTATTTTAGTGCTCTCATTAAAAGAAAAATCTAAATGTTGGTGCAGGCTAGACGGGACATAAAAGAGATGCACACTGCAGCCTACTGTAGAAGCAAAACCATCTCATTACACCTGGTATTTTCTTAAAGGTACCCTTTGGATTGTTTGACATTCAGTACCTCTGTTGAGTTTTCTATATTTATTTTATTCGTTATTGGGCGAGCCTCTCTTTTCTTCTCCTGTGCACACACATGATTATGTACATGCATGCATGCAATGCAAAAAAATATGTAGACAGATCCACGGAAAAGGAAGAGAATTAGCTTGTTAGCCATCAAAAATGCAAAATTCATCTACTGTGGATATATTATTGGCCAATAAGTATAAACACAGAATGTAAACTTACTTGACAGACAGACTAAATGTCCTGCAAGCAAAGAATCTATCCATAGCACAGAAAATAAAAACGGCTGCAAAACTTGGTGACTAAGGCTACCTAACCAACCCATGTGCGTTGGTAGACCTTTTCCTTCTTGTCTGATGTTCAGCTGACCCTTAACCACTTTGGAACCAGAGATATTCTTGCTTCAGTAGCTGACAAGTAGTAAATCCACAGTATGACTTCTTTAAAAAGTTTTCGGTTATATTTCTCTCATCATCACCGTCTTGAAATAACTGCATCACATAGTAAAGTGTTCAAAGCAAATTCGATTTGGGAAGCATTTTGCGTTTCAGTGTCTTGCTCAAGGATACTTAGACATGGTGACAGGAGGACCTGGGCATCAAACCATCCCCTACACAACAGCTATTGCCAGCACACCATCAGCAGCAGCTGTCCCAAGCTATGTGTCTTCAGTAATGAGAGAGTTCAGCAAGCTACCAAATGAGTTCTGGCTGATGTGTCCTTGTCTTTTGTTTTCATCTAATTCTGTTTTATCAGGCACCCAGACAGTGGCAGTTCATTATAAAAACAAAGAAAGAAATGTTCTGATTTGGTCAAAGAGGAAATGCAGTTGTCTTTTGTCTTATGAAACTCATGTTCACTGTCTTTCGGTGTATTTTCACTTTTGCCAAAGACTGAATCATTTGAGAGCTTCGCACTCAGTGGGGGAACCACCAAAAAAGTTGGCTGTTAACCTTCATGTCAGCGAGACTCAAAGCAAAGATGAAAGTGGGGGTGAAATTGAGTGAGGTTTGCTTACTAGGCGAAAACCAGTGCCTTGCTTCACAAAATCTGCGATGAGCCGAGGCGTCTAAAATTACAATCAGAGATAAAACAACTCTGATGGAAAATGGCCCAAAGCCAAAGAGACAAGTGGAACCTTCAAAAGCTGATAACACAGAGTAAAGATAAGCTGTTTCATTTGAGACACTTTCAAAATTACAGCTATGCAGTTGCTGTAACAGAGGAGAAAATCACAGGAACAAATTCTGCACCAGAAATCAAGAAGGCACATTTGGTCTGACACCATTTACTTCAACAGCTGTAACACAAAAACATAACATTATATCCTGAAAACATTATTGTCTTCTCTCAGTAACCAAAATGTTAGCACCACAAACACTTTCTCTGCAGGTAAGTCATGTAGCATCTCCATGAGGTGAGGTATTTTCTTAATTAGTGGCTTTTCTTACATTTTCTTTGTAACATTGACCACACAAGCCCTTTGCATTGTGAAAGCACATTATTTGAGTTAAAGGATATCCCTCTTTTTCTCATAGTGAATTATTCTTTGACAGCATACCAAATATGTCACATCCAATATCACATTGTGGTTGTATATCTAATTTCAGTTTTATTGTTAAGTTCGTATTGCAGAAATCATCACATGGT
Organism: Brachyistius frenatus; assembly: GCF_029030835.1. Lineage (NCBI taxonomy): Eukaryota > Metazoa > Chordata > Actinopteri > Embiotocidae > Brachyistius > Brachyistius frenatus. The sequence goes on along the minus strand of NW_027210796.1, from coordinate 258,939 downwards.
CCATTTCAGTCTATGTAGACTAGTAGACTCCCATTCAACTTCCCTCATTAAATAAAAGATCAATATGGTGCCATTCACTCGATTTACGCCTTCTGATCAGTGTTCTGGCGGTTTATCAAAAAAATAAATCTACAATTAAATTAGATATTATCAGTATGTTTATGGAGGCATCTGGCTTGATTGACATGCCTACAGTGCCATCAGGTTTCCAGTATCAGTGGGGAGGCATAGTGTAGTCGAGTTTCCAGTCAGATAGAGTGAGATCTGCGGCCATGTCTCCTGCTCATCCAAATATTGTCACTTCCAAAGAAACAAGATGGCAACAGCCAAAATGATGACTTTGTGGCTTCACACACACCAATAGGTGACATTATGGTTGGTTGCCACTGAATTAAGTGAAACTTTAAATGTAAACTTGCTTCTAGTCAGAGCTGGACATATGCTAGACCAGCACCTGCTTTAAGCAAATTAATATAGAAACTATGATTTAAATTGGGAGCCACTGGATAAAAGAATACATCAACAAGATATTGAATCTGACCAGACTTTCGATGTCCGCTTTCAGTATTTAACAAGTTTTGATAATTGGATCATAGGTCAGTTCATACTAAAACTGTATTCAGTTTTATATACAGCAGTATTTGCAGGTCAATAGATGTCTTCACCTTCTGAATATGTTGCTGACAGCACTTCCGTATAACAATATAACAAACCTCTTAAACTTATGCAGCACATTTACCGAGATCTGCACTTTATGGACTCTATGGACTTTATGGAAGAAAGGTAAAACATAATATTACCAAGTAAGGCTATTTGTGAGGTAACTTCACTAAATTCCCTTCAAATATTATGGAAATCCATCCAAGAACTGTTGAAACATACATTTTAAGACCACAAATGTCAGCCCCAACATCTGTGCTGAAACTTTCCTGTTTCTTTAGTCCCTTTCATGCCCACAACCAAAAGCTGATTTAAAGGAAAATAGGTGATCAGTCAAGCCTCACTTAACAATTGTATTGGTGTTTCTATTATTGTAAGACACAAAGAATGAATGAGTAAAAAAAAGTGACAGGACTAGGTGTCATTCGCCATCATACTGTAGCTGAGTCACCAGAATAGATACAAGTAAAAACACGCATTTATACAACAAATGACTCAAATGGTTTTTAACTGCTTTAATCTTTAAAATGTTTTACAGATTAATGTAATGAGGATCACTCAAATCTCTATAGTCTACAGAATATTGTGGTGCCTCAGCTGGCAAGATTGTGTGTGTGTGTGTGTGTGTGTGTGTGTGTGTGTGTGTGTGTGTGTGTGTGTGTGTGTGTGTGTGTGTGTGTGTGTGTGTGTGTGTGTGTGTGTGTGTGGGAGGAGGGGTTCTTTACCCTGTTGGTTCACTCATACTAACAGTTATCATCTGCAGCTTTTACATGCCTATGTTTATAGTTTCTGACATTACTGAAGGCATTCTTTGGAGTTGTTGGATTTGTGTTTGAATGTATTACTGATGAGGTTTAGTAACCTGATGAGGTCTCCATAACCTTTACCGTAACCAATGCTAAGTAACTCAAATCTGTGAGAAAAACTATAATGAATTCTGACGGAGGTCCAAATATTATGGGCATTTTAAAAGTCGTTGACATTCTATTTTTTATTGTCTATTGTTTACTTAATCATCACTTATTGTTTAGGTAGGTAGGTAGGTATATACTTTATTAATCCCCGAGGGGAAATTTTTTTCTCCTACTATTAGCATTCTCTCAACCAGCTTTCATCACAGGTCATCACAAACATTCTTGAGGGACTTTCCACATACATGCTTAAAACTTGCTAGTTGACTTTCCTTCACTTTGCACACACCGAAACCATCTCATTTGGGTTTAGGTCGGGTGATTGGAGGCCTGGTCATGTGATGTGCCATGTCATGTGTATCACTCTGCTTCTGCTTCGTCAAACAGGCCTGACAGAGCCCACTAAGCTTAACCCAGATGTGATGGTGCGTTACTGCACAATGTTATGTTAGCCATGCTTGTTAAGTGTCATTTTAAATCATGAATATATTTTAAACAGCGTCTCCAGCAAAGCCTTTCGACATGGTCACAGCTACTTTTCATGGGTCACAGTGGGAATCAAACAGCCAGATTTTCATTGATCTAATGTTCATCGTTGAGTCTCTTGGCTTCTTTAATTTTCTATTTTTCTCCATCATATGGAGTTTCATTGCAGTTGTTCCACGAGGAGGATTGACTGATTCAGTCTCCTCCCAGCAATTGATCTTGACTTGTGTCTGATGTTTGAACTCTGGGAAACATAGATACGGGCTTTAATCTGAGGTACCATTAATTGGTCATTTTTCAGGCCAGTGACACTAACGAACTTCTCTGATGCAGCAAATGTGACTGTTGGCGGGGGGGGGTCGTGCAGCTGTATCAGCGGGATAGCTGCTAGTTCTCTGGCCAGGACAGCATGATCATCAGCAGAGCTTCTAGCTTACTCGCAGCCGTCAGCAGATTTTGATATTTGTGCCTGATTTGAAGTTTGAGGCTGACATTTGTCCATTAAAACATGATTTATTTATTTATTTGTCACTTACAGTAATGTTACGAGTTGTAGTCATGTGTCTTCTTTGCATTGTGTGTAGCACTTGTCTTGCTCTTCATAAAGTAAACATAGAACAGAGTAGACAAACAGGAATGGTGATTTGAAATTAAATAAGTCCACAGAAATTAAGTAAATCATTTTTTTCCCCCCCGACTTATTGAAGTTGCAGCAGAATGCTTCCACAACCTGTTTTTTTCTGTTCAAGCAAGTGCTGTTGCATTTTTTTTTTTTTTTTTAATTCCAGGACTTACTTGGTTGTCGACATCCCTACTTTTCATGATTTTTTTTTTTTTTGGTGATAAATTGTCAATTACGTTGTCTTTTACATGAGCATGGCCATCCACAAGAGGGTAATTCATGTTTTAGTAACTTATTTTTTGTATGCCACCCTGGTTAATTTAATTCAAATCAAATTAATTGTAATAGCTCAGCTCACAATCTGTGTGCCACTTATCAAACTCTCTGATTGGTACATTTTAGTCAAACTATAATTATTGCCTCATGGTTATATGCCTCCAAAAAACAAGCCAAGTGTCAGTTTACATCCATATTTGTCCAAACTCATATGTAGTGAAGAAATAATACATGTAGGAATATGACCAATAAAGCTGACTCTGAGATAATACAAAGCTGCTATGACCAAACACATTGCTTCAAAGAATGTTGCAGCAAAAAAAAAAAAAAAATTTAAAATATGGATGCGTCACATAAATTGTCAAACAGAAAGGAAAGATGACCGACATAATCTTTAGAGATTTGGGATCCCAAGATTTGTGCCACCAATTCAGTATCTGACCCAAAGTGAAATATAGTAACAATCGCCTCATCTGTTCCTGAGGTAAGGCATCTAACAATGTTCGGAAAAGTGTTTCTGCAGAACAAAATAATGTCACAGTGAAGTGACAATGATAGAAAATGTCATGTCATTTTCAATGATAGAAAATCATATAAGATATTTCTGTAAAATTTGGTCAGACTTGGCATATAAATTCTTGAGTTATTGTCACAAATGTATTTTGTGAGGTCACAATGACCTCACAAAATACAATAAGTCTCGAGTCTAACTGAAGGTGTGTGCCATATTTCAGGAAATTCCCTGAGAAAATGCATTCACAAGAATAGGACAGCATGAGGTCACAGTGGCATTGGCCTTAGTCCCCAACATTTTTTTTTTTTTATCAGTTTATTATTGGGACAAAATGACAATTTTTGCCAAAGCTGAATAAATTCTGTCAAAGCATTCCTGAGACATTGTGTTCATGATAATGGGATGGACAGACAGAACGAAAACCCGAAAACATAATGCCCCCAGCCATAGCTGTTGCCAGTGCATAGGCATAACAAAGAGGTTGGCAAATCACATAATTAAATAACGAGAACAACAGCAATTACACAAATGCAACATACTCCACGCACAGAAATCAAATCTCTAATCCAATAAGAAGAGCAAATAGAGGCTCCTCAATATATTATTCATGTCTAATTTAGCAGTTTGTTTGACAGGCAAAGTTACCCATTGTGAGTTAAGTTGTATACTAATGTACAGAGGAAGGGACAAAGCGAACAGATCATGTTCCATCTAATTTATTATAGACATGCAGAAATAAAATTAGATACCATTTTGTCAATTAGTAAAAAAAAAAAAAAAAAAAAAAAAAAGGTATTTATCATGAGGTTACGATGCAGACGAATTCACACAAATTTCAATTCTTGAGAAGAGTCTACTTTACACCATATTTAATAGATCTGAAATTTACCAAAGCCTCTGACCATTAGCCTCCCATGTCAGAGGACAAGAGACAATTACTGACACACCCACAGTTTGGCTGCACATACTAAAATTAACCAGCAAATACATGCAAAGCACAGACTAGATGCTGGTTTGATACCCTGACTTCTATTATGTGGTTTTCGTTGGCAATCTTTTTTTAAATTCTCCACACAGAGCATTTCTATGACAAACAGTCTTCATATGAAGCTGTAAAAGGAAAGTTTGTGCAACATGTCAACATGTCATAATTCACATCAAATAGTTAAACACTGAAAAAAAAATATAACAATCATGTAGGAATATTAAAGGACAAGTGTCCTTTGGTGATCAAACTGAGGTACAGAACAGGGAATTAAACCTTCAACCCTCAAGGTGGGTTCCAATTGGTAAATGATCTGCACGCAAATAGCACTTTTTCAACAATTCACTTTATCACGTTTTTAATTCACCCCGTCACTCACACACCAATGACGACAGAGGTGCCATGCAAGGTGCTCGTCTGCCATCAGGAGCACCTGATGACTGTAGAAGCTTTAAGCAGCTCCTTCAGCGACAGACTGCAGCATCCCTCAGTGCAGTAAAGAGCGCTACCGCTGGTCATTTGTTCCGACAGCAGTCAGACTTTTCAACACCCCAATAAAATAATGTTTATAAAATGTATAAACTTTCCATTCATCGACCTAGCTGTATTTATTTATATTTATCTTTATTTTATTTGTTTTTGTGTATAGTCTTGTTTGTGTATTTATTCTTTTATTGCTCTTATTTTTTTCTAAAATAATATTTTTTTTATCCATCTTATTTTGTTTATTTCATAGGTATTTGTAAAGTTGTCCATACTGTGTACATGCTGCTGTGACGACAACATTTTCCCACTGTGGGATTAATAAAGTAAAATCTAATCTAATCTAATCGAACCGCCAACCCTACATAGTTGATTTTTTCCCCCCAAATTGTTATGGACAGTTGTGTCCCTGTCAACTTTCAATCAGCATACAAATGCTGAAATCAAGCATTGGTGATGACTAAAGTGCAGAACAATTCAAATCAGAACAAATCAGAGAGGACACCACTTTGGTGAAGTAAAAATGAAACTTCCTAAAAATATGGCACATACTGCACCCAGACATGTTTTTTTATCTGTGCAATCATCTTCATATACTGTAGTTCAGAGTCATCCTTTACAGAACACTTTCAGCAGCAAAGTATTATTATTATTATTTTTTTTTTTTATGAATGCTTAACAGCCGTCGCATTAAAACTGAACGACCTGCTGTGCAAAAACACTGACAATCTCAGACTAATCATCTGACGAAAAGATGAAAGGCTGACAGAGAAAAGACACAATTATACCCTTTCATCAATTATAGCAAGAATCAAAAGCAAGATGGAGGAAGAAAACAAGATGGGAAGTTTTTGTTCAAAAAGTAGAGACTAGGAGGAAAATGAAACGGAAGGAAAAAGCAGCTCAATGGCAGAAGGCATATTTTCAGCCAAATTGAAGAGCTTGCTGTTGCTGCTCATGGCAGAGTCAAGGAGCTCTGTGTAATAAGAAAAACTACATCAGAGACAAATCAGAACCATATCTGAAATTGGTAGACCATCACCACACCTAAGTCACCCCCTGCTTTCGGCTAAAACAACCATGAATGACATAACAAAATGGGATGAAACACCAAAGCCAGCATGACTAAACCAGTGCTTCTCTTTTTTGACGTGTCAAAAATGCTCATTAAATTGTGTATCAAACTTTCAAAATATTGGCGAGGCGACAAATAAAAGAATCAACATGGATTTTGTTGAAACAAAGGAAATGAACCCAATCATCATGTTAGCATTAACCTTCTTCCTAATGAGTCAAGTTATGGTGTGTTCAAACTTGGCAGCTTTGGTTCGATCCAAACAAACTCTGGTGTGATTTCTGTGGTTAATTTGAAAAAGTTGTGAACGTTGTCGAACTTTGATGCCCACCCTACCAGTGGACTGAGGCTCATTTCTAGTAGACATCTGATGCACATAATCAAATGTACTGCATTCCTTAGTCAGGTTTTTTTTCCCCAAAGGCACTGAAGATCATAGTTATTAAACCTCTTTTGAAAAAGCCTAATCTGGATGCCTCAGTAATAAATAACTATTGGCCAATATCCCAAACCTTTGTCAGGGACTACTTTGTGTCAATTAGCAAATATAACTCTGAGCAAACAATCACGTGTGGAGTTCCTCAAGGAACTATTTTTAGGCGTTTTTCATTTAACATCTAGATGTTCCCTCTTGCTCAGGTTATGGAATATTATAACAATGTACCATCATTATGCAGATGACACACAGCTATACATAACAGTATCACCAAGTGACTACTAAACACAATACATATGTTATTCAATGTAATGGCTGTTATTCTGCTTGGCAATGTTTGGGCAGACAGTGCCGGTGCAGGCGTGGTGGCTACATGTGGCTGCAGTCGATCCAAGGGAGGCCGTAGCCCACATTCCATCATCAGGTGGGCTGGGGAGCTGCCTGTGGTTTATGGTGTCGCTCGGTAGTGTAGTCAGGTATGAAGTAATGTGACTGAGAAGGGAAGACAGTCTGCCAGTTGTGCTCTAAAGCAAGCTGGAGATCTTGGAGGGAGACTACGGCCTGGAGCGGGGTGTGAAGCATCTGAACAAGGTCGGATTCCGTCAATTCCGGGCCCAAATACAGAGTCAGACTGGGGATGGTCCGGAAGAGTAGGTCTGCCAACACGTTCTCTTGGTGTAGCATACATTGTGAGGAGAAGCTGGACCACTGGAGCCTCTGTGACCAGCATCGATGACATCAGTTGGGTTGTAAACTACATATTCCATTGCCTGAGTATCTAGAAGATCTGCTGTCCCTCACTGCCCAAGTTGTGGATAAGCATGACTCTCTTCCACACTTCGCCTGTGTCTGCTAGACCGAAAAATGCAATAAACATTTCAAAAGATAAATGCTAGTAAACCCAGAGGGAGCGCCAGGAAAGGAAGGAGAGGTCGGAAAAAAAAACCTCCATCCTCGTCACAGTGGCAGAGAACCTGTACTTTTATTGGTTAAACAACCAGGGCCGTGACTCACAGATGAAGCCTGTTTGTTGAGTTTCAACATAATAAAAACATAATTATCACGCTTCACATGCAGGGAAAAACCTGCTGCTTCCTAAATGCTTTCTCTATTTCGTTTTTTTTTTTTACTTTCTGACTTTCTGACTAACCCACACATCTACATTTACAGACACATACACTTACAAGAGAGATAGCGTGTTTCTACAGTTCAGTATGGAGGGTGATTAGTACCATGGTTTGGCCATATTTTTTACTTAATTTAGATCAGCAGTGCTCCATGCCATCTTGTTGCTAAGAATGCCACTGTAGCACTGCTACCTTGACTACATGGATGTGGCCTGTCCAATCTGCTCCCACTAGCAGACAAGATTTAAAAAGCAATTTGTATTAAACGTGTACTACTACAGAATATATTTTAATTTGGCTTTTTGCAGCCAGAACCTGTGATTTCTCTGCTAACACAGTAGGTCAATCGACAGACCACAATGTGGCACTCACGCTGAACATAAGCACCAAGCCACCACCCAATTTGTCCAATGACAGCTCTAGTAACATTTCATGAAAAGAATGAGAGTTAGTGTTACTTTGTGCATTTCTACAGCCAACATTACACTGCTGGCTTCAACGGTTAATGTATGTTAATTATGAATACAGTATGCTATATTAAGTTTAGATTTGAGAGTACTCGCGTCTTTTCTTATGAACAGTATGTAGCATGAGAGTCTTAACTTTATTTAATTACTCACCCGTGAATGTTTTTTATATTTTGGGGGAATACACTTTGGTATTGGCTTCGCCACCAACATCATCGCTTTACTGTCGCGATACGATGTGTTGCAGGTTTGCACAAACTGCAGTGAGATCCCAAATTTGATCATAGCCAAACAGTGCAAAGAATGTCTCCATCTTGTGTCAGCGATTTGTACTTAATAGTAGCATAGATAATAAAGTTTAGCTGACTCAGATGCAAACTTGATGTGATGCTGGAGCAGCAGTAGTGTAGGTTTTCGGAACTTAACACAGCTCTGACATTCCTGTAAAGCAATTAGAAAAGCCAATCTGCATGGTTCTACTCTACTGTGAGGCTAATGCTACTATATATGTTACAGTACTATGTATGGGAAATGAAGTAAGAAAAAACAAACCTCCACAAAAAAGGATTTGATTTTGTCAGCTGAGCATGTTAGAACACGAAAGTGGGCTTATCAGGATTGCATTGATGACGCCATCTGCCTGTTACTGCTGAAAAAACTTAGATGGAACCAAAATGGGAAGTGAAACAAAACAGGAGCTAAAGGAGGCTATAAGAGTGGAGACTTTTTTAGACACCTTAAAATTGTTGAATTAATTTTCCTAAAAACTGCTGACTTGTAGTTGCTCACCTGGCAGGCGTTGTACAACAGCTGGTGCTCGAACTTGCGGATGCCTAGGATCTGCTGGAACATCTCGTAGAGCTGCTCTTTACTGAGGATGAGCTCTGACACAGAGCTCAAGTGTGTTCGCTGTGGTTGACGCCGCATGTCCTCGTCCCCCCTGTAGATGGCATCGTACTTGGCGATCCAGGAGCTCAGCACGGTCTCTTTGCTCAGACCATCAATCTCTGGGAGACTGCGGACACGCCGCTCAATGTTCTTCTTGAAAACCTCGCGGAAATCGTTGGCTGAGCAGCCGCCACTCTGAACCATCCGGGAAGCACGCTCACTCTTCAGGAAGCCCTGGCAAGGAAGGAGAAAGAATAACGGGCACTTACAACAGTGATTTTAATCTATTTATTTGCTTGCTTTGCTTTACCATTTTGGCCCCACTTGACTCGCCTAAACCCAAAAGGTTTTTATTTTCCCCGAAGGAGTCATTCAGATTAAATAAGAAATTAATGAGATGAGCAAGTCTGTTTGCAGTCCTCCTCCATCGAGCAGTTGTAGTTCCAAGGCTATCATCTCCAGCACAATTCTGACAGGGTTAAGGTGCATCTTCACTTGACACTGGCCATCTGTCAATGAAATTCATCGACCAATCAAATACATGTGAGAGACACTGCAGCCATTTTAAAATGCACAGGTATTACCAGAAACAGTGAGCCGGCATGAACAAAGCCATGATTTTGAAAATTAAGCTTCTTGATGGAATTCATATTTTTGTATTTAGAGCTGTCATTTTCACATTTTGGCATCAGTAAAATGTCACCATGCACAAAGTCCTAAACTTTTCTTGCATTGTGGCTACTAAATTGACAAATCACCAAAAATCCAGAGTGTAAACGGGGTAGTCAGTTATTCAGTGGGTGGAATGTTAACTCTCACTGGCTCATTCATATTTTGGGCTTTTGGCAGAAGCTCTTTGGCCACAGAGGCTGTCATTGAGAAGAATGAATAGAAGAACTGATAGAAGAATGGGTGGCTCAGACTGAAAAAGGCAGCAGCAGTTTAGTGTAGCATTTAACAGTCTCCCAGCTGGCTGCTTCAACTCTTCTTGCTAGTCGCACTGAGACTCAAAACATCACATCAGAAAATGATTCATGTAATGGAGGCTGAGAGCTCAGAAAGCAGCTGCTGAGAACAGTTTGAAGAGACAAACAGGCATAAACACTATATTGGACTAAAGCATTACGTTTGGGAAAACGTTCTAAAAGTATCTCTAAAGATACCCTCGAGATGTTCTCTCTAGACTAATTCCATTCAACCAAATTCTACTGTTTTTGGCAGAGGAAGATGTTTTTAACTTCATTGGCCAAAAATGCTAATTTAAAAAAACAAAACCCTCAGTAATGCCAGAACCACATTTTATTAATTATTTATAAAGGAAAACCAGTAAAAACTGCCAGGCTGACAAATAGACATGGCTCTGTTGAGCCTTACCTGCCTTTAGCTCTTAATAGTCACAACTTCATGAACATATTTACAATTTGGTAAAATAATCGGCACATCATTCCTGCAGCTGTCACAGATGTATCGTCAACTGCAACAGTTTTGGAGACGTTAAACTGATTCTCTCCTCTCGATCTCCTTGAGCTAGATGCAACGACCGCTTCTTATAAATCATCTTCATGTCTATTAGACCCAATCCCAACAACACTGTTCAAGGATATTTGACCCTTAACTGAACACTTCTATATTAAATCAGATTAATCTCATTAACACTATAAGTACCGCAGGCTTTTAAAGTTTGCTACTTTTCCGTGATACATGCCTTAGATAATATCATTAGAAAACTCTGCATACATTTCCATTACTATGCAGATGATATCAAGTTATATCTATGAAACCCATCAGCTAGGAAAATTTTAAGCATGTTTAAAAACACGAATGCTTGGATAATCTGTTACATCTAAATTCAGACAAAACTCTTGCATTTGGCCCTAAAATAAATTCTGTATACAACTGCACAGTTACTAGAGATGATATTGCTTTGGCCTCCAACGCTAATGTGAGTACTCAGTGTTATTTTTTTGATGAGGATATGCCCTTGTGGTAGCAGGCATGGTTTGTGTGTCAACTGTTGCCGAGTTCAAACAGGGGTTTTATTTACTATGTTGGAACTCAAAATGTTTGGTAAACCCAGAGTTTGGCAGATGCTTGAGATGTTCGCTAATATATCTTAACTTTCATGTCATTATTAAATTTAACACCAAAAGATTTAGCAAAAAACTCAACTATCTGATAAAACTGTTACAGTTTTGTGAAACATGAAATTTGGCACAGCTCTACTATCGCTGACCAAGATAGAAGGACACTCACAGCTGTGGTGCAAAAGTGATCACCTGACTGAGAGGTTAAGCCACAAACTTAAAGAGAAACTGTTTCAAAGCAGAAAAAGATCCCGTGCCAAATGACCCCTCAAAGAAATTCCATTTTCACATGATGTGCCCAGATATTACTACTATAACTCCCTGCTGAGGACTGCATGCATGGGTTGATCGGGGATAGCTGATACCATGGAAACAGGAAACATGTGTGCCATTTTAGTTCCACACCTCTGTAAACTGTAATCTCACATAGTTTGATGAGGTGGTGAATGGTGCATATGAACAAAAAAACATTCTTTGAAAATAGTGAAACAATTACATTATTGAATGTTTTAGATTATTGCAGCCAATGTGATATTTCTCAATTTGTTTCAATGTTTCAAGTAGAAGCCCCAATGTAAATGAGATGTGATTCATGTTTGAGTTTTTGACCGGGACTGTTTGTATATCGATGGATGTATGTGACTATACTGTATACGGTACACTCAATTCTATCTACATGTACTGTCTGTATGAAGTAGATGTATGCATGCATGTTTGTCGATAAATTAAGCTGCAAAATTGTAAGGCCACACTGAAAATACCGGCACTATTTCAAGGTGAGATTGTTCATGTTAGTACAACCCTGTTTCCCCAAAAAGTTAGAATGCTATTTAGAAGTTCAATAAAAAAAACAATGCGATGATTTGCAAATCATGTAAACCCATATTTCATTGAAATTAAACCAAAGACATCAAATCAAATGTTGAAATTATATTGTTCTATGACTGCATTAACAAATAGCGAAACAATTTAACAAATAATATTCCTCAACATAAAATTGCACAGAAACCTGGGGATTTCATCATCTTCCATACAACTTATTATAAAAAGATTCAGAGGCTGAAAACCAGTATTGGATGGCTGTGATCTTTGGACCTTCAGGTGACAATGCATTAAATACAGCCACGATTCTGTAGTGGAAATCACTGCATGGGCTCAAACACTTCTGAAAACCACTGTCAAATGCAGGTTAAAACTCAACAATGCAAAGAGGAAAAGGTATGTGATCTCAAAACACCACCTCCCTTCTTGGGCCCGAGCTCATTAAAAATGGATCGAGGCAAAGTGGAAAACTGTCCTTTGGTCTGACATATCAATGACAAGCAAAAACAGAACAAATCTAAAACTATTCCAATAGAGCAGCTCAGCAGCAAACAAAAGAAAAATGTGGCCAACTGCCGCGCGTACAAAATAAGAGGAATAAAGCTTTCAAAATAATAAAACAAAAGCAACAAAAACAAGGCTCAGTATGCCAATACTGGTAGGGTAAAGGTTCTCTTGTGACTGACAACATAAACCAACACATGTCCTGGCAGAACCATGTGATCAGCTTCGGTCTGTTGTCAGGGTTGCCGTCGCAGCCTCACGAGAGTGCTAGGCCTATGGAGCGTGAACCAACAGCAGATGGAGAGCAATCACATTGAGCAACAAGAGTAATGAGGTGGAATAAAAATCACTTGAAACTAAAGAGCCTCAATCAAAACATAAAAGTGAAACATGACAGGAAACAAACGCATTGGTGTTCAGGAATTGATTTGAAACCAGCAAGCAGGAGGGGCCTGAGAAAAGCCACAGAAAGAGTCTTTTTTTAAATTGTGATAAATGGAAATCGACAAACGTTAAGTGGATGAATAGGGAAGTGACAGATGTCACTGCCACCAGAGGAGCCTGATAACAGCAGCTAATCTGCCTCTCTGCATCGCTCAACACAAACTGCTCCACACTGCAGGAGAGAAAGACATTTAACAGTTACCGCAAAAGGAGACCACGCAGTGAACAGAAATTATAAAATTGACTATTTCAAATGACGACGCCTGAAACACAGAGACAGGTGCTGGAGGTTATATCTAGATTAGGCCATGAGTAATGAGGCTGCAGACTGACTGGCCTGATCAGGAAATTGAAAAAAGAAAAAAAAAAAGTATGCAACTCGGATATTTTATACTGTAGAATAAAAAAATAAAAAAAATAAAAAAATATATATATATATATATATATATATAAAATTTAGAGTCAGCAAGTGAGTGAGATCGTGTCTAGATTATAGATTGGAATAAAAGTCCTATAAAAGCATGAGTAAAGTCATTCTGCCAACTAACAGGTGTGTCAGTTTACTGTTTTTATTATATACCTTAGTGAAACATACTGATGTCAAAAGCATAAAAGACAATAGGGCTGCACCAGTTAATTGTGTTGAAATTGCCATCTCGGTTCATACTTGTAAGCAATTTCATTCCTTAAAAACAACTAATCTGGCACATTTACATTAAGAACATCAGCTGCATCGAATGAAGTGCTCCTACTGGCCTCCTTGACTGCTCATTCAAACCAGCCTTCCTCCCTATCAAGGATGAATACATATTCATCAATGAAAGAGTGGCCTCTAGCCTGTAGGTGGGTGTAGACTGCAGAGTCCTGGCCCTGCATGGGGTCTTTCCCTTTGACAGCAGCTATTTGGTTTCCATATACAACAATTAATGGCAATCCTCCCAGCACTTAACAGTGTAACACTTTATTACTCTGTTTGTACCAGGAGACCCAATTCTTGGAGTGGACCAATTTATGGTCGAGCAGGTTTTGGGTTATAAATTAATTAAAGAACAAAGGGTTTTGAAAAAAAAAAAAAAAGGTCTCAACCGTTACAACACCGCCGCCACATACAGATCATCATTGTTTCATACAGCCCCAATGCCAAAAAAGTTGGGATGCTGTGTAAAATGTAAATAACAACAGAATTCAATGATTTGCAAATCACATGAAGCAATATTTGATTGCAGATAGACTAAAGACAACATATCAAATGTTGAAACTGAGAAATGTTATTGTTTTACAAAAAAATAAAATACGTGCCATGCCATGTGTACTAATGCATCCCTGGACCATCACAAATGCTGGCTTTTCAACTGAGCGCTGATAAGAAGCTAGGTGGTCCCTCTCCTCTTTAGGATGCGGCATTCATGATTTTCAAAAAGAAATCGCAAACTTTGATTTGTCAGACCACAGGACGGTTTTCCACCTCGCCTGAGTCCATCTTAAATTAAGAAGGTGTCGCTGTTTCTGCATCACGATTATATATAGTTTCTTTTTTGCCTGACAGAGTGTGAACCAGCATTTGTGGATGCAGATTTGGGTTACAAACAAATTCTCCCTTAAAGTTTTATTGGTTTTGGTCACAGACTTCATAATTTCACAAAAGCCTTTAGTTGTACTTTTTAAACTTGTGCTTGCATAATTGTGGTGGCGCAGCCTTTATTTCAGTTATATTTTATGTTGCCAATGCAATCGGCATACCGATCCTATCAGCGGCTCTATGCAGTATCCTGTATCTACTGGTACATATTGTTTCCTATGCCACAGCAAATGTCTGGATGAGAATATTCTGGAGTTAAACAAAGAGTTGCATTTTGGGAGTTTATTTTCTAAATTAGACTACAGCTTGTGTTCAGGGATACTCTTTGGTGGGGTAATATTGTGGTGTTCATTCGCTGAGTGTGGGGGAGCATGATTCAACATTACTGGTAGTAATTAACTACATTAACATGTAGCTACATTAACGTGCAGCTTTGTTGCCGTATTAGCATTTCCCAGCATCATAACACATATACCAATCACAGTCGCATTAATACATTTGTTAGTTTGTAACTTATTACACAAAGTTTTCATGCAGCATTAAAGCCTTTTTAGTGTGATGAAATTTTAACTATGCATGTCAAATAATACGGGCTTTTAAGTGTTAACTGTTAACATTGTGAAAGAGTTGACATTCAAATAATTCAAGGTTAAAGTAAAATTTTACTCCATGGGAGTAGAGTTTTAACTCCCAAAAGGTTCAAGGCTCAATTCCTGAAAAGTGTTAAAATATCAACCCCTAGAAAAGAGTTACTTTCACTCTGCTTGAGAGTGCATTCGATGGTCTCACATGTACAAGCAAATACAATTGATTTGAACTCACAGAGTTTATTCCAAAGATGTGAATTCCAGAATCTGACTTGTGCCTGTATACTTTAGCAATGTCATCTCTGCTCAAAGCCACAAGTTTATACCTGCTACACATGACGACCAAAATCATTTATTTTCTGACAAATCTAGAGACTGTCCTGTTCAGCCTCTTCTGCTATCTCCTTCACTACCTGCTGCAGGCTCTGCTCCCAGATTCCAATTAGTGCTGATGTTGACCACGCCGTGAACACTTGACAACTAACCGTCACAGTATGCACGCCTGCGCTCCACCCCTGCCCCTCTTCTTCAGCTGCTAGTTCGCAATATCTAGAGCCCTTCTAGTAAAGAACATAAAATACTAGGGTAGATCAATACGTTTCGAGATTCCTGACGTGCAAATTATAATCCTGATAAATAACTGGTAAAAATTCAGTCACTTTATCATCATGAGTTCTGACTTGCATATGTTTTTTGTGAGCAGTGGATCGGGTGGCTTCTGCAATGGTTTATGCAAGTTTGTGACAAATTATTGGGGAACTGAAAGAAGTCACATGGAGCCAAATCCGATGAGTAGGAGTGATGAGGAGATACGGTTGTCTTGTTGTGGGCGAGAGACTTCTGTGCGTTTTCATTGTGCAATAGATTGTTCTATTGATTGAGGGTCAATGTATGGTAGAAATTGGAAATAAAGCTTGCGGTGTAGTACATGTCATTTAGGTTTGTTAAAAGGCTTCTAAAACATTTCAGCTATGATAACAGAAGGTCAAGAAGAGCCAGAAAGCTTTACAGAGGTACCTGAAAAATGCAGCAAGAGACAGTTCTTTGTTCCAAGATTAAATCCAAAGATGGAATACCATTGAAGGGATCAGGGGCAATTACAAGTTGTTTTTTTTGTCCCTGCAAAATGAGTTTAACTGGACTGCACATGGGATTTGTTGGCATGAATATGTTTATAGAATATCACCGGAGGTATGTCTTTAGAGGGGTGATGATGGGGCTGCTCTGTGTGTGTCTGTGTGCGTGTGTGTGTGTGTGTGTGTGTGTGTGTGTGTGTGTGTGTGTGTGTGTGTGTGTGTGTGTGTGTGTGTGTGTGTGTGCGCGTCTAAAGGTCACTATGTCTTTGGTTGCTCTGAGCCTCCTGTCAGCCTGAGAGGTTCTCATGCCCCATTCAGACACCCTCCAAGACTGGATCGAAGACTCCTCCACACTATGCTAATGTCAGGTTATCCTGTTTTAAATAAAGAGACTACAAATCACCCAATCCCCCCTTCAGTCCTGCCATTTCTATGTTTATAGTTATACTTTTTTGTATTTTATCATCTGTTATCATGTTTGCTCTGACTATGTGGGGATGGGGAGAATAGAAATTTGTTTTTAATTACATTTATTGTAAACTATGGGAATATGTAGCTGATGTAGTTCTTTCAGACAAACAGTACATATAGATATGAATGTGATAGTGTGCAACAAAAACGTAAATTTGACAAATGACTTTATGGTGTTCATACCTTTGAATGTATGGCAATGCAGTAGTAACACGTCACAAGAAGATGCCGGTAAAAATGAGATACAATATCTTTCTAATCTTTTTAAGACAATGGAATAGTCATATTAACTATTTAATTTTTTTTAATTTTTATGTATTGATGGACCATTTAATCATTTGAAAATCAAGACCCATCCCTTGTTAATGTCAAGTTATCATTACAAAGACATCCCAATGTCTACTCGGAATTCAAAATGACACAATATTCCATGAGACAAAAACACAATCAAAATAGTCATAAAAATAAAGATTCCTTCATGTTCATTACAGGTGTCATGTCAATCTCATGTACAACCCTTTAAATATGCTGTTATGATGTTTTTCTTTCATTTGTGACAAGATGTCGAGACATGTACAAAATTCGCTGTCAATGCTATGTCTGATAATTTCCATTTTAAAATCGAGGGGCTTTTTAAAAAAAATGTTTAAATCAATATGCCAATTTAATGCTTTTTTAATCATATTCACACACAACAAATGTGGGATTTGGGAATGTGCGTTGGAGTATTTTACAGTGACTATCTGCTAAAACATATTTTGGACATTGGTCATTGTTCTTGTGCTTCGATGAACAAGAAATCTGATGACAACAAAGATTTGATCAGTCTGAGGACTTTTGTTGGGCTCTGAATATGCTGTTATGATGTGTAGACTGCTGTACTTAGATATATGTACTTTCATTACTGGCAGTTTGAGACCTGATCCTGGTCATCAGTCAGATTGCAAGCCCTCCCTCGCTGCTCTTTGGATAGGTTTTCCTCCATTTTGTTTGGCAACTCAAATGTCAGCCATTATTACTAATGAATCGATCAGCGGGAGACTTCCTCTCTCCCCGCTGCTTGAATTAATTGGGGCTTTGAAATTGCACTAAATTATTTACGTGGCAGCAGAGCGCCAACCTGTGAGTCAGGAGATTAAAGATGGATGCCAAGGAGCCCTCGGAGTGTCACTACAGTTGCTTAAAAGTTCTATATGTAAGATTGTGAAGCAATTTCAAGTAAAAATGTATTTTATATTAATAATCTTGGAGGCAGTCTATGTAACTTCAAAAAAGAACCCATTCCCCTACTTTACCCATTGCCTATAAAAGCCTCTATACTGCTTTTTTTTTCCAATTTCAATGCAAGGGATTCGGGCCGAGCTCCCCCCTTATATGACGTGTATTGTGCTTTGCCTCAATACATGCCTCTCATACCCTCCATTACAGTGCAGACACTATGCTAACAGTCTTTAATGATGGAGTCAAAACAAAAGCCCTCCTACAAACACAACTACACCAGGACAAACTCCACACAAGACCATAAAAACAAATGATAGGGCCGATCTGGCAAAACAAGAATGAGACATAAGTTGGAGGGGAAAACCTGAGTCATAATCGGCATTTGATTCATGGACGGATCAGCGTTCAACTTTAGGCTTGAAAACGTTTCCTGAGCTGTCTATATTCCTTCTGGGCAGGTAAGCTAACAATACTGCCAAGCATGTGAAATACAGTATATTATGGACCTGTGGTTTTACTTGGCTAACGTTAGAGCGTTCCTGCTAATGGGGTCAAATGGGAAGCTACCTAACATGGGAAAGTACTTTGTTGAATGGATTACGTCTACTTATTCATCCAAACTGCGGTAGCTGATCTGCCTGGTAAATAAACCGCCAATTGTTTCGGTGTGCCATATGGGAGCGTTAGAGGTTTAGTGTTTCCTATGACTATGATGAGAAAAAAAAAAGTGATGGATATAACAGCAACTGTTCCAACACTGCATCAATGCAGCATTTAAGAAGACCTCAACCTGGTGTGTCCCTGGACAGTGATAGTCTGGTGAGGGAAAACAACAACTTCTTTCCATAACACAATTGGTGTAACTGACACTTAATACTGCACCTGATTGCATTGGAGCTGCTGCTGCTCTGCGTCCTGTGTGGACACAGCGAAAGTTTGTTCAACTGGGGGTCATATTTACCGTGTACATGAGAATATATGGTGTGCCGTTTAGGCCATTTATCAAAAAAGCTCACGTGCACCATTTATTCTACACATACAGTACACATAAAAACCTTGCACATGCATTACATTTTGCATGCACACACCAATTTTTCTTACACATACACATAAAAAAGTTCATGCATACACTACTTTATCCTCACACACACACACATGCGCATAAAAATATCATGCATAATATTACTTTTTCCTATAAGGCTTTTATTGTGAAATGTGGATGAAGAACGTTGTTTGGATGCGAGAAAAAAAGTAGTGTGTGTGTGTGTGTGTGTGTATGTGTGTGGTGAGAAACAGTGTGCGTGCCAGGTAAGATTAGTGTCGTGTGAGGTAAAAACTAGTGTAAATGCGAGGTGATATTCAAATGAAGACCCAGCCGGACAACGCTATTCGATGATAAATCCTAGGCCAGCCACATCAGGTTCCATCCTCTTTTTGCAGATAGCTGACAGGTCGGATACCTCGTCCCGCCAAGCCCTGAATCAAGCAGTGACCTTAATTCACAGCATTTTTGTCAACACCATAGTCCTTGTCATTTTGGCAACAGCAACAATGCTGAATACAGCTGCAAGGCTGAAAGGGTGCTTGTGAGACTCGAATCCGAGTGTGGCAACCCCATTTGGTTAAATTTGACAGACAGATATGTTCAGTGGGGGGTTTATTGAGACCATGTGTCAATTTGTCGAGCCTGTAAAAGATCATCTACCCGTTGAACTGATATGACAGGACTTATAAAAAAAAACAATTACTTCATGTTCAATAAAAACCTGATGACGTGCAGATTGATATAACAAGCGTAGGACTCTGTGTTGCCTGAAGCGAAGCTGCCCAATCTTTCTAACACCAGTACCATTTTTCCTCTCAAATTGCAAATGCCATAGATTAACAGTGGAACAGCGGAGTTATGAAAGTCATCTGTCTGCAACATGAACTAAAAGGCCACGGATGGAGGAGTATCAGAGCCATAACTAACAGCTGCTGGCTCTGTTTGGAGATGACAGCTCAGATTAATCAGAAGCACACCTGGAGGATTTGGTTCAGTTTTGATGAGAAACATTCTAATTGATCTTGTTTTGATGGGGCGAAGCGGGACATCAGAGCGTGGTAGTGGAATACTGCTTTGACTGGTCGCCGTAAGAATTTGGAAATAAATGTCGTTTGTGAACGAAAACATTCCTCAAAAAGAAAATGCTGAACTTAATCTTCCTTACATGAAAGGGATACTTCTATCAAATCAGATGGCAATCATAGAAATGGTCAGACCACCGCCTGAATATACACAGAAGCATGCTATTGTTTGGTTGTTGAAATACAATGGGAGCTGAACATTCCCTCTGAAGAAACTTGTGCATTCACACGGAAAGCGAACGTTTAACAGCTATGAATGTAGTTTTGTGCAAGTATAAAAGACACTTTTGAGAACAATTTTCTTACACTACAATCAAATAGCAAAAATGTATCAACTAAAAATGATGTGGATTTTCAACAAATTATATCTGAGCGGGATTCTGTGCTGTTGGAGGAGTCCAGAGGTGGTTGGTGGGTTTGACTTGAATCCACAGCATGGTTGCAAAACACACACAACTCCCTCTCCCTCACTGTAACCACTCGACAGGAGAGCACTGTGTTGAGCTACATGCAGGTTAAATTGACTTTATATTTCTATTGAAAGGCTTTTAAATGTAGCTGCCCAATTTTCACTTTGTGTTATATTTCATGTTTTCAGTGTCATCTGCATATTGATCCCTTCGGTGGCATCTAGTGGTATTGCTGCCCAGATTTTCCACCAGCACATACAATTTCCTAAAGCTTAGGCTGCTGGATGAAGAGTGGCATGTCAGCATAATGTGCAGCTGTAGAGATCTGAACAGCTTGTGCTGCCATAGTTAGCTTCCTGTCAAGATTGCAACCATCTGTCTTTTTTTTTGTTTTTGGAAGACATACATTCCATGACACTGACAACATGGAATATGAATGATAGAAAACAATGTAGCTATGCTACGCTACATTTAAAAGCATTTCAGCATAAAAGAGCCATATATTGTCAACTGACAAGACAGTCTTAGAGTGGGCGCGATGTTTATAGTGTGTGTGTGTGTGTGTGTGTGTGTGTGTGTGTGTGTGTGTGTGTGTGTGTGTGTGTGTGTGTGTGTGTGTGTGTGTGTGTGTGTGTGTGTGTGTGTGTGTATAGCCATACTGTGATTACAAGTCTAACCCACCATCCATCACCGTAGGTCCCAACCCATTATGTCCAATTCAAGCAAAAGTTTTTGACTCCCTACCAAAGACATGATTTGTGATCAAAGCTTTTTTGTGACACAATAAAGAAGCTGGCTTTATAAACAAATTTGAAAGTCTGTAACCAAAATCTGTGCGGCATAATATGTTTGCGATCCACATTATTTTATTGTCAGTTCATATGATTTTTTTGGTGGTTAATAGGACAACTTTTCACTTCCAAAACTCCCGTAACTGGTCTCATCAGTTCCCCAAAATTTACAGAGTGTAGTAAAAAGAAGAAATTATGTAAAACAGTGGTATACATGCCCCTATCCCAACTTTTTTGTGTTGCTGTTGCTTTATAAAACAATAGCATTTCTCAGTTTCAACATTTGATATGCTGTCTTTATTCTATCTGCAATAAAATATTGGTTTATGGGATTTGCAAATCATTGCATTTTGTTTTTATTTACATTTTACACAACATTCCCAACTTTTCTGGAATTGGGGTTGTAAATCAGACCAGGTTATAAAAATGTTTCCAAATTATACAACGGATTAAATGATGAATAAGTGGGGAGGACACAACCTATATACAGGAAAAATGGGGAAAGGAAGGAAATGTAATGCTACATTTGGAGAATATGGGGAACAAAATTCAAAATTTTGACCCAAAATTTGAGTGGAGGAATCTAGTAAGGTTTTTTTTTTTTTTTTTTTTTTTTAACACCAGCACAGCAGAGTTTCTTATATACAAACATTTCTTGTTGGAGGTCCTGTGGAGAAGAAAAGGCAAATCACTATCATGTGTTCTGAACCTGATAGTGATTTGCCAATCTGGCAATATTGGGAAAAAAGGAAAACTAACTAAAAATATATTAAAAGCAACAATTCTATTCCGTTTCCATACATGTACATTGGGAAGAAAACATGCACTGTCCAGGCTTCTGGAAACAGATCTATATAAATGTTTCATATTTTGCTGACAGCAAGTAAGAAAGCTCTCACAAGAAACCGGATGACAACAGCAATTCCCACAGTTGAGGACTGGGTTAATGTGATCCATGATATTTTTGTGATGGAGAAACTAACTTTTGACTTGAACAAGAAAAGTTTGAAAGCTCGTGGATATCTTGGATTGATTATACATCCTCATTTAGAACAGATTTTACATGATCCAAAAAAGGTTATTTTAGGTACCTTCTCTGTTTGCTGTTTATAACATTTGTTTGTTTCTGTTTTCTTAAAAAAAAAAAAAAAAAGTTTACATGCATTCTTTACACAGTGTTTACTTTTAAGCTATTTTGCCTCATTCTTTTTTCTATTGTCACCCTTATTATAAAGGAAACATCATATATAATGTGTCAGTTCTGTTCCAAATTAAAATAAGAATACAAATATATGCTGTTGAATTAAAACTAGTCAAATTTTCTTCTTTTAAAAAAATAAAATAAAAATAAAAATAGAATAAACAAATATATGTTAGAGGCCAATTTTTTTTATGTCAGTTTCAAAGTATTTCAGAGAAAATTGGTGGTCACATGCACAAACAAACAAATGTACAATTAATATAATAAGACAGAAATAAAGCTACCTGTCAGATAAAAAGTAATTTTAACATTTACGGTTCTCATGAAATAAGGAAAAAAAACCACATCTCCAAGAAAAAAAGACGAGTACAAGCCTATTAGTTGCAATCAAAAAGTTCGGAAACAGTTTCTGTTTCGCACAAAAGGAATACGGCACAGCAACGGGCATGGAGCAGAGGGAGGCAATATTTGTTTATGTCGCTTGATCAACATCAGCACCTATGTCACACGCCTTTTTTGTAACTGTATTTGCATTTTCAACATGGAAACTTGAGGAGACGGCACACATAGCCCACCAGGGACAGAGCTGTTCAACTTTAAAAGAGTGGAAGAGCAAAATAAATGTTTTTCTTTCACTTCAGAGCTGTCAGGTGGAGCAGTGGAACAAAGCGCTTCTGATCACCTCTGCAAGGAACAAAACACATACAGCAATCTTTGACAGGTTAAGGTTCAACCGTAACGGCGTGTCAACACAGCCGAGGCAAAGACTCAGGACAAACTTTTTGTCAACCAATTTGCACATAATGATAAAGCAGTTAATATATTTAAGAGGAATCAAAAACTTGTGGCTATATTTCCGGATTTTTCTTGACTAACCACCTGAGAAAGGAGTAACAATATTGACTTTGTGAGTACACAGTTTAGATTCACTCAATCAGTTGTTGGCAGCCATATTGCAGTTTCTGTGTCTCAGGGAACATCTGTTGATACAAAGCTCAACATGAAAGCTTAAACAGCCTTCTGTAAAACTGCATTCTCAGAATAAAAAAAATGGCATGGATGCAGAAATGCTTAAATAGACATGTCAAAGAAATGTATGTTCGTCTATGTACAAGAAACCGCACTGCGTGAGTACTTCAAACGTTTACACACTCCCCCTCAGCTGAGTGTAAATCCACTTTCATGCCGCATTAGCAGGCTTCCATGTGAAACTTGTATCAAAGCAAACAGACGTAGACAGATACGGGGCCTCCCACTCACTGAGGAACACTGAGGAATACATGCATGCCTGAAGGCTAAAATGACAGAGCTCTTGATGTGTTCACAGCCCCTTTCTGTATATGACAGGTGAGTTTGTTTGCAAGGTAAATACGAACAAACATTCAGTTTTGTGAGATATTTATATGGATTTTTAAGCTGAGACAAGAAATGTTTTCAGTCTTCTTTACTATATTACTTTCACTACCACATACGGTAAATTATCACATAGCAGCAGAGGCTTTTATTTACCCGAACTACAGACCCACATGCAGCACTACACACTGCAAGTAGCAGCAGATCAGAGATGCTCCAACCCTGTCGTCAAAGTCGCCCTTGCTCTTTACAACTGCCAATTTTCTCCCGCATCCAACACATTCATCGTGAGGACCAATTTATGTCCAATATATCGAAGACCTTGGAATGCACCACTGTTACAAGATGATAACAAATGATCTTAGGGTTAGGTTTCAATAACTCGTTCCATTGTTGATACTTGTGAATGAGGAGAGAAGATAAAAAGGCCACCTTTCATTTCATGACAGATCTGTGACATTGAATTGTCTATGTGGACAATTTACAGGACTGACATGACTCTTTCCATCTCGTTGTCAAGATATGAAGCTGTGAACAGATTGTAGACTCTACTTTTTGAGTCTGTTTCCTGAATGGGTGCTAACGCTAGCATATGTCTGTAAATCAGACTGATGTCTTGTCAATACAAACAGTGCATTGGGGAATTTAGTGAGCAGACTTTTGGTCTATGTGGAGCTGAATAGAAACACCTTTTTTTAAATTTTTTTTTTTAAATATGTTTTAGGACTCATGCCACATGAACACAAAAGCTGTCCATAGTGAGTCCCTGGTTCAATTCCTGCATGGCCTTTTTAAATGCACATCATTCCCCTGCTTCCTCTCCCTTTTTTTCCCCTTTCTGTCTTTAATGCACCATCTGAATAATACCACAAAAAAGTTGAAAAGAACACGGAACAGAAAACATGTCGAGCCATCTGTTAAAACTGGGCTAAATTTCACTGAAAAGTTTTGTCAATTATGAGCGTTATTTTAAATGCTTTTTGGATCATTATACTTTCTACATGCAGTATACAGTAATAAGTTATACAAGATCTGCTTGACAAATTTCTTTGAAAAGTGCGTGAGGAGTGTATTTTACGTACATTTAAGTGCCACACAATTACAAGTCAGCTGATGCTGCAATAATAGTGGATTGTCTACTTCCTCATATAGGAGGGATATTAGTTTTTTCAAAAGTGTTGTAACAAAGAGAAAACGGTCTTTATACTAAATCATATTTTTTACTTTGTATGAAAGTAATTGTTTTTTTGTCTTGGGTAAAAGAAACATTTTTGTTTGATATTAAATTTAAAAAAATAAAGTCAAAAATATAATTTGAGAAAAACTAATACATTTAGCTGTAACAAATTAGAGTATGTGGTCCAAAGTATAATTTTTTTTCAGTGTACATTCCAGATTGTTTTGTAACAAATATGGTTTTTAAACCTGGGGGTTGTGACTCCCAGGGGAAGTCATAAGAAGGGTGCTACTATAAGTTAATATGAACAAAAAGTCCACAAAAGCCACTAACAATTAGACACATTTTGATGAAACATTGGTTAACAGATAGTTCACATTAAAAGCTTTTAAGGACAAAAAAAGGACAATACTGTATCCCTTAATTTCCAATAAACTGTCAGAAAAAAGTATCGGTGTTGTATACGTTTTCAGCAAACTGAGAATAACATGAATCTGTTTTTGTGCTGATGAAACTAATGCTTTGCATCTACCTGTTGCTGCTGTGGATTTAAAAGATAAAGTAAAATACAACTTTCAACTATTAGTTGATATTCATCCGTTTCTAACAGATGTTTTTTTTTTTTTAAATTTGGTGGATTTGAAGAAATATCATGCTGATTCCAAACAGATTGGAAGAATCATAATTCAATTCAATTCAATTTTATTTATATAGCGCCAAATCACAACATAGCTATTTCATGGCACTTAACACATTAAAGTCCTTACAGCAAGACTTTACAATATTATACAGAGAAAACCAACAATTCAACAAGATGAAAGTAGGCTCAGTGTATTCTGTCTCAATAACTTTGTTTTTTTTGTATGTGTTTGTGATATGTCTAAGTTCAAGACCATGGGAGAGAGGACTGATTTTAGCTGGTCATCACTTTCTGACATGTCTTCAAATGTT
The DNA here is from genome assembly GCF_029030835.1 of Brachyistius frenatus. Taxonomy (NCBI): domain Eukaryota; kingdom Metazoa; phylum Chordata; class Actinopteri; family Embiotocidae; genus Brachyistius; species Brachyistius frenatus. The sequence continues at coordinate 233,211 of NW_027210796.1, read as the reverse complement.
TGTTTCCCAAACAACACAGGTGTCGATCGGCCTTATTTTCAAATACTGTTGAGCCTGTAATGATGTTGACTTTTGCCTTGCTTGTGAACCTGTGCTCTCCTGTCTTTGACTACCCTGCTGCCCTCCACCGTCTCATTTTCCAGACAGCTTACAGGAGTGTTAAGTGCACGCTTCGAACGAGAGACCGTTCTATGCTCAGAGCAGTTTAATATTGAAAACCGCCAGCAGATGGTGAGGCCAGAAAGTGAGGAAGAAATCTGTGAACTCCTCCAATTAATGAAGAAAAATCTCTAAGGTTGGATGCACTTATAAGTGTGAGCAGCAGCACTTTCCTGCTGGGCTGCAGAAATGTCACTCATCTGAAGCACTGGACTCCAGCTGCTTTCAAACACTAAATTACAGGTCACACACACCTGCTGCTCCAGAACTAAAATACAGCCTTCATCAATATAAACTGCAGCTATTTGAAGTGATGTGTTGTTGTTTTTTTTTCCTTTGCACAGGATTACTGATGGCGAAATATGCCAAAGAAGTCCAGGGATCTTTCTCCATAACAACGAAGAATAAAAGTACACTTTAAGTATGGTTCCAAATCCTAAGAATAAGAAAGCTGGAAGTAGCTGAAAGCTGTACACAGGCGATATCACCTTTATAGTACAATCTCACTTTTTGATATTTCATAAACTGAAATATTGGTGAATTTGATGAACTCCAATGGCTTGTGCCAATTAATCGATCAACAGTTGTTTACCATTATATGTGATAAACAAACACAGTAAAAAGCCAATTACTGTAAAAAGTTTGAGTATTAGACCTTATATTGTATTACGTTTTTCAAAACATGCTCGTACAAGTGATATGCTGCTATCTGACAGAATTCAAACTCATCATATCTGGTTTCTACGAAGCTAAAATACCTTTTTTGAATCAGTGTATTCATTATTTTGTCCCCCGTCTTTATATCTTTTTTACTGCTTCAACTCAGTCTGTTTGCCGTCTGGTAGCCTCAAGGCCGCAGAAGAAGCCAGTTAGAAGGTCTGAATAACACTTTTGTTTTAGATCTCAAGTGGTCCACCTCAAAGAATGAAAAAAAACATGCAGCCTGGTGAGGAGATCCTGATGCAGCCGAGGACTTAAAACTGGTGCTGAAAGAAATATGCATTTACAATAATGATGTATGTGTGAAGAGGAAAATCAGTGTGAAAGCTATGAAATCACATTTACTCTCAAGCTCTCACACTTCCTGTCTGATTACCAGTTCAGAGTTGTCTACCTCCTCTGCCGAAGATTCACATCCATCTACACGACCACCCCTTTCCTCTCTTTGTCTGCTAAATGATGCTAAATCGTTTTAGCCATTTACAGTAAGATATGCATGTATGACGATAAACAACGTATCGTAGAACAAGATGCTACATCTGAAGACTCCTCCACATGACAATAGAACCAATACATCTGTCCTGTGCTCAAGTGCTCATCCCCAGCGGTGGCCAGTGTTCATATCACATTAATGTTACCCAACCTAGTCGGCTTATCTCATCTTCCAGTTGTATAAGTGTGTGCTAAATTCATTCAATACAGTTCTTACAGCTAACAACTTACAATGGAGTTTTACTTTAGCTGCTGTGTTTTGGGTGCACAAACAAGGACACTCAACACCTGTTGTAAACATGGCTTTTTGTCAAACCTCCTGTCTCACGCAAAGAAGTAGATGTGAATTATGATCAACCCACATCCATAGATTTCTGAGGAGGCAGTCACTACAGAGAACTGCTTTTTTTTTAGTTTTTAGTTTGAAAACATGACAGAAAGTGAAGTAATGTTGATGTCATGGTCTCGAACGCAGTGCACTCACTAGTTTTGGTGCAGCCAGCTTTCCAACATGATGCGTAAAAGTACCCAGAGTTCACTGAATACACAACAATAACACTTAAATATATCTCCAAGGAGCTGAGGGCATTGCCCGTGTCTAACGTCTTCATGTTCAAAGCAAGATCAGGAAGTCAACATCTTACCACGAAGCTCACCGTATGCACCTTTTTTCATGCCAGATGTGTTGTCTTGTCACAGTAGGTAATAATAATATTTAACGGCTCAGGTCCATTAAGTGTCTATGATAGGGAACCAACAGGTAGAAAAGCACGGGGCTCCCTTTAGTGGAATGCAGCCATCATTTCGACACCACTTGGCTGAATCTGTTCCGCTGTGGTTTCACTCACCTCCGTGAACATACACTCCCGCTCCTCTGTGGCTGCGCCCACCTCGTTCCACAGACTGTCTTCAGTCCAGCCGGTACACTGCACTTACTACTCCTCGTTATTCTGCTGGGCTACACTCTGCTCAGCAACCCCTGGTCCATTGACTCTCTGCTGCTCAGCATCCCCTGACCCGTTGACCCTCTGCTGCTCCCCGGCCCCTGCCCTTGCCACAAATCCCTCTTTAGCTAGTCTTCTGTTGTCTCTCAGACTTTGAACTCTATCTGTTCTCCATTGTCCTGAACTTATGCCAACATACCTCTACAGTTCAAAAAACCTATTTATACCACTTCTTTTCCTGTAGAATCCCGAACAGAACGAACTGACCAAACATCGACCCAGCACCCACTGACACAAGCCGTGAACAAACTTCTCTTGCACAGTCTTCCTCTTCGTCTCATGTGACTCCCCATTTTGACAATCTCTTGAAAGTCAGGTCAACCTTAGAATATTTATACGCTGCTGTGCAGGATCCAGATTATGAGTGCCAGTTGGCAGCACTCACTCTGATGGAGAGGAGCGTGACATTCTCACAGTTAAGAACATGACCAAACTCGGGAAGTGTTTGCAGGCTTTTATACTGAATCCACACAGACCCCATGTTTGTCCCAATCTTCAACCAATCTCTCTGCTTCAGTCTGCATCCATCAGCTTCAAATTTGATTACATCACTGTCCAAATCAGCCTAATTTTCTCCAGCGTCTTCAACAGCTCCAGCATCCCCTGCGGCTTCAGTGTCAACTTCTTCAGCTTCAGAGCCATCGCTTTTCAGCTGGAACAACAATGCCGCCTTACCTGTTGCCTTCAGCCAGCTAAGCCCCCAGACTACATTACGAGCAGCGAGCTCGTCGACCGGTTCTTGCAGGAGCTAGTTGAACCGGTGGTAGCTTCTGCAGCTCTTAATCTCTGAGCCCTCCACTGTCTCCAGGCCCTGCAGCAGAGTCTTCAGTATCTTCAGCCCTTGTAGCCACTACAGAATCATCAGTTCCTGCAGCCACTACTGAGTCTTCAGCCACCTGAGCTATTTCTGAGTCATCAGAAACTCCTCCCTCCATGTCTCCAGCCTCTTCAGAGTATAGCAGACCACAGAAAGGCAACAAAGCGACGACGTGCAGCCTTGCCTCCCGAAGGTCCCTCTGCTCCAGAGTCTTTGGACTCTGCTCCCGAGTCTCCAGCCTCTGCCTCCGAGTTCCCGGCCCTTCCAGCTTCTGTCTCGGGGCGGCTCGTCGGTGCTAAGCCACCAGCTTCCAGCAGAGCGACAACCAGTCACTTAAAGACGGCTTCCGTGCCAGTCTCCCAGTGATTCCTCGTTGCTGGCTCCCTGCCGGCCCTCACCACCATCTTCACTGCAGTCCAGTCCTGTGGCTGCCTTCTAGATCGGTCCCTTCCATAACTGCCCTCTGGAACGACCAAGCCTCCTGTCTCCGGTGGCTGCCACCACACCCGCTTCTGCGTTTGTCACCTCTGCACCTGCTCAAGTCTCAGCCCACTTGTGACCAGCTGTTGGTTTCCCAACCAGGCATCCTGCCTCCTACCTGCTTTGTGCCTAAGGGGGTGGTGCAGCGCTTGAAGGGGTTTTGCCTACGCTCAGTGACTCGTCGTCGCCAGCTCCCTGCCGGACCCCCCCCATTGACTCGTCGCTTCTCAAATCCATCAGACTCCTGGGCCGTCAGCTGGAGCGGCTCCTCAAGTCAGTCCAGCTCCTGGGCCGTCAGCCAGAGTGTTCCTGCGTGTCTTTCTGGCTCCTGGGCCATCCTTCGGAACAGTTTCTGACTTTTTGTCCACCAAAGTTTCCTGACTCCCTGTTTTCTGACCTTGTCGTTCACCCAAAATTGTCCTTTGGCATGCCAGGCTGTACAATGGATTGTAATCTGGGACAGTTGGAAAAGAGTAAGGGTTTTCCTCCCTGTAAAGCCTTAGAGTATGTTAGAACACTTGCATGCCAAAAGGTGGTGGTCACTTTAGTTGCTGCTCCTTCCTCTCACAGATTGTATGGTGCAAGTGAGTTACAGCATCAGCCATTGTTTTTTTTTTTTTTTTTAGCAGAATGAAGGTCTTTGAGCAGCTCAGAATAATGTTTTTTTTTTTTTGTTGGCACGATAGTGGCAGTCTTAAGCCTAGTTGGGACAACTGCTTGGGCCAGGGACAGATTAAAAATATCTATGAAGACCCCTATTACTGTTCTGCACAGGCTCTAAGCACGCGGCCAAGAATTCTTTCAGGCCCAGCTGCCTTCTGTGCATTTACCTTGCTCAAGGTGGAGCAAACACCTCAGACACCAAACTTCATTGGGTGATATGTCTGTTTTAAGGATTGCCTCCTTATTCTCCATTTCAAAGCAAGCGTAGAAGTGGTTGAGCTCGCCAGGTAGGGAGGCAGCGGTAGTTGGGCGCACAGTGCTGGATGGTTTGAAGTTTGTGATCGTCTGCATGCCTTGCCACATATGCCGTGGGTCAGAAGTTTAAGTGCTCTACAATCCTCTGTCTGTAGCACTGTTTGGCCTGGAAGATTCCCCTCTCTAGGTTGGCCCTGGCTGAGCTGTAAGCCTCCCAGTCTCTAGACTTGAAGGCTGCATCTCCTGCTTTGATTCTGATTGGCAAACGTTGGGGAGTTGTCACCCTGACCACACAGTTGCTATTGTGGTCCAAGACAGTTGCTGTAAGTGCCAATGCTGATCTGAGAGTCCGAGGTGGCTTGTGCGGCAAACACATGCCAGTCTGTGCGCTGAAACTGGTGGTGAAGAGTGGAGTCTGCTCCTTCCAATCAGATCTTCATTGTACGTATTGTGGGTTTCACACGTTTGATGACCAGGGTGCACTTGGGGAGCAGGGGATGATCAGACTGTCCTAGATGAGGGAGGGTGTGACTTTGGAGGCATCAGCCATACTGGTGTAGACATGGTCCAATGTTCTATATCCACTTGTGGCACAGTAGACATTCTGGTAAAACTTTGGAAGCACAAATCTTAAAATGCAATGATTAAAGTTTTGACTGACAATAAAAGCTCCATCTGGGTGCCTTGTTTGCAGCTTGCTATTAGCAGCACAAAGTTATTTAATGATAGGTAGAAGGGCCTGCACTTAATAATCAGGTACTCCAAGATCAGCAGAGCAGTGGGTGTCGACAATGACAGTCTTTTTCACCATGTTTTGTTTACATAAATACATACACCGCCACCCCTGCTTTCACTTTAGGCGGCTACTACTGTGGCCACACTGAAGACTGTGCGCCAATCCAAATCCACCATGCTGTTTGGGACATGGCTGCTTAGCCATGTTTCCGTGAAGAACATAAAACTGCAGTCCATTGGCCCTCTCTGTGTGAGGGTCCAGATCTTTAGTTCGTCCAGCTTGTTTGCCAGAGACCGAACATTCGCAAGTAAGATGATAGGTAGAGCTGGCAGGTTTGGATTTAAACCTTAGCTTAGTATGCATACCTCCACATCTTCCATTCCCTTAGTTTACGCACTCGACGCCAACGCCGGACACTTCTGGTACTTGTTGGTGTGTCTGTGGTTAATGTTGAGAGGAGTCTGTTTGCTTTCAGTGATGTTCACATACCTGAATGGAGCAAACACTCAGGAATTAACAAGATAAATTAATACTATTTCACTGAATCTGGTAAATCACTGAGCCTCACAATATGTACACACTGGCATCTTGAGAAAAAGGATCCACCCTCATGCATCAGCCTCTGGATACACTGACTTTTTTTTCTTCAACTTTTGCTAATTTATAACCTCTAAATAGTTAGCCACAACTTGTGACCAGTGTATTGATTAATGGGAATGGAGACATTTTTAGTTTAGTACAGCATCATGTTATGCATTTTTGTAGCAGCTACCACACTCATTGGATTTACTATCTTTAAGCTGTCAGAAATTATGCAGAGCTGGAGCAGGGTGAGAAGCAGAAAATAGAAAAAAAAATGTGTTTCTCTGCTGTGACTAACCTCATGTCGAACATATGCCATGACTTCAAACGAATGACAAACAGCACAAATCTTTATCACCGGGCCTTTTACCGGGCAACTCATCCATCCATCCATCTTCTTCTTCTGCTTATCCAGGTTTGGGTCGTGGTGGCAGCAGGTTTAAAAAATTTGCCCAAACTTCCCTCTCCCTGATAACATTTTCCAGCTCATCCTGGGGCATCCTGAGGCTAGATGAGATATATAATCCTTTCGGCATGTTCTGGATCTACCCCAGGTTGTTCTGTTAAACGTGCCCGCAAGACCCCCAGTGGGAGGCGGCCAGGAGGCATCCTGATCAGCTACTCGAGCCACCTAAGCTGACTCCTTTAGACGCAAAGGAGCAGCAGCTCTACCCCGAGCTCCCTCCAGATGTCAGAGCTCCTTACCCGATCGCTAAGGCTGAACCCTGTGGGGGAAACTCATTTCCGCTGCTTGTAACTGCAATCTCATTCTTTCGGTCACTACCCAGAGCTGGTGACTGGATGGAATGTCGATCGGCTGGTAAATTGAAAGCTTCACCTTTTGACACAGATCCCTCTTTGCCAAAATGGTCCAGTGCAGCACCTGCTTCACTGCTGACGTCGCACCCATCTGCCTGTCAGTCTCCCGCCCCATCCTACCCTCACTCGTGAACAAGACCCACAGATACTTAAACTCCTTCACATTGGGACAGGTACTCCGACCTAAATCCACCATTTTCCAGCAGAGCACCATGGCCTCAGACTTCGAAGCGATGAACCTCATCCCCGCCGCTTCGCTCAGGTACAAACCATGCCATTGCGTGCTGAAGGTCATGCTCTGATGGGGCTAAAATGTTCTGAGGCATCCGAGGGAAAACATGTGGTCCAAACCACCTGGACTGTGGTGCACTGCCATCAGAAAGTGCCTTCAGGTCTCCAACATGACAACGCACCCCCTCTCAACACATTAAAGGTTTCTCACAAGGAAATACACGTCACTCCCAAGTACTCCCGTACTCATCAGATTTGAGTCCCTGCCACTTCTCTTTTTTTACCCTAAAATTGGACACAAGACTTTATGTGAGCTCTCTGCTCCAGTTTCAGGTGCATGGAGAATCAAAGTGCCGCGGACCAGTGCTCACAAAAACATGTGTAACTCAAGAGCTGATGTTCATAAGCGACATCAACTTGTGATAATCACTTAGGAGCTTAATTATAGCTTCCCCCTGCTTCATGCACATCACAGTGCTGCCCACTGTTCACACGCAAATGGAGCAGTGATGGAACTTTCTGATCCAACCTCCTATGTGCTCAGGGAGGTGGATACTCAGTTACTGATGCTCTGTCTCCAACACCAAGGTCTAAGGAGGACATGTGAAACATGAACAGTGTTTTGTGTCTGATCTCATGCGGATACTAATGTCCACCAAGGAAGACAGCATCTATCTTTAATCATCCGTGAGTTGTTCTCCAGCAGTACAAGTGAGAGATTCAATGGATCCTTTTGTCTTACACTTGCAGGCAATTAAGGAAATGAGAGGCAGAAGGCCGATAAGATCTTCATCTAATAACAGATGATAGGCACTTTAAAAGAGAAGGGGAAAAAAACTGAGGGGCTATAGAAGAATGAGATGCAGGCGGAGGAGTGACAGATACCAAAAAAAAACAATGCGTAAAAATGGAATAAAAAGAGCGAGGATATTCACTGGAATCTCTTCTCACAGCTGCTCTCCAAAAGTGGAGAAAATGGAAACACAAGTTTGCACAGGAGGGTTTGTCATATTGTGTCTGGAGGAGAGTATAGGTTTCCAACCAAATACTGACAAATATTAAAGAAAAATTCTAAAAAGAGGAAAAAATGATATTGTGTTTCAAGTACTATCATGCAAAGATTATATGATTGAAAACGTTCCAGTAATTATTTGACCAGTGAACAAATCCATACTACAGCTCAGCTGTCACATCGGTGCATTTGTTTTGAGATAATTAAGATTAATCCATAAATGCATAGCTTTGGTCATTATGGACTCCCAATATTCATTATTTTATGTTTTTTTTTTAATTATTTATTTCAATTAAGCACTCAATTCCCTTGAATTCAATTACATTTGATAATGAACTGGTGTAAAAATGATCAAAAACAAGTTTTGTTTTGCTAATGTATTTGGCGTATAAGCTAGTACAGTGAACCCTCGCTATAACGCGGTTCACCTTTCACGGTCTCGCTGCTTCACGGATTTGCATCGTGCATTGTGTTCTGCATTCTGATTGGCTAAACAGTCTCTCCGCTTCTTCTCTACCTGTTTGTCAATAACGTTGCGGTTTAATATGTACACGTACGTAAAACAGCTTGCCAAATTAAAAATAATCGATGGTGGCATGTCGGTTTATAAGAATCTTTTTGCCCAGAAGAAAAAAGAGCGACAACAACTACCGATAACTATGTTCTTCTCTCGAAAAACCACACCTGCACCGCCGGCTTTAGAAGAAAGAACCGCTGCAGAGCGGAGTCAGGATGCAGCGGCTCAGTCAGAAGAGCAGTGAAATACACGAGTCACTATTTGTCCTACTGTACTTTGTATTTGTTTTCATAATCATTTTTCATTTCCTCCCGTTCTAATCCAATGACTCGGGTCGCAGTGGGGCGGTGCCGATCTCAGCAATTTCAAGCCTTCAGTTCGTATTGATGATTAAAATTATTATTTTACAGTACAGTAGTTATTTGTAAAAAAAAAACATTTATACAGTACTTTTATTTGTTAAACAAATGCTTGGGCCTGTAAAAAGGTTTTGTTCTTTGGTTTCAATGTATTATGGAGTATTTCATTGTATAATAATTGTAAAAAAAAATAAAGGATTTATTTCACTTCACGGATTTCGCCTATCACGGTTTCTATTTGGAACGTAACCCCCGCGAAAAACGAGGGTTCACTGTATTCCAAAGTATGTAATAACAATTTTTTTTTTTTAAATAAATTGTCATAAAAATTATCTAGAGCTATGTGGGGATTTCCAATTTGTCCTTCTGATGGTTGTGTTGTCTTCACTGTTACAATGATTAAATACAGACATGGTGATACAGAACAGGTGTCTTTCTGGCTAATATTTGAGGTAGCTTGATGAGTGCAGTACCTGGGTTACAGGTTTAGTGCAGGACAGCATCCTCTTTGATGTCAGAGGTTTTTGATAACAACAGAAGATGTGCCCTAGGCTGTTAATGATGAGGAATAATTTTTTGCAGTATTTCATCATCAGATCATTTTGAACAAAAACATGCAATAAAAGTACGAGAGCTCAAAACCCATTGAAATACAAGTTTGAGTTATTAAGGCATATATGCTTTTCAAACAAGTGTAAACTGGTGATGCTGATCAAGTTACAATAATCTAAATTGACTAAACTGACTAATATTGGCTTGAATAACTTATCCAGTCCTAATCCTGTTTTTATAAATGTGCTGACATAATGTTAGTTTCAGTTGTTACTGTCAGGAAAACGCTTGCAGCGGCTCCTGCGTGACCTTTACGTCATGGGAAACATACTGTATATCCTGTAAAATAAAAGTGCATAATTTTTTTTCTTTGTATACACATATACAAAATGGCCCAATAACCAAATTTTAGGTTGCGACATACCAATTGAGAACCATTGATTTAGATCATATAGTTAAAGTACAAATCTGTTTCCCAAAAAGTTGGGACACTGTAAAGAATGTAAATAAAAACAGATTGTGTTTGGTATTACATGTGGAAAGTGACCAGGGAGAAGGTGGCTTACTACGCTTAAGTAAAGAGTAACTAGTAACAGCCAAGACTAGGTGTCACTTAACAGGGACACCCCACACTGGCCTCCATGCACACCCTGATGTCAAGTTCATCGGTACCAGGAGTGCGTTGCTTTGGTGGAGGTGGTGGAGGACATAGGTCATCCAGTTGGGAGTTTTGGGAGTATTGTTTTATGAAAAATATGTGTCAAATTTGACCAAAGTTTAACAGGTTGATAACCCTTGAGAAACAAACTATTTTTTTTTATTTTATTTTTTTTACAAAATTATTCAACCAAAGTCAATCCTATAAACAATATAAATAATGTTCCTAGGCAAATCAAATTAAACAGAGCTACAATGTTCATCGATCAACTAAATAAAAAAAGTGTGACAAATAATTCGATCTTAAATTAATACAGCACCACTTTCAACACTACAGTCAATATTAAACATGTTATAGCCAGTAGCCTCTTCAGGCTGAACCTTGAGCTGAACAACTTTCCACTCAGGTGCTTCCTTCTCCATGCAGGTGCTCCCACTTAACTTGATGTTGCATCTCTTCCACTGTGAACTCACTCCTCAGATGTGCATCCAGTTAGTGGCTGCAACAGAAACTGCTGAAACTTTTAGTTCTCTGCTGGCCCTTTTTTGTTCCTGCTCATGATGTGTCTTGTGTTCAAGCCTTCACTTTCAAATCTTCCTTATTTAATACATAAAGAAGAGCATAAAATATATATTTACGCTAATGATGTATTATTATATCTGACGCAACCTGCATCAACAATACTGCATCTAAAGGAACTCATCTCACAGTATGGATACTACTCAGGATACAAGGTAAATGTGGAAAAAACACAGGCTATGGATGTCAACGTTAACATCTCAAGAAGTGTAAAACTCCAAAGTGGATTTAAATGGCCAATAGACAGTATAAAATACCTTGGCCATATGCCAACATCCCCCCATCCTTACAGAATCTGTACTAGGCCAATTATAGTAAAGTAACTCGGTGCATTGATAGTGACTTGGAACGATGGCTCTGTCCCTGCTCGGTCGTGTTGAAAGTATTCGTATGAATGTTCTGCCCAGACTTCTCTACTTATTTCAGACGCTACCTGTAGAAATTCCAAAATCAATTTTTGATAACCTGGATAAAATCATTTCCAAATTTATCTGGCAAAAAAAAGCATCCCAGAATTAGACTTAAAACCTTACAGCTATCTAAGCTAAATGGAGGCCTTAAACTTCCAAACTTAAAATATTACTTCTGGGCTGCACAAATGAAACCTGTAATAGCGTGTATTCAGAATAATACATACACTCGCTGGCTTAATATTGAGAAAAATGTATGCCCAGAGCCCTTACAAATTTGGACTTTTTTAGATGCACCCATAAAAGATCTAGCAGAGTGGACTAAGGTCACTCTTAAAACCTGGAACAAAATACAGACAGCTTTTGGGCTTCCGAAGTTAATTTCACCATTAACAAGCATTGGATCTATGAAGACCTTCACACCTAACAATCTAGATACGGGCTTTAGAAAGTGGTCAGATATGGGACCGGTTTACTTGCAGCAGTTATTTAATGAGGACAACCTCAAGACAATCGAGCAGCTGAAAAAGGATTTTGATCTCCCCAAAACAGACTTCTTCAGATATCTTCAATTGAGAATTTTTCTAACAACACACAAAGAGTGGGGAAAGCTTGTGAAACGTATGCCTATAGAAAGGTTTTTAATAGATATACAGATGGGAACAAAGATAAGAAAACAATAAGTAAACTATATAACATATTCCTATCTATGAATCTCCATAATTCCCTACAGATAAAGCAGAGATGGGAGGCGGAAATGAACAAGGTCATACCACAGAATACCTAGTAGGAAATATGCACAGAGGCACACCTAGCTACAAACTCGAACACCTGGAGGGAATTTAAATGGAAAATAATCACCAGATTCTTCAGAACACAAGAAATAGTAGCCAAGATGGGCCCAACACACTTGTGTTGGCGGAACTGTGGAACACGTACTGCAAACCACACACACATATTCTGGCTCTGCCCCAAGTTAAATGCATACTGGAAAGAAGTATTTGATGCCCTCAAAGAGATATTCCAACAGGATATCAAACAAGACCCCACAGTAGCACTATTAGGAGCGATACCTGAAGGCTTGGATGGAAGGGCAAAAAAATACCTTCTAAACATACTACTCACAGCAGCACTGAAGTGTATAACTATCAGATGGTTAAAACCGGATCCCCCCCACATACAATATATGGAACCAAAAAATATGGGATATCTATCAAATGGACCGAATCACATATTCATTAAGACTCCAAACGCCTATCTTTACTAAACGATGGGGTCCTGTCGCAGCATTATTAATACAATGAGAGTTATTACTATATGTTGCTCGGCCCTCGGGCTGAACTATTATCTGTTAACTCTCTCTATACACACACAAAATCATATATAGCACCTACGATACTACATTCAGGAGTGGACAATTCCTACTTTTTCATCCCTTGTTTTATTTTTTTAAAAAAAAATTTCAATCTCTTTCTTAATTGAATTATTTAGGTATGTAATCAGTTATTTATTCTAATTCTTATTTCCCCTTTTTTTTTCTCTTGGAGTGAGCACCATTTTATGTTTGTTGTTCTCTCTATGTGTTGTACACTGTACCTGAATATCATGTGTACCAAGACAACATACAGTTCAAAAATGGACAAAGAAAGTAACTGTCTGAAAATGCATGTTTTTATGTCGTTGAAAACTAAATAAAAAGTGTTTAAAAAAAAAAAAAAAAAACTTCATTATTTGAGTTTTAACTCAACAATATGTGATTTTTTTTATGGTGATGCCAGCAACATGTCTCAGAAGAAGTTGGGACAGTGACATATTTACCCTTGTTTTACATCATCTCTTCTTTTAAAAACACTATGTAATTTTCTGGGAACTGAGGAGATCAGTTTCTGGAATTTTGGAAGTGAAATGTTGTCCCATCCTTGACATACAGGATTTTAGCTGCTCTACAGTTTGTCGTATTTTTTATTTCATGAATGTTCCAAATTTTTTAAATGGGTGACTGGTCTAGACCGCAGGCAGGGAGTTTAGTACCCGGACTCTTCCACTAGAGACCTATGCAGTTAAAAAAACGTGCATAATGTGGTTTGGCATAATAAGCAAGGCCTTCCCTAAAAGAGAAGTTGTCTGGGTGACAGCACAAGTTGCTCCAAAACCTGTATATACCATTTAGCATTAATGGTGCCTTCCCAGATGTGTCAGCTACCCATGCCATGTGCACTAATGCATCCCTGTACCATCACGGATGCTGGCCTTTTAACTGTGCGCTGATAAGAAGCTGGATGGTCCCTCTCCTCCTTAGCCTGGAGGATACTGCATCCATAGTTAGTGTTGAAAAAAAAAATCTTAAATTTTTATTTGTCAGATCACAGGAAGTTTTCCACTTCGCCTCAGTCCATCTTAAATGAGCTCTAGCCCAGAGAAGGCAGCTGTGCTTCTGGATCATGTTTATATGTGGTTTCCTCTTTGCATAGTAGTTTTAACATGCATTTGTGGATGCACCGATGAACTGTGTTCACAGACAATGGTTTTATGAAGTGGTTTTTTTTTTTTTAGCCCAGACTATGTTTTCCACTTCATAATTAATGTCTGTTTTTAATGCAGGGCCCGAAGATCACGGCCATCCAATAGAGTTGTTTGGCCTTGTCCCTTGTGCACACAGATTTCTCCAGATTCTCTGAATGATTTAAAGTGCCGTTGATGATGAAATCCCCAAATTCTTTGTAATTTTACTTTGAGGATCTATTTTCAATTAAATATGGATTTATGTGATTTGCAAATCATTGCATTCTGTTTTTATTTACATGTTACACAGCGTCCCAACATTTTTGGAAACAGGGTTGTACAATGCCGGAAGCCAGAAATCTCACAAATGCACACTGCTGTGGCCAAGGCTGAAAAAGGAAAGCGGTGCCATGACTTCCAAAAGATATTAGATGAACGTGAATGCCAAGAATAAGACTTTCTACAACTGAAAAAAAGCCCACATAAATACTGAAGATTTCTTACCTGTCCATCTACATTTAACTACAAAACAGTGTAGGTGTGCAAACTTTGTCTAATAACCATGTGGCGACAACCACAAATGTGTGACTGTAATTAATGATTGCAGTGCTGAAAAATTGGGGTTTAATAGAAGTCAATCTATGAGACATTACTCTGGGCTGTGAGACACAAGACAGTATAAACATGAAATATACTTTAAAACTATTCATATATCATTCAAGCATCAGCCTGCAGATAGCCCACAACTGTAGTATAGAAATGTCAAATATGCTTTGAAAATGTATTTTTGCTTGAGTTCAGTGTTTCGAAATAAAACATTTCGAGGTTTTTTTTTTTTCTCATTATACATAGGGGATTGCTGCATTTTTTTGTTTTTACAAAATACCTCAAAATCAATCATTTGGAATTTCAGGTCTTCATAATTTGTGATGCTCATGGTCTAAACCTTTAGAATATATAATGCCAGTTTAAAATCTCAATTTAATACACAAACTCAATATCTGACACTTTTGCTCCCCTCCCTTTCCCACAAACCTGATTGACTGAGGAAACATCTAACTCAATCATCTGTTATTGTTATAAAAAAAAAATTAAAAAAAATACTTTCTGACGTGAATGAAGACATACAGTGGGTACGGAAAGTATTCAGACCCCTTTAAATTTTTCACTCTTTGTTTCATTGCAGCCATTTGCTAAAATCAAAAAAGTTCATTTTATTTCTCATTAATGTACACTCAGCACCCCATCTTGACAGAAAAAAACAGAAATGTAGAAATTTGTGCAAATTTATCAAAAAAGAAAAACTGAACTATCACATGATCATAAGTATTCAGACCCTTTGCTCAGTATTGAGTAGAAGCACCCTTTTGAGCGAGTACAGCCATGAGTCTTCTTGGGAATGATGCAACAAGCTTTTCACACCTGGATTTGGGGATCCTCTGCCATTCTTCCTTGCAGATCCTCTCCAGTTCCGTCAGGTTGGATGGTGAACGTTGGTGGACAGCCATTTTCAGGTCTCTCCAGAGATGCTCCATTGGGTTTAGGTCAGGGCTCTGGCTGGGCCAGTCAAGAATGGTCACAGAGTTGTTCCGAAGCCACTCCTTTGTTATTTTAGCTGTGTGCTTAGGGTCATTGTCTTGTTGGAAGGTGAACCTTCGGCCCAGTCTGAGGTCCAGAGCACTCTGGAAGAGGTTTTCTTCCAGGATATCTCTGTACTTGGCCGCATTCATCTTTCCTTCAATTGCAACCAGTCGTCCTGTCCCTGCAGCTGAAAAACACCCCCATAGCATGATGCTGCCACCACCATGTTTCACTGTTGGGATTGTATTGGGCAGGTGATGAGCAGTGCCTGGTTTTCTCCACACATACCGCTTAGAATTAACGCCAAAAAGTTCAATCTTGGTCTCATCAGACCAGAGAATCTTATTTCTCATAGTCTGGGAGTCCTTCATGTGTTTTTTGGCAAACTCTATGCAGGCTTTCATATGTCTTGCACTGAGGAGAGGCTTCCGTCGGGCCACTCTGCCATAAAGCCCCGACTGGTGGAGGGCTGCAGTGATAGTTGACTTTGTGGAACTTTTTCCCATCTCCCTACTGCATCTCTGGAGCTCAGCCACAGTGATCTTTGGGTTCTTCTTTACCTCTCTCACCAAGGCTCTTCTCCCACGATTGCTCAGTTTGGCTGGACGGCCAGGTCTAGGAAGAGTTCTGGTCGTCCCAAACTTCTTCCATTTAAGGATTATGGAGGCCACTGTGCTCTTAGGAACCTTGAGTGCTGCAGAAATTATGTTGTAACCTTGGCCAGATCTGTGCCTTGCCACAATTCTGTCTCTGAGCTCCTTGGACAGTTCCTTCGACCTCATGATTCTCATTTGCTCTGACATGCACTGTGAGCTGTAAGGTCTTATATAGACAGGTGTGTGCCTTTCCTAATCAAGTCCAATCAGGTTAATTAAACACAGCTGGACTCCAATGAAGGAGTAGAACCATCTCAAGGAGGATCAGAAGAAATGGACAGCATGTGAGTTAAATATGAGTGTCACCGCAAAGGGTCTGAATACTTATGACCATGTGATATTTCAGTTTTTCTTTTTTAATAAATTTGCACAAATTTCTACATTTCTGTTTTTTTCTGTCAAGATGGGGTGCTGAGTGTACATTAATGAGAAATAAAATGAACTTTTTTGATTTTAGCAAATGGCTGCAATGAAACAAAGAGTGAAAATTTTAAAGGGGTCTGAATACTTTCCGTACCCACTGTACTTGTTTGATTTGAGACCTCATACCTCATAGTAGCTTCTCACAGCATTACAGAAAGCTTCATCTGCAACAATCTGAGTTTCGCCATTGAGGAAGGCCAGAAAACGCTCATTCACCGCCTGCAGGTGCTGCTTGTTAACCTGAAAGGGAGAAGAGAGGAGAAAAATGAAGTCAAGTACAGAGAGATTTCAGCAGACGAGGGCATAATCAATCTAAAAGAGACAGGAAGGAAGACCGAGAGTAATCTGGCTCCTTGAAGATGGAAAACAGGTTCAGACACTGAGAATCTTAAAAGGACCATACCAACAATTTAGCTCATGAACTACATCCCTATCATCCCTTTTCTAAGTCTTAAGATCAGTTTTAAACAAACTGAAATTGAAAGTGATTGATTTGAGTTTGTCATTTTGAAAATTCTACATTATTTATTTTTGTTGGATGGGGCATCGGGACTGCTTAGTTGTAAATATATCGTATGCGTTTCTGAACTTATGATGGTTTTAGAACATAACCTGCATTTCTTGAGAACACTGGTGGCGCGCACTCTCAGAAATGAAAGGCTTTTTTAAAATGCTTATGACTCTGAACAAGCTACGATAGAAATGGATGAAACAGTCACAAGTTGTGGATATTTCTGCTGTGATCACGACAGAAAAAGGAACATTCAGGTTTTCACTTGTGGTCGTAGTCCTATGATTGTGGCTAAACCTGGCTATTGGTCAAGCAAGTTTTTGCACTTGCCCCCTTTGCCATGGAGCTTTTATTAAATGATGCTCTAGTATAATGACATTCTGGATATCAGGTCAAACAGCAGGACCAGAAATTGAAAATCACACACACACCACCTTACAGGAGGAGACGGAGGTCAAAAAAGTGAAGCTTAAAAACAACATAATCTATCTTTATTAGAGGCCATATGCAGCATGCTTTTAAAGTTGCTGTAAATAAACCTTTACCTAAAGAGCCTATTATTGAACCAGACATTGTAGCCAACTATAAACCTATATCCAACTTTCCCTTTATTTGTAAAATTCTTTAAAAAAAAAAATTAAAAAAAAAAAAAAGCTGTGGCATACGAGTTATGTGACCTTCCGCACAGGAATGGTTTGAATATTTTCTACTGGGACTTAAGAGTGTATGGTAGCACAGGATCTGCACTACTAAAAGTCACTAATGATCCTCAGTACTATACTGTACTATATGATCCTCTATACTTTTCCTGCTCGATGTCAGACATTTAGATGTTGACACCATTGATCATAACATTTTATTACAGAGACTGCAACACATTATTGGGATTAAAGAAACCATGCTTGAGTGGTTTAAATACGTTAATCGGAGAGATTCCAATGTGTTCATAACATTGATGAATCTTCCATGCAAATAAAAGTTACAATGGGGATGTGTACTTGGACCCATACTTTTCCCGTTATATATGCCTCTCTTTGGCGATATTATTAAGAAACATTCCCATTGCTATGCATATGACATCCAGCTACAGTATATTTATCTATGAATCCAGATGAAACAAATAATTTTGTCAAACTTCGAACATGTCTAAAAAAACATAAAAGGCTTGGATGACCTAAAAAAAAAATTAAATCTAAATTCAGACAAAACGGAAGTTATGGTATTTGGCCCTTAACGCCTCAGAAACTCTATCTAGCCAGACCATTACTCTGGATGGCATTGCTTTTGCCACCAGACATACTGTGAGGAACTTTCAAGTTATTTTTTGAGCAGGACAAGTCCTTTAACCCCAGAATAAGCAAGTCTCCAGGACTGCCTTCTTTCACCTGCACATTCCTCTCAAAATTGGAAAGATTGTACCACTGAGTGCTGAAAATACTAGGTCTTTATGATTTGTTTTGGTGCTTGTGATGTAAAATGAAAACATTCCGGTCTTAAAGTTTTATTGAAGAACTTTAATTATAGTTTTCAGCTTTACAGCCTAGTTTAAAACATTTGTTCAAAAAAGGTAATGAAAAATCAACCCTATATAATGAGTTATGTTACTTTGCTAAAGTAATAAAAATGGTTACATTACATTTTTACCACTGTAACTAGTAATTTGTCACCCTTTACATTTAAAAGGTGACCAGGGACCCTACAATTACAACAGTGTTTGGCTATCAGAGCGGTGGCTTAGTGTGGTTCCTAGAGTTTCCGAAAGTGTCTGCAACAATTGTGTTATTGCAGGTGGGTTGTCTTGTTGGAGAACCCAAGTGCCATTGCGCCACAGTTCAGGTCATTTGCACCGAATGTTATCCCTCAGATGCATCTCAGCTGAACTCGGCATTGACATTGTGACCTTTACAGTGCACAACCCCATGGAAGTCAAAGAAATCCCACATTCTGCAGAATGAATCTGGGACCAATCAGATGCCTCCCTGGTACCGGTGATTTACAAGACAATCTAAAAAAAAAAATCTGAAGTCCCTAAAGCTTTTGGCGCAGTACTGTAGTTTGGAAAAATAAATATTTTCCAATGACAGCAAATGTTTTTCTTTTCAGAAAAATGATTTTAAGTATACCAGGTCTGTCAAGCCAGAAAAAAAGAGAGAAAATCATTCCCATGAATGTCATTGGTAGATGTAATTCCTGTCCAGTGAACCACAGCTGACATATTGTGTTGTATGAGAATATTAAGTTTTCATGAGCAACACAGTCACCAAGACGGAGCAGCTCATAAATTGCATTATGTATAAGGCGTCAAGAGGACGGCACGGTTAAATGAAACCATTATTCTCCCGCTTGTTTCAACTGCCAGTAACTAATACATTCTGGAAGTCAAAGTGCCAATTTCTAGTGACACAAAGTGTCTTATCTCCAGCTGACAGCTTTTTGTGTGGGCTTTTTTGCTTTTTCTGTGCCTAAACGCTACCGCTATTTTTCGCCTTTAACCAAGTGAGAGGAGAAGGGTGAATTTATAAAAAAATATAAAAAAGCAGCAGGTTGTGACTGCTCGTGCTCAACATGACTCAACGTCCATATGACAGGTTCAAGATGTGAAACTATTTATTCCTGAGAAGGAAGCTCCTACTTGAAGGGCAGTGTTGGAATGAAATGTGGTTCAGCAATAGCAGCAGCAGCTCAAAAACAAACACGTCTTGTCCTGGGAAACAAAGCAAATATAAGTCGGTTTGGCTTGTAGATGTAAATGCTGACTTCATTACAAAAGGTCCAAGCAGAGAGAATAGTGTGCTGAGACAGCAATCACACATCGAAACACTGGGTTTTGATTGATTTATAGTACAATGTAATGACCAGAACACGCGCCAAGCAAGTGTTTAGGTTTCACACACACACACACACACACACACACACACACACACACACACACACACACACACACACACACACACACACACACACACACACCCTTGAGTTCTGGAGCATGTCAACTAAAAATAATCTTAATGCAATGCAAGTACAAACTGCAGCCTAATTGTTGAAGCTCATGATAACTATACGTATGAGACAACAAAAGCTATATAAACACCTACGTTTGGGTTTATTTCCTCTCCATTCGCTGAAATTGTCAACCTGTCATTCATACAGGAGTTCTCGATACTTCCTCCATAAGTGATTCAAAAGGGACGCACGCTGCATCTGCTCTTTTCTTTCTTCAGTGTAGCAAGGTGAAGCAAGGCACATTTCTCCCACAGATGCCATTGCTGTTTGCTGCAGTGTTCATGGAAACGCTCTGATTAAACTAGACCCTTGAGGACTGAAACCACATCTATGTGGAAGAGCACATGGTGAGTCAGTTTTGCCGTGGTTGTCCTTTTGAGACGGAGTCAGACGTCGTTGGCCATTTACACTTGCGCGTTCTCACGGCGCGTACCGCGGGCCTTAGTGTGCGCCTTCCAGGCACACAACTGCAAAACTAAGTGGTGCCGTTCGTCTTTCCCACCCGACTGTTTCATAGTATATTGTGGCTTTGGTCAATTTCGAGTTTCCACTAGATTTCAAAGCCTGGCTGTAGTTACTCTTTAATGTACTGCTGGAAAAATAAATATTTGAATTGCCATTAAAAAGCTTTTCCTTTGGTATGACATTGTATCCAAATATAAGCCTTTTGCTTATTTTTGCAAAGTGGTGAAACGGGTTTATTGATGGACTAATGAATGCTAAATTGGATGAATGGCAAAGAGAATCAGTGATAGTTCGACTTACAACAATATTGTGAATACTTTTCAGAATTGATTCTTAGTATCGTAGAAATATTAGTAATCCTCAAGTAGTGATTTTTAGTTTTTAGAGCATACGAGTACACAATGTGCTCTCTTCCCTTAAACAGAAATACTCTGCAATTGGAAAATAATATCCTACTCTGAGGCCTTTATGGGTTCATTTCAGAGCGTGTCTCTCTTCTTGTCAGGGGACTGCAACGGCGATAGCTTTCCCCCGAAACCAACGCTTCCTGTCCATGACATGAGAGGCGAGGACCAGAAAAAAAAGCTGGATATGTACTGTGAAAAACACTTGTGCCTCTCCATCTTTGCTGCTTTGTCCAGGAAATGGATTTATCCCAGTGGGTTTGTAAATGTATCTGCATCACTACTCCTCCATCAGTGACATAAAAACATCCAGGTGAAGGGGTCATTTTCCCCTCTCGCAAGGCTGCTCTCCTTTTTGGGCTCAAATGGTCGTCGTTTGAAAACTTCCCTGCCAACTTCGTACCACTCTGCAGTTCAACATCTCTAAACTTTCACGGAGTGTCGAGCTTTCAGTGTGTAGTGAGGATTAGAGGGCAATGACTGGGGGATGTTCATTATTAATCATTAACTGATTAATTGCGAGGGCTGGGATTTCCTTATTCAAAACTATCATGATACTTGGGTGCCGATTCGATATTGTACTGTGACTCTACAAGTAGTGAGAGTCGATAACACAATTTATTGTTTACTTTTTTTTTTTTATAAATACTACACCATGGGGGGAAAAGCCAGCAGGAGCATTGTTATAAACCCCATTGGCCCGTCTTAGTCATTCTCATGAAAAATCAGTCATTTGGTGTACCATTTAAGAAGCCCGTAGGCCATATGACACGGCAGAAGTCTCCCACCCATTAATTAAATTACAGACTATTGCTATACTGGTAAATAATGTGTTATTGTAATGAAATTAATAAAGGCAGAAGAACTGGTGCTTTAATACTGAGGCCTCTGGCTGATCTTGGGCTGGAAGTTTGGAGGTACTGTAAAATTGACAGATGTTCAGAAAAAAACAGTTTTTAAAGTTAAAATCGTTACAAATCAGTGCTGCCATTAAATGTGAGGCTTTAACCACTGTGAGTGGAAAACTGGCAACTTTCGTTTGTCGTTTGAAAAAAAGTAACAGCTCTCTGCTTCACTTTGTCTGGAGCTAACAAGCTAACCAGCTTAGCTCCTGGATGAACTATCCACTAGCTGTTATTACACTGACTCAGTGTAAATACTAAATTCAATGTCAATTCAGAAAATAAGCGGATCAATTTAAAGGAGGTAAAATAAATAAATAACTTATCGTTACAGTCTTTGAGCTGTCATTATCAGTGCAAAGTTTATTCCTTTACAAGCTTTATACAGAGGTTTGTGCTGTAACCTGGATATGAAGCGTCCATAGGGCAAAACAATGTACCAAAGTTTCTAAATAGGTAAGAACGTGTCCTCTGCTCTCCCCATCACTCATGAAAAAAACAAATCGGATGTCTAAGGATTCACGTAACACACTCTGGGAGCCTGAAATAACGTCGTCCACTTCACATTCTGCTCACGTTTAATAATTATAGATATCCTTTAATTAGTAGAGCAACTACATTATCTTTTTAACAGATTATGGTAGGTTGTCATCTTTACTCGCACACTGATCGCAAAACTATTTTCCCCAACTCGCACAAATCTATTCATAGTTGCATTTGTAAGTAAATTCCTCACATCGTAGAGCCCCACTCACAGTTCGAAAACTTCAATCAGGCGCTGACGCCCATCAGACAAAAGAGAAGACAAAAATGAACAGCAGCATCACTGCAGTGGATGAATAACATGCTCCAGGAGTTTTGTGAACGGTAGACTTGTTTGTTGAAGGATCAGATTATACTATCAGCCCCAAAACCGAATAGACACACCAAGTAGATGCGATGCAAAATAAAGAAATGTGTTATTGAGTCAGTGATGCCTTTTAGCTAAATGTATGCGCACCAGACAGCCAATTATCAGAGCTGCCAAACTGTCAATCATTAAACAAATAAAAACACATCACGATGATAATCATTTTATGATACATCTATGTTTGTGTTTAAGTGCTGTTGACATGTTTTGCAGTCTGACCAACAACCTGTCTCTACTCAGCCATCACAGAAACATTACCGTCGCTCATTTTTCTTTTTTTTAGTTTGACTTCTCTTTTCAGTCTGTTGTCCTTCTTTTTCCCCACATCGACTCTTTCTTTCTCTTTTCTGTCACGCTACTAGGTGTGTTTCTGTGTGTTGCGTGTGTTTGTGCGTGATGATATACGTGTGCCTATGTGGTTCACTTTAGTGTTTGTTTATGGTTGAAGGCTTTAATTTGAGCTCTTTTCCCTCCTTGATGATAGGCGATGATAGGTCATCAAGGGCAGTTAACAGCATATTTGGGCAGCAGCATGGACCTTCCAGTGGTGTATCAGTAAACACAAAAGAATGAGTGCGTGTCTGCAAGTGAGAGAGACTTGCTTCCGCAGAAAAAAAATTAAAAAATGACCCTTTCGCTTCGTTACTTGCAGCACTTTCAGCTGTCATGATGCAGCTCTGGCAGGATAAAGGGAACAAAGCAAAAGCGAGACATCTGTCAGACATCTTAGATTAATGAATGGAGGGCATATTGGGGCTCTACACACACACACACACACACACACACACACACACAAAACATACAAACACAGAGTATGAGTGATCTTTGTGCCTGGATACATGGAGGTAATTATATCCGACTATTTCCATTGGAGCCAGTTTCAGGGGAACACGACAGAATATTCTCTCCAACCTGCACCAGTCAACTCTGTAGTTCCTTTTTGGATCAGCCGATCTAAACCTTACAGCACATGAGAAAGCAATGAAGGGAGGACAGATTCTTTAAAAGAATGCATCTAGTTTATACAACTTACAGTAGGTCATGTTTTCTTCAACTTTTTATTATTTGAATTAATAATAAAAAAATAAAAAAATCGACATCCACCGCACCACACAACTCCAAACCGGCTGATCAGGCAAAGAGAATAATTCCCCTCATTTTTCACTGGAAACAAATCTGCAGCCGCACAAGCGCTGCAAATGATGCTGGGTTTCGCCGACACCAGTGTATGTAAGTTTATCCGGTCTAACATAAATATATTTAGCTTGTCGCTAAAAAAAAAAATCACCTTCCTCTAATTTTTCCTCATACAGCTGAGAAGGGTGGAACCAGAGTTGTAGTGGAAGGGGAACATGTCTAATTCTGTAAAAAAAAAAAAAAAAAAAAAAAAAAAAAAAGTTTAGTTAGCACTTCTACAGCTTTTGCACAAACTTAACACCTGTTATTTTACTAATACCACACTTGTGTGGGGTAAAGGTTGATTTGAGGTCATTTGATGGGAAAGATATTCATACTTGTGACTTTTTAAGCATTTATGTCACCGAGAACTCAAGATAGCTGCAGCAGAGATGGACATGTGAGGATTAACATTACTGTTTTTATTCAATATAGTGCTACACCTATTCAATTCATGCGTCTTTATTACCTTTAGCAATGCAGTTTGGCTGATGAGACATCCATGTTTTTCTTGCTTTTGCAAAACTTTTTTTGTTTCAGCTACAGTGCTGCCAGTGCACTGTTACTGAATTTCATTAAGACATCAAACTGTTTAAGACACTGACGCCACCCTGATTAGTTTCTGACAACAGCAGTGTCAGAAAGAGGTATTTCACATTGGGCACCATGGCAAGGCAGTCTTTTTTTTTTTTTTTTTTTCACGCTAGCACCCGGTTAATGTACGGCTCTTTAAAGCCTCCAGGCAACGCACATGCGCACGCGCGCGCGCACACACACACACACACACACACACGCACGCACGCACGCACGCACGCACGCACGCACGCACAGAGCCATCACACTGTTTCCACAAGTTGACTGATTGTCAAGACATTTGCTCCAGACTTTGTACCAAGTCCAAAGCAGAAGTGACGGGAAGAGACATTTTTCGGCCCCCACAGTCGCTGTATTCATAAACACACACTGAAGCTCCTCCAACGGCCCCTTTTTCTGCTTGGAGATACAGGACCATCTCTTGGGTAAAAAGCCTTGTATCATCCACATGCCATCCTTCTATGAACATAAATGTGAAGTTGTGTCTTGTGTTTTATTACATTATTACATTATTACTGACAGTTTTCATCAACCTCATCAACAAAAAAATTACTTTACAATCATATATAAAAAAGAAAAGTAAACTCTGACATTGAAGAATCTGATTTAGGCAAATGACTGGGAATTCTGCATGAAAACTTATTAAATAATTGACAACAGTTATACAAACTGCAGCTGATTAATTTTCTATAAATATAAATGAATGGATTGATCAGCTATTTGAACTTTGCTGAAAACAGCTAGACTATGTTTAGAGAAAAAAAAACTGTCTTTGAAATCCCAAATTTCCAGAACAAATTTGAATTCTTATAGTAATTATCAGTGTAGTATCTGTCAAAAATGCACACGCACGTCTCCTGTGTACTGCAGTCGCAGTATGACAACTCCCCTCATTGTCATGGCAACAGGCAGCTGCTGCAAATCTCACACACACACACACACGCAAAAAAAGTTGGTCTTTCCTTGTAGGGACAACTCATTGACATAATGCATTCTCTCACCCCTTACTTTGGAAAAAAAATTACCGTTTACCATAATATTTCAAACAAACTTTTCTTTAATTAGTATCCCACATGATTTCAATCAGTTATTTAACCTAATAAAATGGAGATACATTGTAATTCTGCTGTTTTGTTGTCACAGTATGCACCACTCTAAACATGGATCAGCAACAGTTGTCAGTTGTCTGAGAATCTCAAAGAAAATTATAGAAAAGTGTGGGTGCTCTGATCTGATTGGCCAATATCAGCTCCAAAAAGTTTAATTTGCGGTCTCTAAAAAGGGCGATCAAAGGAGCGATGACGTGACATAAAACTCTGTGCAGCTAAAATGGCTTCACTGGCTCCAGCAGTCTGCCAGCATATTCAGGAGTTGAAAAAGTAATTTTCTGATTCATAAAAAAAAAAGTGGAAAGAGATATTTCTTACGTGTGCTGCTCTCTGACATCCTGGCTGTTGAACCACAGCGGCGGAACGCTGACACGAGTTAAGGAACAAGCATCTCTGAGCCACAGACAAAGTACCAGGAGCTGCTCCTCATATGCTACGTTTGCTGAATTGTTGAATGAAGATACGGGAAAATAAGTGGCAGCAACATCAGCAGCAGACGTGCCTCTTAACTATCGGAGTCAGATGTCACTCAAAGCGGACAGCCGCGTGTTTTTTGGAGGGACAATACAAGCCACTTTTCAGCAAAGCAGAGAATATCGTTGATGAGAAAAGGAACAAACTGCCAAAAATGCAGAGATGCTTTTATTCATAAAGAACTGGAATTATTGCCTAGCTGTTGTACGCCTCAGTTAACCACTCAAGTTGTAGTTTTACATCCATATCTGTCCAAACCCATATAGATGTTGGAACTCCAAGACCTTTGACCTCCAAAATCTAACCAGTTCATTGCTGAGCCAAAATGAACAAACAGATGTGTGGGAAAGACGTACTACCGGAAAACATAATGCCTCCGATGGTTGGGAAGCACTGTTCTCAACATTTTCACTGAATTAAAAAAAAACCAATAATGTTCAGCCGCAAAGAAACAGAATCTCCTGTGGAGATAGACATAGTCTATAAGCAATAACTAAAGCTGCACATTTAGAGTTCCTTCAAGACAAAAGTGAGGGAACAGCTTGCTTACAACAAGGCTGGGTGGTTATTGTATTTTGGTTGTTCTGGATGTGAAGAAGGTCATTTAAACTGATGTGCTTCCTGTTTTTCAGGCTACATGAACACTCAATCTGTTTATTTTAAATGTATAGAGCTGAGTGGTAAGGACATACACTAAAGCTCAGAAAAAAGACAGAAACAACAGTTGGAATCAACAATGTCGGAATGTGTCAGGAGAGTCTCTTCTAATGACGGCTGGAGGATCAAGCCAAATGAGGCAGAAAAGCTCCACTGGGTTGCAGCAGGCGACAAGAGCGGAGGGAGGGGAGGGAAGTAAGGAAGAAAAAAAAAAAAAGAGGGAGAAGGTGGAGGAGAGGAGTAGAAGGGGTGGGGGGATTGAACTGCACTGAGGGGAGGATGAGATTGAAAAGCTTCGACTGGGGATAAGGGAAGATGATGGTCGTGGCTTCACTGATAAAAATAGAAGCGAAGCATTGCCTTAGCTTTTCCACTGAGGCCCTTTAAATCAATTGATCATCCCTGCTCAGTTGAAGGCTTTTATTAGATTACAGCTTTCACGGAGCTGCAGCTATCTAGCACGGCGAGATTCAAACCACGTCAACACCAGTAAAATATGTTCTAGTGGCACCTGCCAGAGCCTGATAAGAGCCATCATGACATTTTAAAACTATTATATCAAACACAAGTCAGAATACAGTGAACAAACTCTCTGGATATGTACTGTGAAAAACACTTGTGCCTCTCCATCTTTGCTGCTTTGTCCAGGAAATGGATTTATCCCAGTGGGTTTGTAAATGTATCTGCATCACTACTCCTCCATCAGTGACATAAAAACATCCAGGTGAAGGGGTCATTTTCCCCTCTCGCAAGGCTGCTCTCCTTTTTGGGCTCAAATGGTCGTCGTTTGAAAACTTCCCTGCCAACTTCGTACCACTCTGCAGTTCAACATCTCTAAACTTTCACGGAGTGTCGAGCTTTCAGTGTGTAGTGAGGATTAGAGGGCAATGACTGGGGGATGTTCATTATTAATCATTAACTGATTAATTGCGAGGGCTGGGATTTCCTTATTCAAAACTATCATGATACTTGGGTGCCGATTCGATATTGTACTGTGACTCTACAAGTAGTGAGAGTCGATAACACAATTTATTGTTTACTTTTTTTTTTATAAATACTACACCATGGGGGGAAAAGCCAGCAGGAGCATTGTTATAAACCCCATTGGCCCGTCTTAGTCATTCTCATGAAAAATCAGTCATTTGGTGTACCATTTAAGAAGCCCGTAGGCCATATGACACGGCAGAAGTCTCCCACCCATTAATTAAATTACAGACTATTGCTATACTGGTAAATAATGTGTTATTGTAATGAAATTAATAAAGGCAGAAGAACTGGTGCTTTAATACTGAGGCCTCTGGCTGATCTTGGGCTGGAAGTTTGGAGGTACTGTAAAATTGACAGATGTTCAGAAAAAAACAGTTTCTTAAAGTTAAAATCGTTACAAATCAGTGCTGCCATTAAATGTGAGGCTTTAACCACTGTGTTTGGCCAGATTGGTCTTTTTCTTGCAACATTTCTTTTTTGCTGCTTACATGTTCTCAGTATCAGAAACTCGATTATAAAACTCAACAACGCCCCGACAAAAAGTCTGGCCCGTCAGAATCGTTTCAATCTTCTCGTGTCATATAACAACTTTCACAAATGGTTATATGGACAATTAGAAGAACAGAGTATTCTTGTGTCAACCAGTAAAACATGGTGAAAGTGAAAGGTAAGCTGATGGAGACACAACTCAGGATTTTTGAAAACACAATACGGCCAACACCATACTGTATACGCAACTTCACATGTTTACATTCCGAAAGTCAGTCTCGAGCGAATCTGTCACGTGACATCAGGAAGGCTGTGAAAGACGGCATGCCGTAATTGGTTGGTTACCAATGTGTGCTCCTGTCATGCCTCCTGGCTACGTCACAGCTGGATTTTATTGTTCTATTATTGTCTAATCTCAGTAATTGACCATTTTATGAGACAAAAATATTTACAGGGAATCTTTCATTGGAGTTTATCAACGCTAGAAATCTTAAAATAGTCCAGTTTAATCGAGGGAAGTCTGTCTTTGCTCCATGAAGTTTATCCCCTCCCAGTGAATAAAAATCTAGATGAAAGCCCCTCCCAAAAATCTTAACTGTAAAATCAAACCAGAAAACAAATGTAATGTAATGCAATGACAGAGAACTCAACAATCCAGAGAACTATTGTAACATTACTTTTATCAGACAGAGAGAGATAGTTACTACATATTCACATTTATAATGCTTTTGCATGCAATCATGTGTAAAATTTTACTGAGATGAGGAATTTTTTTTCATGAGAATGAAGACAGACTTTTTAATCTGTTCTACACAAAAACTATCCAGACTCTTGAACCTTATATTTACATCTAAATGATTACCATAAAAGTGATTTGATGGACTTGATCATTGACTAATGTTTGACCAACTCTTAGGGGTAGCCGTATTAACATAGGTGTTGTAACAACCCTAATATGAAAAGTTTAGACACACCGAATTATTTAAGAGTTTTCCATATTTTTTACTATTTTATACAGTGTCGAACAAAACTGAAGACATTTGGATTCATGTAGGAAGCAAAAAGAGTACAAACAGAGCAAAATATACTTCATTTTTACAAGTTTTCTTCCCCCATCAGCGACCAGTGCCAGTGATGAAGTGCAATGACGTTGAAGTAAAAAAAATCGGGGTGAATGTTCCAACAGTTTCAAAATGGACTCAATTTCTACGCCAATTAGGATGCAATGATGAATTTGGGTCTGGTGAGACCAGGCTAGCAACAAACACCACAATGGAAAACAAGCTGGGAGGAATTTTGGTAAGGTCGCACATTATTTGATGTCAACGAGACCAGAGTAGGCGGCTACCCGATACTACATACACTGTGTGTGAATGTGCAGTTCTGTGTGTGTGTGTGTGTGTGTGTGTGTGTGTGTGTGTGTGTGTGTGTGTGTGTGTGTGTGTGTGTGTGTGTGTGTGTGTGTGTGTGTGTGTGTGTGTGTGTGTGTGTGTGTGTGTGTGTGTGTTTTTCTGTGTGTTGGGCAATTCGTTGCGATGGTTATGGTTAGAGTAAGGGGCAAGGGAATGCATTACGTCGATGAAAAATCCCCATGGGGATGAAGAAACAAACGTGTGTGTGTGTGTGTGTGTGTGTGTGTGTGTGTGTGTGTGTGTGTGTGTGTGTGTGTGTGTGTGTGTGTGTGTGTGTGTGTGTGTGTGTGTGTGTGTGTGTGTGTGTGTGTGCGTCTTTATCAGCTTACAGCAGAGGCGCTATGGGGAGAGAATCAGCCGAGGAAAACCTGGGAGACAATTTCCCTCAACAACCAAAGTAAAGTCTCTTATTTCTGTTTTCATTTCTCTTCTCTCCCCGCTGTCATATTTCCTAAATGGCTAGCTATGATGTTCAGTTTAGTTAATCTGGAGCCTTGCATTTCAGTTTATGTTTATGATGTCTGTCGAGTATATGTTACATAAATAAATTGAGAAGGGACATGGTTAGCCTATGCTCACCAAAAAGAATGGAAGCCAGATGAAATTGCTCGTCTGGACTTTTCCACTGTTCAACAATAAACCTGCCAATGCCACAAGAGCTACCTAATTCCAATAAGTAGTCTGAATTAGCATCGCACAATTAATACAATGAAAGGTCCATCATGAGGACGGATAGTTTAAAAAGAAAAATCTGACATTGATGATTCAGCAAATTATCAGACTTCACACCACTCTTGGAAAAATGTATAGGTACCAGCTTAAAAAAAAAAAAAAAAAAAAAAAAAAAGTCAAATATGAAGAAGGGGAAATCAAATTTCCCATTGGAAATTGTTTTATTGTCTGTTCCTTTTACACTAGTGTCACTCCTTTTCAACTATTTTTCCCATACACATTCAGCTTTACAGCACAGTGGGGACTAGCGGCTTCTCTGTGCACAGCCACTTAGCTAGCGTCTTTTCGGGCAGTCTACACGTGAAGCATTTAGGGGACATCTGGAAATAAATTGTAGCAATAGAAAATAATAATACATTTTATAATAATAAATATTATTTGTATAGCACCTTTCATACAAGAAATGCAGATCAAAGGGCTTTACAGCAAGAAAATTACATGGTGTTTCACATAAAAAAAACACAAAGGAACATTTAAAAATATCAAAAAGAAATGAGATGCATAAGAACAGATCAAATGTATGAGAACCGCTAAAATGCATAAGAAACAGATAAAATGAATAAAACACAAATAGAGTAAAAGAAAATAAGCAATATGCATTTTAAAGTAGTTCAAGTGCAAGAGAGCTTCAAGAGTAACTAGTTAAAGGCTAATGTAAAGATATATATCTTTTAGCTTTCTTTTAAAAGTATTAACTCAGCTAGCTTCCCTGATATATAACTGGTAGTTTGTTCCACAGCTTTGGAGTGTAGCTGACAAAAGCTGACTCCCCAATTTTCTTTCGGCTGTTTGCTGGGAACCTCCAATAGACCAGCAGCAGATGATCTCAGTGTTCTTGAAGGCACATAGTGAACCAGAGAGTCAGCGATGTAACTCGGTCCGAGCTCATTAAGAGCTTCGTATGCGAGGAGAAGGAGGAGCTTAAAGTCAATGCTGTGTCTTACAAGCAGCCAGGGTTACACTGTCTCTCGCTCTAAACTGCACGAGTCTCTGCATGTGCGAGGGTCACACATCTACCACCACAGGTAAAACTTTCAACCTGTGAAAAACACTGGATTCTATCCCACTCAAGTGACAGTACACATCACACTGAAAGTGAAATCTATGATGTTGTATTGCATTTCTATGAAGTCATATGTTGCACGTTACATTAGCACAATAATAGTATTAATTTTCTTTTGTAGTTTTCAGTTGTTATCCACCACTTTTTTTGCCAACTAAGTTAGTGATTAATCAAAAAGAGGTCTATGGGCATCTTTTCCTGAACACCTTTCCTATTTGTTACATTTGTGTAAAATATAATATACCAAATGTTAATCTGTGACTGGTGTTGGTGTGTGTATGTTTTAAAGTTATAACAGAGCAAAGGCTGGCTTTCTCTCCCTGCTGCCGATCTTTGTGCTGAGCTAAGCTAAGATTTTAGGGATGTTTACTTATTATACATTTTAAACTATGAATTTTAAAGTTTTTCACTTGGAATTATCCTGGAGCCTGGAAAGCATTTTCCCAGCTGCAGGGGATTTTTACAGTAGCAAAACTGGCCACTGGGGTTAACTGGCAGCAAAACTGACTCCCTGTTCCATATACAACTGTCCTAATACATCTATAGTGTGATGATCTAAGATGATATGTAAATTTGAAGTATAGCCTGTGATACTGCCACCCAGTTAAGAGTAGAAGGATATGAGTCGGGCTGGTGTTGAAGTGAAAACCAAATGAGTAGCAAAGAAAATTTGGGGAATATGGAAAATATGACAACTCACGGTAATACACAGAAGCATAAAGAACAACACAAATATCCCCCTATATAGTGTTCGAAATGCTGGGATTCTTCATCACATTTAGGAACAGCTTGCGTGGTTCCTTCATTAATATGGACCGAGTTGAATGTGAGACTCTGCATGGAGAGCATATAAAATAATCCCTTTTTTCCGGGGGTGTTCATCAGATTTGCTGGGTGGAGGGATCAAAGAGAATTAAAACACGGCCCATTTGCGGCAGAGACCCTAATCGCGGGCTGAAACTAATATGGTTTAGAGCAAAGAACAAAAATGTCTTCAATATTTGAAGAGAAACAAATGAGGGCGTAAAGATGCCCTAATTGGACTTTTTATTATTACGACTACTACTATCATTATTACTATTGTTTTACTCAGTCACAGTGTGCTGTTCATGTATTTATTTATAAAATATCAGACATGAAAATCTCAACTGGCAGCTGCAGGTGAGAAAAGTTAAACAAATTTAAATCTAACTACAGTTGTGAGAAAGTAAATATTTGGTTTCATTGATCAGTCTTTTAAAAACAAATGTCGCCAAAGTGTGAGGGGGTAATGTGAATTGCTGTTGTGTCTCGCTTTAGAAAAGGACAAAACCTCCAGTTTCGCATCTCTGAGCATTCCAGAACAGACCAACATGGATGTTTTTTTGTTTTTTTTAAATAGTCTCTGCTTTTAACGGTCTTATCACACTGGAATGATGTAAACGTGACACAACACTGGCTGCTATGGCTCAACTCTCCGCAGCAAGTTTCAAGTGTCTGCAAGTTGATTTTAGTAGAAATGAACTGAAACCAATGGCTATCAATGTTACACTGATAATTGTAAAGCGGGTATAACACACATAAACATTCATCATCTCACTTTATCGTTTTAGCGAGCCAGTATTTGCCAATTACGAAACACAAAAAAAGCGAGGATGATGACAATGTAAATAGTACGGCAGGTAAATTATAGACCTGTGGTGGCACTAAATTTGTAGGAAGGCTCAGTGCAACACAAAGTGGATATAAACACATTTTTTTTCCCTCGATGTCATTTTTTTGTCATCACAGATGTGCATATGCTATGCCAAAATCAACACCAACTTTTTCAAATGGTCGAAAAGGTAACATTACTATACCACGGAGGATACAGAAAGCCAAAGTCTGTGCTCCCAAACTGCTAGCACTAGAATGAGCGGCCGAGCTCGCTAACCTGATTCTTGTGTTATCGTTTGTTCCAACCCACAGCAGCTGTTTCTCTTTGGTTACCGAGTCAATGAGAGGGATCAGACCTGTAGCTCTTCCTCTATTTGTTACTTTGTAATTCACATCGTCTAATTTATCCCATAACAGACCTTTGATGTAACTAGGATTCAATCCTGAAATTTATGTAAAGTTACACAGTAACTTTAAATCAACAAATATTCCTATTGAGTTCTTGTGAATAAACAAGTTGTGTTTATATTCAGTGTTTATCACTAAACCACACACTGTAGTTCCTTGATGTCTAAAAAGCATGTTGATTGTGCTTCCTTTTACAAAAATGGTAATAAATGTGTATTGTGATAATACGATATCGATCAATATGAAAATAATACTTTAACAATACATTTTTGTCATTTTATCATGTTTATGAAATGTCAACCCCCCCCCCCCAAAAAAAAAGTAAGATGCTTTAAAATGTCTTTGTGACCAAAACCTAAAGATATTCTGTTAGTAATATTATAAAAACACAAAAAAGCAGCAAACCCTTACAATTTGGTATTCTGGCTTGGTTAAAATTAATGTCAGGGTAGGTGGAATTTAATTTAGTTAATTTACAGATTAAATAAGCATTTAGTATTTTATTAGATATTCTATTTTCTACCTGCAGCCCATGTGCATAATACAATTAACTTGGAACAAGTTCAACCTCAGACTGGAAACAACAAAAAGATAATTCATTACATTAGTAAGGACAACTTGTATTGGTAATAAAAAGTGAGTCCTTACAGGGGGAATAATGAGAGACAATCTGATGATTGACAAGTGGGGAGGTAATTAAAGGAATTAGAATGGGATGAGCTTGTAGCTCAGAGGGACAAATTCAATCAGAAGTGACTTTGGTCTGAAGAGTTTGGCTGTGAAAGGCACATTGATTGCTTATACAAAAGATGGGGCATTTTCATTTCCACTTCAGTCAATCAATCAGTAGTTCAACAGAATACAAAGGAACAATAAGAACTGTGATGATTTGCGACAGTAATAAGCAAGAGCCTACATATCGAAATGACTGATTACAATACCAATTAATTTTTTTGTGAATATTAGACTAACAATGGAAACATATAGTTAAAAAAAAGGAAGAAACATATGATGTTTGGTGTTAAATTCTGCTCGTTTCGGGGTTGATGAACCCTCTATGAACATTAAAATGAGATATCAATTAAAATAATAGCTGTCTCCCTGCTGGAGCCCTAGTTTGAGATTAAACACGGAATATAAATATATAAAAATAAAAATTAACTAAATCAGTCCTCCTTTCTGAATGTTAGAGACTATTTCATATTGACCAAAGCAGAGAATGTACTGTTCCAGAATTTTAAGTCTCTAGTTAGGTTCAAAATCCCCAAATATGGACCCTGTATTTCCCATAATGCAACTGGATAGTGAGCGCTTAAATGGAAAAAAAAAAAAGAATCATAACTTAAAGTGTCCACAAAGACATTCAG
This sequence comes from Brachyistius frenatus, assembly GCF_029030835.1. Lineage (NCBI taxonomy): Eukaryota > Metazoa > Chordata > Actinopteri > Embiotocidae > Brachyistius > Brachyistius frenatus. The sequence continues at coordinate 198,706 of NW_027210796.1, read as the reverse complement.
GGTTGAAAACCTTTAAGTAAAATAAAACTTAATTAACAAAAAAATTATTGCATACATATTTATATTGTACATACTAATGTGTGTTTGTGCTCCTTGCGCTGGCTCAGCTTGTCTCCCGGTTACTCAGGTCTGTAGCAGTTAACGAGTGTTTAAAAAAAAAAAAAAAAAAAAATCTTTATAATGATGCTGAGCCACGCTTCCAATATACTGAGCCTCGCCTCCATCTTCCCCTAACATATACTGCGGCCTTACTCCTCCCAGGCTGTTTTATTTATAACCGCTGCTGGTACCCATCTATCCAGGTAGTTTATTTTTTCCTTCCAAGCTTTATAGGTTTGTAGACGGATAGGATTTCATTTGTGATGCTCAAAGCATTCATAAAAGCATTCATACATTTTAACATCTTTTTTAATAGTACCTAATAAAACGTAGCTAAACAGATAATCCAAAGAATTGGCTTCAGTTTTCATGGAAATATTTTCTATTGAAGGAACATGGAACTGTTTAATTTAGGTCTGTTGAAATTTACATCTGCTCCACATAGTGAGAAATGTAAGATGTCAGACCGCTATGGTCTTCTTCTTTCTTTAAGCTCTATTTTTGTAAGCAGAAGATCACATCTTGTATAAATATTGTTAAAGACCATTCGGACAAATAGCTTGTTCATAAAATTAATGTGATTTCTGTGGAAAGCTCTAAGATCCAGAGTCTGGTCTCGTGACACATTATACTTACAGCTCATTTTCTTCTAAGATATGACATATTAATGTTGAACTTAGTACATTAGTCTGAAAGATGGAAAGTTGGATTCAGCCACAGTATAACTGTGCCTGCTAAAATGGACACCATCATAATCCAGGCCAATCTGGAAAATGGACCATCTGTACACTGCATGTTGATTTACTCCAATTAGCCATTAACTGTGCAGATGTTAGCAGTAAACTAGCTAAAATTGGAAACTTCACTTTTTTTGTTATTACCATCAACTTTCACCTATATCCTCTCATAACTGTGCATTTCTAAAGTGGGTTCATAAACATGCTAAAAGCATAAATGATTGGCTCCAGTTGAAAATGTTCAAATAAAACTTTTGCCCGTCTTTGTCTCAGTTAATAGGTCGCTGGGGAAATTCACATCTAACCATGACCCATCTCATCCTTTGACTTTGTATGCAGTCGTACCACCTTTACAGTCCTTCAGGACAAATATTTTTCTCATTGAGCTATGCATTTTTCATCCAGCCTTATTAATGTATTCTTGCCATTGAAATTAAATCATTTTATTTGGGCCTTGGACTTTTTTTGGGAGGCGGGTTATTGACAGTCCAGCACATCAGGCTGTAGAAGAGACAGACTTCAGCGCTTAAACTCACCAGCCAGGCAGACTGAATGACGACTGAAGGAATCATGACTCTACAGCAGGTTGAGACACGAGATGAGCAACATTCAGCTGGCAAAGAGGATTTTACTTGAGACTGGTGTGTTTCTATTTTGAATTTAAATTTTTAACTGGTGAATTACACTTATTAAATTCCTTCGGCCAGTAGAGCTGTGTGAGAGAAGTCAGTGTTTGTTCCTGCTGCTGGATTATTAAACAGCTGTCAAAACAAAGGGTTTGGCGTGGGTGGACAACTTGGACGTGATCTCCGGGTTCGAATCCGGTCCTGGGCCTTTCTGTGCGGAGTTTGCATGTTCTCCCTGTGCTTGCGTGGGTTCTCTCCGGGTTCTCCGGCTTCCTCCCATCATCCAAAAACATGCACCTCAGGTCAGGTTACCTGGCGCCGCGCTAGTGGCAGCCTGCTGCAGCATCTCCCCCCTGAGAGCCCCCCTGCTGTAGTGAAGAAATTTCCCCTCGGGGATTAATAAAGTGTATAAAATCCAAAAAATAATAAAAAAAATCTCTAGTGTGGGATTTCTATTCTTTTTTCTTTTTAAACTTAACATTAATTACTCAGTATCTCAAAGTTGTCTCAAAGAAAGCATCAAAAGAAAGAAAACAATAATCGAAATGGCCGACACGAGACACTATCCATAAATATAAACCCGACACCAGTGCAAATCTTTCCGACAGACTGCGAGCTGGGATTCAACGGCAACCTTTTTATATCTTTCAAAAACATATATTTTCACTTCACTACACAAGTTTATGGAGGCACACTGAGGAGCCCTTGCAGGGCGACAGCAGAGCAGGCCGTCGTCTCGACAAATGAATGGCGGCTCCTTGGGGGACTTCGTTAGTTACCAGGAGCACCGTGCGAGAGCGCTCGCTGACTCGGTCGCCCCACAGGTGCTTGATGAGCCGCTAAACCTGTCAATAACCATTTATTTATGACGACTCGCAAAAACTGTCGGCCCGCGGAGGACTGTGGATGATGGTGGTTGATGACGAAGTGTCTTAGGCAGTGTAAAGTCTACCCTCTGTGACCTGTTGCAAAATACGCCATAAGATACTTGTGCAATTTAATAGTATTTATTTCAAATGTTCTGACAGGACAGATACCTCTAGGATGCCTACGATATACTTATTTTAAGATGCATACTATTAGCGTTGACATTAAAAGCTAGTGGTGGTGTTGTAGTAGGCTACATTGTATTTAGAAGTGTTTTCTGATATTCAGAACCCCAATGTATGAATATAGAGAATAAATTATTAGAAAAGACCTCCAACATGAGCTTCAACTTTTGCCTCAGTAACAGTTCTGCATAGAAAATAAGCCCGAGCTGTTGTATTGGAAGTGTAGGTATTGAGTGGCCACTGTTTCACTACACGCCTGATGCAAGTACCTGCTGCCTGACAGACCAAAAATACAATAAATAGTGTAATGGGTGTTTATACAGAATGAATCACCATCACCTGTCAACTTTCCATTTATGTTCTTTACATTACTGAATCTATCAGACAGTACACAGGCCTCCTGCCAGAAGGATCATGTTAAATTGCTTATTTTGTGTTCTTAATACGAAATAAAACCAGTGCAGGCTTCAAGTGTTAAAAGCATTCAACTTTTGTTTTGAGTGTGCGCTCGTTCAATAATACAAAAGGTATACGGCACATTCTGAACTTTCTCTAGAAACTCTCCAGAAATGGGACTTCCTCTAGAAACTTTAAAATTTACTATGCCCACTACCGTTGTTTAGCTTGTTAGCATTTGAACATTTGCCAGTTAACACTAAACACAGACAACAGTACTGTTAAGGCTGATGGTAGCAGGTGCAGGTACAAAGGTATAAATTGATAAATCAAAGCATTGTACAAATTGCAATTTTGAGCTGATGAAAGACCTAAAAAGTCAGAGGATACCCCCCCCCCCCCCACACACACACACACACACACGCATGCACACTTTCTTCACTTAAAACTTGATTTGTTTAGGTAATAAAGGTCTTTACAGCACAGCAAATTGTACTTTATTTCGTCAGTAGCAACAAGGCCCAATCATGGACCTCGTGTGCATATCAAATCAATTTGAAGGCACAGCTATACATCCGCTGCAAAGTGCATCCCATTTCCTTTATTCCTTCCTTTTCCTAAGTATGAAGAAAAAAAGTTTGCTTTTGGAATTCAGCTGGTGAGGATGGATGTTTCTTCTTTTTTTTTTTTTTTTTTTTTCAATCTGGTCCAAAATGGCAGCCATGTCTGACTCATACATTTCCAAATAAGAAGAATAGAAAAAAAAAAGTTTGACATCTGACAACCTATAAAGCGTAAACCTTGTGACTGAAAAACAGACTTGATTAAGACACTATAAACAAAATCCTTCACTTTCCTTTTCTTCTTGGGGGCAGGAGGAAAGAAAACCCACCCTCCCATTCTTTCCATCTTTCCTGCCAGACGTTTCCTGGTTTGCGGGCTCCTGAGATTTCTACAGTTTCCCTTCTCACTGCAGAGACTCAAACAAAGCTGGAAGCGAACGACTAAATAATGACAGTGTCAGCACGCAAACTAAATTGTATTAGAGGAAATGATTCAGCTTCGAGGTCAGTAGTGTTTGTCATGCTGGACAGCATCGTACTAAAAAGAGGTTTCTACTGTCCACTCATGTTTGTTCGATAAATGAGCGTGCTGAATTTGGTAACAGTAAAACGAGATGTTTGGTCAATCAAACTCGAAATCGTAAAATCATTTTCAGACACTTCAAACGAGTGACCTGTCCTTAATTTCAGGAGCCTGTACTACTATGGAGATGACTTTGCAGTTATCGAGGTGACTTCTGTTTTGACTTCTTCCCATGATACATTCCCATGTTTTGAGATAACAGCACAAAACAAACTGACCCATCAATTCTCTTGGAAAAATAGCATCACCAATCGTGGGGGATCCCGTGGAGCATATTCCTGTTACTCAGCACAAAAAATGTGTATGAAGAAGGGAGAAGCAATAACTTTGCGAGGATTCTACGGTACGTTGCTTAATAAGTATCAGCCCTGTGGTACAGTATTTTTTTTGTCAACACTAGTATTTTGGTTATTGTTAATCGCAGTCTCTGAACTTTTTGATCCTACCTCACACATCTAATATCAGCAACGGCGCTAACCACAAGCTTTGTTGCCATTACACTGCAAACCAAGCTGAAGTCCACCACAAATGGCGAGTGTCCAGGCAATTGTGATATTAACATTAGGGAGGGTATAAATAAAATTGCCTCATCAATGCTTGCGGTAAAAAACAATCTACAGTGAATTTTTGCATTCAGGAGCAAATTCTTCATATAAAAAGAATTTGTTTTGGTTTAGCGGAATGGATCGTTAGTGTTTTTCTACCAGAGGAAAATCTGAAACTGCCAATTGAAGAGCAGCCTCGGGTCCCGTTGGTTGCCAAAAGTTGAAGGACTTGCATTCACTCATTTGGCCGGCGCCCCGTACTAGGGAGTATATGTATTTACACTGAAATTAACTAAGTACAATTTGGAAACAGGATTTATTGAATGCTCACAGACACCGACAGACTACCAGATGCATTTTTACGAACAAATTATTATAATATGAATAATTTATGTTTTACATGTTTAAGTAGTATTTCTTTCTCACCATGTTGGAGGGGGCGGCGTCCTGTATTAACAAACCGCCACTGGATGTGTCGTGCTTGAGCACTCCTACTACTACAAGGAAAGCAAGATAAAGCTGGTAAATTAGGGACGAGACACGATTTCCTTATATTCAGATAGTCATTCAAATTACTTATTTGTGTATGCAACTATGCAACGATTATCGAGTAGTATTTTTGCTTGAAACTCCTACTGGTAATCTGCCTGTATAAATGACAAATTAAAGCAAATTACCCGAGTTGAGATGAAGCAGCAAAACCACTATTAGTCACACAGACACCTGTAACCTGATATAGGCTATCTATTTCATATCATTGTTCATTTATATGTATTGCAGCTGTATATTTTCAAACAGTGAAGGACACCCTGACTTTGCATTTTATTTTAATCCCCATCTGTTTAAAATAAAGTGCATGTGACATCTCACATGCTTTGAACTTACAATTTAGCCCTCTTTATATATAAAAATAAATACCAAGGCGTGTATCACTATTCAGCCTATAAATACCGAGATATGATTTTTGGTTCATATCAGCCAGTCCCAGTTTGCCTTCCTGACGACTGCAGCATTTCTACTGTGATAGTATTCATTTTGATCCAAGCTAGCGGGGAGTTCTTCCATTGAAAGGTCCTCGCTCCCAAAGTAAAAAGATCGCATCGACCATGGACTTGCTCCATACATCTTCACAATCTGTGTTTCATATTCATTTACTGGATGTTTTTCTCAGAAAACAGGTTTTATATATTTCAAATAGTTCTATTTACCAGGTCAAACGGTGCAACTGGGAAATTATTAAAACGATTTATTTACAGAAAACTTGTTTTGCGTTTCTTTTATCACATTTCCGATGAAAATAAAGACTTACTCAGAAAAAAAAGCTAAATACAACTATGTGCAGAGTCAAACTCACTGTACTGCAGTGCACTGTACTGTAGTGCTGACAGCAGAGACTGAGAGCTGACCCGAGGGCCTTCTTTGGCCCCGGGGGCCGGCTGACTCAATGTCTCATGCTCTTCACGGAGCTCCCTTGATTGTGAGAGCCCTGCTGAGACATCCTTTCACTTCTCTAAAGTGAGGAAGAGGAGGAGGAGGAGGAAGAGGAGGAGGAGAGGTTACACAACCCTCTGAGAAGAGCTCCATCTCAGGGAATCTGACAGGGTAGGAGAGATGACAAAGGAGGACGGAAGTCGCCTCCAGCAAATCTGCAGCCACAAATTGCGCCCACAACCGACTGGGAAGGAAAAAATAAAAAAAAATAAAACAAGCCTCCACATCAGCAGAAGTGGCTTCTTATAGCAAAGAAGCAGGAATATATGGTATTTATCTTGTTTGTGTAATAAACAGCTGCAAGGGGATTAGATGCGTGTGGTGAGTGATGCGTGGGTTTCCATCAGGAGGGGTTTCTGTAGTTATGGTTTCCCTGCTCGGATTGTCAGGCATGCTTGGAAACAGGACAAAAGCAGAAACACTGGGGGAAGACTGGAGGCGTCTGATGTATCAGAAGCGAGAAAACAAAGCAGTTGGGAATTTCCTCATTACGTCATTAAAAAAAGAAAATCTCAAATAAATAAATACCAAAAAAATGCACTTATTTCCATTATTGACCTCTTTTGCCAGGTTGCCCATTTCTTGAAATATCAAATTGGGAAATACTCAAGTTCTCAGCATAGATTGAAGAATATTCCGAAACTGCTGAGCAATGCTAGTCCACAAGGTCAGAGGCTAACAACATAAATATTTCACACAAAACTATATGAAGAAATTCCAGGCATGGACTTATTTTCCCCAGAAGAAGCTCCTCGTCTGTCTGCCAGAACTGACAGAAGCCAGGTAGGAAAAAGAGAAAAAGAGTTCCAAAGCTGACGAAAGTTTCTTTCCATAGTGGATGTGAAGGCCAGTTGAGGTAGTAAAACCTTCAGGCTGCTGTTGCTGTTCTATCCTGCAGCTTACCATGCACACGTCAACTAAACGTCTGTGTCAAGATTCTAGTGGTTAAAATTTGAAGCGACAACCACATCCTTCATTCTTCATTCAAAGGTTTAAATGTTCAAGAATGTTTGGCCTCAGGTGAACCCTGACCCGTTTCATCGGATTCATAACATGTTTAATCTGCTCAATGTTTGATTTAAAAAAAAAAAAAAAACATAAATCAAAAAGCCCTCTGAAACAGATGACACAGTATAATGTACTTTTATTGCTCTCTTGAGCTTTAACAAGGAGTTGTTTTTTTAACCTCACATGGACGGGTTGTGATTTTTTTAATTTTTTTTAAGTCATGGGCTCTTCTTTTTAGAAATTCAAAGAGGCTTCTTTCAAGCTACATTCTCTTTTAAATAAGCTGTGAGGGAACTCTGCTCGTTCAGTCCAACATTCTAACTATGTAAACAAGGAAAGAGAAAGATGTTGCCCGGCTGGTTTCTCTGCTTCATTTTCTTTGTGAAACTTCCCCCAAAGTGCCAAGTTGTCAAGTTTGTGGTCAATCTGAATTATATCTAAAGGAGCTCTACAGAACAAACTGATGTCACTGCATTAAAATATCCGAATCAGAAAATCTGTTGATGTAAATTTATATAAAAGTGTCATGTGGCCAAAAGGAACAACGTATTAATAAATACTTAATAACTAATTCAGACGTTAATGGCTTTCAAAGCCTGAAAAATATTATCAAATTGCAAAATGTGTTGATTTCCTAAAGTTACAAATGTACAATACGTTTTTTGCAATTTGATTCACCAGCAGTCAGGCTTCCACTTAAGTTATTAGTCCAACAAACTTAAACATTAGTCCAGGTCACAGTCACGGACAAGAAGATGGTGAGGAAAGTATCTGTACTACCGGCTCCACCTGATGGTCAGGAAATCCTAAATTCCTTTCAGGTGAAGCTAATTACTGGCAGTTGAAAAGAAGCAGCTTGAAACACCAAAAAGGTTGAACTTGTTTTTAGGACTGTGACATATCATATCAGTCATGATACACCACAGTGTCAGCCAGGTTGACAATATACTTGCGGAAGCGGATGAAGAGACTCATGCAGTTTAGAGGAGTGTAACCCTGGTATTTCCCGTTGCTACAATTTACAGATGTCCCCTTAAAGCCCCACATTAAGAATATTAGTAGTGGCTTCAAGTTACAGACGTCCTCAAAATGTCTCACAGGTACAGGATGCCAAACAATTAAAACATCAAACCAAACAAGACACCACCTGTACAGCTGCACTATTCTTTTGGGCAAAGCTCGGGAGCCAACTGGGTAGTGTGCTAGAAAAAGCAGAAGAAATACCCGCAGAATTATAGTTTTTTTTGTACAAGTACCTATTCCAACAAGGTAATCTTTTATTGATAATATTGACAGACATTTTAACAACATAATAAACATAGCCTGCCTTTTTAAATGTATTCATTCTATACATGAAATTTCACATACCCAAATGCAAAATAAACCAACAACTTCACTGGAATTCTATATGAATATAAAGAATACATTAAGACACTAAATAATATAATAAAATGGCACTTTATAGTGGACTCTTTAATATCTAATGTATGTTTTTATCACAATGGTCATCCCAATATTTATTTATATAAATACAAGTCCCAATAAGCCACAAATGTGAACCAACATGCACAAAAGTATAGGGCCTTTACATTTGTGATATCACATGACATTGATGTTGAGTTTATGAATACAGTGAGTAGGGCTGTTTGTATTTTCATTGAAATTTGAATTTGTATTGTTTTTTGTATCATTGTTACAGTTTAGCACTTAATTATCAGACTACACTTTTTAAGGCTACTGTTTGTGTTCACGTGGTTCTCAACTAAATGACTGCTGACCAAAAAGATATTGTTGAATGGTATTTTTTGATACCGTCGTTGATATTGCTACACAAAAGTACTATAAAATATCATTATATACTTTTAAATCTATATCGGTCCACACATGTCTGACTGTAGCGTCCACAGGACAACAGAAGGGCTGCAGACAAGAACTGCAATACCAAGACAACCAGACATTACAAACTCAGGGTAAAAGACACTCAAATAAACAATAAATATTTTTTTTCTGAGCTCTTTGAAGACTTGTCATTCCAGTTGGTTTTAAAACAGTTTTCAATTTATTTTCAAAAACTTCAGATCAGTTACTAAACAAACTCTGAGATAAGATTGTTCTGTTGTTGTTTTTCAATATCAAATGTGTGTTCGTTATCTGGTGTTTATCAGTTTTCAAAATTATCTCACAAAAAAAAGAAATCTAAAGAATGGCATACATATTTCTTTTAGCAAACACTGCGTTTGCTAAAAGATTAGATTTTTTTTTTTTGAGGGGAAAATATCCATCCGGTTGGATATTTTCCATATTTAAAAAAAAAAAAAAAAAAAACGATCATCTTTAATGGGCTTTTTCTGGGAGGTGAAACCCTGAGGTGGAAGCAAAGAGGCCCACAGTGAACCAGCTGAAGGCTTACTTTGTGTGTGGGCTCATGCTAAGCACCAGCTTGCATCATCAACTCCACCTCCAGAGGCACAGCAAGCCAGCAGGAAACTGACAGGATTTTCTTTTTAGGAATTTCTATTAAGTGTTATTGTTAGTGCTCTATTACTGCACCCAGCAGCCCAGAGAAAAATATGTTAAGTTGTGACAAAGACAGGAGAAATTAATAATTCCTAGCTTGGCTCTATACTGAGGCCCCATTTACAAATAGTGTTAACTATTAATAAGTGATTTGTATCTGAAAACCGTGTCTTTGCATTAGATAATAAAATTATCTTTTAAACAGACGTAGTCCAAGGTTAGGGAGAAGCGATACTGCTGTAGGTCTTTACTTGCCAAGCTAGCGTTACTATTACTACCTGTAGCTTTGGCAGGCATCGCTTGGGTTCGAAGGAGTTACCTTTCGACTTGTTGGGCGAATTGTTTTCTCAAGGATACAGTCCTGTTATCTGGACTGCATTGCCACTTGGCTGGTACCTGATCGCAATGCGTGATCGACCACCTCTAAATGTGGTCTAGCTGATCCAGTAGCATTCCGATGCATTCTGCGGGCTTTTGCTTCGATGTTCCCAGATACCAGAAACTATCCATAAATGAATAATGGGTGTGTATCCTTCATATTTGTGGTCACTATAGCTACATTTACAAGGGGTTATGGCTGCTTGTGTTTTTCACTGATACCAGTGGAGACAACATTAGGGATTTTTTATTTTTTTACACATCTAACAATGACATCTCCATTAGTAACCTTCCGTTCACCACAACTAGTGCATTTTTTTCCATCAAATCAAATAAGTGACGTGAAATACTGGGACAGAAGGGCAGGAGACACTTGTCAAGAGAGGATACATGGTGAAGCAGCCCACCATCATAGTATCACAAAGTGAAGGGAAATAATATCCTGATTGCTCTCCAAAAGAAACATGTTTCATTGTTTTGACATCTGCTTTCATATTTGCATGGTGTATCTTTGAAGATTTTTTAATATGAAGCTTTACGACTTTGAATTGACAATCACCAACTCACTTGAATTTACCAATAATTTATAAATTGATTAACAGTTTTAAATATGGGTTATTATACACATCTATTCCTTTTTTCCCCTCAACTTTGCAACTACTAAATTCCTAGTTTTTGCTGAGAGGCTGTTTTAAATCAAGCCGTTGTGTTATTTCAAAGCCATTGACTAATTAATTGGACATTTACTCAGAACATGGGGCAGCCAGAACATATCAGGATAAAGAAATTCTACATCATATAAGTATATACAAATGGATGTATGTATATGTATGAAAAATAGCAAATAACCTGGGAGGTCAATGTGACAATCTTTTGAATGCGTGGAAAGGAACAGCCATTTTACAATAGCAGAGGAAGTAAAAAATTCTCAAGATGTAGGCGAACATGTTTCCTTGTCAACTATCAACGGACAACTTTCTGACAAGAACCTCAGATGATGCACCACAAGAGGAAACTCCATCTCAAACAGAAAGTCAGATCGTAGTTAACAAAAAACCATAAAAAGAAAACATTGTGGATCAAAGTTTGATAAACTAATAAAAACTAAATAAACTCCTATTAAAATGATGGAAAGAAGACAATGCGAAAACTTTGCATATGAGGATTCTTAATTTGAAACGAGGGCTTTAAATATAAAATATTAGTTGCAGCATTCAGCCAAATAATGGTGACTTCACTTACACTAGGCAATGTAATTTATGTGATGGTGGATGTTAATAATGTGGGTCTGCCTGGTGAAACTACAACATTCCAAAGACAAAACTTCAATGAATGCATGGGGGCCCTCTGTCCAAACTATGACAATGCTTTAGTCATATTCACAGTATGTAACGCAAAAAAAAAAACACAGGCAGTAGAGGCACTAAAGGAAGAGGAGACTCTATAGACACCATAGAACAAATGTGCTTCATCCTGCCAATATTTTACAAGCTATAATAATAGCTTAGCCATGTAGTACCATTAATTTGACAAAGACCTACTCATTTACTGTTCCCCGATTCAGTGAAATAACCCGATACAATGAATTAGGTTTTCAGCATCAACAGGATGTGGAGCAGGTGTGCTGCCAATCAGCTCAGAGCTTGGGGAATAGCATTAACTGTGTAATGTAGCTGTACATATAGATTGTAATCCACATGTTGAGAGAAAAATAAATGATGCAGTCCTTCCAGCAAAGGAAGAGTTCTTGAATTTAAGTAGATACATGTTGCTTATTGTAGTGACACAATTGAGGTGCAATTTATTCCAGGGAGCATTAAGGTGTCCCGGAGTCTGCTGTAGAGAATGAAGAAGGAAACTGTTTAAATATTCAATCATTTACTTGATGTGCAAGGAAATAACCGATGGGTATGTGATGAAATAGTTCAAGCGCACCTAAATGATGTGCCCTTGCACTTAAATGAATAAAGACTGAACTGTGTGTGAAATGCTGGAAATAATTTGCACTGTTGTGGTGCAGACAAAAAGCTGGCCACACCAGTGCCACCAATGTAAAAACTTAGTTGGAGCTCTGACATATTCAATAAAACTCGCAGTGTCCACCCAGCAGGCTCCAGGTGGAACTTGGTGCTCTAAGAAATTTGAGTACATACGCATACATACACTTCCAGCAAGTAACTGAACAGAGGAATCAAAACGTTGTCTATGGAACCGATCGGAATGAATACCTTGTAATGATGTCGTCATAACACCTGAACAAAGAAGATCGCATCTGGCCAAAAGCTTTCACAGGGAAGTCTCACTTCTAAAAACTTTAGCTCACCATGGCAATGTATTGCACACACCAAATTCAGAAGATCCGATCAGCACACAGTATGTCTACTGACCGATCAGATCACTAGACATATGGAGTCATTACCAATCCTAAAGACTCCCAACAGGGACACAAGATTTTAGGATTCTCCCTACCAATAAACATATTGGAGGTGCAGCTCCCTTGTGTTTCTGTCGAAGCTCCTAAGCCACATGAGCCGAAAAAAAACTATTTTCAAAGCTGACTATGGGAGGATGTGAAACGTAATGATAAGTGTCTAAATGCATGTGAATATGCAAAGTTTGTTTAAATTCATGCGAATATGCATAGTTTGTTTAATGCCCCAGGTATTGCCGTTTTCTTTCATATCATGTTAAGTTCTTCATGCATGATTCTGAGGATGTCACTTTGAATTACCAACTCTGCCACTTTCACATGCTCGTAGCCCGAAGAAAACCCAGAGTTAGTCGACAGCCCACTTGATGATACTCTTTATTTTAGGCTCAGAAAAGCCGATTACCTCAAGGGAAACAGACCGAGTTCCACCATACCCTTAACAACTTAATGAGGTTAATATAAGAGCATATCATTGATTTGCTGAATTAGATCACAGCATTCTTTGTCTGGAAAGGGTGGAAATGTTTAGTTAAGATATGCGTCACAGTTTAAACTACATGAGCTTAATTTCCGAGGGCTCAACATATTCCTCTATGAATAAATCCATTTCTGTCAATGAACTGTTATTATCTGTGTTCGTAGCATCGTGACAAACTCTACAACAATAATTGAGTTCCCACTGTTTGTTTATGAATCTGCACACACACAGAGACAGAGAGACAGAGAGAGACAGAGAGAGAGAGAGAGGCATGTCCACCACTGGCTGAAGTGAAAAAAATCAAATGAATTCTCCTGCTGGATCTGAACTTCTTGTCTTATTAAATGTGACATGGGGTTTAATATTCTGAAGTTAAACTTGTGCACAAATGAACTCCCTCGTCTGCCTTCTGTCGGAGCAGATTCATTGCTCGCACACAGACACACTGAATGAAAACGCCTCATCTGCATACTGAAATTAAATACAAGACACTCTTTAGCAGGTTTCCTTGAACATGGGTGGTGAGGTGTTCCCATAGAACAGACTTCCCTGCTTGTTTTTGTTTTTATTAGGGAGAGTATGTAGTTCGAGGCTCCAAATGCATTCATCTGAATCTGACGTGGTGAAACACGGGGAGAGCTTATTCACCAAATCCCTCTGAATGGTCAAGGACGTTGCATCAATGCATCCTGCAATCCGACCCAGGCAAAGCAAAAGAAAAACTTCAAGCTTAACCAACAGCCATGCCAGCATAATATTTAGTATGATGGCGGTCTTAACATGCCTATAGATTTATGTTCATACAGTCCAGCGATTGTCAATCAACAGCGGTTGTATTTACCCAAGTGAAGCAAATGCAACGTTACAAAGTTACAATGTCACATTTTAGAAGGGAAATCCAGTGACAGTCCATGTTTTGATGAATGTATTTAAAGGATTAAGGGGCAATTACAAACAAAAGAAAGTGGATTTTAAAGAAAATTTAGTCTTTAATTTTATTTTCTGCAATGGTGATCATTTTATGATTTGAGATGTTATCCAAAATTCTGGTTTAATGAGAATTGCATTTTTAAAGCAAAAACGTACTCTTTTTTTTTTTTTTAAGTAAATTGTCTTTACCACTATTCCAAATTATTTCCATTGATTGCAATTATACCACTTAAGTTTGGCATGAGAATACACAACATACAAAAGGCGGAAACACTTCTCATTAAACCGGTCAGGTATAAGTAAAATTTAGCTTTCACGTTACACTTTTTTAGGGTTTGCTTAAGAAAGATTTACAATTTTACATTTTGATTACATTAATGGTGCCCATGCCATTCCAGGGAGTGCTTTGGTATGGCAACTGAATACAAGAGAGAGGAGAGTAGGAGGACGAAAAAAAGTCATGATTTTGCTAAACAATTTGGGATCGGTGGTGGATTTAAAATACATGCCGAAATGGTCGGCAGGTCTTTACCATGTGTAAAGCCGTAACGTTTTAGTTGTTTGTTTGGACCGGTTTGACAGGTGACAGAGTCAGCTTTCAATTCACACATTTTCAATGCAAGTTAGTTAGTGGTGCGGCTGGTGCCTTTCACACCAGACAACAGGTGTCTTGTAAGTGTGCCGCACAGACTCACCTTCTGCTGCCGCCGGGCCATGTCGGTGGGCTGCTTGGCATTGAACGGGTAGGCTATGCACCGCAGGACGAACACATACATTTGCAGTTTAATTTTCCTTTCCTCTTCCTCCTTCTGGATCCGCTCTCGCTCTTTCTTTTCTTCGTCTTCACCTGTAGCGCCGCTCTCTTTCGCACCTTTGCCGGGGGCGCCTCCAGGTGCGGCGGACTGCCGCTGCTTGCCGCCCGCCCGGCTGTTGTTCCCCGGTTTCCCCGTCGAGGAGGCAGCTGGTTTACTCGCAGGCTCCTGGACAACTTCTGGGTCGGACTCCCCGCCGGTGTCTTCGCTGGAGGACGGGTCCAGCATGGTGCACGGCGTCAAAACTCTGGTTCAGACCGACAGAGGAGAAAAAAAGAAAAAAAGGAAAGACCGGAAACAACTGTTTAAGCTTTGGATTATTTGTTTAAGTCGACGTGGCGTTAACGGCTGCACTTTACTGACCACCAGTCGGTGGTGCGTTTCAAGTCAAGACCCGAGAGGAATGTCGGGTTTTGCGGGAGGATAGGTAGGCGGAGTTTTCACGGTTAATATTTGGAGGTTGTCGCCGCGCGTGGACCGTTCCATCGCAAAGGGGGATGGCTGTGTTGGAATGGCAGTGCGCGCGCCCGCTACCGCTGGCTGTTGCACTCGCTGAGCACTCCAGCACACAGGTGTGCAACCTGTGGCTGCAGCCACAGATGGGTGGGACGACAAGGAAGAGATCTCACTATGTATATTTTTTTCAAGAACCACAAAACTCATCGAAAGCTGCAAAGCAGCCTTATCTTGTATAAATTCACTTCTCCCGGAAACAAGAAAACGATAGGAGATGTTGAGTCATTATGATTTGTTTCCACGAAGCAGATAGTTTTGTATTTCAGGATACTGCTTCACTGTTGGAGATTTAAAGAAAAGCTTATTACCACTTTAATAAAGCTATAGCCAACAGACAGCTATCTTAGCACAAAGTCTGATGCAGGGGAAACAAACTGCACTTTGCCTATAAGAAGAAAAAAAACACTTTAACTCTTGAGAACACAAAAGAACACAGTAGCTTGGGCTTATATTGTGAAAATAGAAAATAAAAATAAAAATGTAAAAATAAAAGCTTCTACTATGTCTGTAAAATGGTTTAGTTCAGTGACCTTCAGCATATTGGCCAATACACAATCTGCATTGTCTGTTGATGACAAAGTTTTCTCTACAGCTGCGATGCACAGCAAATGGTTGCTTTAAGGTTGCAGTCTTTCTCTCTTGGGAAATCACACAGTAAACATAACAGCCCAATTTTACAGGTCAAAAGGGGATTTTTTTTTATTTTTTTTTTTTATTTTTTTTTACCTACTGTATGATATGATAGGCAATCTTTGACTAGAAAGGGAAGCAACATGCCATGTGTTTACCTGACACTCAACCAGAGAGCTGAGACAGAAATTATGCATTTAAAGATGTATGCCTAACTGCAACATTATAATAGAAATAATATTTAAATCAATAATTTAAAAAAAACCTAGTATTTGATCCCTTTATTAACTCAGAAATTATGAAAACAAAACGATTCAGTGGAATCACAAAGGGGAAAAGAACAGAGTTACTGTTGAGATTTTGAGTGTGTAAGAAAAAAACAAAAAATGTGCATAGAGCCTGCATGTGTTCAGAGGATTTAAAGGACACCGTAACCACTGGAGGTCAGTGTCTCTCTAGTGTATTTTACCACTGATTTGTCAAATTAGAGCTTCATAAATTGTTTACAGAGCCACAAAACCCGCAAATGCATAGAAACAAGGGATGGTGAGACACAATATAGTCGCACTGAAAATAGAGCACTCAACCCATCTTAATGTTTTTCATGTTTTATTCTCAGCTTGGTCCAATTTCAACATATCCAGGGTTGTTAGGCTTTGGTTTGCAGCTTCTGCTGCAACAACTGACGGGAATATGAGAAAGAACTACATTGCAGTCACTTGTACATTTATTATTTTTATTTAAATTGTATTTGTCATTACAAAGACACACCGAAGAGCAAATTTCAAGTTTTTCCAATTTTGCAGCTCTGATAAATCCAAAATATAATCAAAAACAACAAAGACTTAAACAAAAACAACAAAACAAAAATAGCTAATTCATGAGGTTCTGGTGACTTTCCAACAACAAATCAGAACTCAGAGAAATTTGTGTTTTTGTCACTCAACATACTTTACATACACACGTTTGGGAAAGATCAGATGATCTGAGCAAGTTTTTATTTGGCTTCATTTCCTGATCGTTTTGTAAAGATATTTGTAAATATAATTTGACATATTAGCAAACAGCTGCCAACAGTATGTAGTGTGTCACTAGAAAAACACAATCTGAATTGTTTTATTTGCTTTTGAATTTTCCAACTTGAAAAATTACATTAAAAGTTTGAAAATGAATTTTTAGTAAACTTAATAATTAATTATGAAATTGATTTCAGTTGCTCTGAAACTGTATTTGACCCTCACAGGAAATCCACCTCTCTGTGCACATGCAGTTCTCACAATTGAAATAGAGGTCTTCAAATTTGATTTCAGTTTGCATCTCACACAGCTTAGAGCTTCACCCAGCTCAGTGCACATCACTGTGCTGCAGTCCGTATCCACGTAACAGGAGCACTTTCTGAACTCTTTGACCCAAACTCATTATGTGAATACAGAGTTATATATAGGCTACAAGTCACAGTGTTAAGTGTAGCCGTGAAAAGGAGTTCTGCAAGACTTGCCCTCAATTGATTCTTCTAAGACCTGGATATGTTAGACAACAGCTGCAACTGAATTTCACAAACTGAATTTGGATTGTGATTATTGTACGTAGAAGTACAGAGGAGAATTTTCCGTGAGGATCCAAAATGGTTTCATAGCAAATAAATCCAAATTTCATAGTTTAACATTCCGTCAACATTGTCATTCCATGGGTGGTGTTTGTGTTCATCTCATCCAATTTAAGTCTAATATTTACTCTCCTTTTAAGCTCTGGTTTGGTATCATCTGCCCACAACACATTGATGAGAAATTTGACAATAAATAGCAATCTTATCCAAATCATGTCTCTGTACCATCAGCCCTTTAAACTGTCAGCTTTGAACAAATCCAATTTCACAAATATTTTGTTGCAGTGTGGTAATATAACTAATGTGGCGCAATCCTACAATATATTGTATCTATTTATTTCCGAGAAAAGAGGCAGAACCTGCTGAACTATGCATTTAATGCTCAAAATCTCTCAAACTGTCTCTCCAGTGTTGAGACAGTTAAAGGGAATGAAACTGATCCCTCAGCAAATATTGAGTATTAATCTCTTTGTTTATAGAACTGCATGTCAAATACAGACTTCCCTACCCTGTTTGTGCCTCTCAGCTCCAGGCAAAATATCTGCCAAATATCAGTTAAAATTATTTTAAAAGGCTCAGCAATTTACTAAAACAGCTGGGCGCTGTCGTGCTTTTCTTTTTTTTTTTCTTGCAAAAGTTACTCTAATAGGAGGAAATGCATTTCTTAGGGACTATTTTCAGCAGGATATTAATCCACTTTTGATGCCTGAGTAAGTATTTTAGGCAGCAGGATAGCGTATGTGGGGCTTAGTCAAAACAAGCTACAGTTTAAGGGGTTCATGGTGTTGAAGGTACATGTTTGATTGTGACCATTATTGTGATTTACAATTTTGGGACAAAAATATGGCTCTATGCAACATCCGAATTAAGTTATAGTAGGATCAATTAACGGTTGGTTTGGGGTCTGCACATGGGATTTGTATGCAATAAGAACGATGTAGAATAGGTCACTACACGATTATCTATAAAGATAAGCTGACAAACTAGTTTAGGGGAACTGTAAGTCCCAAAACAGGGGGTCCTAAATGTTTACATGCAGGTGAAGAGGGGGCAGTAATGCCAATATATAACAATAAATACCCGAGTGTGTAAAAACACACTAACATATAGAGAGCAGCATGAAAAAAAGGCCCTCAGTCTGCCACGAGTCTCTCGGTGAAAACCTGGGGACACATCCTCAAGGTGTCGTTGAGTTGAAGCTGGGGAGGACCGGTGCCCAATCAGGGTATGTGTCCAGAGAGAAGAGAGGAACTCCCCATGTTGCCACAGCCAGCAGGACGGCAAGGATGCCGATCACGTTGACGCCAAGCCCCGCCTTTACCTGCAACATCGGTGGATCCGACATGAGTATAAGCAGTGTTTTAATTTCATACTTGTGCATTGTAGACATTGTAGATTTAGTGAAAAAAAAGTTAATTATAGCTGCTGCTTCTGTGTTTGTACTGCAGGACTCACCATGTCCATGATTTTGATGTGCCCGTAGGCAAACACCACAGCATTGGGTGGGTTGGACGATGGCAGCAGGAAGGAGAAGGATGTGGACAGGGTGGCAGGGATCAAGATGTACAACGGGTTGACATGGATGGCCTCAGCCTGAAGAAAAACCGATTACACGCAAATATCTGTCTGAACACGGAAATAATTATCATCTGTATGTCTATCATAACGCAACAGTTCGTTCATTTTTCATACCAACTGTATCAACAAACATAAACATTTGAACTCTATTTGTTTTAATTTTATGCATTTTATCTGTTCTTATACATCTCATTTCTTTATAATATTTTTAATATATTTTATTTTTCACATCTCATGTGATGAAGGTGCTGGAGAGGCTGGTCTTGGCCCACCTCAGGCCGCTGGTGAAATCTTCTCTGGACCCTCTGCAATTTGCGTACCAGCCTCGTGTGGGAGTGGACGACGCCATCATCTACCTGCTGCAACGAGCTCAGTCTCACCTGGATGGAACCGGTGACTCTGTGAGAATCACTTTCTTTGATTTCTCCAGTGCATTCAACACCATCCAACCACTGCTGCTGAGTGAGAAGCTGCGGGTGGTGGGGGTGGACGCGTCCACCGTCTCCTGGATCAATGACTACCTGACAGGCAGACCACAGTTTGTCCGTCTGGGCAGTGTGCTGTCTGATACGGTGGTCAGTGGTACTGGAGCTCCTCAGGGAACTGTTCTGTCTCCTTCCTGTTCACCTTCTACACAACTGACTTCCAGTACAACTCAGAGTCAAGACATCTGCAGAAGTTCTCTGATGACTCTGCAGTGGTAGGATGTATAAGGGATGGACGGGAGGATGAGTACAGGGCAGTAGTGGAGGACTTTGTGGAGTGGGCGGGAAGAAATCACCTGCTCCTGAACGTGGCCAAGACCAGAGAGATGGTGGTCGACTTCAGGAGGAAGACGACGGCTCCACAACCGCTGAGAGTTCTAGGAGAGGAGGTGGACATGGTTGAGGAGTACAAGTACCTGGGTGTCTCCATGACAACAGACTGAACTGGAAGACCAACATCAACGCTGTCTACAAGAAGGGGATGAGTCGACTCTTTTTCTTGAGGAAACTTCGATCCTTCAATGTGTGCAGCGAGATGTTGGAGATGTTCTACCAGTCTGTTGTGGCCAGTGCTTTGTACTTCGCTGGGGTCTGCTGGGGGAGCAGCATTGGAGCCGGTGACACCAACAGACTTAACAAACTGGTTAAGAAGGCCGGCTCTATCATTGGCTACAAACTGGACAGTCTGGAAAAGGTGGTGGAGAGGAGGACGCTGATCAAACTATTATCCATCTTGGATAATCCTGTCCACCCTCTCAACCACCTGCTGCAGGGACAGAGGAGGACGTTCTCCAAAAGATTCCTCCAGCTCCGCTGTCACAAGGACAGATACAGGAGATCATTCCTGATACAGGAGATCATTCCTGATACAGGAGATCATTCCTGCCCACTGCAATAAGACTGTACAATAACTCACCTCTGGCAAAATCCATCACAGTACAATAACACTGTTATCTGTTTTTCTTGGTTGTTTGTATATAATATATATATAGATATATACTACTGTATATACTGTACATACTGTGCATTTTATATTTAATATTTTTTACTGCTATTTTATTGCTTTCTATTATTCTATTATTATCTTATTGCTTCTGTATGCTGCTGTAGCGAAAAAATTTCCCCTTGGGGATTAATAAAGTAACTACCTACCTACCGACCCTAAATAGTCCTTTATATCTGTTTTTATGTGAAACACTGCATGTAATTCTCTTGCTGTAAAGCACTTTGAGCTGCATTTATTGTATGAAAGGTGCTATACAAATAAAGTTTATTATTATTATTATCATTATAAAATACGAGTAATGTCAAAAAATTGTTGACTCGTGGGCATGAGCAAGCGCATGCTACGCTTTGTTATGCTTTGTTATGCTACGCTATGTTTTGTTATTCTTCTTAGTTCACCAAAAAATTGTTAGCTGGCCTGTTTGGTAAAGGGATATTACACCAACTTGATCAAGAAAAACCCATTGTCACCGTTTAGACTTTAAAGAACACAGCAATCACTGTTTGAAAAGTCAAATCAACGTTTTTATTCAAATTTTTGATGGGGCACTATTATATGTATAATATTATTGAATTTTGACATGTATGTACACTGAGCAGCTGTATTATTTGGGCAAATAAAAAAAATCTGATTGGGACTCTGTATCGGCAGATAATCAACATCAAATGACTTGGATCGGGATTAGGAGAAGACAAAACAATATAGGAAAACACTTATATATATATATATATATATATATATATATATGATCGCATCAATTTTACATCACCAGCCTTTGCTCTGCGTTGCATTTTAAAATAAATGTAGTTTCATCTAGCAGAACGATGGAATGAGTGTAGTAATAGAGTTTGTCTAATGTTACTTTTGTTTCGGTTTAAATCATTTGTATCTTGCCTGATTGGTCAGTCAGCAGATATCCAGCACAGTATGAAACACAGTGAACTTACCAGAGGAGAGAGGATGGGGAGGAAAATGGTGATGGTGGCGGCATTGCTGGCAACCTCTGTTAACGTGGTGACAATGATGCAGGCAACTGTGATTGTGGCCAAGACTGGCAGATCACCCAGAGGTGTCAGCAGCTCTGCCAGCCACAAAGACAAGCCCGATTCCTGCAGACACACACACACCAATCATGTCAACTGACAAATTTGCATGCAGATCTTATCTATTCATGCGGTATGGTTTTGTTTGTCCAGGTTTTCCTGTAGCAGTAAAAGTACAGCACAAGCTGGCTAAGCCAGTTCAGTTAGGTTTCAGATGGGAAACATCTTCAAAATTCAACAGATAAAACCAAAAGTATTTGAATGGAAAACCACCACAGGTAAGACAGATAAATTAGTATTTTTGTGATTTGAGTTTCCTTTAACTACAGGTTGTTGTTGCCCCTGAGCTAGGAGTCAAACTAGAGATTTTTGTTTCTTGTGTCTTGGCTAAAACTGAAAGGGAACTGTCTTTTTTTTGTGGAAACTTTCAAGAATGGTAATTTTGTAACAAATTTGTGCAAAATCCAGAATCAACTTATATCATATATGAGGAAACCTTGCTGAATATATAAAGTTTATGCTTCACACAGAATACGCAGCCTACCTTTGTGCCCTCAGCAAGTGCAAAGCCTCCACCAACCAGGAGGGCCACCTTCCACAGCATTGAGGCCTGGAACTCCTTCCAGGAGATCATGGCCTCTGGGTGCAGAGAGAAAAAAAAAATACACATCTTTACAGAAGGACAGAAGATAATAGCAACAGTGACATGTTAGGAATATTGTTCAATACATTTATTATAATGTGACTCAGACGTAATAAATTGTTGACACAATACTGATGCATCACTAATTCTTGTCCCCAGGACTTCACCGTACCCCTCTGTTTTTTGAAAGCCCGTGTTCGGTAAGGTGTCCTGTTTCTTTTAGGGATCGAGGGGTAGTGGTCATCTAGCCCTCTAACTGGCCCTCCAAACAGAATGTTTTCAGATGTAGACTCCAAACAGAGTGATAGCAACATAACAAAAAATGGTCCATATATGTATTTCAAGACTATTTTTGTAACGTGAAATTACAGTTTTAGGTTGATAAAGCTATTCCTGTTTCAAACAGATTGAATGAAGTCTTGTTTGTGAGCATTAATAGATTATTCCCTGAGATATAATATGTATTCATCATGCTGTATTTTGCCATCAATTTAATAATCAATTTCCCAAGGATTACATTTTTTTTTTTTTACATTTAATTTAATGACAATGGTTTCAAATTTTTAGAATTTGATGCCTGTAACTCACTTTCAAAAGTTGGGCAAGAGTCATCCAGTGCTTTTACATGGACTTGAGTGTTCCGGTTATAAAGCTCTTGGGATGATCATATTCGATATGGTATTTACATTGAACCCAAAGAATATCAGGTTAATCATATCCCTGCATGCATGATAAATACGAGTATTCCAGTCAGTAATTACTGCATGCACAGGTGCCCCATTCTCTTAATTTGACTTTGGCTCTTGAAATGACTTAGTATTTAGTTACTACTGGTTACCAATCACAGCTAGTGTACCATTTCATGTAGTTACCATATTTTCTGGAGGATCCGTAGGCAGGTATGATGAAGAAGAGAAGGCCCAGCATCAGAGACACGTTAGCATCAGTGATGTAGCCCAAGTGACTGATCAAGACAAGAACACAGAAAAATTATCAACAGGTTTTAATCCACTGAATGGAAAAATTTATATTATTGTTACAAAAAGAAATCGGGTTTGGTCTTTTTCTTATTATCAACACCCCCACCCCCCACCCCCACCCCCCGAAAAGACCAAAACCAACCATGTGTTACACCACCTCTTAATACTTTCTGACTTCACACCCTGTCTGTGATTATAAGCTCCAACCCCTTGGTTCCTGTGTGTCAAGGAAACTCTATGATACTGTACGTATATACTATGAGACTCCTCTGATTCCTTGAATGGGGTAAAGGTCCCATAAAGGACACCCTGAACCCCAGGAACTAACTGTCCAGGATACGTGTTGATTATGTCTGGCTCTCTGTCTGACTGTATTCAGCCAAGGATACGTTGTTATCATTATCAGAACCGATGTGTTCCGTATAGTTGAGCCCTTGTGAGAGTACAGCAGAGAGGTGTAGCAACCAGGCATGGCCACATTTTGTGATCTCTCTCCTCGATCGAGCTGCTGCCAATAAACATCACTGCGTTGACACCCAAAACGGTCTCCTCTGCCTCCTTCACCTCATCTCCACGATTTCCATCACACTATGGAAGATGGAAGACTTCAAAGTATAACGTCTATTCTGGGCTCAATAATTTCCTCAAATAGCAGATGACTTAGTTATGACATACAGAACTCAAGGAAGAGGAGGTGGACTTGTCGGGGACTATTTTTAGAGGTGTGCTCGGGTAGAATGGATTTTATACGTGGGTTTGAGTCAAAATAAAACCACAGGGAAATAAAAAGAAGAAGTGTGACTCACTGAGGGAAAAGAGAAGCCCAGCCTGGCATGAAACCTGGAGATCTGGTCAACCATAACACCACCATCACCAGGAAAAGCACCCCAGTAAAGATCTCCTGTGAACTGGAGACAAATGGATGGATGAATAACTACTATGAATAAATGAATGAATGAATACATAAAAAGAACAGTTGATGAATAAATAAAATGTAAAATTGAACACTGATGAATGACCTTATAACTTCTTGTCTGGCTGGATCAATGTATAAGTACAGTCATAGATTAATTTGTTGGTAGCCTTCCATGACAATAAGGAAAAACCTCAATATTCTTTAAAATAATTTAAAACTGAGAAAAGTAATCAGTCTTCATCACTATTTAATACATATTTAATAAAAATGTTCTTTTTCTTTTTTGTTGAACATAATAATTAAATAATAAAACAACAGAAAATGGCGATGACGTGGGATATGGGACGCTTAACCGAATATTTGGTCGTACAACCTTTAGAGGCAATCACTGCAAACAAATGACTTCTGCAAAACTCGATAAGACTTCTGCACCTGCCAGCATATACTTTGGTCCATTTTTCCAGAGCACACTGTCCCAGCTGTCGGAGGTTTGAAGAATGCCTACAGTCTGGACTGTATGTTTCAAGTCTCTCCACAGATTTCAGGATTCAGATAAGGATTCAAAGACAGGAACATCGGAATAGTCCAATGTCGTGTTCCCAGCCACTCAGGGGTGATTTTTAGCTGTTTGATTTGGGTTTCATTATAGTGATGGGGGATTCACGACCTGTGACCGAGACAGAACTTTCTGACTCTGGGCAGCAAGTTTGGCTCCAGAATGCCTTGGCGGTAATAAGAGATTTCCCTGTGCCTTGCACTGATTTAAATCACAGTGTGCCAAACGCAGCAAAGCAGCTCTAAAACAGAACCAAGCGTCCTATATGTTTCACAGCAGGTATGGTTTTCTATCCAAAGAAAACTTCACCTTTTTTTTTTTTTTTTTATTGTTTTTTTTACTGAGTCTTATCAAAAAGTGAATTTTTTTTTCCCCCGAGTTTTTCTTTTCTCAGGCACCGTTTATTAACTGTGCTCAAAAAGCGACGCATGCTGCAACCAGACACTGATATACTGGTGATTTTTACTCCTGTACCATCTCCACATCCTCTCCACTAATGCAGAGAAGAGAGGATGTAAATTTGTATAGGAGTACAAATACCTGACAGAAGTGTTCAAAATTGTAACTTTGAGGAAAATATAGAGTAAATCAATGAATAATAAATCAAACTGATAAATTGACTGATGAATTGATGATCACCTCATGGCTCCCAGCGACCGATACTCGTCTTCGATCACTTTTCTTACGGCCTTCTCTTTCTCCGCCTGCTCTCCTCCACGTTGCCATAGGAACTTGAAGCTGCGTGTGTGACAGTGTGTGTGTGTTTAGTATGCACAGATAGATACAACATTTTTTATAGGTGACAAGGAAATGGTACCACATGGCACTTATCGGCTAATAAAGAGATTACTGAACATGATTCGAAGGCCAGCAGCACTTGTCATTAACCTGTCTGACACATCACGCTGCTAGCATTAGCGTTCCACTCATGCCACAGGTTGTGTTGAAATGAAAGCAAGTTATAGAGTAATGAAAACATATGAAACACTTAATAAAGCTTAACCTAGTCATTTAAATAGTCAGTGTTCATTTTTACTGGTGTGTCTGTAAAACCTGCCTTCTCTGGTTGTTTGTCTTCAGGAAATCTGTCCAAAATCAACTTCTTCCAACTAATCAGTGGTGTCTTAAGAGGCTTTAAAATGCTCCATCTTTCTTTCAATCAGCAGACTCTGTAGGAGCAGAGAGCAGAGTCTCTCCACGCCACATTATTTCTTTCTTTTTAAGTCATTGTCTTATTAATGTAACACTGCGGTTTATCCACCTTCATGTTACTACCACCTGAGACTGGGTCGTAACATAAAGGGGCTCATCTGGGAAGAAATGTTTGGGAAATAATTACTTTCTTTGGTACTTCCTTCCTCTACATTTTGGCATATTTCAAAGTTTGCTTCATTGACGTGTTGTGGTGGTGAGTAGCCTGTTGTTTGATGCAAAGTGAAGCAAGTTATTTTTGAGTTTAGGGGTAAACCCTGGGAAGTTGGGGCGCTGAGTGAACCATCCGAACAGACTTCTCAGCCCTTCGATCAGCTCCCTATTATTTTGCTTTATTATTGTTTTTGTTTTGAGGTAATACTGAGTCCCCACTGGTTCCCCGTTAGGAGAAGGCTGTAGACTGTTGTTGGTCTGGTTTGGCTGGTGCTACTGTCTTGATCCCAGCGAGCCTCACAAAACATGGTTTTAAACGAGGCTCACTTATATAACCTGTTTGGTTGCAAGATCACATTGTTCACAATGCTTTGGTTGTTAGGGGAGATGGAAGATGGCTTTCGCTCTTGTGATCAGTTTTTTGCATTTGCATACTTGAATAATTTCTGTTTATGAAGTCTGTACTGTAGTTAGATTTTCTTTTTTGTTGTATGTGATTTGTTTGATGATTTGGTGGCAACTAAGCCACCTAGTTCAAAGAAATGTATTTCTTCTAACTTGCAATTTAAACTTTTTTTTTTTTTTTGTGTATTCATAAAATGGCGCGGCAGCAGATGCGGACAACCTTTATTCCATTCTTTGAAGAAGCTGTGTGAGGACTTACTGAACTGTTGAAGTACTTCAAATTATAGAAATTAATGTTTAAATGGTTGAGATGTGAATATTTCAGATTCACTTGCTGGATTGCAGGTTTATTGGACATGTTTACTACTTTTGCCAAGTCTCAAATATAGTTGTGAGGTGTCTCTCCTTAATGGTTTGGCTGCTGGCACAGTACAGAATGAATGATGAATTGATTCCTGTGATAATTTAGTGTCTCAATCAATCGGAGACAATAAAAGAAAAAAAAGACATAAAGCTGAAAGTAATAATAATAAAAAAAAGATGTTACAAATGATAGACAGCACATAGATTAGTTGAAATAAAATCACAGACAAGGACGTGATTAGCAGTGCAGATGGTATGTTGACACTCACTCTGAGCCAATGAAGAGCCAGTACAGCCATATCCATGTTAGCAGCAGCATAATAACACTGATGGGCAGGCACAGCAGGAGCCAGTTCCCAAAGTTAATGCAGTTGCAGTTCGGGTAAATCCTGAACGTAAAGACATGATTTGAGGTGGATTCAGTTGTAATAAAAAAAAAAAAAAAAATCCACACACAGTCTTTCTTTCAGCTACTATTGTCCAGAGGACATAAAAAAGCAAACATGATATACACATCCATACCTTCCTAGTGTTTTATGATTTTTATCATTCAGCCCATCTTGAAAGCCACTCACTGGTTGAGGTACTCGGAGAAGATGAGGTTGGGAGAGGTTCCTGGCAGCGTAGCAATACCTCCGATGTTGGAAGAGTAGGCGATGCCGATGCACATGGCTTTGCACATCATCAGGTCCTGCTTGCGCCTGCTGGGAGCTGAGGGTACACGCACTGCAGCCTATGAGACAACACAGAGAGACAAATTGCCCATTTAAGCAGCATTAGTGCTGAGCAGGAGTAATACATTTTTTATAGCCAAAGTAATAATGGTACTTGTGTGATTAGCAGTGATGCTGACATTATGAGGAGGCTTGGTTATTTGTCGCTTTAGTATAGTACCAATAGTGCCACTAATAATAGCAGTTGTACTTAAGAGTAGTAACATTGGTAGCAATGAATGAAGTTAGCAGAAGTAGAAAAACAAAAAACAGTAGAAGCGGAAGTAGGGACAGCAGCTGAAGCTGTTGTTACTCGTATTATTGGCTGCACCAGTATTAGAAGATGTAGTAACAGTGCCATGAGTTGCATGAACAGAAGTATCGGCAGCGGCAAGGATAGCATTCGTGGTAGAAGTAGCAGCAGCAGCACCGGGGAGGCTCCAGCAGTTTTACCTGAGCTGCAGCCGGCTCCGACATTGATTGTATTTGGACACAAGAGAAGGTTTCTTTAGGAACATCTGGCTGCTTCCTGTCACTGTGAAAACAGAGGAATGGTGAGTCAATGTGTCCTGGAAATACCTTCCATTACAAGAACCCTACATCATCTCGAACAATCAGAACCCAGAGGGTTCTTCCGTTCCTGAAGTGGTAAACTAAAAAAGTAGCGAACATTACAAAATCACAGTGCGTCACATACCTCACGATATCTTTTATCTTCTCAGTAGAGTCGTCGGTTTCTGCAACAATAACAGACTTTGGATTACTTAGTCCATTGGAATGGTGCCACTGTTTCTACTCACAAAGGTCAATTCCAGAGTGATTAACAGGGCCAAAAAGTGAATATTAAACAAATATTTCAAATGAATAAAGTTTTCTCTTATTCTACAGGACTTTTGTCTCAATGTTATTGATGATTATTGTTTGCATATTAACACACTGTTATCTTCTCTGCTATTTTCTTTGTCCCTTTCTCAAAGTGATCTCTTCCTTTTTCCGCTTTTCAAAAAAACTTTGACTTTTATCTTGCAACTAATCTTTCCTTCTTTTTTTTTAACCATAGCATCCTTCCCTAAATTTATGTTCTAAATCATATACTTTCTAGCAGTATTGGGTATAAATACATACGAAATTTGGGTCATAAACAAAACAAAAATTCTGATTAGTAATAATGCATTTATAAGTGTTTCCATTAATAAATGATTTAAGTGATTCCTGTAATAATCACTCCTTTTGTGTAAAGTGAGAGGTCATAAGTCCAATTTGTCAAAAATAAGTAATAATTAGAATTAATTATCTGACACGTCCAAAAGTTACTCATTAATAGCTTAAACTGATCTATGAAACCTGAATAAAAGATAAATTGATAATCACTAAAGATTTTAGTTTCAACTTACAAAGGCTTTACTTAAAGTGCATTATCAGAAAGTGGTATAATTATTTTTGATACCTGTGAAAAATAAACTTTTCATCAGCAACCAGTTTTTTGTTTTTTTTATTAAGTCAAAGCTCTTAAGTCTAAAATGCTGTCTAAACAAAAGCAACTTTACATGGACTTTGTTCAAAATAAATTACACTTAAAAAAATCAAGACTCAATAAGTAAATATCTACTAAATGGTGTTTGAATCCTTTCAATGCCAGTCTTCAATATTTGGCACTATTTTCCCACTTCCTGTTCACTTCCTGACTTCCTGAGCCCCACGTAGACAAAGTGTGTGAGCATGTGTCTAAAAGCAATCTTTGCACATTAAAACAAAAGTGAACTGTCGGTACCATCAAACTGCAGGTTAAGGTTGTCTTCGCCGGCACACCTTTCTTCCTTGGCCTTGAGGATTTGCTGGAGGACGGCTTCCACAATCGGCATCACCATGGTAACAGCTGAAGTGTTTTGGACCCACATCGAGATGAAGGCACAGCCGCACATGAAGCCCAACATCAGCCTGGAGACGAAAACATGCAAGTCAAAGCGAGAACATCCACAAACACCTCAATCTGCCTCTCCACACCGTCACATTTTCTCTTTGACATGTTGAGGTATGAAAAAAGGCAGCTCTGGTTTATTTTATAAAGGAGTCTACATACAACAACCTCGATGAAAAAACGGAATCCAATGGCGGAGAAGGGATGTGCTCACCATGCAGGGTTGACCCCGACTATACTGACGAGCCTCAGGGCAATTCTGCGGTGGAGGCCCCACTTCTCAATGGATGTAACGAAACAGTTGACACCCACGAGCAGGAAGTGGAAGTCTTTAAAATACTCCTTTGCCACCTGTAGGAGAAACAGTTTCATAAGAGAGTATCACAGTACAAGAAGAGGGTAATAAAAGGAGGAAGTTTACACTTTAGCTCATTTTCTTTTTCATTGTAGCCCTTAAAATCTAACTTGAAAAAAAACAAACTTAACATGACAATAATTAAGAAAATGGTCCTTTTAGGCATTAAAAATGACAAACAAGTACACTAATGGTACTTGAAATAAAACTATAATAACATTCAATTAACATTTTTTTTCCTCATTATTAAATATTGCACACACTTAATCAGCTTTGTCTCATGAAGCTGGAGTTTTCCTAAAGGAGCATGCACACAGAGACGCTGTGTTGCATGTTGCTCATTGGCCTTCATTAATTTATAAAATCTGGAGAAGGTAAACAATACCCTCTTAAAACGTACACCTTATTTTTTTTTTTTAAGTTGAAGAACAGCTTTGGCTGCTAACAGTCAGATGGACTCACGCTGGAGGACTTCATGATACCAAACATGGGGAAGAGGATGGCCGGCAGCATAGCAGTCATGGATAGGGGAATCACCTCCGTCACCCAGTACATCGCCATTAGCAGCAACACGAAGGCACATTCTGCCTCCTAAAGGTAGAAAAGACACAGACGCAACACTATTCATGTGCGCTAGATGGCTGTAAAGAAAAATGAAATGTTAACAATACGTTTAATTTTTTTTATCTGTTTTTTATTTAAAAAAAAGTACATATCCATAGAAGAGAGCTCATGTCAGCGATATAATTTGTGCCTGCAGTTCATTTAATGAACACTAGATGCTGCTCCAAGAAAAATGGTCAATGCATTTAAGACAACGGGAAAATAAACCATTTCACTCTTTTAAAGTTACGTGTATTTTAATTTAAGAAGCAAGTAATCAGTCTCAAACTCATTCTGCAACATCACAAAAACCCCAAACTGACAGCCAGTCAAATGAATGTCCTGTACAATCTAGGATAGAAGAGACAAAAGACACCAGGTCAACCCAAATCCATAAAAGAACTGCGGCAAGTTCTACAACATGCTTGGAACCAGTTAACACTTTGTGTGATACTTCACTTTTCTCTCAAGCTACTGTTTAACCTTGTGTAAAAAAATGTCCATCTGCATTCCATCTCCATCTCTTTATGCACTGAATCCATTTTTTACATCAAAAACCACCACATGTACAAAACTACCATGCTTCACAGTTGGTATGAGGTTCCCCTGAAAAGCTGTCTTTGGTCTGCACCAAACATACCTGCTGTTACTATGGTCTATATGTATATTATATATATAGATATATACTGTACCGTATGTATGTATATATATATATATATATATGTTGACTGTGTTTATTGGTTTGTTGTATATAATATATATAGATATTTAATGTACTGTATATATACTGTATGTACTGTGCATTTTATATTTATATTTTTTATTTTATTGCTTTTCTATGATATTATTCTATTCTATTATTATTTTATTCTATTGTTTCTATTATTGCTCCTGTATGTATGCTGCTGTGGCGAAAAAATTTCCCCTCGGGGATTAATAAAGTATATACCTACCTACCTACCTACCTAACATCCATAATTTAATTCCTCTGTTCTGGGCACATTATTCAAATAGGCCTGGTCATATATGTTTCTTGGCAAACTGTGATTTTGCTCTTAAATTATTTTGGGGCAGCAAAGGCATGAATATATTTGCATCCTATTATATCTGGAAACATTGCTATCATTTGCCAAAACTAGGAGAAGGAAAGCTGTGTGATCCAATCCATTGATAATTTCCATTTTAAGCCCCAAATATTGATATGGGTTTTGTCTTCTGGTCCTTTCTGTTTGGTTTGCCTCTTGTCTCCACCTCCTTCAAGCCCTTTATTGTCAGTCTCTCCAGGCCAAGTCTCTCCTCTGCCTGCCACACCCACCTCACGTTTCCACTTCTCCAATCTGCCACACCTGCAACCATTTGACAATCTAGAACATACCCTGCGTTCCGAATCGCATAGTATTTATTTTTTACTTTTAGTTCGGACTACAGCTTCCCTTAAAAAGTATGTACAGTAGCATGTAATATGTGTACAATTGGGACACATTACTTCATATTACATTCAACCCACTATGTCATATCCGTCGCGATTCACAGAGCGATGTTTGTAGTAAAAATATAAAAGGATGCGATTTGGAACAAGTAGGCTTCATTTTAATGCCTCTTCTTCTTCTCTTCCTTCTTCCTTTTGCGGGCAGAGCATTAGCGCCACCAACTGTCTCGGCGGCTCAGTAGACGCGACATATATTCCACTGCGCAAAGGATTGTGGGTCAGAACAGCTCGAGTAGCATGATGGCCTGCATACTGCAAAATACGACCAGAAGTAGCAGCACATCCTGGTACTTTTGGCATCCTACGCCTAACATACTATTTTTTGGGACATACTAAATAGTATGGTAGTATGGATATTGGAACGCAGGGATGCTTCTAGTTCCCACATTCATGTTGTCATATCTTTGCCTTCATGTTGTGTCATTCACTCTGGATATTACTCTGCATTAACCCTCTCCTGTTCTTGAGCCAGTTATTTCCAAGTTCTGATCACTTTGAGGTTTTTTTTTTATGGCATCTGGAATCTTGCATCTTGAAACTGGTGATTTGTATGTCCGATAGTAAACAAAGTCTGGGTGGGACGTGTCTTTATATCAAGTTTTCCTGATGCTGCGAGTCAACCAAAGTGCTATTCTATGAATGTGGGCACTTCCCAGGAGTGATTGGTTTTACAGACGGATCTCATGTTCTCATCAAATGTACATTAACACTTAAAGCTAAGGAGTGCAGTATCCATAAGAACTGGTTTTCAATCCATTTTCATGATGTATGCACTCTTGATTTAGATATTTCAAACATTGATGCCCATTGAGAGGGTTTTTATGCCCTGTTCATGCAGCTACATACATGTCCTAGTTTAATTGGTAAACATGAAGGCTTCATGCTGGTTTAATCTAAGCCCTGTCTGTGAAACCGGCCCATTGTTGGCTTCACTACATTTATCAAACTTCAACCGAGGAAGATAAAGTTCCTCCCACTTATTGAGCGGTGATTTCTATGAAAGAGTAATTGTATATGTGAATGCAGTGTATTTCTTGCAGAGCTGTGTATTTTTTTCCCCCTCAGATCTGTTTACTTTGAAGCATAAACATACTAATATCTGCTAGTTTAGTACATTATGTTTGCCCTTTGCACTCCTCTGGTCGTCACCGTGCAAAAGGTATAACTTACCTTTGTCTCGATTACGAGAGGAAGAGGAAGCAGCAGCAGCGGTGAGACGAAGACGAGGACGACCCTGCGATAGTTCCACAGTCCTCTGCTCAACCTCTTCACCATTCTCTTTTTCCTTTATTGTTTCTACTTTGCCTCAAACTGTTGGTGCTAGTCGGTTATGTGTCCATATCTGTTGCCGTTCGCAAGGGCAAGAAACCCTTATTAATGATTGCTGGTTATCTCTGTACAAACACAAAGGTGAGATAGTCATGTGTCACAGCCTTTAATTTATGGCACTTAGAAGGGGCGATATTTGTGAGTTTAATCTTTTGCTGTAGGACTAGGTTTCTTCACCTTTCTTTTTAAAGATGGCTGCATCCTGCAGTGACTGCATCATTCTGTAAATCGGACTAAATGTTTACTCGTCCTAAACATGCATGAGCATTCCATCAGACCTGTTCAAAATGATGCTGTGTGAGAATTGTTTCACGATGATGACAGCAATACACTTCACCCCTCCGCCTTGTTGCATCTGCATACATCACTGCTGTTCCATCCTCGTTTAGCAGGCTTCACTACTCAGCAGACGTCACGGGAAGACAGCGAAAGAGAGAGCAAGAAAAAGAAAAAAAGAAACTAGAATTACTACCTAGATGTTGCATGCCTCAATTAAAAACTCAAGTTGTAGTTTATGTGCACTGGTTGTATTGATGGATCTAATGTCCATCATCTCCTGATGCTAAGGAGTACAGCAACAGTACAGTTTTGAATCAATGTTCACAGTGCATCCGCTCTTTATTAAGAGTTTTCAAACATTACTGCCCCCCAAAAAAAAGGTGCAACTCACAATTCGTTGTGTGCTCAGTTTCAAGACAAACTGAGTAGACTACTGCTTGGTCACAGTGAATATGGTCAGAATACATTTTCCTCAAGCCATACATAAATCCCAGAACAGCTGAGCAGAACAGATACATCACAGCTCACATGCACACCGGAGAAATGGTTGAGCGTATGTTTGGATCATGTAAGGAAAAAAAATAAATTCCAGCCTTTTAAGCAATTTCCTGTTTCAAATCAAGGCAAGCAGCACTGCTGTCCTGATCCTTCATTGGATGATCAGGATTGGCTGAGGCAGGCAATGACCAAAGAGGACCTCAACTATATGAGATGCATTTAGATATGCAACGTATTCATTACGGCTTATTTCTTCTATGATAATGTTTGTTCCGTACAAAATTAAAGTGCCGTGCTGTAAAAATGTAATTAGTGACTAAACCAAGCCTGGTTTGTAGTTATTAAAATACTCTATCTAAATAATTTCCAAATGAAAAAAAACATTTCTTCTTTACGTATTTTATTCACCACAGCTGGTGATCACATTTTGTCTCATTGCTGCACATTTCTCGGCTCATAGCTCATCCTTTCAACTTCATATCCAACCCAACCTGTAGAATTCTCATTTTTATTTCATGCTCTTCCTTCAGATATTGAATTCTATGCTCATGAAATTTATTTTCGTGCGAGGCCATCTTTTTTTCGTTCTCTGCTGAAAAGCGGTAACAACATCCTCTATCAGTTTTTCATCTGAATTGTCCAAGTGGTCATTGTCTGTTATACCATCCAGAGGCAGCTGGTGCTCTGTTATTCTAGACAGCATTCATGAGTCTTGTCTTTCTGTGGTGCTCCATCACTGCTAATAAATCACTCTCTTCTGATCTCTGCATTCTCTCTTTCATAAAGCCAGCCAAAAAATGTTCCACAGTCTAAAAAGACTGAAGTTATTCAATACAAGGGATGTCACAAAAACATGAATATAAATGCGGCCCAATCACTCTTTTTCTTTTGCTCAAAAGCAGCAGGATGGTTATAACACTCAGTAACTGGATGGTCTGACAACAGTTTTTTACTTTCTAAAGTTTTATGAACTAATTATTTTTGCCTCTGCCATTGTTTTGTGTGAGGATAGACACAAGTAATAGTGTTCTCTGTTGCATTCTGGGTTGTTATGTGTATGATTAGACTAAAAGTAGTTCGTATTTAACCTAAAGAGGCTTTCTCCTCCAGACTTACTGACTTTACTCCAGAATTTCAGTCTCTAACTAATTAGAAAAATTTACGCCACGTTCAGTTAGTTCCTGAAATGTCCCAGTTTAACTAGTACACATTAAGGCTTTATCTAACCGGCCCATTGTTGGCGTCACTATATTTATTATACTTCAACTAAGGAAGATAAAGGTCCTCCCACTTATTGCAAAGATGATAGTGTAGGGATGTGATTGCGCCCGTTCAGTTTACTTTGAAGCATAAAACTTCAGAATATCTGCTAGTTTATTATATTATGTTTGCCTTTTGTCCTCTTCTGGTTGTCACCATGTAAAGGTAACTAACCTTTGTCTGGATGAGGAAGAGGAAGCGGCAGCAGCAGGCGGTGGAATAAGGATGAGACTGCGATAGTCCCACAGTCCTCTGCTCAACCTCTTTAACACTCTTTTTCTTCTTTTCCCCTGCTGCATTCTGGTGTAACCCTGAAGTTGTTGAGCGGTGAGACTTTACAGAAGGTAATGATTGACCCTGTTATCCAACGGGCTGAAACACAGAGTTGGCCTCAAACTGTTGGGTTTATGGGGTTATGTATATCTGCTGCCCGTTTTCTTGAGCAAGAAAACCTTATTAATGATTGCTGGTTATCTCTGTACCACCACAAAGGTGAGATAGTCATGTGTTCATTTATGGCACTTTCTAGGGGCAATATTTGTGGGTTTAATCAGAATTAAAAAATTGTTGAAAGACGGTGTTTCGTTAGATTTTCCACGTCATTGTCTCTCCCGCCTGCTTGCCTTCGCTTCCTGCTGTCTCACCTGGTCGTCTGTGGCTTCTCTGCTCACCCGATTTACCTCAATAATGAGTATCAATACTGTTTATAACCTCAGCTCGCCCGTCCTTATTTGCCAGATTGTCTTTGTGCTTGCCACAGCTTTTCAGCTTTTTGTCCTTTGACCTTCCTTATCGATTCTGCCTCTGCCTCTCTTGTGTTCTTGTGAGGCTCCTCTCCTGTGGAACCAACCAGCTCCCAGTTTGTGTTCGAAGGGCAGAAACCCTCTCTAGATTTTCTTTTCTTTCCTCCTACTCTTTAACTGACTCATACCTCACCATCCTTTTCTCTCCCAAAGTTTCTTCTTATTGTCTGTTGTCTCCATTGAGTTCCCTCGCTCGCGTAGTTTCTGTTCTTTCTTTTGCAGATGTCCCGCCATGGAGCAGCATGTCTCGGCCCTGCGTTTGTCGTCTCCACCAACAGTTCTTCTCTTCTATCTCTATGCTGTCCTTTTCTCTCTCTGCTCTCCTCTCACCCCAACCGGTCGAGGCAGATGGCCGCCCTCCTCTGAGTCTGGTTCTGTCAGAGGTTTCTTCCTGTTAAGAGGGAGTTTTTCTTCCCTCTGTTGGAGGTTTTTTTCCCCTCATCGCTTATGTGGGAATTGATGAATTGTTGGGTTTCTCTGTATAATATTGTAATGTCTTGCTGTAAGGACTTTAATGTGTTAAGTGCCATGAAATAACCTATGTTGTGATTTGGCGCCATATAAATAAAATTGAGTTGAGTTGAGTTGAGTTGAGTTGAATTGAATTGAATTGTTGAATTGAATTGAATTGAATTGAATTGAATTGAATTGAATTGAATTGAATTGAATTGAATTGTGTTTTGGTCGCCTGGCTTCGTAATCTGGAACTTCCTTTTTTCCAGTCTCCTTCTGTTACCATGACATTTCGTGAGGGTGTTTAAAGTATATTGAGTATTGTTGATACGATTGTTTCTTCATCTTGCTTTTGATTATATTTCACCACAATTTTGAAAACAAAAATACAGCATTTAAACGATTGTCAAATACTAATATAAACATCGAACAAAAAGTTTGGAAATTTGTGTTTGGTAGATTATTTCTCTGTTGTAACAATGCTTCTTGGCAATACATTGTATACCGTTGGAAAGCCTGTTAATTTCCCTTTTAATCGGTGCCCCATTTGTAAGGAACAAGCATTTGTGGGATGAGCAGCACAACTGAGTATGTGGATTGCGCCCATGAAAAATTTGCCAAATCTTCTCTGCCAATGCTAAACATCTTATTCTGCTGTTGCTATTGACTCTTGTTTTGAGCTTCTGGTACCTCCAGGTGCTGGCAATCAGGTGCCTGATTAGGCACGTTTGCGCTGGTGTCGGCAACACCTGCACTGGAACCTGAACATGTGGAGGAACGTTATGTTCAGCGATGAGTCCAGATTCTGCCCACGGAAGTTGGATCGTAGGGTCAAAGTGTGGAGAAGACGGGGAGAACGCTATAATGATTGCTGCACCGATAGAGTAACACCTTTTGTTGGAGGCACTGTGATGGTGTCTCATCTCCATCACTGGAAAAACGAGGCTTGTCTTCATTGGAGGCAATCTTAATGCAGAGAGATATCGAGATGAGATTCTGCAACCATTTCTCCACAGGCTGGTGACCAGCATGAGGAGGAGGGGCCAAGCTATTGTGGCTGTGTATGGTTCTTCCAGACGCTACTGAGGCTCCTGACCGTTTGCTAAATGAATAAATTGTAAAATTGCCAATATGTCTTGTTTCTTCCTTGTTAGTGATGGACTTCAATCATTCAATCCACCAAACAAGAGTCAATAGCAACAGCAGAATAAGCTGTTTGGCATTGTTAGAGAAGATTTGGCAAATCTTTCATGGGCGCAACCCACATACTCGACTGTGCTGCTCATCTCACAAATGCTTGTTCCTTACAAATGGGGCACCGTTTAAAAGGGAAATGAACAGGCTTTCCAACGGTATACAATGTATACCAAACACAAATGTTCAAACTTTTTGTTCGATGTTTAGAATGAAATGGGAGTACATAGGCGTACGAAGATGTTCATTTTCGTTGATCCATCCACCCAAAAATCATTACATAATTACATCTGACAAATTAAGAAACAACTCGATGAAGAAAAAAAGCACTTAAAAAAAATCTATTATTTAAAATATATAACATCTTTCACTGTGGTTTTAATTTATTGAACATTCTGTAAAATCAAACTACATCTCCACTTGCCCTGAACATGTGTGAGCATGCCGTTAGACCTGTTAAAAATTAAACCATGTTAATGAAATGTTAACTATGCGTGAGAATTTTCTCAAGATAATGATCGCAACACATTTTACCCCTCAGCCTTGTTGTAACCTGGGTGAGAGAGCATCTGCCTGCATCACTGCTGTGAAATCCTCTTTTAATTTGTTACACATCACAGGAAGAGAGAAACAAATGAAAGAGAGAGAGAAAGAGCGAGAAAGAGAGGTTTGTCTTTGCAGAAACTGAAACACACACACACACACACACACACAAAAGGGTGTTTCTTAATGATCTGAGGCCGGTTTGGTGTTGGTGGCGTGCCTGCCTGTCGCCGTGGTGATGGGCTTGAAGATGAGCTGGTTGCCCAAAGCAGCAGCTGGCTGAGAGTGCAGGTACTCAGCTATGATGGGGATCTGGCTGAAGTGGCGTCGAGCCAGTGTGTGTTTCTGTTCGATTCCGCGAATGTACGTCGTCTCGTAAGCCTGAGCACGCACACACACACACACACACACGCACACACACACACACACACACACACACGCACATGCACACGCACACACACACACACACACACACACACACACACACACACACACACACACACACACACACACACACACACACAGGGAGGGGGTGGGGTTACTCAGTTGGTGCAACAGCTGGTTTGGGAAGTTCATTTGGCAGTGCCAGAAAATGTGCAAACCATCTGTTAGGAGGTCAAATATGTGAGCTTTCCTTTCAAAGACTGATCAGAACCTTCAAATGTCCAAAAAAAGCTTTTCAAAAAGTTTTCAAAGAGCTTGATTAAAATCGTTCTGATGTCATAAAGCTTTTTTAAAAAAAAAAAAGGCTAAAATACATCCAGGAACAGAAGATGTGAATAAATGACTTATTATAACACAATAATAAGGAACTATTTGAGAAAGGAACTATTTCAGAAACTCATGAACTTTACCTGTGTTAGCTGACTAACGGCCATTGAATGAAACCCAGGAACTTTATGACACTATTGACACTGTTGAGTTAAACTGGTTCTTGTCACCAAAAAGTTCCTGAAGTCCTTTAAAGGTTCAGTTGGGTTCTAAGGAAAGGTTCCTTCCTTCCTTTTGAATTACTGTGAGCTAAAACAAAATTTGAGAGTGTATTTTGAATGCGACTATTAATATTAGTCATAATGGCACCACCACTGGGTGGAAATGCATAAACCTCATACAGACTGTACGTCAGATGAGTCCACATGTGTGATGCGAGTATAAATCTTGAAATGGACAGACCTTGTGGAGGTCCTCCAACTCTAAGTGAGCAGACGTCTCTTCTTTGGACAACAAGATGCAGTTCCAGGGGCTCCAGTCCATCTGACGCTCCCAGCGAACAAACACCAGACTGTAGAGGTCGCTGCCGGCGTGGAGGGCCGAGCGGCACGTCCACACCACCTCCACAAGGTAGCGCATGTCCTCCACCTGAAAAGGGAAGCAGATGTTTGGGTTTTGGGCTTTCTGCACTGTCGAGAGCATCGCGGTAAAACGTGCAGGAAACAGACAGAATTCTCTTTGATGAATGAAACACAAAATACACACTGCGGAAAGCATCATTTACCTGCAGCAGGAAGGGAATCTTGGCTTCTTCGTTGAGCTGCTGCTCGTCGGTTCTCAGCTTCCTCAGGATGTTTTTGTAGAAGGATAAGTCATCGCGGGGTCGAGCTATGTTGTCGAGCCGCGCGCAGTGCCGGCAACAGTTGATAACATGGCCGCTGGCAGAGACGCTGAAGTCGGCAGACCGCAGGTAACGGTGACAGCAGCGGCAGAGGCGCGTGTCGTTTTTCAGCTCGGAGGGATTCTGGGGAACCTGGGGATAGATTTTCAGTTAGATAGTTTATAGTCAAGTGTTCCAAAAACATATGATTCCAGACCAGCGGCCTGTTTCACAAAAGCAGAATTAAGATATCCAGGATAACGGAGAAAAGTTAGGCTTGATCTAGCCCAGTCAGTTCATCCTGGCTTCAGCGGTTTCACAATTGCCAAGGCTGGTTGATCAGGTGTGGCTAGCTCAAACCAGGTGTAATTAATCCGGATAAATGCGCATTCACGGCTGTCTTCAAAAGACCACGAGGTAGATCACCGATTCACTGATGGAGAAATGGAGAGGCGCTTGCATGCTTTAATCCGAGTGAGAAACAGCTTTTAATGGAAGCATATGAGGCGGAAAAGGACAAAATGTGAAAAAGAACACTGCTGCTTTAATTAAGGAGCTCAACAGGTGTGGCAGACAGTAGTGGACTGACTGAATGTGTAGTTTTCAAACAATAAATATTTACTGACCACAGACCTTAACTAAAACTGTCATAATTCTATAGCCTACTTCAAAGAGTTAATGGCTCAAATTATCAGTTGTACACCTTAATGCCTTAAAAGTGAGCAGAGGAAGTTAATGTTACTCATATTATTTACATTGAAGATTATAAAGGAAAACTGCTTTCATTATTTATTTTGTAGCAATACTTCCCTTTGACAGGGAATAACTGTAAGAAATTGGTTTCTGATCAGATTAAACACTGACTGAAAGGCACCAGGATTAAGTAAACCTGGCTGTTAGCCTGATCTGGACCAGGCAAGTTTCACAGAATAAATCTCCATGGTAATTTATATGCTACTCCTTTTGTGAAACCGAACCAAAGCTTAATTAAGCCAGGATACCTGGAAAATCCTGCCTTAATCCTTTACCTAGGTTTTGTGAAACAGGCCCCAGGAGGGCTCTTTGCTCACCTTAAGATGTTTGGCCACCTCTGGGTTGAACGCTGGTGTTTTAATGTACTGCAGGAACAAAGTAGAGATTCTCTTCCTGAGCCCTTCCAGACTGGCTCTCTTCACCCCTCGGGTCATCAAGTCTACCTCCCTGTCAATCAAATCCACGATGTCCCGGGTCAGCTGACACTCGTGCTCCTGTCCAATAAGGATAGATAACAATGCGACCAACAATAAAAAAAATACTTCTCCGTGCACCTGTAATGGTCATTCAAAACAGAAGTTGTAGTGTTGTGATGTACTAAGTGTTGTGTTTTCAGGTCATAAGTTATGAACAAGGTATTATTATGTCTGTGAAATCCTATGTGTACCAAGCATTGACTTTTCTTTCGAAGGGTGCTGTCAATCCTGTTTCTGTTACTTTTTTTTTTTTTTTTTTTAATGTAAGTGTTTTTAAGAAATTTTTATGGAAGTAGAAGTTTTCATGTATAATTTGTTTGCTTTTCTATGTTAGGGAATGTTCTGCTTATTAACAGATCAGTTTGAGATTATTCTAATTTTATGAACTGTATGTGATTCACTCCTACTACCTTTACTTTTGTAAAAAAGATCAAACAAGACACCAGATAATGCCTGGCTAACTTTTACAGTAATACTGATTGTTAAACAGCAGTGTGTGTGTGTGTGTGTGTGTGTGTGTGTGTGTGTGTGTGTGTGTGTGTGTGTGTGTGTGTGTGTGTGTGTGTGTGTGTGTGTGTGTGTGTGTGTGTGTGTGTGTTTTCGTGCGTGCTACCCTGACGGTGTGTTTAAGTGTCATGAGGGCATGCAGTCTCTCCTCATGGCTGCTGTCGGACGGGCCGATGTTGTTGTAGAGATCTCGCAGCTCTCTGGCTCTGATGGTGTGAGGACTGTCCATCTCGATCAGACGACCGTCTGCTGCTCGCCACTGATGAGGAGCTGCGGCCTGAGCACACACGCAACACTGTTTGCACTTCTGCTAATGGTAATAACGCTCCTGCTGATAACACTGCTTTTGTTTCTACTACTGCTATACTTTATAATAAGATTACTACTTCTACATTTACTCGAAATACCTCTCTTCCTATGACTGCAACTATTTCTGCAGTGTTTATAATTGGAGGTAATGGTAGTACTACAACTTCTACCTTTGTGACAAAGGTATTAAATAATTTTCTGAGCAGAATGGCCATACTGCTAAAAAAAAATAATGAAAATTCAGCAGGAGCGATAAAACCTCCACATTTTTTTATGAAGAACATTAATATAATATCATATTCAGCGATGTCCAAAAGTCTGAGTCCACATTGAAAATCTGTCATTTAAAAAAAAAATGTTTAAAAACACAGGTTCAGACATGTAAAATTAAAAAAATATTTAAATTCACCACATTTTATAGGCCAGAAATTAAACTGAAGCAAATAAGTGGCATGAACCATGTTAAAGTTTTTGTCCAGGGTCAGATTTCCTTGAGTTGTATCCTTCCATTGAAACGGCATTCAGATGACACTCTTGAATTATCAGATGCTTGTTCAAGTAAATCAACTAGCAACCATTGTTTACCCATTACAAATATGACTGTACCTCATGTTTCAAGTGTCAGAAGTCAAATTGTTATTCCAAGCAAAGGGGTTTTTTCTCAGCTTCAAATCAGGGCTAGTCTGAAGGTCTCAGTTGTATCCAGAGCACAATCAGGCAGACCAAAAAGTGACCACACCATCAGCATATCGATATATAAAACTTTGCTCAGTGAGAGATAGAAAATCGACTTGATCACAGGAATATAGTTTACTAAAAGAAAATAATAAAGACTCCAATCAGCTAAAGTCCTGTTAAAAGAAGGATGTCCGGTAGCTTGGTGGACAAGTAGCATCACGAAAACTACAGTCATACTTCTCAGGAGGGAAAACAAGGTGGAAAATAAGTCCTGATGAAGTACTGATGGTAGAGGGCAACCCACTGTACCATCTGCACTAGTGGTCTCAGACTTTTATAATCCACTTTGTGTCACATACATCTGTATTTCACAGGTTTACATAACAATGATTCTTATGATCGCTAATTGTTGAGCATGACCTTGCAGA
This sequence comes from Brachyistius frenatus, assembly GCF_029030835.1. NCBI lineage: Eukaryota > Metazoa > Chordata > Actinopteri > Embiotocidae > Brachyistius > Brachyistius frenatus. Next base: position 155,789 of record NW_027210796.1, on the reverse strand, counting down.
TGTAACTTTCTGCTATTCTTAAAACTCATTATGAGTTGATGAGCTTACAAGCAGACTGCTGGTTAAAACTAAAGAAAAAAAGGATTTAACAGCTTCCACAGTAAAATAATCCAACCTTTACTTCATAGATATGTAACATCTATCGACAAGCCATATTGAGACACAGAAAACTTTTTTATCTTCTGACGTCTTTTTTTGAGGAGACTGAATTCAAAGACCTGACAATAACGCGGATTAACGTATCAATTGTTTTCCTCTACTGACCCAGTAACCAGTGTAAATAACTGTTAGTTGCATCCCTAATTCTAACATCAGTATAATTTAAGATTCATAATTGGAAATAAAAACTATGCTGTTTTTGGATTAAGAGAGGGGTGGGAGTGACCTCTGACCTTGTTCAGGAAGTTCCCGACGACCCTGTCGTAGTTGCTGCCCTGGACGGCGATGCGATGTTGTCCGATGGCAGCGATGAACTGCGTCTCCTGCTCCAGCAGCAAGCAGAGAGCTGCCTTCCTCTCAGCTCCTCTCAGGGACGAGTTGATGCCCAGCTCCTCCTCTCTCCTCCACTCTGAAACATTACACACACACACACACACACACACACACACACACACACACACACACACACACACACACACACACACACACACACACACACACACACACACACACACACACACACACACACACACACACACACACACAGAGTTAACACATTTTAATCATCAAACTTCCTTTACGGATGTCAAACAAAGCGAGACCTTCTTTAGACCTACTCTCCAGAGCGTGATACAGCAGGTTGAAGTCCTCCCTCCTCTGCGGTTTCATCCAGCGCTGGTGGCGGTCTCTTATCTGCTCTTCCTTCTCCTCCCTCCACCTCCTCTCCCGCATCTCCAGCCAGGCCAGCCGCCGGTCTCGTTCCCTCCTCACCTGGTCCACCGCCTGCTGGGCCAGCCAGCGCCGAGTGAACGACTGCAGACGGATCACCTGGGTGGGTGACAAGACATAAATGTTACCAACCTGTACTGGACACGTTTTATATTCAAACTGAAAACAAGCAATAAAGTAAAAGCAAAAATGAATGAACAGCACCTCAGATCAAAGCCCATATTTATGCTTTAAGAGTCCAAATAGCAGAAAATCTCAACTGGAAGACAATAGTGACATTAAACCAGTGTAAATTTGGACTTTAGTATGATGAGTCTACATTTGTGAACTTTGTGAGATGCAGAGAAGGTAAAATAGTAAGTGTGTAGTACGTGTGTCCGAACTTTGAACTGGTACTCTAAAACCCATCATGCGTTATAATCCCACACTGTCCACCCACAGCTCTCAGCCTCCTGTCGTGGAACTCATCGGCAGTGATGTACTTCCCGGGGACAACCAGTGTGTCATTCATACAGGAGACGTAGCAGCCAATTCCGGTCATCTGGATGGAGATGTTGACTGGACATTGCTGAGCCTGTGACTGCATCTCCACTGTCTAACAGAGAGAAAAACAACAATCATGGACTTGGAACCTTTTTGAGCAGCATTCAGCTTTGGTTTCCGTAGAAACCATCAGCGCATCTTTCCAACCTGTGTGTGTGAGGACAGCCAGACACAAGTAATCAAGAATGTAACATCATTAACACAACGGTAAGAATTAATTTTTTTTCCTGCTGTTTCATTTGTAATTGATGGTCAACAGTTTAGAGGTGTATAGTTTTATTGTTCACATTTTTTTTTCTGAACAGTTGCAGTTGATTGTCAATGAACACCTTTGCTAACAGTCACAGTAGAAATAAACGTTAGCAAATTGTATTTAATTTACATGTAGTTTAATGGTTCTTGTCATAGTTACCTGCGTAGTATAACTTTAGAACTTGAGCACAAGCTTGTCAACTGCAACCTATTTTTTTAGTTATACAAAAATATTCCTATATTAAATAAGAATGACACATTACACATTATTTCTTGCTGGCATATGATTTTAATATATATATTTTTTTAAAGTAAATTCTTACATTTTTATTAGAAAAAGCCTTTTCTAGTTGAAAGATGATCTACTGAAATCAAAACTCTCAAATTGGCCTTTTTTGATTTGTAGAATCAGAACTGCAAAATCCCAGGCAGACCTCATGATGAGGATGAGGATAGGTTCAGTGAAGGACAGCTGGATCAGCCTAACAGCACTGTAGAGAAACCACACCACTGGGACCAGTGTGGGAAGAGCTTCAAGACATCAGAGAGTTTGAAGATCCATCAGCGTAGCCACACTGGAGAAAAGCCTTACTCCTGTGGCCAGTGTGGAAGAGTTTTGCAGAGATAACTGCAAGGAGGGTGAAAGATGTTTTCTGAACTATTTTCATTATCTTGTGTTACTGAAGCTGTGTACTGGGGTGAAAATGTGCTCACATACAGCAAATAAAAAAAGAAGACCAGCAGGCTGGAGGCGATGTCATATACCTGTGGCATAAGCCATTATACCTTAATTGAGAACACCTGCATACAGTATCTGCTTATTCATGCAGTTCTTTAGGGTTTAAATGGTGCAAAGACATTAAAAAAAAAATCCAGTGAGCATCAGTTCAAGAGGTCGAAGGATGAGGACTGATCAGGGCGGACAGAAAGGCAACCGTAACTCAAAGTAACTCTTTGAAACTGTTCTGAGCAGAGAAGCAAACATGTCCAACCGTGAGCCGGACGGGCTACCAGAGCAGAAGTTCCGCTCCCGTCAGCCAGGAACAGAAATCTGAGACTGTGGTGATGACAGCCTCGCTGAAACTGGACAGTTAATGACCGGAAGAACGACACCTGTGCTGCGTTCTAAATGACGCAGTTCCATTAGTACACTAACAAATACTGCTCTGGCATGTTAGGACTCTTACTTGTGTAGTGCAGGATTTTTTTTGACAGAGTATTGTCGTTTCAAATCGAACACTGCCGTTCTGCACTGACCAGAAAAAAAACATTGTATGCAATGTCTGATTATGTTATTAATGACAGAGGAGACAATATTGCGCAGGTGATCTGTGATCTCTGTTTATGGTTCAAACTTCAGTTCACACAAATTCTCATGTCATCTGCATCTCATCAGTTTGCAACTGTAAATAAATCAGCTGAGGAACCTGTCCCTCTAAAACTACAGAAATATACTAATAAGAATTCTCACATCCCACTGACCCAGCGTTTTTAGCTCATTAAATACTTCAATAAATTAAATCAGTGAAATGTTAACATACAATAGATTGAACTGTGACATATTGTGAGGATGCTATTGATCAATAATCGGAATGTATTGATCCTCTGACTGATAAACGTCAACATCAAACAACTTGTATTCTGTTCAAAGATGAAACCTTCCGAATTGGAAAAATACAATCTGAATGTCTCCTTTTCTACAAAAATAAAAGTTTGTATAAAACATAATACTGTTGAGGCAACATCTGAACCAATCAGCTGTTAGATCAGGTGAGAGCCAAGCGTTTCCCATCATGCTGTTATAGGCCGAGGCTGCTGGGGGACCTCGTGATGCGCTGAGCTTCTTTCCTCTCACTCTTTCACTCTCTACACATACCTCAGCATTACATCTCATTAACTTCATGCTTTTTCTCTCCCATAGTTTTTGCTTATTGTCTGTTGCCTCTCCATACAGTTCCCTCGCTCGCTTTTGCAGATGTCCCGGCCATGGAGCTGCATGTATCTGCTCTGTGAATGTCGGCCCTACCAACAGTTCATGTGTTGGATCTCTATGCTGTTCTTTTCTCTCTCTGCTCTCCTCTCACCCCAACAGATCGAGACAGATGGCCGCCCACCTCTGAGCCTGGTTCTGTCGGAGGGTTCTTCCTGTTAAGAGGGAGTTTTTCCCCATTGTATTTTTCTCCCTTAAAGAGGAGTTTTTCGCTCCTAGCTTATATGGGAATTGTTGAATTGTTGGGTTTCTCTGTATAATATTGTAAAGTTCTGCTGTAAGGACTTTAATATCTTAAGTGCCATGAAGTAACCCGTGTTGGGATTTGACGCTAAATAAATAAAATCAAATAAAATTGAATTGAGGCAGCGCAGTCAGAGGAGAGCAAATGCTGGTGACACTGAATGACGTGAGAGCAAGTCGGGCTCATACTGGTGCAAAGCCGAACGAAAATCTAACCGGCATGCGTTGTGCACCGATTGCCGGCGATCGGAACTGCTCCCGGCTGGCTCGTCTCAAACAAGCACTTGTGCACTCAAAATAGCGAGTGTTAGTACACAAAGTACGCCATCATGAACACTGCACAGGTTTGATCAATCTCCATGTCTGCTGAAGCTGCTGATGGCCGGCTCACAATGTGGCATCAAAAGCATGAATCCATGGACCAAACCTGGTTTGGGTCATAAGTCAAGGCTTTTTTTGAGAGGTCATTCTTTTCTTTCCTTAATACCAGTCAGTCATGATGTGACTGCCTCAGCCCATTTTGTTTTTTATTAGTGACCAAATGCCTCCCTTTATGGCCACAATTCACCATCTTGCTACTACATAACACTGACATTGAGTTTAATGGATTTCAAGTGGCTTCTCCAGATCTGAAATCCACAGCAGACCACCTGAGGGGATGTGGTAGATTCACAGCATCAATGTGCAGCTGACAAATCTGCAGAAATGATGTGATGCAATCATGTCAACATGGAGCAGAATGTCAAAGGAAGGTTTTAAACATCTGGTGGAATCCATGACATTAAAAAGTGAGATTGTTTGAGAGCAAAGGAAGGCCTGACGCAATGTTAGTATGCTGCTGTTGTTGATGAAAAACATGGAATGCAATGCTTGTATCTGTCATCTTCTGTGGCTTAAAAAAAAAAAAACATTTATAAAAAGAAAAAAAACATCACAAATCAGCTTTGATGCAGCAGTTAGTGTTACAAATTATTTGACTTTAAATCTTCCTGACCATTATTTGCAAGTAGCAAATAAATGTAGGGAAACAAATGTTGTATATTATCTGGAAGCACAGATAAATCTAAAAGTGATTAATGAACTAGATAATGAAGCAGTGATTTAAAATACAACGTATCCTGGTAATAGGTTTTAACCACGCAAAACCCAATTCGTGGCTATTTCAAGTGATTCAAAACAAAAATCGTGTCTTTATACAGATAATAAAATGTAAAAGAATAACAGAATGAAACTAATTAAATATTACACACCGCTCAGGGAGGTGTTTCTGTGACCATTTGTTCTCTGTCTCCTGGTTCAAGAGGCTCATTTACACTCTTTCTCTTTCTCTATAATTAGATTGATCAATTTGCACATCTTCTGTCACATGCCTGAATGAGTACGCTGCTTTGCCGTAATGAGTGACCTTTAAAGGCACCACACACACGCACACACACACACACACACACACACACACACACACACACACACACACACACACACACACACACACACACACACACACACACACACACACACACACACACACACACATCTGGCTTTAAACTGCTGGTATTGCTCTCTGCGATTTAATGTGTTTTGTTGAAGTTTTAAATCCTTGTTTTCTATTCTTTTCCCATGTTTTTTTTTTATTATGCTTGAATTGTGTTGGCAAATAAAATGATTGCATGATTTCCATGTGATCGATTTGTTTTGAAGCTCTGTGCCGTACCTGCGTGTCACGGCTGAAGACCACCACCCCTCTGTCAGGTCTTCTCTTGGGCAGGGTCTGGACAGCGGCATGGTGGTACTCCGCCCCCGTCAGCTGGTGCCTGTAACCGCCCAGGAAGGCCTTCCGCTGGCAGGGACGCTCGATCTCCACCACCACCTCCTGGAACGCCCCCTTGTCTGGAAGTGAGAGAGACAATAATGGAACTATGTTCAGAGATGGGTGTGCTTTAATTAGTTTAAAGCCAGAGTAGATAGATAGAGATTTATTTGACAAAATTTAAAGCATATATGGCAGGTTTATCACAACGGACTTCATATATATAAAAAAATATATATATATATTATTGAGGATAAAAATACACAATAAATACCTATTGCTTATTTCCATTGTATTCCTTTATCATGATATCATAGTTTATGGAGAGTGTGAAGTAGAATAATCAGTTTGTGAAGTTTTTCTGTCATTTGATGTCTGATCCAAAATCCAACAGAACAAAGATTAAAAAATAACATCATAAACTAAAGTAGCTGTGCTTTATTCTATAAGATAAAATAACATAACACAAAGAAATTTGGAAATCCTTATCTACCAAATGTATTGTCAATTTTTGTTGTTACTGCAGAGTCTTTATATAATGTTTCCTACTAATTCATATATCTTAAATAATAATTTAATTTGTATTAGTTATTACTATAGATTGATTATATTAAGCATATGATTAATAAACATAAGGGGATATTTGTCAGTGAATAATTCTATTCTATTCAATATTTTACAATTGAATAAATAGTAAATGGTCTGTACTTGTATAGCGCTTTATCACCTTTTGGTCTCAAAGCGCTTTAACATGGTTTTCCCATTCACACACTAATGAGACAGATCACCATGCAAGGTGCTGCCATCAGGAGCACATTCACACACTGATGGTTCACCATCGGGAGCAACTTAGGGTTCAGTGTCTTGCTCAGGGACGCTTAGGCATGTGGACAGGAGGAGCTGGGGATTGAACCACCAACCTTCCGATTAGGGTTCAACCCACTCTACTGTCTGAGCCACAGCCCCCCTAATAGTTGATTTAGAATTTTTATTTTTTTATTTGACATACTGTTTTTTAATTGTCAGTTTAATGTATTTAGATGAAAATGAACTTCATACATATTTTTGCTCATTAAAAAAAACCTAAATAATAACAATACATTTATCATTATTATCAATTATAATTAAACACAGTAAAATCATTTTAATTATTCCAGTGGCCAACTTCAGCCTCAGTATCCAAGAAAGGTTTTCCTGTTCTTCATTTGCAGATATTATTTCTTTCACTCTAAAGAGATGCAGTATGAGACAAACCTCTACAACAATGGTCAGCAGTTTTACTCAACCATGGGCCATGTTTTGAAGGGCCCCCAAGAGTCATTTGGACTAACAGAGTTACCTGAGCTTTCGTTCTTACTCTTGGCAAAGAAACCAAAAAAACAACAACAAAAATGCTCATATCCACTAATCTTTCTGTGGTGCATGTTAGCAAACAGCTGCTTCCACATCCAGTGTGCAGAGGACAGAGCAGAGGCCGGGCATTCATACCTGTTTGGACTTGGACAGTGATCACATCCGGCATGCTGTCGTGCTGCGGGGGACGGAGAGGGCGGAGCGGGTGGGAGCTCGGGTCGGTGGAGCTCATCTCCATCCGGGTGGAGCTGTGAGGCCGGATGCCGAGCTCCATCAGGCTGTGCTGCTCCTCCACCGCTCTGCCTGCAAAAACATCCCCCGACCAACCAGTCGTTTAAACATGAGACTGAAATGCGACAGGTGAAGTTAGGTACTGTCAGCTGGAGTTCTTCTATTGGCCACATGCTGCTGAGTCAATGTAAGTGAAACATTCCACACAATGAATGACTGTGTGTGTGGAACATATTTCATAAAATACTGTTTTTCCCAATAAAAATCAAACAGCATTCGTTTCCATCGTGTATGCAGCTCTGAAAAAAGTATTTCTGTGAATCTAACGCAGTTGTTTCCAATTTGCAGAACAGGCACCAGCGGCATGTAAACCACTGTAAAGGACAGGATAGACAACAATTTCATGGGGAGGAAAAGATAAAATGATGGCAGTCATCAGTCAAACATGTCACTTGAATCTAAATTATATTCAAATATTTTTGCTCTTGGGTTAACTTGTAACATACCAGGAGAGCTGTTTTTTTGCACACAGATGAAAAATATCAATGTTCCCAAGATATTGTCATGAATTGAAATGAAAAATGAAAATCTATTTACCCATGAAGAAGGCAGATGAGCTGCAGCGGTTTTAAAATGTCTCGGCCTTCATGGGGCGTGAGAATTGGAGAACCATCAGTCTAATGTGTGTTGTGTGTTCTAATCGTTCTTACAATCCTTCAAACCCTGGAGGGGTAGAGAAAAAGAGACGTACCGTCCAGAGAGATCTGCAGCACCTCCACAGGGACTCTGAGCTCTGAGGCCAGGTGACATTTCAGCTCCCAAACGCTGAGACCGATGGCGAAAGCTACAGTCATCACATGACCCTCCGGCACCAGCACCACCTTCACTGCAACCGCACAGAGAGACACTCTCAGACTCATAGTCTGTGGGTTTCAGTTGGTCGGTTGATCGATTGATCGATCGATAGATCAAGAAAGTTAGTGCTACCAATAATACAAATAGAGTGGAAAAAATCCCCACAAAAACATGTAAGCATATAAAAACATATGGCAACAAACAGGTAAGATCTGCATTATTTTGGTATATTTATATTATGCCTCCGTATTTTACCACTTCACAAATATAACAAACTAAAATTAAAATGCCATTAATGTGCGATAAATGAGGATGAATCACGCTGTAAACAGATCAGTCTCAGTGGGCCAACATGTGGTGTTATCTTTATAAGGATATGTAGAAATCAACAGAATAAATTGAATAAATCTCATGAATTAAAAAAAAAAAAAAAATTGTCAAACATATGGCATTCTGTACAACATATTAAATATAATTGCTGACGGTAAAACATTTTGAAAAAGTAATTCTACTGAATTTAAGTTCTTTGTTTGGGTTTTCAGTTGTTGTTTTTTTGTATCATAGTTATTTCTGTATATCATGGTTGTTTCATGATATAAAACAAAACCAATTATATTAAACGTTTTGAATTTGAACCTAGGGTCCAGTTCATATTCTAAAATATTCCTATGGCTCACCTGTCGCTGTTGAGTCTCCAGCGTTTTCTGTTTTTCGGGGCTGTTTAAGCTGCTCAGCATCATCGGGCAAATCGGCCTCAGTTTCAGCTTCTTCCACTGACTCCAGCACATCCACACAATCTGGAAAACATTTTTTTTACCACTAAACACCCCTAAATCGCAATAACAATTACACTTGTCAATCACTATTTGTTTTTAAACGGGTATGTCAGTTTGCCTGCCAAATGGTCAACCTAATCGGTACTTCACTAGCTAGGACCCCGCCTCGGCCGAGGGCGAACCTCCATTGATTGGGGGAGATTAAGCCGGGGTGAGAGTTTTGCAGTTTGGGGAAGGCTTAGTCGAGGATCCACTGCGGCTCCCGGGCCTTGCAGATCCCCGAGATCTCCATGTGGGACGGAAGGATAAAGGCTATGAAACATGATAACCATAAGTGAAATGGTTTAACAAGAGGGAGGGAGGGTGGGGTGCGGAAAACGTGAACAGGCCGAGGTCTAGAGTGGGTGGATATTTATAGGAGTGTGGCCGGAAGTGGGGGAGTGGTTGTGGCGTGGTCCTGCTCCTGAAATTCAGCTAAAACTTTATCTCCAAATATACAAAAATGTTATTGCTGTGAGTTTATATTAAATATCAATATTGGACAATATTTTCTCAAATATAAGAAAAGCCCTAAAACATCTATGCTTTTACATAATGTTTTGTGACTCAGAGAACCGAATGAAACGCTTCATATAAAACAAAATTTAAAAAAAAATGTGGGAGTTTGGGGTCTTTAAGCTTTTTTTAAATGAGAATCTCACCAGTTTCTATTGAGTTTCCAATATTTCCGGTTTCTTGAGGCTCTGGAAGGTTCACGGCATCATCAGTTATGTCAGCTTGGGTTTCAGCTTCTTCAGCATCCTCCCGAGTCTCTGCATAGATGATTATTAAATTATTTTTTTTTAAATCACATTATACCATTTGAATTTTGCAAGCTAGTGCAGCGAGAACGTTTTACTTATGTGGGATTTTAAAGTTTTTAGAGGACATTTTTAGAGCAAATCTTCACCGTACTATTCTGTTTTTACACAAGCTTGTTTGTGTCTTATGTCAGAAATAAACCGTACGAAGAAGATGCAGCGTGTAGGATACCTCTCAATTGTTAAGATGATGGTTGTATCACAATCCAAGGACAATCAGCGTGAGCACTGCACCGAACAACAGAACTTATTTCACAGCAGGTGTAATTAATTAATTAATTGATAAAAACATGTATTAGATATGACCACACAGTTTCCTTTTGCCAGCCCTTGTGTATTGCACTCTATCAATGGCATAAACTTACTTCAAGTTGTTGAACAGAGCCAACTAATGAGTTACACCTGTGTGACACCGTGTTTGAAGCTTTGTTGTGGACCTCTGGGTCAGCCCGGACTCACCTAGAGCCGAACAACCTGCCGCCACCTCCCCGCCATCGATGTCCGGCTCTCTGCCATCCTCTGGAGGAAACCCTGCAGAATGTTCCCCTGGTTGTGGGTTTGTTTCCGTGTTTTTGTCCTCCTCCTCCTCCTCCTCCTCCTCCTCCTCTTTCCCCTCTTGGTCGTTTTCTCTTTGCTCCGACATGGCAGTTTTATTACTAACTAGCGAACCCTAAATTGCTAACAATAGCTCAACTATAGCTGTGTGAGGGCTTGTTAAAGTGCCGTAAATCGGTCATATCAATTCAGTCAGCATGGACAGCGGTAACACGGCGAAGGATTAGCTCACCATCAGTCATTTAAATGTCTTCTTTGATGCCGTTGCAGTTTTATTACTCCCGGTTAAGAGATTTAAACTAGCAAAGCGCAACTAACACTGCCCTCCTAACGTTGCTCCTGGCAACGGCAAAGTTTACACATTTCTATAGCAACAGTAGGGAACGTCACTTCCCTTGTTACAATAACGTTAAAGCGAAACACAATAACAATTTTATATATATAGGCGGTAGGCTATTACTCTTTGACTATCTGGGACTTTGATATTTAGGCAGGTGATTTTTCAATCTAGATAATTTTTTAAGGTGTATTTGTCATTGACCAAAAAAAAAACCCGTAAAATTATGAAGAAGGAAATTATAATGTAACTTAATTGGCATTTAGTTATATTAAAGTATGCTAAATATAATATCAGTACTGTCAGCTGATTTTTTTTTTATTGGCTAAAGTTTCATACTTAAAAATCTGTTAAACATAATTACTTGTAGGTCTGTTTTTATTGAAATTTTTGCTAATGTTAATTTATATATCACACTTCCATCTTTTTCGCTGTCACATTTGTTTTGTGTAGCATACGTATTACTCAACTAACTTTTATTGCCCACATTTAATAAAAGGTATGCATGTATGTTTAAATACATTTTGTCAAATTTAACTCAAAAGAAGGTTTTAAACCTGCAGAATATAGGCCTACATGACTAACACAAGATGAGCTCATCAAATCACTATTACTGACAAAGGTGACAACATGAAAAGTGAAAAATGTGTTGGATTATTTTTAATATGCATTCATGAGGCAAATCTTTACGTTGTAACATTATATGTGCTTTAAATTAGTCATTGTTGCATTTTTGCTTGACATGCTTTGGTGCACATAGACTACGTGAGATCATAATAATATCATGCATAGTCTTTCTAATTGTAATTTTTTAATTAAAACATTTCTATACTTTCTACAAATCTGCAAGCAATCTAGACCATATCTGGGCTCAACACTAACAGTTCACCTGTTGGTGGAAAAAGTATAATGAATGATGTTATTTAAAGTATTTACTAGCATTTAGCTCACTTTTTAATATCTGATCTTTAAAAAAAAAAAACACTGTACTACCAGCTACCAGCTGCCATAGACAGAGTCAAGTCCTGAGAAATGTCAACAGGCTTTCACGAATCTGAATTGTGTGTTTATATTATTTCATAACAAAGAAATATGATAATTTCTCGGCCATGAGTATCCCAAGAAGCTTCCGATTCTGGATTTGTTTATATATTTTGGTCTTAGCTTTTATGCAAACAAAAAAACAAAAAAATTGAAGTTTTCAAATCCTTTGGTCCTTTCGTAACCTTTGTTAAATAAAAAGTAATTGACAAGATCAACTTCTGTGCCTGGCAATATTTTTTTAAGTAAAGCTAACCTTTTCTGAATAGCTAATGTTGAATTAATCATATTGATTTATTATTGATAATAAATTAAGAGTTTATATTACACATTTTTTTAAGTAATCAGTTGTGTAATGTATTGAGAAATATTAAGTAGACTTTACCTAATTTCTTTTAGTGTGTCATAGCTGTTAAATGTAGCTACTTTTTACTCAAAACAAGAGGTGAAATCTACCTAAACAAACTGAGTGCAAATTGTTACCTCACTTTTACTGAGTAGATTTCATAGGTTTCTTTTTACAGTGCATCATCAGAAGTAGAATGTAAGTACGAGTGGTACCAACAGTTTTACATGAAATGAGCGTGATTGTACAAGAAAAGCAAACAATAGTAAGAGAAACAGTTTACTGATACAGACACTTACCTCAGTAGGCTACTGTGTACATAATATACACAGTTTAAAACTTGGCCACATGACAACTGTACAAGCTAGTGTGTCACTGTGAGGATGAACACCAGCCTTATTTTAGTTGTTTTACAACCTCCCTCTCTGTGCAGTGACAGTAAAGGAGCTTTATGTTGAGCTACACGCTCCTATTTCAGTCTGTGAGCTGGGGGAGCCGGCACGGTGGCCCCTGTAAAGCTCCACTAATCTGCTGCTAGACATCTGCTGGCTTCCCAAACATCACAACGCTTGAAGCAGAGCAGGAGGACTACAGGGCCCCAGTGTAGATCTATCACACATATGTATTCATTTATCCAGGGGAAGTCTGATTATTATGTTTCCATTTTTCTCTGGATCACATTCAGACACTTGAACACACAGTGGAACCTGAAAGGCTAATGATTAAATATTTGATACATATTGTGTCCGTTTGCAGACTTTGTGGTGGAGCGGCAGGTTAGTTTGAAAGCACTGTAGTGCTTTCCCACTTCATTACAGTAAAGACGGAAAGGACACCATGCAATACAGTAGTTATAAAACAAAAACACATTGTAATAACATTGGTGGTTTGATGATTTTAAATTTGGTGGTACATGCACCGTTTTCTTTACCAGCCATTTTCTTGACCAATAAAAATTGTAAAATTCACATGCTGCAAAAGCAAAAAAAAATTGACCCAAACAGTCTGCTGTATCAGTGTCCCCTTTGACCTTGTATGTTGTTGTTTTATCCACAGCTGCTACACGCAGCTTGTCTGGTCTTACCTGACCCAAATTTACGGAGTAAAAATATGGGTGTGGTATTGTTTGCAGTCGTTGCATACTGGGAGTACATTACATTACATTACATTTCATTTAGCTGACACTTTTATCCAAAGTGACTTACAATAAGTAGTAGACCTCAGATAAATGTTTAAACTATTGGAGCAGCTTTATCCAATCAATATGCGCCAAGACCCTACCACCACTGAAATGACAGTTTAAAAAAAAAACTTCATTTCAACATCATTGCACAAAATGTTTTGTCTCGGTGACAAAATAAATTTGAATTAAAGCTAATTAAAGATATTATATAAGATCCTGGTATACATCCTGATATCAGTTTTCATCCCTCCTGACATAGTAGGTTTCGTGAGTTTTTCAGCATCCCTTGACCCTTAACAACACCTTCCTGTGTCATTGCAAAATCATTTACATTTGCTGCATCGCCATGGCAATACCCTTCCATGGAAGCTCAAAAGGCTTCTCAATATAGCATCATTAAGGTTTAAAAGCTTTCCTGACTATATACCTGCTGGAGGAAGCACATGAAAGCAGGTGCTTTGACAGAATACTGACAGAATACTGGCACGTATGTCTTCAGGTAGGTATTGCTATTAAACATACTGGCACGTATGTCTTCAGGTAGGTATTGCTATTAAACATACTGGCACGTATGTCTTCAGGTAGGTATTGCTATTAAACATTTAAAGTTAGGGGAATTTTGGACAATGTACAATAGGATTACACCAATTTACAGTTTAATGTCGAAATGCACAAACATGGGTGCCACAACACTGACAAGAAAAAAAGCTTTAAACAAATTTTCGTCATAAAGGTCTCAAGGTTGTATCAGCCAAATTTCAAGCTTGTGTGATATATTCTGTAGGAATTCATGAACAGTATAACAAAATGAACGACTTCTTGTTGAGTTTAGGTTAAAGCGCCAAAAGACTTTTTTTTTTTTTTTTTTTATATATATAGGTGTTATATACATTCCTACTGAAATTGTTTGAGGTGAAAATAGCTGCAGGCACTGCACTTTAGGGGACTGAGCCATTTTGCCACTTCTGATGCATGTGCCAAGTTTCATGAGTTTTCTGGCATGTTTAAGCTGTGTTTTAGCTATACTTTATGCACGTTTTTAGTTACGCATTTCAATTTTATGTTCAGGTATTTTTAGACAATTATCTTTGCATCCTGGTCCTGAGAAACGTAATTTCATTCCATTGTATGTGTATTAATATGGATATGGTCAGAATGCCAAATAAATTAACCTTGAACCTTAAACTTGAACTTTGAACAATAGGGCCTTTGCACTGAGCTCTCATATAAAGAAAGATAGATAATAAAATCAGGAAAAAGAATAGAAAAGCAAAATGCAATTAAAATCGTGTAGATTAAAAGTCATAAAAAAAGGTTTAAAGTCTTGATTGCAGAGAAGGCACAGAGCTCTGTTGATGGTCGCTCCCTTTTGCTGAGACTTTTCCAACAGATTATGGGACAGCCACCTTCTCATATTTCTTAGTCAAAGCATCGGAGGAAAAAATAGACCCGAATGATTTGCTTTCCATGAAACAATATATGTCAAACCCGTTTACTGTGAGTCCACGGTCTAAGCCCACGGGGCTTGTGGGCTCTTTAATGTGGGATTCCTGCCAAACATGCCAAACACCGGGCTTAACTCACACAATAGCACACGTAACCCGGTTATATTTAAGACCAGCAGGCCAGGTGTTGCCTACATGCCCCCTATGCATGCTTCAGCAGCCAGGGCTGTGAGGCATCTGAAACAAGGTCACGCCTAAATATAAAAACACTGTGCTGTTAGAGGAGTGTGACCCATCACTAAGTGCCAGTAACATACCTGAAAGGTGAGAATTATTTTTATTTAATTTGCAGAGACAGACAAGTATTTAATATAAAGGGATGTTTTTGGTTGGGTGCGTGCATCAGAATGTGGATTTTTGTGGCTTGGAGCTTGTCAGTTGAGTGAATTTGTTAGCAAGGAATGCTGCTTTTTTCTGTCTGCAAAGAGAGTGAACAGGTCTGTAAATAATGCTGCTTGTTTTGTCTTGCACTTGTATGGAATTACATTTCCCTATAGTGGTATTAGAGAATGGTGATCCTTAAAAAATGAAAAAGTTGAGATTTTGCCTTTATAAGTGATGCCTTATTTTAATCAGTATATTAAACTAATTTCTTTAAAGAGAAACTCGCGTTTAAAAACAAGGGGAAAAAAAGTATTATTTCTTCAAAATTGGAAACTTGGCTTTTTACATATTTTGAAATTTATCATATCATCAGCCCTGATATAAATAGAAAATATTCCTATGCTACAGTGACATTTATTTAGAAATTGGTGCATGGGAGGTTAAACAATTGAGCACATAATCTATTTTTTCTATGATTATCCCCAAACTAGTTCCAGGAAAAGACCATCTTGGAAGTTAAGCATTACCTTTTGTTTTCCTTCACATAAATACCAAAAGACACATTGTTTAAAACTTATGACAACAGACGATTGTTGTTTTGAATGAATGCTTCTTGTATCTTCTAATATACTTACTGGATGCAGATCTGAAAATTAAAACTGATAAAAGGTCTGTAACGGATTTTCAGACATCATGTTGCTGTTATTTATGCTTTGTTAAAATAAAATAATGCTGTTGAATAAACAGTTTGGTCCCTTTTAATTCTTAAAAAGGTTTTATCAAATCTGATCAACAGAATACAATATCTTCTCCCTGCAGGGTGATGAACACTTATGAAGAATACGGTGAAGAGGAGCTCAATGACCACATCATCCAGCTCAGTATTCAAGACTCCTGCCAAAATGCCTTTCTGAAATCTACAGCCAGGTATGAAAGTCACATTCAACTTTCAATCTCCTTTAAAGGAAAACATTTATTAAAAACCAGCTGACTGCCCCGTGTCTCTTCTGCTCCTCTTTGTTAGTTTAGCAGCTGCGACTGATGAAAGAATCAGAGTCCTGGCAGCTATCGAGCAAGGTGGGTCACACTGGAATGCCTCTACCATTACCACAGAGAGTTGTGTTTGTGTTCAGTAGCACACTTTCCCCTGCAGCCAAAAGTCATATAGTTAGTAACTGAGAGCTGAAGCATGGAAGAAGGGAACTGTACAGAATAACTGTCTCAACTCCAGTGAGTCTTGGATGATTCTGATCTTTCCTCTTTTCTTTTCCAAAACTCCTGGGCTGTTGTCTTGTTGCCGTGGTGACCAGGTGAGGTCTCCGTGCTCAGGGAGATGCTAGGGCACGCCTGCGCTTTCAGCGAGTCGGACAGTCATGGCTGGCTCCCCCTTCATCGAGCCGCATCCCAGCCAGTCCCGGAGGTCCTGGAGACTGTCCTGAGATGTGAGTACATTTTTCATTATAAATGAAGTTTATAAATGAAGACTTCAAATAGAGTTGAAGTAAAAGCAACATATTTTCTGTATTGTAGAACTACAATTGAAGACATCAAAACTATGAAATAACACGTGAAATTATGTAAACACAAAACATTTCTCATCTGGTTTATGTTTGAGACCATCTGTTGCAGAGGTTTTTGTTGATACTCACGTTGATAGCCCGCATATTAACCACTCAACAAAATGAAGAGAAACACTTTAGGACATAAAGGTCAGTCAGTGCAGACGATTTCAAGGACTTTGGCAATTTCCTCAAAAACCATCAAACATGTGAAGTAACTGCACCTCATGAGGATGACCTCAGGAGAGTAAGATCATATATTGATTACAGTTACCACCAATTAACAGCGCCTCAAATTATCTTAGGAAGACAAATAAAAAGAAGAGAACTGCTTTGACTAAGAATCATGAGGAAAGAACATTAGACAGAAATCTGGACCTTAGTCTGATGAAGTAAAATGTGAGATGTGTGGTTTCCTCTGTGAAGCATTGAGGTCTGATAACGTGTGTGTGTGTGTATCTGTTTGTTGGCCATTTAATCAGCACGGCTACCACAACATTCTGCAGACACAAGCTGTGTCATCTAGTTTGTGCTTTGTGGGACCATCATTTGTCCCAGCAGCATAATGAGCCAAAACAACCCTCCAGGCTGTTCGACCAACAAGCAGAGTGATACATTGCTGCAACAGATGACCCGGCCTCCACAATCACCAGACATAAACCTAATTGAGATTATTTGGAATGAGTTGGACTGCAGAGTGAAGGAAAATAAACCATCAAGTGATCAGTATATGTGGAAACTCCTTCAACATTGTTAAAAAAAAAAGCTCCAGGTGATGATGAAGGTGACTAAAAAAATGAACAGTGTGATCAAGGTTGTGATCAACACAAATGGTGTCTATGTAAAGTATCTAAACTTTAAAACATGTTTAAGCTTTCTTTAAACTGTTCTTATTTAAATCCAAATGTGTTATTTCAACATTTTTATGTCTTCAGTGTTGTTGGACGCTGTAGAAAATAGTAAAATTAAAATAAAAAAAACAGTAGAACAAGTATACAATGGGTTTATCAGTTTCCTTGATGGAAACAGCAGCCAGCAGCTGTTAGAGGCTTAAATGCACCAGAATGAGTATCTTTAAGTTTACATCCAGCACCAAATCACAACACAAGTCATTTCACGGAACTTGACATCGTAAAAAGTCCCAAAAAACACAACCTTATATAAAGGAGAGAAACCCCCAAAACTCAACAATTCCCACATGAACCAGGAGGAAAATATCCGACAGTGGGAAGAAAAAAAAACCTCCCTTTTAACAGGAAGTAACAAATGACAAATTGTGGTGAAATTCCATTTTTAATAAATAAATGAACATGAAAAGTGAAGATGAAACATGAGACAACATGATCAATGTAATTATCAAAGTAATGGCAGCATGAAAAATTATAAATCCACAGAATTATTGAACAAGAAACAATCCTGCTTCCAGCTGATGGCAAAAGGGCCTCTGTCTAAAATAACATGTGACATTGAGCTCCACTAATTTATCCTGGAGGTCAGCCACCCCGCAAGGTGTCCGTGGCTTGTAAGGCTCACCTCGCCAGGTTAGCCCAGCTGACACTTAGAAATAAAGTCCAAGAATGTGCACGTTGACCTCTGTGTGTTATGTTTGTGTTAGTAGCAGCTCGGGGGCCCAGTCTGGAGGAAAGGACGGTTATGGGAGGAGAGACGCCGCTGACGCTGGCAGTTAAAGCTGGACTGGCACAGAATGTGAAGAGCCTGCTGGAGCATGGAGCATCACCTCACAACATCAACAGCAAAAATGAGTCACCGCTGCTGCTGGGTAGAAAAGAAGAGCACTGTAGAGCACAGAGTTAGTGATGGTCAAGGCGAGTGCTGCGTTCCAAATGGCGTACTTGTGTACTTACACTTATTATTTTGAGTGCATTCAAACTGTTCACACTGTTAAGTACAGAAACATGCAGTGCACTGCAAGTACCAGGATGATGCACTCAAATCGCTCCCAAAATATTGTGTGAAAGGCTGGATACTTTCCATGCTAAAGTGTCGCCATCTTGGCTACGTAGAGGAAGGGGCGGGTCCCAGCTGCAGCTGTTCCTGAACACCGCACAAAAGTGTTTTCTTTTTCACTAGTTCTGTGGACAGAAGAATCAGTGTTTTTATTGAGTGTGTTAAACAGTGGACATGAAAACATGTTGATTTCTGGGTAAAATAATTAAATTGCAGATATTTCAGCAGGTAATGTGTTCAAATGCCAAAGTCCTTTCCAGTCAGGATACAAAACGGCAGTGTGTGGATTGAAACAACACTACGCTGTCAATATTCCCGCACTACACAAGTAAGAGTCTTTACATTGAAGCACTATTTGTTAGGGTACTACGTGAAGTATGTCATTTGGAACACAGCATAGCAGTCCAACCATGTCTCCTAGAACTTAGTTTTCTTCACTTTAGTTCCAGTTCATGTTTTAGGTGCAGCATATTCACTGGCTGTATTATACTGAAATAAAGTGTAACATCTAAGAACTGAATGGGAGTCAGCAGGAGGTGGTTGGGTTGGATAGTCGGTGTGAAAAGCGCATGTCTTGCATGCATGCTATATACTGCAATGCTATATCTCCAGTTATATCTAGAGTTTGTACATTCAAGGTACTGCTGTGTGTTGCAATGATTTTAATTTTTTTTTGGCGATAAAGTTATCAGCCTAAAGAGACAGAAAATGTAGTTATATGTGTCACCCCAAAACCACTTTTGTGTCACCTTCACTTCATCTGTAGCCACTGCTTCTCTGCATCTGTAAGACAGCGGCATTCCTTTTCTGATTAAAAACACGCTTTTTAATCCCTCTGCAGCGGTGAGGTCTGGCTCTTATGAGTTGACATACACACTGGTTGCTCATGGTGCTTGGGTGGAGCAGCTCTGCCAGAGGAAGTGGACAGCCATTCACGAGGCAGCCAGGGTGGGCAACGTGGACATCCTGATGCTGCTGCTGAGAAACAGTGGCCGGGTGAACCACAAGGACGTGACGGGAGTGACGCCGCTCGCTGTGGCTGCGGAGCACGGACACTTCCACATGACTGAGATTCTGCTGAATTGTGGTCAGTCTGAAGACAAAACTTTTACTGTAGGTTGAGTTCATGCGGAGACAGTTAGTTCACAAGGGGAGTACATTGTGAGGATATTTTTTTAAATATTAGTGTAGCAACAAAAAAAGGTAGTGGCCTACATTAAATTAGATTAAAATTAAATAATTTGCAGACATCTTTTTGGCTCAAAACATTTGACTTGCTCTGACAGAAATTATGTTTCAACTAACAGTAAACTTTGACTATGGACATGCCGCCATAACACATCCATGAACGTAACGCAGTATCCTGTGTGACACAGCCAATGACACAAATAATTAGCAGTACCTGCAGGTACAACTATAACAATAATATACTGTATAGTATTAATAAAGACTATGATACACCAATGATAGTCAGTATGATAGTAACGTTGTTGTTTTTTTTACCTTTTTTCTTATTTTTATATTTGTCCTAAAGTGGATTTTCTTGCCTTATTAATGTTATGTGATTTATAATTGTTGTCTATTTTAATATTGTTGTTTTTTGTGGAAGCATACCACAGCAACTAGATGGTCAGGTTCACATTTTTGTACTTTGTAATCTGGCTTGCTTTCCCCCCAGATGAACATAGCGGTCATATTTACATATTACTAGTTTGGCACCAATTACGTTAACATTAAGGGTTAGCATATGGTCTGGTTTGTGTCGACCAAAACCAAGTCTGGGTGGCATGAAATGGAGTCTAATCACCAGCCTAAATTACAGTTTCAGTTTGCTCAAAGTGTCGGGCACATCTAATCTCTATCAACCTCTCCAGTCTCTTTTTATTTTCATCCCTTTCGTCCCTAATTAGGTAGTAGAGTGAACTCTCAGGCCTGGAATGGGGAAAGTGTCCTACTTGATGCGGCTGCATCCGGAAACACAGCCTGCATTCAGCTGCTGCTGGACAACGGAGCCAAACCCAACCTGCCCAGCATCACTGGACACCTGCCCATCCACAAGGCAGCGTACGCCGGACACTATGAGTGAGCTTCATTCAAAGTCAGACTTTGGGCTGTAATGGACACTGCTGCCTGTAGGGGGGTGGTATGGGGTTTAAAGGCCAGGTCAGACCAGAAAGTGGCACAGCATCATCATTTACATATCTTCACAAAAAGAGCAGTGCTGGATACTCGGTGGTTGATTCCAGGGCCAATGGATAACATGTTAGCAAGCCAGAAGCTAATCTTCACACTAGTTCCTCTCTATCTTCTCTGTATTGGACTGTTTTCTGCCCCTTACTATCAAACTTGCAAACTGACAGGTGATTTCACCCTCGCCGAGGCCTTGAACTCAAACAACCAGTACTGTTTGGGACTTTCACCTTTGCGTTCCGTTAATGGTCAGCTTGTGACTGGGTGACGCTGTAAAATTCCCATGTCAAAAGTTCACCAGAGGCGAACTGAACATCATGCAACATATACTGCCCATGCAGCCCCCCCCCCCCCCCCCCCCCACAAAAATCTGTGAATTTCTGTCATTTCAAAAGATTTTGAAATTGGACCTTTAAGTGTTTCTGAGCTTTTATTTTGTTTTAGCTCCTAAAATAGCTTTTATTTTATTTTTTAGCTCCTATTCTTGATTCAAACCTTTTTTTTTTTTTCCCTTTTAGTGCTCTGAAAATGCTGATCCCACTAACCACTAAGAAGGCCATTAAAGAGGCCGGTCAGAGCCCGGTCCACTCTGCTGCAGAAGGAGGCCAGAGTCACTGCCTGCAGCTCCTGCTGGCCTGCGGCTTCGATGTCAACTGCCGCATGAACACCCGAAACTCCGAAAATTACCGGGACATGAGGAAAAGTGCCTTGTACTTCGCCGTCTCCAACGGGGATGTAGAGTGCACCAGAATGCTGCTGTCAGCAGGGGCAAAGACAGACCTTGACCCGCTGTGCTGCCTCCTGGTGGCGGTGAGGGCGGGGCGATATGAGATTGTGAAGTTGCTGCTGACAGCCAAAGCGTATGTGAACTGTTACTTCACGGTTGTGAGTGACACAGTGTTTCCTACAGCGTTGCAGTACTGCCTGAGGGATGAGGTGATGATGCGGCTGCTCCTCAACAACGGCTACAAGGTGGAAAGGTGTTTTAACTGTCACCATGACAATGCATTTGGTGCTGTTGACGAAGTGGAGGGGAAGATTCCTGTGAGTGCCAGCCACTCTTTGTTTTTCTTTAACAATAGTTTCTACTCACTAACACTGACTGAATCACTAACAGTACAATTATAAACATTAATGTTCAATTCTAGAATGATCTAAAAAAAAAAAATGCATCCCTATAATAACAGATATTTTCAAATAATTGACAGCTGTGGGCAATTTTAAAACATTTCCACCTGAAAAGAAATCCACAAATTCAATCACTAACAGTTCCTGAACCAAAATGAAAATGAACAATGTATAGATAAGAGACCCGAGATCTGAAAACCTCTAACATTTCATCTAAAAATAAACTCTGACATCTGCCTGATTAAAACTGGAAATCAGAGTAACAGTCTTATAACAAGTAGGTGTTATTGAATCAGTTCTAAAAATTCTCTGCTGCAGATTTGATTGTGAACTCTGTTGCATCCAGCAAAATGGAAAGAAAGGTGGTTAAGGCAGTTTAGAAATTTAAAACAAAAATCTGAATAAGCTCCACATTTAATTTTTTGGCAATTTCCATTATAGATGTGTTTGTATCTTTTAATATTTCAAACTCTACAGTCTACACACATCCGAAGAAAATGCTAATGACAATCTGAATGTCCATTTTCTCTCCAGTTCTGTGAGTTCATGAGTCTCTGCCACCTCATGCACCTGTCGGGGAGTGTGGTCCGGATTCTGGTGGACTATGTCAGCCACGTGCACATCTGTTCCAAACTCCAGCTCATCCTGGAGAAACAAAGAGAGTGGCCCGAGATACGTGAAATCCTCAGTGAGTTTAGTCTTGAAATCATGAACAGTATCAGAAATGGTCACGTTTGGATAAAATCCAAATTAACATTCAGTGAAAAATCCAACAGTGTCATAAATAAACTATGAACACACCGACAGATCATAACATTTGAACTTTATATGGTGAACTTGTTACCAAATAATTATTTATTTATATATCCAGCAGTTATGGAGTATCATTATCACTAATTTGTTTTCATCATGAATGCAGTGACCAGTGAGTTTTTATAGCTTTTATGCCATCGAGTCAGCTTTCTGCTGCAGCAGAAAAAGATAGTAGTAAGAAAACAGTAAATTTTTCACAATTTTTGTAACACCTTTCACAGTGTTACATTGTTTTCAGATCATCATTTGATTAAGTCCACCTTTAATTCCTTATGTTTTAAGTGCCCCCTTGACCTCTTTTCTTGGACACACCACAATAAATATCCTCTGATCTTTTGTCCATGGAATATCTTGAATGGACTTTTTGCTCCTCAGAGGATGAATCATTCAGATTTTAAAGACTGCATTGCTTTTCCTCTAGCACCACCGTGAGGGCAGACTTGTTTACATGTTAAGGATATGTTGAGCATATGCATTTTAGAATAACTGAATGTAGTGGTGGAATAATAATTCAGGTTCAGGTTCAGGTAAAAGTAGCAATATCACACTGTGAAAATACTCACTACAAGTAAATGCCTTGCCATGCCTTCAAAACAAAACAAAAACTTGATCAGAAACATACAAATTCTAAATTCACCGGACAGAAAAGGTATGACAAATTGTACTCTGAAAAGTAACCGGTAACTAAAGCTGTCAGACAAATGTACTCGAGCAGAAGATTAAGTACAAGTACCTAAAACGTGTACATAAGTACAGTTCTTAAGTAAATATACTTTATATTGCAACACTGACAAAATCATTGGCATGTTTGCTCTGTCCAACGCTTTACTCTCGAACTAGCAAGAGCAAAATGTAGTAGCTCTACATAAGGCCTTTTTCCTGCATAAAGTTGTACATTATTCCTTTTATTTCACCTTGTATCACTCTGTTTTGTCATCTTATTTAATAGTATCATACACAGTTTTTTTCTTTTAAATCACAATGTAAAATAATGTTGTGAATCATGCTCTCCAGGCAGTCCTCGCTCCCTTGGGCACCTCTGTAGACTGGAGATCAGGAAGTGTTTGACCCTGAAGAAACTCAACAACCCTGAGATCATGAATTCAAACGTTTTCCCTCCCAGACTGAAGAGCTTCATTCTATATGAGGAACTCGACCTCTACGGCAAAGATCCTGAACGCAACATGTGAAGATCTGTAGACTTCCTGCAAGAATCCGACTTTTTTTGGGGTGGATGTCATCTACTGTTTAAAACTCATGTTTTGATAAATGTTATTCTTATTTCTTCATAAAGTACTTTTTCTAATAGTAATTGTGAGTATTCCTTTTTGAATTGAGTCCTTTGTACTCGGTCACCTGATCCTTTGTGGCGTTACTTTTACGTGTCTGTAACTTTCACGCTTACAAAACGTGAAACTATCACACCTCGAGAGTCCAAAGCAATGCAATCTCTTGTTTTGCTGTAGTGGACAGGCCCGTCTATTTCGTGCTTTGCCGTGATACTGGGTTGAATCAGTGCTGGAGAGAAAGGAAGTCAGAAATTATCGAGAGACGGTGATCTTTTTATGAGACTTGTTCAATAGTACCAACAACAACAAGACAAGGAGCAGATGAAAGTAAATCACAGGCTCATATTGCAACATTGTTGACCAGTTGCCCCAAAGCAGATTCAATCCATGAACCTTCCGATCCTCAGGATGATGACTTGCACACTGTGCAGCAGGGAAGATGCATATTTGCACCACCGTTTAGTAACTTTAACGGATGGCGTTACATGTGTGAAAAAAGGAGTTGTTTGGTGATGAAGTTATGAAAGAAAATCATGTCATTCTGATGATGTCAGGTGTATCGTCAAATATTTTGATGAAGTTTGGGAAAATAGAAACTGTTGTGCATACAGTACACATTACAGGAAGGTACTGAATTTCACTGCAAACTCAACATTTGACCAAACAGATTCCCTTTCAAAACATGTGATAGAGTGATGGACTTCTGAATTAACCATAGGTTTCAGTTTGCCAAAGTTTTGTCACCATGCAGAGGATATTCTGAAAAAAATTCAGCTCTGCAGGACGTAGGTTGATTGATTGTAATTTTCTGAAGTTTGGAATGTGAAATGGCAAAACATTTTGGATTTGTTATAGTAAGGGATGCCTACATTAATCAATCATTGCCAAATTTTAGGCATCAACTGAGAAGGGACCCAAGAACAAGAAATAAACTTTTTGTATTTGTAGCGCCGCTTAGAGTCAAAACATCTCGATACTGCTTAATGAAACTTGGATTGAACATCTGAATATGTGCACCAAGTTTGATTGCATTTGATACAGGCAATTTTGATTTATGAGCATTTATGTCAAATTTAAGTAAAAGCCAAAAGTTTAGAAATGTATAATTAATCAATGGATTTAAGTTTCGGGATGATCAGCCCAACAGTCCAGGATGAGTTTGCAAAAGGAGGTTTTAGAGTGAAAAAAAAGTCACAAAAATTAAAAATTTTAAAGCAGAACTGTATTGGAGCATAGATGCAGATGCAGTCACAGATTCGAATGAAATCATTTTGTTTCTAGCCCAAGCCATTTTCGAGATTATTGCATAAACCTATAGTTGATTGATACAGTCTCAGTATGGCTTTAAGTCAATTAGTGTCATTTTTTTGTGCCTAAGTAGTGGGAACAATTTGCAACCTACCAGCCAAATTTGGTGAGTTTTAACCGAATGGGTTTTGCTGCACATGCACTCTTAGCGGCCAAAAATGAGCAGAAACAGGAACAAAGACAAGAGAGTAGCTATTGCTGATTGGACCCCTAAAAATTTGAGTACATTGAAGGGTTGGTAACCAAATGTGTAATCACAGCAAGGACTCCGTATTGAGTGCCATCTTTGATGCAACCACCGGATGGTGCCAAAGTTAGAATACGTTTAAAGATCCAGTACGGAAAACAACTTTAGTGCTCAATCCAACACATACAAGTGTACATTCCTGACAAATTATTTAGTGATGTTTTCTGCAATACAGTATTTCCACGTTTTACTTCATGATTGTCATGATGAAAGATAATATGGTAGCAATCATTATAACCATCATGCAGCGCTTTGCCATCTGAGAAGCCTTAGATTTCACAGACCTTAGACAAACTGGACTTTTTGTGTTTCACTGTCTCATCTATTCCTGAAACAACAAACTTAGTGCACCTACAGACCTGTGTTGGTCTGATGTTGGTCTGAATGCCTCCATAGCAATTTTACCACTAATAGCACTAACTTTTCTTATGAGTGGATCCTCATTTTTTTCTACGTTGTACATTTACACAATTATGCACGTGTATATGCACAAACTCCCAAATAACATGATATGCATTTCTTTAGTTGGTGGAAGGTTTATCCTCTGTTATCCCGTGTGCTTGTGCTTGAGAGTCACAGATAGGAAGTTGGACACCACTGCAAGACAGACTAAAACATGGTTGGTTTGGGCATTTACTTGGGATTTGCTGAAAATATATATTTTTTGTATTAACTTCAAAGTCACCTTGTTCTTATTTGTATAGCCATATTGGTAAAGGTTTCCTTAAGATGGAAATATCCAGTCTCAGAGCTGAGTGACGTGAATTTATGTTCTAATTGTTCTTCATGTGATGCCTCTAAAGTACCTTGAGATGATAAAAGTTTAGTGCTGGTGTTGTTTAAGACTTCATCTGCTGTGGTTTAGGATTCTTGTTGTTCTGGGTTTTGTACCCTCATGGTTGAAATGCACTTATTGTAAGTCGCTTTGGATAAAAAATGTCAGCTAAATGAAATGTAATGTAATGTAATTTAGCAAGAAAACTAAAGATTCAGTCACCTATTCATAATGATATTCCTATTTGACATAGTTTTGGCCCAAAAGTGTGTTCACAGACAAAAACTTTCTAAACTGCATGTTCAACCTGTTCAGCGTTTTTCAGTTTGATCATAAAAATGCTAATTAAAACCAAAGAGGCCAAAGGTCAGTCCTGTAAATCTTCAGCTGATGGAAAAGAAACTGTCACTCGTCTCACGTCTCAAACCTCATTATTTCAGCAAGTTTTTATAGATTTTTTTGAGCATGTGTTGGAATGATCTATGCTGTAATGAAAACATTGCCACTCTCTGATGAATCATACAACAAATATTCACACAACTGGCTCATTATTGTTTGTCACTAGATGTTGAAAATGTGCGCAGTGACATTACACTCCATTAGATGCTGCGGCACAGCCTGCGTGTTAAATATTCTGGAACAGGTGACACCTATAAATAGCACACTAGAGTGTTTGCGTGTTATGTGTATGGGGGGTAGTTTAGCCATGACACAAACACTGCACTGCTGCTTCGTCCTGTGACTGCGACACTGGTACGTTTATTAGGTGAGAAAGACACATTTGATTATGTTTCAGGTTTATTTGGCAGATATTCCTAAACAAAATGATGGAACTTTTTAATTATTGGGGTTAAATTACTAATATTATATAAGTTCAAATAGTTTTGAGATCAGGGTCAGAGTAGAGAAAATGTAAGTGATAGCAAATTAAAAAAAAAAAAACAAACAATAATCAAGACTAAGAATGTAGGCCTTACAGTTTGCTCCAACAAAATTACATCTGACCTCAGCTGCTGAATCTGTGTCAGTAATCAAACACCAGCATTGAGCCTGGGGTTCCCACTAAAAAACCTTTAGCCGTTTTGATTTAAGTGGAATTCAAACAATCAGTGCATCTGCTACAGTATGTGGAAATGAGGAACTGCATTTGTGTGAAGTGAAGCTTTGTGTGTTTGCGCCTGTCTACTGTCAGAAAGGATGGATGCCGCTGATTACAAGGATGAAGATGAACTTCCTGATCATGACATTCAGGAACTCAATCAGGAGTCATGTGAGAGAGAACATTATCTTCCCGTCTGTACGTTAAGAGGTGAAGCCACGAGGCTTACAGGGGACATCAAACAAGGTAAGAAGTCCAATCCTGATTCACATGGTTGACTGCACACTTTTCATTATTTTATGCTGTTTGCTGATGGTGATAGGAGGGATAATTTGATGAAAAAAGTCATTTCCAACATGTTTGTGCTTTTCAAGGAATGGGGGCAGGCATGAAGGGCTAAAGTGAAATGCAATGTTACTCAAGAAGATAAAAGAGCATTTTAAATGACCCCTGAGGTTGACATTTTAATATTCCACAGAAAATAGAAAAAAAAACTCCTGACATTGTCTCTGCAGGTAACATATTGGCTCTGCAGGAGCTCTGTGATTTCCAAGCAGCCTTCAGTCAGGCGGATGAAGAAGGCTGGTATCCTCTGCACAGAGCGGCAGTCCAACCTCTGGTCACCATCTTGGAGATGGTGCTGTACGGTGGGTAAGAGGTCAACGCTTTTTATTTCACATGACAGTCAGAAGTGAAGAGGAGAGAGCAGCTGCTGGTGATGACGCAGGTTTTCAATGAACTCAAAAACCAGGCAGTGTGCAATTTTCACGTTCAGTGTCTCAATTTCAGAGTGTCCTTTCAATGAATGAACTTCACTGGTGAATTCAAAGTAAAACCTTTTTTCTGTGTGCTTCAACATTTTTCAGTCTGTCTCTGGAGGAAAAGATTCTGGAGGGTGAGACCGCCCTGACTTTGGCAGTGAAAGCTGGATTGGTGGAAAATGTCAAGATCCTGCTGGACCACAGAGCTTCTCCCCACACCACCAACAGCAAGAATGAATCCCCTCTACTTTTAGGTCAGAGGCCCTGTTTCCAAACACTGTGTCCCTTCTGGTCTTCGACAGCGGACAGTAGCAAAAAAAAAAAAAACATTGGGGAAGTTTTGTCCATCTTCAAAATCACTTCCTTTTCCTCTCATGTCCTCTCTGCAGCAGTCAGAGCGGGGTCTCATCAAATGGTTTCCAGTCTCATAGCTGGGGGTGCTCCAGTGGAGCAGGTGTGTCTGAAGAAGTGGACAGCCATGCACGAGGCCTCCAGGGCTGGCTGTGTTCACGTCATGGAGCTCCTACTGCAGAACGGAGGTCAGGTTGCAGAGACGGACCAGCATGGAGTGACTCCTTTGGGCATCGCTGCTGAGTACAGCCACCCAGAAGTTCTGGAGCTCCTTATCAATCATGGTGAACCATTAATACTTTACATTTTCCACTGAATGCAATAGCTCACAGAAGCTACATTTACAGCTGCAGTGAATGATACTCTTAATTTGATAATTCATTAAATTACTTTATGGAGTTTGTAGCCTCTTGTAGATCCTAGACTTTGTTTAACTGCTCATTTACTGTCTGGTATACAGTCTTATTGTTTCCAGCAGCAGCGGCTGTTAAAATCTAAAACGCTCTGATGAACCTTCTGTAAAATACCTGCTTAAGACCAAACGGCTGGTGAAGACAACCTAGTGATGAAAAGTGTAACAATTAATGACCAAAGAACCAAATATTTTTCTAAGGAGTTGGTGGAGACTAAAACAGAGCTTAGTGGATTCACTTCATCAGAAGTCCAAAAACATGACTCAAATCAGATGATCATGTCACTCTGTTGCTGCTTTGTGCATTCTACTAACATTTGGTGCACAACTACTTTATCAGGTGATAATATGTCTGATGTTTAACAGCTTATTCTGTTGCTCCCCAAAAATGCCGCTTTAAACCTTTTTTACTGTTACCCGGTCGTAGCAGAAGTATTTAAATCCTCAGAAATACTCTTTTACAAACAAAAGTCCAACATTCAAAATCATACTTGTGTAAAAGAACAAAGCTACCAAAGCATCACCATACATTTAAAGAACAAAAATGAGCACTGAAGTCATCATCATGCATAATGGCCCGCTACCATATAACTGGAATTTTGCATGGATATCGATGCATGTATCACTTTATTGTTTCAGTTAGCAATAGAGGGGTTAATTTTAAGTACTTCTAAAATAACATGATCATGTTTTTATTGATTATATTTTTATATTAAACGTCCTCCATGCTGGTCAGATTAAAAAAGTGGAGTAAGCAAAAGTTGTAGGAAATGCACAGTACTGAGTAATTACAGAACATTTATGTAGTTACATTCTATCAATACTATTTCATCATGAGCACAACAATATCTTACCTGTTTTTCATATTGATGAAAATTATGATTTTCATTATGATGTCATATAAATATATGATTCATATGAATCCTGGTGATCAGGTCTTGAATGTGTAATTTTCTTAGGATGACCAGTCTTTGCTCTTCGTGGCTTTTCTTAGTCACTTGAGTCATTGTGGTGGCGGGGTGTGGTTAGCTCAGCTGCAGGGGGTGGAGAGTGGGAGGAGTGGTTCAGGGAACGGTGCCGGGCAGGTGTAATGAGCGCCGCTGAGCCGAATACGAACTGATGAGCACAGCTGAGCTGGATGTGAACTGATGAGCTCTCCCCTAATAAAGGGGAGCAGGGAGAAGGAGGAAAGAGGAAGCGGTTGCATGAGTACATTGGTGTAAGGGCCGGGCAAATAAAAGCATTTTACACCTGAACGTACGACTGAGGGTGTCATCTGTGTCCAGGAGAGACCCCGGTAGCACCAACCTTGCTACAGTCATGTCAAAGATTCTGCAGCTTTTCTGTCTTTTGGCAGATCGGTTTCCAATAATTTTGCCAGTGTTGTGTTCACAACTTGTTCCAGCTGGCCAGTAAGTGTCATTGCAGGTTTATGTCAACTGAGTAACTTCAAGAGTTATATCTGTTATGGGCAGTTGGTGCAGTTTTTTGCACTGCTGCCTAACAGCAAGAAGGTTCTGGGTTTGAACCTGCTGGTCGGCTGGGGCCTTTCTGCATGGAATTCAGATGTTCTCCCTGAGCTCCTTGCTTTCTGGGTGCTTCAGTTTCCAGCACAAATATATCTATGCCAAGTTAACTGGTGATCCTAAATTAATCATGAATGTGAGCATGAGTGATTTTCAGTTTTTCCCTCGCCTCTGTGACAGAACTTTGTGCTCTAAAATGTGTTTTTCTGGTTCTTCATTTAGGTGCGGATGTAAATGCCCAGGCGCCCAATGGCGACAGTGTCCTTTATGACGCTTCAGGTTCGGGTAATACAGACTGTATCGACATGCTGCTGCAGCATGGCGCAAACCCCAACATTCCCAACCTCAGCTGCCAGCTGCCCATCCATCGAGCGGCGTATGAAGGACAGTACCTGTGAGTGGGTCATTGTTACAGAGCTATTCAATAACAGCAGGCTGATGAACAATAAGCCTTTTTGTAAAAATAAAAAAAAAGCCTATGACATGACTGCTCAGAGATTTTATCCTGTACTTTTCTTGCTTGGAAAAGTACATTTTAGATGTGTGATGCTGACAGCAGCTATAATGTAGCATGAAGCCTCAGAGGTCTACCTTCTTTCTAACTCTGCAGGCTCAGATTTTTGTCATTTCCAAACTTATAATTTTTCAATCCTACGCTGTAACAATTGATCAAACTTTGGGCTGCTATCTTTTCAACCACACAAGACATGAATCAGTTCATCCTGTAAACGCCATTTTATGTTTAATCGACTTCCCCTGAAATGCAATCCAGATTTTACATTCTTGTATCTTTTCTTCAGGTTCAATCAGTTGCATCAAGAATATTTTGTTCCATAAGTGGGCAGACAGATAAGGTTTCATCCATAGCCCTCCATCCATAGAAAAGTTGTTTGTGTGAAACGATCAGTTTTGTATTCAAACATGTGAAGTGCCATATTAATGCAGAATAACACGGCAAAGGTTGACCTACTTAAGGTTCTGTGGCAATAGAAGGACGTCATCTCCCAGTAGAAAGACAATTGGACTTGCCTCCATGCACCAAAAGGTCCTTCCTAATTGTCTTTTTTTTTCTACACTCTCAGTTCACCCCCTGTCCCTGCTTACCCTTACAGAAAAAAACATGAGTTTCCCACATAGGACACGTGATCACATGTTGCAACATATAACAAAATGGGTAAAATATGTGGAAAGGTTTTCAAATGGGAATCTACATGGGCTTCACCCAATAATAGAATGTTCCAAAACCACGTTTCCAATGAGGAAAATACAGTTCTACATGTTTCACATGTGACCAGAGGATACATGTGATTGTGCACATTTGAAATTCGTGTGATTTCTCTGTAAAGATATCCTGAACAACTGCTTCCATGTAGCTCAGTTTCTGATTTAGTTCCTCTCTAATAATCAATTATTTTTTTCCTATCAGAGCGTTGAAGATTTTGATCCCAATCACCACCAGACGTGCACTGCGTCTGTCAGGCCAAAGCCCCGTCCACTCCGCCACAGATGGAGGTCACACGCATTGCCTGGAGCTCCTGCTGCAGAACGGCTTCGATGTCAACGCGCTGTTAGCCCCTTATATCTCTGAAAACTATGGAGACATGAGGAAAAGCCCGCTCTTCTTCGCAGTCTCCAATGGAGACGCCACGTGTACCGAGATGCTGCTCAAGTCGGGAGCCAAACCCGACCTGGACTCTCTGCGCTGCCTCCTGGTGGCGGTCAGGTCGGGATACTACAAGATAGTGAAGCAGCTGATAGCTGCTGGAGCTGATGTAAGCTACTACTTCACTGTAGTGCACGAAACCGTTTTTCCCTCAGCGTTGCAGTACTGCCTGAAAGATGAGGTGATGCTTAGGCTGCTGCTCAATAATGGCTACGATGCAGAGAAGTGTTTCTCTTGTAACCATGACGACCACTGGGACCACCTGAGTGAGGCTGGATGCTTACAAGATCAAGAGGAAAAAGTTGCTGTGAGTTCTTTTTTTTTTTTTTTTTTTTTACCATGGAAGTTTTATCAGTTTGTCAAAGTGTGACGTATGACATTGCTGCTGCAATGTTGTTGTTTTTTTAAGATTGTTTGGCCTTTTATTATTGAAGATTGTACAGGTTGTGAAAACACCTTAAGTCAAAGTAGTTGGAGCTGAAATGGTAAGTCAATCAACAGACAAGTCATTTATCAAGCAAACCTGCCAAACAGAAGTTGTTTGTTACTTTTATTGGTCATATATCAAAGTAAACTGAATATTTTGAAGTCGTAGATTGCTGGTCAGACAAAACTACAGTTCATAACTTTTAGTTAGCCTTTTCTATAATTATGCCAATTTTCCTGCTTATGATCCCCAGAGTAGTGTTTCTCAACTGATCTGATCTCAAGACCCACATTTTTCCTCAGTCATGAAGTCACTCAAATTTTTGAAATCTTTAAGCCAAATATTTCACAAAAAATACCAAAGTAACACACACGCACTGTGAAAAAAAAGGGTGAAATAACCCCCCCAAAAGTGCATGTGTAATGTCTGAAATCCAAAGGAAGTAAACAGGCAGACTCACCTCGAATTGACAGGTATATCTTGTTTTCCAAACAAGTTTAAACAGGTAAACAGATTCATCAAGTTTTCCAAATCTAAATTAAACTGAAAATATGAAATCAAAAGGCAGATTTATTATGACTTTAACCTGTTTACAAATGCTCCAATGAAAGCTAACAACAGATTTGCTGAGTGGTACTCACAGCAAAACAGATACTGCACCCATGCTGCATTATGGGAAATGTCTGTACTACAACAGTGCATCAACAGAAATTCAGTAATCCCCCCACTCCTCCCTACCCCTCTGACAACTCATCAGCCTGTTTCAACTGAATCTCTTCTGTCGTCAAGTTTTGCGACTATGTCGGCGTCTCCTGGCTGGTGAACCTGGTGGGCCGAGTCGTCTTGATCCTCCTCGACTACGTTGGTCAGGTTTCTCTCTGCAGCAAGCTGACAAAGATGCTGGAGGAACAGAAGGAGTGGCCTCACATTCACAGGACCACTGGTGAGTTAACAGTGTGGTAAAAAAATTATTAGATTAACCCTCCCGTTGTCCTCGGGTCAAAATGACCCGCAGCTGTGTTCAACCAAGTCATATTTTATTTCCGTATTTTTATATTTTTTTGGGATCATTGGTGATCATTCTTTAAAGAAACCCTCACAGCCTCCTTGTCACCAATAATCCCCAAAAATGTGAAAATAAAATAGAACTTGGTTGAACACAGCTGTGGGTCATTTTGACCCAAGGACAACGGGAGGGTTAAACATGATGCTTTTACACATCAGAAGGGGACATACCTGATTTATTTGTAAGGGAAAGATATTTGATACAAACTGTTCTCTGTTTTCCAGGTAACCCTCGCTCTCTGTCTCACCTGAGTCGAGTAGTGATCAGGAAAAACCTGAGCTGCGGCCATCTGACGTCCATCCACCTGCCCAACAGGCTGAAGGACTACCTGCTGTTCAAAGAAAACGACCTGTACTCCGAAATAATCTGCAGGCAGGACTGAGGGGGGGGAAGCAGGAGTTCCTCTTAGATCTACTGAGTCTTAAACATCAGCTATGACTTTGTTTTTTTCTTTTCTTCTAGTTTATGTAACAGGACCTGTATTGAACCAAGTTGTAAAAACGACTCTGAAGAACCAAGTTTGGAGTAAAACAGTTCTCTGCTGAGCCTGAAGAATATCACGTGTTTATCAAGCTACAGACTCATCTAACACTAAAGTGTATAAAGGTAACATTTGAGAGCAACTCTCAAGCGATCACTGATTAATCCTTTCAGTGGCCAAAAAGACACCAGGATTTACTCTCCATCTGCAGAATTATTTATTCTTAAAGATATTCTAACAGTTTTCTTTTTACCCTGGTTTCCATTTAATTTAGCTCAAGTTTTGGAATAATTCCCATAAAATGCAGAACTGTCAATTTAACAGTTGGTGGCACTAATTCTCCCATCAGGTGTGATTGAAGAAGGACACATGATATCACGTAATTAAAAAAGCAGTACTTTGCAGCACTTTGTTTGTTTGATAGTTACATGGTTCCCCACAGAGATGATATTTTCATCCCTTTAGTCTCTCTAAGTGATGTTTAAGTCACATGCTTTGTATAGCTCATAATTTATTCATTAATACTCTAACTTGTGCACATCAGCCAAACATCAAACATAAAAGTTTTTTGTTTTTTTTATCTTAATGAGGGAATGTTTATTTATGCTTTTGGCAAGCTGCAAACACATTCACATTCAGTAATATGATCACTGGCAACATCATTTTGCTCAACAATATTATCTCTACAATATCCACTTGCAGGGACTTAAGCATTATCTAACTTTTTTATGTTGGGCCACTCCCAGCATTTGGTTAAGTTTGATAGATAGATAGTGTTATTTACAGCAAAAAGTTGCAGCGACCGACAAAGTACTTTTTGTTTTTACTAAACCAAAGAGAGATAACTCTCTTGAGGCAAACTTCGGGTGTGATAGTCAAATGCTTTGTACTCCCATCATTCACCCTAACCACCTCCTGCCAATAGCAATGCAGTTTCTAAGAGTGCTACTTGATTTATTACTTTTTAATAAATCAAATGTATTAATTGTGGTGCACCAAAATGTACATGAGAAACCAATTTAGTTTCAGAACAATGCAGTGTCTCGTAGACAGTGTTAGTGTAAAAATATAGGTAGCCATTTATACAGAGACACAGATGTTAGTTTGGATTTGAACTGCAGAATGCATCCCATCCATCTCACCCCGATGTAGAACACAGTTTCTAGGTTTTTATGTAAAACACTTAAAATCTCCAGTAGAGATTAACATGTGAAATCAATACCTGAATATTTTTCTGAAGTATCAATATTCAGTTGAGGATGAAAAAAAACTGGAGAATTGCTGAAAATATGAAGAAGAAAAAAAACTAAAGTTGTATTCTAGTTTTTGCAACCCTGATGAGTGTAAACAAAACAAGGTGATGTAATATACACTGCTAAAAAAAATACAGGGAACACTTAAACAACACATCCTAGATCTCAATGAATGAAATATTCCAGCTGAAAATCTTTATTCATTACATAGTGGAATGTGTTGAGAACAAAATAACATAAGAATGATCAATGGAAATCAAAATCATTATCCATGGAGGTCTAGATTCAGAATCATACTCAAAATAAATGTGGAAAAATCAGATCACAGGCTGATCCAACTTCTGTGGAAATTCCTCAAGACAAGTCAAAATGAGGCTCCGTAGTGTGTGTGTCCTCCACGTGCCTGTATGCACTCCCTACAACGCCTGGGCATGCTCCTGATGAGACCACGGATGTTCTCCTGAGGGATCTCCTCCCAGACCTGGATCAAAGCATCAGTCAACTCCTGGACAGTCCGTGGTGCGACGTGGCGTTGGTGGATGGACATGATGTCCCAGATGTGCTGGATTGGATTCAGGTCTGGGGAACGGGCAGGCCAGTCCATAGCATCAACGCCTTCATCATGCAGGAACTGCTGACACACTCCAGCCACATGAGGCCTAGCATTGTCATGCATCAGAAGGAACCCAGGGCCCACTGCACCAGCATATGGTAGGTAGGTAGTTACTTTATTAATCCCCGAGGGGAAATTTTTTCGCTACAGCAGCATACAGAAGCAATAAGATAATATAGAATAATAGATCTGAGGATCTCATCCTGGTACCTAATGGCAGTCAGGGTACCTCTGGCTAGCACATGGAGGGCTGTGCGGCCCTCCAAAAAAATGCCTCCCCAGACCATCGCTGACCCACCGCCAAACTGGTCACGCTGGAGGATGTTGCAGGCAGCAGAACGTTCTCCACGGCGTCTCCGGACTCTGTCATGTCTGTCACATGTGCTCAGTGTGAACCTGCTCTCATCCGTGAAGAGCACAGGGCGCCAACGGCAAAGCTGCCAATCGCCCAAGCTGCCAATCGCCCTGCACGGTGTTGGGCTGTAAGCACAGGCCCCACTTGTGGACGTCGGGCCCTCGTACCACCCTGTTGAAACTGTTCCTCACAGTTTCAACAGAAACATGCACATTAGTGGCCTGCTGGAGGTCATTTTGTAGGGCTCTGTCAGTCCTCCTCCTGTTCCTCCTTGCACAAAGGAGCAGATAGCGGTCCTGCAAGAATCAGTCAGAAAGGACGAGGACAGAGAAATGGTCTGTGGTCACCACCTGCAGAACCGTTCCTTTATAGGGTTGTCTTGATAATTGCCTCATTTCCACCTGTTGTCTGTTCCATTTGCACAACAGCAGGTGAAATTGATTCACAATCAGTGTTGTTTCCTAACTGGACAGCTTGATTTCCCAGAAGTGTGATTGACTTGGAGTTACATTGTGTTGTTTAAGTGTTCTCTTTATTTATTTTTGAGCAGTGTATGATATAACATACATGTCTTATATCGCGTGTGAAATCTGTGAGCCAGGCCATCAAGCTGTTGTTCATTTTTGCTGATTATTTTTATTACAATCTCTCCTGAACATGAAAAAGAGGGTGTTCACCTTTGCTTTGTGCTGCAGTCATTAAGGGTCTCTCAGACCCGAAACTCTCCGAAGCTTAACATATTTATAAGTTGTAAAAGGTGTGATAAATAACTTATCTTTTTCATTTCACTAATTTAGATTACATGTTTTAGCCTCATTAGGTGTTTACTTAATTATTTTTATTATTGCATTTTCTTTCTTTCAATCAAGTCCAAAATTTCCCTTTTAAGCACTTTGACAAATACAAGCCCTGATTTGTACTGGATGACTGTAATTTATTTTTTATTTTTTTATGCTGTTTCAAATGGGCATTAAAATAAAGAATTGACAACTTTGATGTAGATGTCCACTCAGTGTTGAAGGTAAATGTTGTCAACTGAAACAATACATTTCTCAGTGTGTGATATATATTGTCAGAGAAAGCTGAGCGATTAATGGTTTCAATATCAATAAATTCAAGTTCAAGGTTATATTTGTTTGTTTTATGCATAATATGGCTACATAATGACTTCCTTTAAGTGAGACTTAAGTATTCTGAAGAGAATATGTCCCTTAACTCGAATATAAAGCAAGTCTATAGGACTGCCTTCTTTCACCTGGACAATATTCTCATAATGGAACATCCTTACTTAAAGTGACGCTGAAAAACTCTTCCATGAGTTTGTTTTTTTCTTTGCTGGAATATTGTAACTCCCTATAATCAGAATGTCCCAATAACTCTCTGAAAAGTCTCCAGTTGAATCCCACTGCCGCAGCGAGAGTACTGAGATCACATTTCTCCCATATAGCTTTTCGTCATTTGCTCCCTGTAGACTCATTCATACAGAACCCTTAATGACCAAGCTCCTTCATACCTTTAAGACCTCTGGGTACTCTTATTATTATTTAACTCTAACTTCTCACCCAGAGTTTACTTTTGGTAAACCCATGCGTGTCTTTTCGCTTTTAGACCCCTCTATTATTGTTTTTTTCTCTTTATGATGTTCTTTTCTATCTGCACCATCCTCTCACCCCATCTGGTAGGAAGGTTTTGACCTTACTATGTAAAGTGCTTGCAGACAACATGTTATGATTTAGCGCTGTGTAAAAAAACTGAATTGAATGCAAACCAATGGATGACATCACACCACGCTCCATCCGTCTTTATAGTGTATACATGTACGCTGGCAGCAAACAATATGAGGTTTAATTTGCTTCATCTGGCTTTACAGACAGTGAAAGTAGAACCTTCTGACCTGCAGAAACAACACCAACACGGCTCCACGTTCCGACAGGTTGCCCGAGAACTCGATAACACAGGTCACGTTGTTTTCAACGACCTCCAAACTGTTGACACCAGCTGGAAATCAGGTCAGATCTGTGGACAGCTGTCGTCTGAAGGGGTGTTAATGAGCTGAAACAAAGCTCATTGTGTTTGTGTATACATCGCATTAGGAGCCATATTTGAGGGCTGATTGTGTCGTTGATTGTACAAATGTCTAAATTATATTAACTGCATGTTTGGCCAGTTGGGGGCAGCAGAGCTAACTGCAAACAAAAACTGTAGTTGTTATTATAGCAATAAAATTAATAGAATGTAGGATAAATATACAAGTGAATGCTTGCGGTGATTGCACCAGTTCAGTTCTTTATTTTGTAACTGAACCCGTTTTCCTTCTCAGCCCAACTGTACAGCCAAGTGATTGATGGTAATCAGCGGTAATCCAGGTCAAAGGTCAAATTGACCACAGATTTAGGATGAGAGTGATGTTATGTCATTGACAAGTCTTTTCACCTCAGACATGCAACATGATACAACTTCAACTTGCTACGTGGGCTCGGGGATGGATCCATGTCGTTACACTGCTCGGATGGTTGCCTTGGCAACCACAAAACAACCCACATGACCTCGCAACAAACAAGTCCAATGGGTCGAGAAACCTGAGCACTAAAATGATCAGACAGATGAGACAAACTAGAGGGTAAACATTTAAAGCTCTATGAACGCAGAACTTCTCTTTACCCAAATCAGCCCAAAGCCGGTAGCCAGAATGAGCCACACTGCTGAATGTGCCGACAATCTTCATGTCTTACAATTGTAATGACTGTTGTGCATGTATACTGTGACAGACATCTTGCCATCATCAAGGGTTCTTCCGGCCTGAACGCACAACAACCAGCCAAAGTATAGTGTGCTAATGTGTTTTAGTCCACACAGCCAATATCACACATCCGTTGTGTTCTCCTCTCAGTCATTTGCACACTTGCCCCACGCACCGTCTGCAGCTAGCCAGCTGTTTTGTGTCCTCCGGCGTGAGCCCCTGGTGCCCTGCTGCTTGGGTTTTTAAGGGCAAGAGAGAGTCAATCACTGATCCATTTCAGCTGGGGTTAATCAAGCCCCTTCCAGGCACCGTTCCCTGAACCACTCCCCCAATCAGTCCCTCCTGCAGCTGAGCCAAACCAAGCCCCGCCACCACATATACATACCGTCGCAGGCTGCTCTATAACTTATATTACGCTAAAGGTTTTACATCATTTAAATCTAGAGTCGGACATTTTGTCTTTTTTCTCTCTTTTTTTTATTTTGTTTAATTTGTTTTCTAGAAATCTTTAGACCAGACCGGATTCCACTACATTGTAATCCGGGTATAAAATGGAGTTTAAATGTGTTGTTGAGATCATTCTTGACCTTAAAAATAACATTTGACAAAACAGCCTAATTTATAGGTCCATTTAGTATCTATTATGGAGATTTTGTTCTCATCTCATGATGTTCCCCAGCAGATATAGTTGGCTCAGATGTGATGGAATTGCAGATGTTTAAATTTCCATTTTGTCCCAATGACTTGTGATCAGTTTTGTCCTGGCTTTAGATCATTGTGTCCTGATATAAACAGCATCAGCGTCTACTATCAGTGCTCCTCGGTGCCAGCCGGAGCTACACTGTACGTAATTCCATCATCCTTAGAGAGAACAACTGTTTTCCCAATAACTCCACAACCACACCGCATTTTCAGGGTCCTTACATGTTACATAACACCACACAGCCTCATCTCAGAGGACTCCCCTAGGCGATTTGTTCCCTCTGTTTTTTTTCGAGGTATGACTCGCTCATCGGCTATCAGCACAAGCCACTCAGGGGGCTCACATTCCTACAGTAAGTCTATCTCATTGAACCCCCCCACCCAACACCCTAAAAAAAGACAGGACCATCAGAGGCATGGCGGCCCCTCCCCTTTCTCCCTGCCAGGGACTTCTGGCAGCTGAGACCAGCGTGTGGGATTCACCATTTATCTACAGCATCCCTGATCTAAAGGAATCTGATGGAGAAACAAGTGAACTAAAGCAGGAAAGAGAGAACAACTTAGGAAGAAAAAGACAAGTTCAAATTAGCAATTGAAGTGTTGGGAGAGTCCTAAAAGCAGCAGTAAACCATGAGTACCTTTGGGTACTGCAGGGAATTGAAGAAGTATGAGGAGGTGGATGAGGATGAGCTTTTGGCCACGCTGTCCTCGGAGGAGCTCCAGGAGCTGGAGAGGGAGCTGGCCGACCTCGACCCCGACGACAACATTCCCATCGGCCAGAGGCAGAAAGACCAGACCGCCAAAATCCCGACGGGGACGTTCGACAGAGACACTCTGCTGAAGTACTGGAAGGACGAGAACAAGAAGCTGCTGGAAGATGAGAAAGAGGAGTCCAAACGTGGACAGGTGAGCAGGAACATGAATACTAAGTTGTCTATGACAGACATATTACGAAGACAGTAAACTTCCTGTCAGCTTTTCTGGAAACTAGAGTGCTGAGAATTGCTTTTGGTGATTTTGGGAACTGCAGAATTCATCACAGGTATTTCTGAAACCAATTTTTTTTTACAACCTTGCAGCTTTGTATATAATTTGTTTAGCCCCTTTCAGCTTGTTTTTAATTTAGGCACTTTTACTGTCTGGGGCAGCCTCAGTGTTTCCAGTAGCAGGAGGCAGCTGAAAATGGGCCTCCAGCAGCTATTTAGACAGTTGAAAAATACCAGAGTCTGAATACTGGACTTAAATGTAGAACTGCGTCTACTTGATATGGAAGTGTGCAGCTGGTTGCTAACATGCTAATTGGTGCTGCAATACATTTTAATAATGGAGAAATAAATACAATCTGATATGAACAAATATGCATGGCAGCACAATTTATGATCAAGTTGAGGGCAAGCACAAATATAATGGCTCATTATGGGCCTGTATATGCCCAACCTTATGTGAGGTGATTGTATTGTGTTTAAATCTTGTTAACACATCTATGTATATGATTGCTGATATAAACAAATTGTCAGACACTGCACTTGTTTAAAAATCATGGTCCTGGGATATCACATAACTTTAGTGTTAGCGTCTCACATTTCCTCACACACCAGTTTGTGCAAATGTTATATTAAGAGCTGCCAAACCTTTCTCTGTTTAAACAATTAAAATCATTGTCAACTATTTTGATTAACCGTCTTTTATCTATTTCATTCATTAGTTGTTGCAGCCCTAATGTTAACAACCAAAGTAAAGTAAAGTAAAGTAAAGTAAAGTAAAGTAAAGTAAAGTGTTATTT
Source organism: Brachyistius frenatus (assembly GCF_029030835.1). NCBI lineage: Eukaryota > Metazoa > Chordata > Actinopteri > Embiotocidae > Brachyistius > Brachyistius frenatus. The sequence continues at coordinate 114,191 of NW_027210796.1, read as the reverse complement.
TATTAGATGTTGTGTTTTCAGCTTTTGCTGCCTCTAACTGGACAAAAACACAATTAATACATTTAAAAAAAGCTTACATCTGTACTCCGACTTATAATGTGAAGCTCAGTTTCACTCTCAATTTCCCCTCAATCTCAATCCAACTGGTAAAACTTAACCAAGAGGTTTTTTTGTTTTTGTTTTGGTATACTCATATGGATACATGGAAAAGTGGTACCAAGAAAAGTGAAGCCCCTCTACTGTATGTTGGCAGATTATTTCTGGATACTAAAGAGGGGTGCTGCTCATAATGCCGTACTTATAAGAAGAAAGTTTGTAGTTAAGTATAACAACAGCCTTGTTTATGAATAAGTAATACACAACCTGTCACTTAAAAAACATTCCGGATGGAACATTTTAGAAACAAATTTGAGTTTACTCTAAAAACTACTATATGGTCTACCTATTTTATACAATCAGACTAGACAAAGTTGAAATAAAAAATAAAAAAAAGTCTACATATTTAATATACGAATATACAAATAACAAATAATAATAGCTTTTTGTTTTCAGACCAAAGTAAGGAGGAGTGCTCAGATGTGTCACAAGTATACTGTTTACTTACACGTGTTGCTGGACAACGGTCTAAAAATATAGATTGTCTAAGAAATGCCAGCATTAATAACCGTCTGCCAGCGATGGAGATGGTATTTAATTAAAAGGCAAAGGCCAGAAAATGTTAGGGTCGACCTAATTTTCTGTCCTATCATCTGCAGGAGGCACACTCCGATAAGAGCAGGTGGATGGTGACCAGCGACGCCTGCAAGACTCTGGACAATGACAGGATGAAGATTTCACACAGGGAGAGGAAAGCAGGAAAAAGTGTTTTTGGCAAAAATTATTTAAAGGAAGATGAGGTGGAAAAGAAAGATGTATGTAAGAATGAGGCTTTGCTGGGGAGCAAAGGTCCTCAGAAGAACAATCCAACAAAAGGCTTGAGGAGTGAATCCAGGACTGAAACCACAGGCCAGAACCTGGATGCAACCCCTGAAAGACCGAGTGGGAACCCCACTGTTATTGACAAGGCTCTGGAGCAGATTCTGAGTGACGATCCCACCACGATTGAAGTCAACCTCAACAACATCGAAGATATCTCCCAGGTGACCTTGCTTCATTTTGCTGAGGCCTTGTGCACAAACACTCATGTCCACATCTTTAGCCTTGCCAACACTCGCGCTGACGACTGCGTTGCCTTTGCCGTCTCCAAGATGCTCCGTGAGAACCATTCCATCAGAAACCTGAACATTGAGTCCAACTTCGTATCTGGTCAGGGTATCTTAGATCTACTGGCGGCACTGCAGCAAAACAGGACGCTGGTGGAGCTTCGCTTCCATAACCAGCGGCACATCTGCGGGGGGAAAGTGGAGATGGAGATGGTCCAGCTGCTTAGAGAAAACACCACTCTGCTCAAGCTTGGTTACCAGTTTGATCTCCCGGGCCCAAGGATGGCAGCGACCAGCATCCTGACGCGTAACCAGGATCAACAGCGACAGAGGAGGCTCCAACAGAAAAAGGAAGAGGGGCCAGCAGCGCCATCCGGACAAGTTTCCAGTTTATCAGCAGAGAACAAGCCACCAAAGAAGTTGTCGAATTCACATCACAACGCTGAAAATCAGAAGAGAAATTCCCCTCCGGCATCTCTAGAACCACCGACGAGGAAGATCGCCGAAATGGTGAAACAGCACGAAGACTCGAACGGCATGAAGGCTCAGATGAGCCAGAGGAAACCGAAGTCAAAGAAACTCAAGAATGGCGCCAACGAAAAGGAAAGTGCAGATATTCTCAAAGACCTGAAGAGCGCCCTGAAGCCGTCACTGCAGAAGAGGCGAGACGAATCCTCCCGCCTGCCGCCACCTCAGAAATCGAGCCGCGATGACCTGATGGCAGCGATTCGTGGGAGCAGCATCAGCTCCCTGAAAAGGGTAAGACTTCACGTTAGGCTGTCACTGACTAATCTACATTCGGGGTTTGAAGGAATCTTGTTTTTGCTTGAGTGAAAGCATCACAGACATAATTACCTTCCAAAAGCCAATTACCCCACCCCCCGAGTGTGGAGGTCTACTTTCAACAGATGATAGACTGTCACCCTGTAAATTCCTCAAGTCTCTGTCAGGTTAAAAATAGTAGACTTCTTCACTGCCGTTTGATAAGACTGATGGCTTGGAGAGCGCCCAGCAAAAGACCAGACCAGCTAAAAGTTGTTCATATTTCCATTACGGGTAAATGTGGGTCAGAGATCTTTTTATTATGGCTTTGTTGTTGTCAGCACTACCCCAAACGTAAACCTTTGATTTTTAGGGTTAAGAAGCTAGCGACAGGGGTTAGGTCAGACATGAATGCATTTTTGCATGTTGATTGACTTGAATGCAATACTCGCTTACGTAAAAAAAAACCTTTAAAATCTGTTTGTATATGAGTGAAGAGTAAATGTTTGTGCTTAGCAAAACTACCCATTTGTTCAAAATACATTTTGAACAAAATACATTTTGAACAAATATCAATTCTGGATGAAATTAGTGGAATTGTTTCAGCAGACATTTCCGATAGATGTCTATTGCGTTCATATATCCAACACCAAATGTGATAAGTATTCATTTCAAAGAGAATGTAATGAATAGTTAGAAATTATCATACGTGCACGTGTTGGCACCAAGTGGCAATTTTCCAAACACATCATCATTCTTCATTTTTTAAATCAACCACCCTTAACGATGGCATACAAATTAACTTGTATATTACCAGAATGAAAATATAAACTTGATTTTAAAAAGGCCAAAATAATTTTCACAAGAAATTCTGTTTTTTTTGGTTCGGTGAATTCTTCTATCTAAATATGATTCGAGTTGTTTTTGTCTGACACATCCATCCAGTCTGTCTTAAATCTACTATGACTGATGATCTTGGACTTTTGTCATTTCAGGTGGATCCGTCACAGACCTGACCTGCCAGACTGATCACACCTGAACTGTTCTCACTTTGAATCAAAATATCTCATGTTTATTGCCCACTAAATGTTTTTTTGTTTTTTTTTAGCAGTATCATAATCTGAACTTGTCACACAGTAGCAGCAGACTGGCTTTCTGTATGTTTCTGATTTTGTTGTTACTTTGTGGGAATTCTATGAATGTGTAGAGAAATAAACTTTATGTTTCAACATGAATGTCTTTCATTTGTCAGCGTGGTAAAAGTTTGGTACCGAGACTGTTGTTGCCTCCAGGCCCTCCTGGCACAGCACATTTTTGCTCTGTCTTTGCAAAATGACAGTCCATTACACGATTTCTTAAAAAGTGCTGACTAGATTCAGTTTTTATTGACACATTTCATCTGGCTCCATTATGTAGATTCTCTGACTGTAAACGACTTCAATTAACTTCATTAAACCTGTCCTCCTGAGACGTATGACAACAGGTGACTTTCTGTGGGCGTATTTTATGCTCTTGTCTCAAAATTTTTGTATTTGAAATCTCTTAAAGGCACATAACTCATCCAACATAATTATTTGAGAACAGCAGTTTTTTTTCCCATGAACTTGACCCCTGATAAAGTTTATTTTCTTTCCAGCTTCAGATGTGAAAAATGTTGCTTTCAAATGGAACTTGTGAGGATGTATTTTTTACAAAGTCTTGTTTTTACATTTTGCTTTGATTCAAAACATTTTAGGTTCAATAGAGAGGGTTGCGACATGCACATGCATATGCATTGTACTTACTGGTCTTATGAAACAGTATATACAGCATAAGCACATATTATCTTGACAACACCTCTACAACAGCTGTCTTCTCTAATACAGACCACTCAAACAAAGATTAAACTCCACTACAAACTCACAGTGGGAGCTGCAGCAACTGCTGATCACAGTCCATTAACACACACACGCACACACACACACACACACACACACACACACACACACACACACACACACACACACACACACACACACACACACACACACACACACACACACACACACACGCATCGTTGAATACAGAACAGAGATTGAGACAGCTTGACACTGTACATGACTGACAGCATGTTCTTCATGTTATAGGCCTACTACATGTTATTATTTGGTTTTGGTTAAAAATCAAAAGTTAAAATGATGACAAAGTCTTATCCAGATGAGTTGTATATTCACTGTGATGCTGACATACCTTCATCACGCAGACAAAACCGTGGATGTACAGTACCAGTCAAAAGTTTGGACACGCCTTCTCATTCAATGGTTTTTCTTTATTTTAATTTTTTTCTACATTGTAGATTTATATTGAAGACATCCAAACTATAAAGGAACACATATGGAATGATGTGGTAAACAAAAAAATGCTGAACCAACCAGAATATGTTTTATATTTTAGATTCTTCAAAGTAGCCACCTTTTGCTTTGATGACAGCTTTGCACACTCAGCATTCTTTCAATCAGCTTCACTCGGTAGTCACCTGAAATGGTTTTCAATTAACGGGTGAGCCTTGTCAAGAGCTAATTTGTGGAATGTCTAGCCTTCTTAATGTGTTTGAGACCATCAGTTGTGTTGTGCAGAGGCAGGGTTGGTGCACAGTTCTATACAGTGGCCTATACAGGCCTATTCGACTACAGTTCTAATCCATATTATGGCAAGAACCACTCAATGAAGTAAAGAGAAACGACAGTACATCATTACTTTAAGACAGGAAGGTCAGTCAATCTGGAAAATTTCAAGAACTTTGAATGTATCCTCAAGTGCAGTCGTGAAAACCATCAAACGTTATGATGAAATTGGCTCTCATGAGGACCGCCCCAGGACAGGAAGACCAAGAGTTACTTCTGCTGCCGAGGATAAATTCATTAGAGTTACCAGCCTCAGAAACCGCAAATTAACAGCACCTCAGATTAGATCCCTCATAAATGCTTCGCAGAGTTCAAGAAGCAGACACATCTCAACATCAACTGTTCAGAGGAGACTGCGTGAATCAGGCCTTCATGGTCGAATTGCTGCAAAGAAGCCACGACTGAGGAAGAACAAGAAGAAGAGACTTGCTTGGGCCAAGAAACACAAGGAATGGACATTAAACCAGTGGAAATCTGTACTTCGGTCTGATGATTCCAAATTTGAGATTTTTGGTTCCTCCCGCCGTGTCTTTGTAAGACACAGAAAAGGTGAGCAGATGGTTTCTACATGCGTGGTTCCCACCGTGAAGCATGGAGGAGATGGTGTGGGGGTGCTTTGCTGGTGACACTGTTGGTGATTTATTCAAAATTGAAGGCATACTTAACCAGCATGGCTACCACAGTATTCTGCAGTGACATGCCATCCCATCTGGTTTGAGCTTAGTGGGACCAGCATTTGTATTTCAACAGGACAATGACCCCAAACACACCTCCAGGCTATGTAAGGGCTGTTTGACCAAGAAGGAGAGTGATGAGTGCTGCGTCAGATGACCTGGCCTCCACAATCACCCGACCTAAACCCAATTGAGATGGTCTGGGATGAGTTGGACCACAGCGTGAAGGCAAAGCAGCCAACAAGTGCTCAGCACCTCTGGGAACTCCTTCAAGACTGTTGGAAAACCATTCCATGTAACGACCTCATGAAGCTGATTGAAAGAATGCTGAGTGTGAAAAGCTGTCATCAAAGCAAAAGGTGGTTACTTTGAAGAATATAAAATATAAAACATATTCTGGTTTGTTCAGCATTTTTTTATTTACCACATAATTCCATATGTGTTCCTTCATAGTTTGGATGTCTTCAATATTAATCTACAATGTTGAAAAAAATAAAAATAAAGAAAAACCAATGAATGAGAAACGTTTGACTGGTACTGTATTTAGGAGAACTGGTTACAGCAGCACCACTCAGGCTTGTTACCAGTTTTACCCGGTGGTCACTTGCAGGTTTCCCGACCTGGAAGACGCTACGCATTAAAGTTGCATTTTAAATTTCTACTAGATAATTGTGGTGTCAAGCCAATACGCTAAATGTCGCTAAATGTGTTGCCGTGCTCCAAGTTGAGCTGAGTTAGCAAGCCAAAATGCCATGGTTAACGGATCGTAATTAGAACTGTATACCAGATTACAAGATGGTGCTTCTTTTAAATGAAAGTTCCCCAGTGATACAGATACCAAACAATTTGTTACGATCGATGGTATACAAATTAACTTGTATATTACCAGAATGAAAATTGTCATATACACCTAATCTTAAAAAGACTTTTGTTTTGCCTCATTCAGAGCAAGACTCAAAGACAGAAACAGAGATGGAGGGATATGGAGACAAAAGACTGAAAAACACTGCCCTTCATCTGTTAAATTATTGACATCATCTAATACATTGGGTTACTGCTATGACTATATGATCAGAAAATTAAAAAAAAAAAAAAAAAAAAAAAAAAAATCCTTAAATGATGGATCATTTTGAGGTGTTTAAAGGTTTTTCATTTTTGGAATGAAATGCAGAGTGTGTCCGGGAAGCTGCACGATGAATGATTGCCCGTCGGTGCATCTCCCTCTGCTGAACTAATCAACCCGTGGCTGTACTCTACGTTCAATTAAAAAACTGTGCAGTCTGGATTTTGAATAATTCTGGACTTTTAAGATTACTCGGATTGCAGATTTTTAGCAACATTGATTTATTGCTGTGCCATCTGTAATCTCAGACCTCTAAAAGACACATTGAAAGTAGGATTTTGCTGCCTGGAATCCTAAAGCGATGTGCATAGGTCTCATTAAAAAACGAATGGGGGCGAACACAAGCAAGGTAGCATTTAGTGATAAAGTATATTATATTTTATAGTAACATTATAGTATTGTTTGAACTATAATATATTGTATATTAAAGTAACAAATAATATGGGAGTACAGTATCAATGAGAAAACAGCATTGACCCTCCTCTGCTCTCACAGACATGCTGCAGTGTCTCTCAGCACTCCGTAAGTATTTATTTTTGTCCAATTAAAAATGAGTAACATTTAAGTGACATTTTGTTAATGATGTGAGGTGTTGTAATGAGGGTTCACTCAGTCAGACTACCCGACCCTCCCCCCACCCCAGTCTTCCCTAAGGGGAGTCTATATTTACTTTGAACAACTGTTAAATGAACGTCGTCAACTGTGCAGCCTAGTGAAATACAATGCGTTGGATGTAGATCTGAGATTGATACAGTGTACAGGTTCACTGCTGTACCATAATTAATAATGTTGTAAAATCTTTTCAGTGTCCCGTCATTGTGAGGCAGGATATACAGAAGGGTCCAATAGTCTGAGAGTACATGGAGAAATCTATCATTTTTCTCCTTTAAACCTGGAAATAATCCAAAAATGGTTAAAGATTTAAAATACCACAAACATTTTTTTTTTAATCCATCAAACTGAAGCAAGTTAGTGGCTTTGAAAAAAAATAATCTGATTTCCTTGATGGATTTGATTGTCTCATCAGATGCTTGTTCAAGGAAATTAACTTGAAGCTTTTGTCAATCAGTAATTATTATGACCTCAAGTTTCCAGCAGAACATTTCTCAGTAGAATTGTCATAGTGGGGAACATGGCATCAGAGCTAAATGAAAATGTCAAAAGTCAGATTGACATTCTGGGCAGAGAGGAGTTTTCTCAGCATCAAGTCGTGGCAAGACGGAAGGTTTCTAAAGGGCTGTGAATGGCACTCTAAAAACGCTCAGGCAACTAGATCCAAGCACAATTAGGCAAACCAAATGTCACAGAGAAACAGAAAAGCAACTTCATCACAGATACACAGGTAACTGAATAAAGACTTCAGTCAGCAAAAGTCCATGTCAAGAGAAGGCTGTCCAGTAGTGGTCTCAGAGGACCAGTACTTCTAGGTGGGTGACTTTTTTTTACTGATGAATTCAAGTTGGGAGGTTTGTGTTCGTATCAGATGGATCGCTGCACGTAATTGACTTCACCTTGATCAGCAAGAATTAGCACTCCATTCTTCAGAGACATGCTCCAACCCTCTTGGTTTGTGAGGGAAAAGGACCTGTAGCCATGTATAACCATTGATTTACTGTTCATTCTTATGCGCTCATGAACTCATTGTCTCTTTCCTGTTGTTGACCTGTTGTTTAGCATTTTGCTCTCAGTAATTTTCCACTGTTCATGCATGTGCTAATCTGACTTTGCACATACAGCAGCATCAGCAAACTTTATCTAACCTTACACATACACAGCTGCACCCCGACATATGCAGCAACACCTAGACATGCCTAACCACAAAAACGAAGTCTAACAGACAGCTCCTATGTCTAGTCGCGTACACAATTCACACTTAGTCAGTTTGAAAACTGCTCTGATCCATACTTACAAGTGTGACTTTGTATTGCCTTCGAACCTTAATTAAATCATTTTAAAGACATTAAGTCTTTGCTGTTTCTTCTCACCAGAGTAAAGACATCAATTCTCCACCAGTTTGCATCTTACTGCTGCAGGATAAGGAGCCCAAACACACCTCAAAGCTCTGAACAACTACTTAAAGACTGAAGAAGATCAGTAAGTGTTGACTTGTCAGACTTTTCCTCAACTGTCACCTGACCTGCATCAGTTGTTTTCCCTGCTACCTTCCACATAATATAAACATGAATTCCCTGGTTGTTGTCATATACTCAACTCCTCTTCCTCCTCGGAGTACAAATAAAGGGAATCTTTCATCTTGTACCAAAACTGTTTAGCGGAGGATTGAACATGAGCTTGACCACTGACAAAGAACAAAAGACCAACTTCTCTGTAAATATTAACATTTATTTAGGTATACAATTTAGTATTCTCATTGCTCCCCCCCGGCCCCCTTCCCCTTCTAACCCTTTTCACAGGTTTGATGTCAGTATCACGGCTTCTCAATGCAGCATTTAAACCTCGCTGGAGGACGGTAAAAACTCTAAGACGAACAGTTAAAACGAGCGTAGATTATTTTTCTTTACACTGTTTACAGACAAGAGGATCACAGGCATCGCCAAACCCACAAGCTGCTCCAAAATGCCACATTTGGTTCATTCATTATTTGCTTATTCTATTATTTTCCCATTAGGAGGCATTTACAGTCGCATTGCATAAACTCAATGTTTGTTTACAGAAGGAAAAATAAAGGATGAAGGACTTCATATTTTTTCAGTTTCTTTTTGGCATGATGCGAAACACTGTTGACGCTTCCTCCTGCAGAGAATAACAGAATGATGTCACGACAAAAACAACCAATAAGATGCAAGAAGAAAACTCTCGTCATTTCACAGATACCACACAGAGTGAGTTCATGTGTGTATTCAGCAAAAGAAAGTCAAACATTGTCAGTCATGTTTGAAACCACATTTAAAGGCTGTGATATCACAAAACTTTAAACTTTTTAAAAGACCTCATTTTCAACGTATCCTGCTTGACATAAAATAAAAACTATTACCGACGAATGCACACTCCAAAAAACTAAACCGAACTATCATAGAAACTGTGTGCACATAAACGGCTTTAATTACATCAAAAATAAAGGTTGAAGGATGCAACTGAATTGCCGCAATTTAGACATCGGATGTCTTTCTGGAAAAAAAAATAACACCACTAAACTACAATTAGTAGGAAACTCGAACGTACGAAAGGAAGTGCGGTAAGAAAATAGTGTTATTTCGCATTTAAACCAACCACTATCAAACACAAAGAGGATCCTGCCTTTTTGGTCGCACAGAAGTGTCCCTTTTTAAGTTTCTCAAAGAAGGAATGAATAAATGAAGACATAAACATGTTTCCCATGGAGCACACAAAGGTCTCCGACTCCTCTCGGTGGAGTGTTTTTATGATATTGAAAGCGATATTGAAAAGTAGCTGGCGGCGTCTCCACATTGTGCTGATGATGGATTTAAGTGCTTTTCTAGTGACATGAGGGAAGTGTAGGAGCTGTAACAGTGAGGATGTGTAGTGAACTGAACACATTTAAACTGATGAGGTATTGCACAGATTAATTATAATAATCATTAAAAAAAAAAAAAAAAAAGAAGCAAAAAAGGCCAAAATAAATATACAGCAAATTCATACAACATTTTACATTACAATTTTAGTCTGGAAGATTTATAGGAGATATTTTAGTGTCAGTGGTAGGTGCAGGATCGCGGTGAGGTGGTTGAGGAGAGGAAATCGTCACTAGTCATCCCACTCGTCGTCGTCCTCGAAGTCCTCCTCTTCGTCGTCATCCTCGTCTTCGTCTGGGAAGAGAAACATGGAAGCCATTTAATACGATGGAAAGACTGAAGAATACAGGTTTCTTTGCTGAAGGAAAAGTTTGAGTTAGATGAGGAGATATCATGTCTGTGCACCAAATATAAAACAACAACCAAAAACTGACAGATTGCAGTTTGTTATTCCATTTACTGGGTAAATTACCGAATATTACAAAACTATATGCAACTAGCATTACAAAACAAACAGTGGCGGAGCATCGACGAGCAGCTTCAGAAGTTGCCTTAGAATCATCAGTTTTTATTTTTTTATATTTAAGAAGTATCAAAAGTACCTGTGTTTCAGAAATAGTATTTTTATTTATTTATTAAAAAATGACTTATTAGCTAACGCGGTGTACTTTATCTTCCGAAATGTAAACAAACAGGTAAAATAACTGAGGTCAAATTGTAGTTCAGTGTAATTCACTGTATCCATGGCAACAGTATTTACCCTGCCACTTGTACCATTTTAAAGCTGTTCAAAGAAGTGACGATTTGACAAACCAAATCATATGACAGTTGTATCAATCTTATCCAAACAGGTTTCTAAAAATGTCAAACTATTCCTTTAATATCTGTGTATCTTGGGAGTTGCCATGTCAGATGGTGTGTGTGTGTGTGTGTGTGTGTGTGTGTGTGTGTGTGTGTGTGTGTGTGTGTGTGTGTGTGTGTGTGTGTGTGTGTGTGTCTGGTGAGGGTTACCTGAGGAATGGATGGCTTTGCTCCTCTTCTGCATCACTTCCATGAGCGCACCAACGATGCCCGCGGTTGCAGCCGGTGTTGGAGGGCCGGACTCTGGAAGATCCGGCACCTGGAGACACACAAACAGGCGGGTGCAGTATGTTACGGATCTAATCAGATATTTCATGTCCATAAAAAGTATCATGTATATTCATATGCAGTACCTCAGAGGGGTGGTTTGATTCGTGGTTGGCATTTTATTTTATTTTTTTTAACACCTGAACTATCACTACAGCCCATTTATTATTCTCACGTGACATTTTCATTTTAAAATAATTTGTTTGTCAAATAATAATGTAAACTTTAGTCTCATCTCTTATGTGTTCAGAACAAAGACTTGCATCAACGTATGGGTTTGGATACATTGACGAATAATGTGAAATGACACGCGGCTGTTTTAAGTTGGTCTATTCATAAACTACTAATTTGCATTTAAGCTTTCTATATAAAAAATGCTTTATGAAGTTGCAAATTGAGGTGCTTTTTTAAGCCATTGTTAATTGACACTTGCTGACTAGGCTACCATGAGTTCTTGTTTGTACTGAGCAGGTTAAACCACTTCATTACTTAACATACTGAGGAAAACCATCACAATGATTGTAAGGCAAGATCGAAAATTATACAATGCCTTCTTTGGACGATAGATATACTTATAAAAAAATGAATAGTTTAAGTCACACTGAATTGTAAGTCACTGTCATATCTTTGTTCAGCTTTAACCTAAAGGACGGAGTCTGTTAATGCAAATACTGTTCATCTCAACTGCAGGTAAAGGATAACATATCTGATGGGGAAATTATTGCAGGTCTCTTACAGTCTTGAGTTGGATCCCCTGTCGGATCTGGTCCAGCAGGGCGTCCCGTCCTATGCCGGAGGCCGGCGCTTTGTTGTTCTGCTCCACCTTCTTCAGCTGAGTTCCTCCTCGGATCTGCTCCAGCAGCGCCGACTTCCCGCTCGGCGATTGAGGCGAGTCTCCACCTCCACCTATGGCATCCAGCTCTGGAGGGGGAGGAGGGCCGGGCGGGGGAGGCGGAGGAGGAGGCGGGGGAGGAGGTGCGGGGGCGCTGCTTCCCGTAGACTGTTGGGTGAGCGGGGGAGGTGGAGGGGGTGGGGCCTGAGGAGCAATGGAGGAGTGTGAGGAGGAGGACGGGGGAGGAGGGGGGAGGCTGGTGGTGATGGTGGTGGTGGTGGTGGTGGGGGGGAGGAGGTGGCTGGTGACCCCCCCTGGTGGGAGGAGGTGGGGGAGGCGGGGCGCCCAGAGTTCCTGGCCTGGAGGGAGGCGGGGGAGGAGGAGCTGCAGCTGGGGCTCGGGATGGAGGAGGAGGCGGGGGAGGAGGGGCTCCTCGACTCCCTCTGGAAGGTGGGGGTGGGGGTGGGGGCGGAGCCGAGCTGTGGGGCGGTGGAGGAGGAGGAGGAGGAGCGCCACCACGAGAGGGAGGTGGAGGGGGTGCTGGGGAGAGATTATAAAATCAGGCCTGAACTGTAACATCTGTCAGCTTCAATACATTTTACAGGTAAACTAGATTAAGCTGTGTTGTCATGGTAACAAAACTGACGAGTGTGGGATGGACAACTTGTTTCTTTAATTAAAGGTAAAAGTTAAATAATGACTTGTGTAATATGGTGGTAATAATGTTGTGCTGTTATTTGAAGGGAACCCTTTACGCTGCGTATCATCGTGTTTTCCAGCGGAACATCGTTTCGCTCCGTGATGTCCGTTAACCTCATCCTGCCTCTTTTTTTCAGCGTCTGCTCGGAGGCCGTGCTGCAGCCGCTATACGTCACAGAGCGCAGTGAGCCAAGTGTCCTTCTCAAGTTATCCAAAACGGACTTTAACATGTCAGACGGTAAATAATTCAACATGTCACCTCCCACTTAGTCCTGCATTTTTCAGTTGTTTGACTGCATCGTTTAAGCCGGTCCGCCATTTTTATTATTATTTTTTTTTTTTTAGCACAAACTGCGTTACAAACGCATTACGTAAGTGTTTTTTTTTCTTTTGCAGATGAAAAAGAAAGGTAAAAGTTAAATAATGACTTGTGTAAGTCATTTTGTTGTGAGGAATAAAGGCAAAAGACACTAATGAGAGTAAAAAGGTTTGATAAATTGTCTGGCACAGTTTAAACGAACCCGAATATTTTTTACAAACTTGGAACCTGATACAAAACAGAACCTGTCCCTCAAATGATCAATAACTTTCCATCTTCAAAGACGGTACGCTTTGCTGTGTGGTCATGCAACTGATTATCAATTCTAAATAGACAGCTATGACTAAATATGTAGCTTTAACACAATTTGTAAGGAAAGAAGACAAAAATCACTGCGGCAGGTGTCCATAAGACTTTTTAAAATAATCCTACTTATTGAAAGGACTTCCACCCTTGTGTCTGTCTGTCTGTCTGTCTTTTTTTTTTTTTTTAACAAGTCTTGCCCCACGCTGAGCTCTCGCTGCTTCTGTTCTTTGATCCAAGAGTGCTATTTCATCAGCAGATCACTTTTAAATCTTGGAAGGAGGAAAAGTGATGAAGAGCTGCATAAAACAGGCTGTGTGTGTGTGTGTGTGTGTGTGTGTGTGTGTGTGTGTGTGTGTGTGTGTGTGTGTGTGTGTGTGTGTGTGTGTGTGTGTGTGTGTGTGTGTGTGTGTGTGTGTGTGTGTGTGTGTACAGTGATCAGCAGTTGTTGTGTTTTTTTACCCTGACAACATGTTGGAGTTGTTTCATGGATTCAGCTCACACACACACACACACACACACACACTTAAATCCTCCTAAATTCAGATTCAGGTCACTTAACACTGCTCTCTTCTGCTTTGAAACTTGCGCAGGTTAACATGAATAAAACATGGAGGGAAAAAGTCGGGACAGAACCAAGCACAGTCTGTCACGAAGAATAAAAAAAGTCAGACAGAGAGCAGTGTTTCATCTTCTCAACTCGCATCTGCTGTCTGATGAAAAAAAATAAAAGGAGGAAGGAAGGAAATGATGGTTTAAGATAAAGCTCAGAGAGGAATCATGATTTTATAAAAGGTGAATAACTCGGACACAATCTTTCTGCAACCTGTGAGGCCTGCAATAATCCTGCTTATGTCTGGCAGTTATATGGATTCTTTTTTTCTCCAGGTAATAAATAACTTTTTTCTACTTTAGCACCTGAGGCTTGATGCTACACTGCACGACACACTTTAGGGTTTACATTGGCCGGTTAAAGTGACATTGATCAACAGTTCAACAGATGACGGGGTACTCCTCTGAGTCTTATTAAAGGAACACGACCAACATCTGTAAACATTTCAGAGACAGAAAGTTAAGTCCGTATTTAAAGTCAGGTGGATGAATTGGGGATGTTTCTTAGCTCATTGGAATTTAACAAGGATTATTGTGATATTTGTGATTTAAACAGGAGAAACTGATGGTGGGAAATGTGAAGCTGCTACTGTGACTGCTTCCTGAGGATGAGAGAGAGCAAAGAGAATCAAAAGATTCGACAGGCTTGTTACTGTTGGGAGTCTCGTCGTCTGTCGCTGTGCTCACATCACTTTTACTTAAATTACACTCTTGCCGCGGCTGTCGTAAAGGACAACAAGCTCGGCAACAGCAGGTCAAGCTGGATAGACGGCAGGATGAGTGGAGAAATGAAAGGACTGGCATCCGATCAGCTTTCATTTTAGCCCCAATACTGATCTTTGGGATCTGATCGGGATTTCTGACATCCAACCTTGAACTTTGGTTTAGTTTTAGTGTCCATCACTTGGTGAACATTCTACTCACAGCATTTTGCAAAGGAAATGAAAGTCTGCTTTAAGCCAACATGTTATCAACAGCCGTCTCCAAAATCTGTTCACGAATACCAGCCTGGCCTTCAGACATTCAGGGTGAGGAGGCTCCGTTCGGCGAGGCTCCATCGTTCTGACATTTACTGTAAGAAGTCTATTTATTCTGACGTATTTGCACTCGCTGGAGTGAAAATTGTAAAGACAAGCCTCCCCCCCACACACACACATTTAAAATCTCCCTTCCTGCAACCTCTGCTCACACTGTACGGGTTCATCCACAAGCCACCAGGTGGCGCTCAACACTGAACCGGCTCCTGCTCGGCTTTGTCTGCTAACAGGGCGGCACGGTGGTGCAGTGGTTAGCACTGTCACCTCACAGCAAAAAAAGGTTCCGGGTTCAAATCCGGTCCTGGGCCTTTCTGTGCGGAGTTTGCATGTTCTCCCTGTGCTTGCGTGGGTTCTCTCCGGGTTCTCCGGCTTCCTCCCATCATCCAAAAACATGCATCTCAGGTCAGGTTACCTGGCGCCGCGCTAGTGGCAGCCTGCTGCAGCATCTCCCCCCTGAGAGCCCCCCTGCTGTGGTGAAGAAATTTCCCCTCGGGGATTAATAAAGTGTATAAAATTAAATTAAAAAAAAACTCCAATTTGGTTTATTCAAACAAGATGGCTGAGTCCTCAGGGGCGACATAAAGTAAGAAATGTAGCCGTAGTTTGTGCAATTCTAAACCTGAAATTGTACAGCTGGCGTTTATAGATGATAAAAGTAATAATTGAAAGTTCCAATTATTCCTGACTAAACAGATAAGAGGCTTTTCATATTGACAGTATGCAGCATTTGAGTGCCTCCACTGTTACAGTAAGAATTATAGCCAATAAAGTGCATTTATTTTTTTGAAAAGAAATGACAATGATTGTTATTTTATGCAGTATTTCTGTTTTTGCTGTTTTTTCCTTAAAAACTAAGCAGAACCCTGCGTGGACGGAGAGAGTTCCTCGTGTTGTTGAGAGGTTTCTTTATTATTGTATGTTTCATAGTTGCTGATTCTCAGGAGATATTCACACTCGGTGTGATGAATCAAGATGACTGATTAACCAAACTAAGAAGCTCATTTCCCACATTTAGGAATAAAGAGATACAAAAAATTGATTTCCTCTAACTCCACCTTGTAGGCAAGATTAAACGACTGATCGTTTGTTCTGTAAAAAAAAGGGAACACCCTCAAATTTACTTATATTGTCAGCAAATTGAAAATCCAAAGATATTCAATGCAGTGAAATAAAGGGAGAAATGCTGAATAGCTGGCGTAGTTTGTGGAGTACTTCAACAGCAATGAACAAAACAGTTGTGGATTCATTTTCTGTCCAACATGTCAAATAATGAGCTGAGAAAATACACTGCATCTGTGTGTTTACATCAAAGATGTGTAGATAATCAGCAATAAAAATCATTAAGAATAAAACAACCTCAGAGACATTCAAAGCGCTGCAAATTAACATTCTGGGGACAGTGATTGGAGCTTTATTCTTCAGAAGAGTTTGATTATTATTTCAGTTTGACACATCAAAGGTTTCTGTGCTGCCTGTGTGTGTGTGTGTGTGTGTGTGTGTGTGTGTGTGTGTGTGTGTGTGTGTGTGTGTGTGTGTGTGTGTGTGTGTGTGTGTGTGTGTGTGTGCCCTCACCCTGCCTCCTCAGCTCGTTCTTGACAGCCTCCACCCCTCCCTTCTTCTCGATGAAGTCGTAGATGACCTTGGACGTCTCTCGGTCCTTCAGCTGAGCCTCAGAGATGCCGCACATATCGAACAGGTTCTTCAGCTCGGGGTCCAGGTTGTTCAGCTGTTGACAACATTGTGAATATGTATAAGTGAATTTTTGTAGTCCACTAATTGACACATCATTTACCCGTTAGACGAAACAGATACTGCCTATCGTCATTGTTTTGGGATATAGTGTATAATGTGATGGTTGTGGAACTGTTTAGTAACCTTGTGAAAATCTACAGCTGAACAAAAATTTGACTTTAGAAGCAAACCAATAAGTGACATCACAGTAGACTGCCGCTTGTTCCAAACTCCTGCTGGAAGTTTTTGTGGATACTTCTTGTCCTTCAGCAAATAAACAAAGACACCAATGACACCGATGAGATGTTTTTGAGAATTTTGAAATCAAAACTTAAAGGTTCCTGCTTCTCTTCTCTCTGATTGACTCTGTGTGCGTTAACTTTGAGAAGCTTCGAGTGTGTGCTTCCTATGCCGTGAGGGTAAAACTCCACAGCAGTCAAAGTGTCAGTATGACACCTGGTGGACAGCAGGTAGAATTTCAAGCTGTCTAAAAACCAAATCGACACAAACTAACTTATCTCTGCTGCTTATCACAAAATCGGATGTTCTGCAGCGCTGTCATGCTGCAGTGCATTCTGGGACCTGACATGTTGCCGTGTTATCGGTTCATGTTTTCGGGACGGTGAGGCTTGGTTGGTGGAGTGGAGAGAGATAATTAACAGGCAGTGACAAGCAATCAGCCTCCTGCTCATTAAACCCTTCAGTCTGAACGACTCGTTTTTGTTAGCGTACAACTTAACGATGACACGCATCAGCAGTTCCAGTTGCTACTGGAAACCGGTCTCCATTTTACAATTACAAAATATTTGTCAAACGTGAAAAGAGAACACTGATAATACAGCTTCTATCTGTTTACTTAACTGCAAAGACGTCCTCACCTACAGTCGCTCTCTCACTGTCAAACATCAGATAAAAGCAAAGATTCCCCAAAATAATATTTTTACAATCCGTTTTGTCTGTTATATATCTACTATAACACCAAATGCTACAATTACTGATAAATGATTATGCTTAAATTATTCATATGTTGCCAAAAAATGTTTGACTGGCAAATATGTGATTTCTGAAACCGATGTGACGTGATCAGCTCTGGCGAAGAAGTCTGGATATGTGATTGTGGGACTACAGAAACACCGCAGTGTTACAGAAAGATGCTTCCATTAGCTTGTAAACAATCTTCAAGCAGATTACTCAGACAAAAAGCAGCGCAGTTTGATTTTGGCCCGTTGGCGACGCGTTTGGAACAATGACCAGCTGCTTTCCTGAAGATTTTGTACACTGATTTAATCAGAAAATGTTTACAATATTTTATTGTCTGACATGACACCACATCACATAACAAGGTTATACCTTTTTTTGTATAAACACAATAGATGAAAGCTCGCTTACTTTAATCTTGCTGGTTGTGGAGACGACCACATTGTCGGTGTGTTTGTTCGTTTAAAAGCCTATTCAAGGGCTAATCTACGGCGGTGTTCCAAATGGCTTCCCTCAATACACTAATAAATAGATGCATGTTAGGACTCTTACTTGTGTAACGCAGGAATTTTCGATTGGGTAGTTTAATTTTTTTTTAAATTTTTTAAATCACTGCTGTTTTGTACTGACCGCAAATATCTGCAGCATGTGAATGCATCACCCGGCGACATATCTACAGCCAATGGCGTACTTACCTACTAACTAAAAAATAGTGAGTGTTAGTAGATAAGCACGCCATTTGGAACACAGTGAATGTCATAGCAAGATTGGAAAATGCACGGAAAATGTTGTCAATTATTAGCTACAAATAGTGCTTACAGATGCAAGAGGCACACATTTGCATGTGCGGGCCAATGGATATATTAGCAGCATCTGAACCTGTGTGCTTAGATTTATTAGGATCTCCACATTTAACAAATATTATCACGTCAACTCAACTTTATTCATGAGGTGCAGAATGGAGGTTTGTATTTTTGTGCCTCAACAATTCATAGAGTAGAAGAAGTGCCCTCGAAAAGCTTGTATTTATCTTCTATATTAATTCATTTCTGCGGTACACCACACCGTAATTGGTTAATGAGGCTTCAGCCTAGTTCTCTGGAACATTCTGTGTGTGCAGCTTCTCAGACGCAGAGAGATGTTTGCGAACATGAGCAGGAAGCAACAAGAGCCTATTGTGTGATTTCATCATGCAGCCGCCACCACACAGGTCACTATTGTGCTCCTGTGAGTGTGAGTGTGAGTGTGTGTGTGTGTGTGTGTGTGTGTGTGTGTGTGTGTGTGTGTGTGTGTGTGTGTGTGTGTGTGTGTGTGTGTGTGTGTAAAAAGGGGGTACTCACATCAAAACCTGTGTTAGGATCCCAGCCCACGTGACCGATGTGCCTGAAGAGGATGGGACAGTTATGTGGTGAGATCATCCACACACACACACACACACACACACACACACACACACACACACACACACACACACACACACACACACACACACACACACACACACACACACACACACACACACACACACACACACACACACACACACGTGTCTGCATATAACTATACAGAAGTACATTGACTGTGCTCACATGTGCACGTGGGTGACCATGTGCGCATGCTAAATAGTGAGCCCCCTCCCTCTCACACACACACACACACACACACACACACATTCATCAGTCCCAATCTGACAGTGCAGTCATTGAGCGCTCTCAGACTCTAACGTAACATGTTTATTGCAGCCATGAAGCAGAGTGTTCCTGCTGGATCAGACAGTTGAGACAACACAGAACCCGAAAGTCACGGGTACCACCACCACTACTCAGTTGGTGAAAACAGTTGTATGACAACCACAAGTTTGTTGCACAAAGTAAGTACAACAAACTTGACAGTGATGAAAGATAGATACTATCAAGTTGCAGTTTGCAATCTCTGTGATTTTCAGAGATTTCTGGAGTTTGACCCACTGCTGGGACTAAAAGTCTGGATATTTCTATTCAATTTTCAAAAGTTTTTTTTTTTAACTGCTGTTTTGTGAGTCCACGCACACTAGCTGAAACAATCAAGAAAATGAACTGATAAATCAAGACATAAAAGTCAACTTGAAATTATTTTGATCATAAAAATGCCAAACATCCTGCTGCTCCAGCTCCTCTGGTTCAGGCAAGGATTTTCAGATTCTCTCAGGAATCATGTCACATGAATAACTGATTTACACGAAGCAAAACAACCTCACAATCTGGACAAATTGTGATGGGCTTTTTTTCTTCTTTTTTTTTCAGGGTCAATACAATTATTTTGTAAATTAATAAATGAAAATGGATCATCAGATGGGAACTGCGTGAGGTGGGACTCACTGGAAGTTGCTGGGTGTGCCGATGTCAGCCTTGGTCAGCTTCTTCTTCTTGCCTTTGGTCTTCTTGTCCTTGCGGTTCAGGCCGCTGTGGCTCAGCATGTTGTTGAGGTGGTACGGCTGCTGGTGGCTGTGGGAGTTGTGGAATCGGACGTTGTTGATCTCCGGGTTCTTGATGTCCACTGTGGCCATGTGCAGAGCCGGGCCTGAGAACACGGGAGGTGGGGGGGTGGGAAGAGAAGGGGTAGTCAGGGAGAGAAATGTCCACGAGCTGTGGTGGATTTTGGACAACTTTCCCTTTCAACAAAACTTGACAGTTTTGGCTCCAGGGCTCTTAAGCATCAGGGTTTTTTGTTCTGTGCAACATTTTACTTTTCAGGGCTTTTTTGGGGGGGTTCATAACTTAGCATTTTAAGGCATTTTACAATGCTTTAACGCCAAATAGAGTTTCAAAGCTCTTTCACTGTGATACAAACCGAAACATGAGACATATGAAGGAACATTTTTTTTTTTTTTTTTTGCAGTGTCATGGTTCAGTAACAGATTCTTCAGTCGCCCCAAAAAAACACAATTTTATGGGTAAATTAAAATTTTAACTACACAACCCTCTTTCAAGATATACTAAATACTATTGGTATTGTACAGTAGAAATAATTTGTTTTTCATTGTTGTAGAGATGTGGATAGTATTTCAAGTTTACTTGAACTTTAAAATAAGTTCTCAGTCAATCATAGCTCATCATGATGGCTTTTGACCCGAATATTTAAAAAAAAAAACAACCTTCAAGCAAAGTCCCTGACCATCTGCCACAAGAGGGTGTCAAGTGTGAGAAATGGATCTGAACCATCATGTTGTCTCCTGTGCCCAGAAATGTCAGAGCTTACAGACATAGGGTTAATGACTGAGCACCGTTACGGACATTAAGTTTGTTCCCTGTCAGGATGGTGACTGAAGGGAAAAAGTTACTACAAATAAAGTGGGTTTGGATTCATTGTCTGGCCAGTTCAATGCTGCCTGGTTTGAATTAAGACTCCTCCCTGTCCTGATTTAGTTTTTTGCTGAAAGTGTTATTTGGAGTTCTTCACACACAGCTCACCTGGCTGCAAAATGTCGGAGAGAATAACTGATGCAAGCGTTTGAAGAATTTCAGCAGGTCTGACAGACTGAGGGACATTTCTATTTATATTCCTCTTTGAATATGTTACCATGGTTATGTTTTACATTAATTACAGCGAGTTAGCCCTGCGTGAGCGAACGCTCCCCTTTCACTTATCTAAATGAGGTTCAAGCTGGTGGCCAATCCAGGATAAAGCAAAAAACTGCTTTGGCCAGTAAAACATGCGCAATTGCACATTCCTGGTATGACGAGAAATAAAATAGTCACCCCGCGATAACTTCCAAGAGATATTGCCTCCTGTCGCTGGGTATCATAACTGGGTTGTGTTTTGGCCACTAATAAAACTCGGGACTTGGGGGTTCGGTTACTCTGGACTTCCTGGATAATATCTCATCGTCTCACTGGAACCATAATCAATACGTCGCCACCAACACAGCCTATTTGACTTGTTATATTGCAGAGATGTTTCAGGTCTGAATGCACACTGCATGTTTTGATGCATAACATGAACTGTCCTAGCCTGAGAGTTTTTACCTGCCACAGACGATAAACAATACTGCTGGCTAGAACCAATGGCACCAGTGCTTGCTATAGCCTGTTAACACTGACTTAAAGGCCTCACAGAAGGACCGAACCGAGTTGCCTACCCTATGTTGCAGTTTAATCTGCATATTATATGACGTCGCCCCCTGAAAGTCCATAGTCACAAAAAAACATGCAGGTGGAAAAATAATAAGGCCTGTCTGATATACCTGCTTTTGTGGCTGAAGCAGCTACAATAGCAGCCGTAGTCTTCACAGTCTCAAGTCTGGTTTTAACAGTCATAAATAATCCAACTGACCACTCTTGACTCTCACACACCATCATCAATATGCCTTTAATAATCTGTGTCTAAGGGATAAACATGGCAAAGGGCTGCTTGTAAAGTGTAAGAGTAATTACCAAGAGTAATTTCATCGGTCTGCACTGAGCTTTTATGATCCATCCTTTTCTAATGTACATGTTGACCAGTTCTTCTTCCACCCCTCCTGTTGGTTCCAACCATTCAATCTTCGAATTCTTTGTAATCTAAAAAAAAACAAAAACAAAAAAAAACGCAGCAACATCTGACATAACCACTAATCCACTGCTAATCCTAGTCCAAATCCCTCGTCCCCCCCCTTTGGATACCGGGTTTCTACGACAAGACCGACAGGCTTGCTTCAAATCTGCCATCTCCTGAGGATGAGGACAGAGCTGGTGGTTAGTTTCATACTTTCGAGCAAAGCTGATGGGATCGCTCTATGGAGGCCTTTGTATAAAATGAGTTGTGGTCCGTTTTGAATCTTACTAAAAAGGAGAGCTGACATTAAATGCCTGATAAATCATGTCTACTTCTTGGACAGACAGCAAAAAAAAAAAAAAAAAATAAGTGATAAAAAAAAAAAAATCACTGCTGAAATTTAGCAATGGAAAAATTATACACAAAAGCCAAATTGCTGATTTTCAGATTTGTAATTTCAAGCACATCACACAATATAAGTTAAGTTCTTGTTGTCAATGAACATTTCTGCCTGATGAAATGTGTACCATGGCTCCACAGGTCATTGCAATATAAATAAGTCCTAAAATTTCTAATATGATTTTGCATAGTTACATATTCTTCTTAAATTGATGTCAGGAAAATATTATTATCAATATTATGAAATGGATTTCAGGACTGTAGCCAAGCCATAGTTGCTTCAAATATTGGCATCATATTAAAATCAATGCAGACCTTGAATGAGTTTGGGATCATTTTTAAAGTACAAAGATGAGGATTTCGGGTAGAATAGAGGAAGAGGGTGGAACAAATATTATATATAATATAGATATAGACTTTTAAACCCTTATGAAACTGAATAAAGTAAACTAAAAACTAACGAGTTTTTGTAGGACATTTGAATCGGACAGCATTAGGTTTAGTTGGCTAAACGGTTTTGGCAGCTCACAGGCCAGCTTCCTGAGGACATATGCTGACCAGCATCCACAGGCCTCCAAATTTACTGCACTGCTTACAGCTGCTCTTTCAATGTTGCACTTGCCAGGATGAAACTTGCAATCTTGGGAGTTCAAACATGATGTATAGAACTCGGGAGGTTAAAACTGGCAAGAAAGGCAGGATGCACTTCATTCAAACTCCAAATAACTTTGATCTCTGTTGTCAGCACATTTGAATCTGAAGATTGCTAACTTTTGCTTCTACAAAAACCTCTGCGTTCTTCTCCAAAACAGATTTGACATGAGAGAACCGACAACTTCACTTCCTGCCTGGCTCAATCCAGCATCCATTAAAGCTGACCACATTCAGCTTCTCAATTAACATGATTTGTGAAGGAGCTTTAACTTCAGAATGCAGAGCAAGCCTTTCAGCATTCACAGGCAATGAGGATAATCCATTAAGTATCAACATGAGCAGCTTCTTCCTCAACAAGAGTGTTTTGTTGTTGATGTTCTCACAATCAGGACAAGAACAATACATTCAAAGAGGAAGGAAGAGGCAAACATACATCTTCCCAAGCAAAAAGGCAAATCCAGAGCTGCACATGTTGCACTGTTGGGCTTTTGTTTCACAGCTGAAATGTCAGAACGGATTTGTGCCACTGGAGAGAAACTTCAGTGAAAGAGCAAATTCAGGCACAAATCCATGAAGTGAAGCGACGACTGATCTGTTCAAACCATCCTGGGTACACTCTTTACAGCGTCACTGTTTGCCAACAGTCCGAGGGGCTCAAAATAAAAGAGAAGTTTTTTGGGACGACATGCAACACAGCTACAGAGCTAAAGGACCAAAATACTCTCTACTTTGTTCATGGCAGTGTTCAGGTGCAGCCAAACACACTGAAATAGCATTTATGTTTTGGAAAACTAAGAACAAAGCAATGTCCTCAAGATGCTGCACAGGACTAGTCAATTTTTTCCCCAGATTGCCATGGTTTACTTTTCTTTCAGCCTGATATACCAATCTCTGCCTCTACCATTCCATATCATAATATATCCCTAAGCTCTGATGTTCCCAAAGTTATAACATAAAACAAACTGGCATCTCACTTCAAACCCATTCATTTTAAGAACTGGATAAGGGACTCCATAACAGTGCTTATTCATTTACATGAAAATGGGACCCGGCCCACAAACCAGAGGCCGGACTCTGATGTCCCCATAAAAGTTTAAAAATGTATGACAATCATCAAACATGTCTGCAATTACATATGTCATATGAACAATTTTAATTACATGGCTTTAGTCTGTGGCAATGCAACTACGAATCTGTCAAGTGTGTGTTACACTGATGCTCCTGAAATGTCGCAGGTTAATACATATTTTATTAACATATTTTAGGGCCTTCACTGAAAGCTGCATTATTTCACAGCTGTGAATTCCAATGCAGTTCAGAGTTTTGGGGCATTTTAGTGTCCTAAATCCATTTGAAATCCCCCCTGGGAAAAGTGTTGTGGTTAATCTAACACGTGTCATGAGTGACCACTTGTAATTGAATCTCAATTCCCCATTCCATATGCAAATAAAAATATACATCACGTAAATAAGCTCATGAACGTGTACAGAAACTCATTTTAATACGCTGTCAATTCGAAAATGATGACGCATTTGGTGCCTGTAAATGTCTAAACACTAGAGTTTGTAATTCACAATCTGAACTGTCAGACACGACCCAATCAAGTAGGTTCGGCCTCAGATTATTTTATTATTCCAGTGGGTTTGAGAGGGTCAGATAAATAAATGATTGGTGCAATTGGGCAGAAACTGTGTCAGAAATTACAGACTCCAAAAAAATTACAAAAAAAACTTTAATAAAATCTTAACCCCAGTGGAGGCTTTGGTGAAACAAACCTCAGGTAGACGTCTGTATTTGTATTAATTCAGTAAATGGCTACTTTATAGCCAAACTGTTCGCAAATACATCCGTCTTACTTTCTGTAGCCTACAGTCCAGCACAGATAATTTCTCCAATGAATTAACCTGGAGCCCCGACCTATTTTCTTTTGCTGTACCACAGTTTGCCACTGGGGTAAATTGGTAGCAAGTTCAAGGCGGTGGAACCTCATTCAGCTCTCTTGAAAACATCCATTGCTCAGTACAAGTTGAAGACCATTAACACGTTGATTGTTTGACAATTTTTTTCTGTTGCTCAGATGTTTCAGTGTGGGGATATGTTGTTTTCAAATCACACTATTTTAATTAAAATGGTCTAATTAACAATAAAAGATGATCAAACGTTACACCTGTCATCATTAACTTCCTTTCGATGCTTATTTTGTCAGATGATTTTGCAAACAAAAAGTGAGTAACTTGACTGATGTGCCCTGACGTTTTTAAAACTAAACTTATTCATGCGTTTAAAAAAAAAAAAAAAAAAAAAGACATTCATTGGCGATAATGAAATCAATTCCACGCAAAACAAGATGATGAGCAGCAGTGACTGTGGGGATTACAGATTAGGCCTAATGTGCAGCACAACGAGGTTTAAAGGGGGAACGACAGCAGAGACCATGTGGTCTACATATGGCACAGATGGGCATCCTGCTGACCAGATTAACCTGCGGCAGACTCCGCCACACATCAGTGTGCGAGTCATCCTGTCTCTGAAACAAACACCAACGTGTCAGGAAATAACACAACACCACACTGCAGTCTGCTGCTGGCATTTGTAATCCACACATGCATACATGGTAATACATAGTTGGGACCCTCCAAAGCCTGTTGCTCTTAGATGTGTATAGTGGTCCGGACTATGTTTCACCACGTGTCTTTTACAATCAATACAGAGCCCACACCCGCAGATCGCTCTCAAAAGTCGCCTTATCACACAACATACCGTCAAGAAGAACACAAATTTAAAATGGGAATAAAATAGGATACTCAGTTCCTAAAAGAAAAGGTGGTGAATGATTAGTCTGCACATAATTTGTCATATGCAACTTCCACATAACGGTTTAATGCAGAAGAACAAACCTGATGGTCCCGCTGCAGTGAATCAGTGAAAGCCACGAGAGTTTCTTCTGTTCTGTTGCTTTTTTTAAAAGCGATCTGCTCAAAGTGCATTTGATGCCCACAGTTAGCAATAAATATGTGGTTTTGAACAGAACTCTGGAACCCGAGATTTAATTCAATTCAAATAAGTTCAGTTTTATATATAGCGCCAACGCGCAAAATAAGTCTCGTTACAGCACCTAGCGTAGTAGATAGAGTCAGAGTGAAATATTTTCAGCAGTGTTATGAGTTATGGGTGGAGGAACCGAATGCTTGTGTTTGATCTTGTGTTCTGGCATTATTGAGGAATGAGTCAAAACAAAAAAAGAAACCATGTCAGTGAGCTAATAGGGAAAAAGACGAAGCTGCTTTATCAATATTAAGAATTCAACATACCATTTTTAGGGTCACCTCTTTTCTCTGCAAAAGAAATATTAACAGATTATAGTTTCAGAACAAAATCCAGAGTCAGCTAACTTTAGAATGTATGAAATGGAAGTTATTTGTTGATTCTAAAGCAGCAAGAAGAAGCAGGAATTGTTCAAGAGGTTTGAGGTTTCGGTTAGTATGATTCTGAGATGGTCAGAATAAATATTTCAGTGTTAAAGGAGAGTGTCGAAGCCATCAAAAGAAAAAACATGCCGTCTCACGCCTTTCTATGCAGCCGGCAGAGCAGTCTGATAGAACGTTCGGGAAGTTTTTGACGGGAGCGGATGAGGAGGAGAAAGCAACAGTCCAGACAGTTGTGTCTGACATACACTTGTTTCCCACCCACTCCACCACCACCACCACCACCACCTAGAAAACCTTCTGTGTCCCAGCTCCGTGAGCCTTTGAACCCTCAGTGATCATCACAGTTTGAGGACTGCACTTCAAAAGACTGGCGTGCTGTGAGGAGCTGGAGGGAAGCCAAAGAGGAGCCTCACTGCAGTCATTTACTGCCATAGAGAAAAGACTGACAGTTTTACAACAGCAGCTCAGAAGACGCCGAGCTCCCAGCAGCAAGGAAAGGAAGAAAACTGTCCCAAACCAAACCTCAACTCGTGCCCTTGTTGAAGAAGAACACCTTAACAGATTTACATGTTGGCTGTTTATAGCTGGTGGTCCTAATCTGGAGTGATTTATTCCCCTCTTGTACAACAGATGTGCCCATTCACACAAGACAGTTGGTCTTGTTGCGACTGTTATCAGAAGCTACAGTCTGCAGTGCATCGCTCTGAATGGGGTATTAAACCACAGGACAAATACAGTGGTGTGAAAAAGTGTTTGCCCCCTTCCTGATTTCCAATTTTTTTTGCATGTCTGTCACACTTAAATGTTTCAGATCATCAAACAAATTTAAATATTAGTCAAAGATAACACAAGTTAACACAAAATGCAGTTTTTAAATGAAGGTTTTTATTATGAAGGGAGAAAAAAAAATCCAAACCCACATGGCCCTGTGTGAAAAAGTGTTTGCCCCCTCCTGTTAAAACATAACTTAACTGTGGTTTATCACACCTGAGTTCAATTTCTCGAGCCACACCCAGGCCTGATTACTAACACACCTGTTCTCAATCAAGAAATCACTTCAATAGGACCTGCATGACAAAGTGAAGTAGACCAGAAGATCCTCAAAAGATAGACATCATGCTGAGATCCAAAGAAATTCAGGAACAAATGAGAAAGAAAGTAATTGAGATCTATCAGTCTGGAAAAGGTTATAAAGCCATTTCTAAAGCTTTGGGACTCCAGAGAACCACAGTGAGAACCATTATCCACAAATGGAGAAAACATGGAACAGCGGTGAACCTTCCCAGGAGCGGCCGGCCGACCAAAAGAGCCAAGAGCGCAGCGACGACTCATCAGAGGTCACAAAAGACCCCACGACAACATCCAAAGAACTGCAGGCCTCACTTGCCTCAGTTCAGGTCAGTGTTCATGACTCCACCAGAAGAAAAAGACTCGGCAGAAATGGCTGCATGGCAGAGTTCCAAGACCAAAACCACCGCTGAGCAAAAAGAACATTAAGGCTCGTCTCGTTTTTGCCAGAAAACATCTCGATGATCCCCGAGACTTTTGGGAAAATACTCTGTGGACTGACGAGACAAAAGTTGAACTTTTTGGAAGGTGTGTGTCCCGTTACATCTGGCGTAAAAGTAACACCGCATTTCAGAACAAGAACATCATACCAACAGTAAAACATGGTGGTGGTAGCGTGATGGTCTGGGGCTGTTTTGCTGCTTCAGGACCTGGAAGACTTGCTGTGATAAATGGAACCATGAATTCTACCGTCTACCAAAAAATCCTGGAGGAGAACGTCCGGCCGTCTGTTCGTGACCTCAAGCTGAAGCCAACTTGGGTTCTGCAGCAGGACAATGATTCAAAACACACCAGCAAGTCCACCTCTGAATGGATGAAGAAAAACAAAATGAAGACTTTGGAGTGGCCTCGTCAAAGTCCTGACCTGAATCCTATTGAGATGCTGTGGCATGACTTTAAAAAGGCAGTTGGTGCTGGAAAACCCTCCAATGTGGCTGAATTACAACAACTCTGCAAAATGAGTGGGCCAAAATTCCTCCACAGCTGTAAAAGACTCATTGCAAGTTATCGCAAACGCTTGATTGCAGTTGTTGCTGCTAAGGGTGGCCCAACCAGTTATTAGGTTTAGGGGGCAAACACTTTTTCACACCACTGTACATCTGGAATCTGTGCCATCTGTGGAAGCCATTCTGGTCCTACATTTTGCATAAATATGTTGATGCAGATCCCCTGTTTTGCTGAATTTTTTTGCACTGTACACAACCACACAGAGTCTTAAAGGCATGTTAAATTAATAACAGATGATTCATCCAAATACTGCGTGAACATATTGTTTTTGCGGATGGAAAAAATAAATAATCCTGCACACTTAAACCTTCAGGTGTTTTGACTGTGTTGAATCTTTTACTTCCTTCTATGTCTTTTTCAAAGTTTATTCAAACATCATAACAGCACATGAGGAAATGGCAACTTAATCATTAATGAGGGATGTTTGTTGAAGTTGTGGCATGCAAATATCCACTCTCCTTCACATGACATGAACTCTTATCTTTCATTCAGCTATTAAGCTAAACTATGCATATCTCACTGATCTGATGAAGCTGGACATGACTGTGGCAGACTGGTTTGGGACTTCATATTCAGGCTGGGTTAGTAGAAGAGGAGGCGAGTTCTCCAGTTTGAGGTGCTAAAGTTTCGCCACGGCTGAGGAAGCAGATGAAGAAAAACTAAAACTGTGATACTTGCCTGTTTTCCGCTGCCGTCGGTTGAGCAGGTCATTGATGGCGGCTCTGAATCGTTTGGCTTCTTCTTCACTGGCGAAGTTCAGGCCAATCTGACAGCTCTGAAAGGAAGAAGAAGATGCAGGAAGTTTGCACACATCGTTACAAGGGAGGGTGTATAAAAACAAACATTTATCCTTACAGGTAGTTTAAAACAATAATAATAATAATAATAATCATAATAATGATGCCAGATTAAGCACATAGTCACAGTTTAACTATGATAAAACGTGAGATCAGACCTGAATGTGAATATGTGATTGTGTGTAAGGGTCCCTGATTATCAAACCTTATTAAACAGACGGGACCTGATCAGTGAGGCCAGCTGCTGTGGACATTTATGCTTTTGAAGTAATCAAAAAGAGCTGGACACTTACGTCTCCTGCAAATGTAATGAAGTAGGGTCTGGAACTACAGATGGAGAAGTTGTGGTACAGTTCTTGTTCAAACATGATTTTACCTTCCTGCAAAGAACACGAGACAGAAAACATCAAGACATTGAGGAGATTCTTCCTGAAGTTCAGAAGGAACAAACCTGTGGAATATTCCCTGGTTAACAATCATCAAAGTCCCTTTGTATCCAAATGAGCTGATTCCTTTAAATTAAGTCACGATGCTAAAGCTCAGCCAACTAGCAGCTGATCTACTTTAACATTCTGCCAGAAAGTGAAGGAGCACATTTCCAAAAACACCAGACTAATCCTTCAAGATGCCATTATGTTTAGTTAAAGCTTTAACCTTCTGAACCGCCAACTATTTTCAGGGTACTTTTACTCCCTTCACTTTTAAGCTCATATCTTGGTCATTACAGGGGCTAACCCTTCATGCTATTCCTTGTTAATTCACGTCCGTCGGGTTTTAACGGTTGATAGATCAGTCTCCATTTCAAAATGAGTCTCACTCACCTTGATATCAAACACTCTGATGAAGTAGGATCTCTGTGGGTTGTCTTTAACCAGGCAGGCCACTCCACAGCATCTTTTCACCCAGCTGCAGCTCCGCTCAGACCCGTACACCTGGACCACCGCCGAACACAGGGTCTGAGCACACAGAGAAGGATAAGAAGATGATGACTATCATCAGCTGTTTTTTTTTTAAATACTTAAAAATCTGTAAGAGCAGTACTGAAGTTGCTCAAACAAAAGAATTTTAACCACTTGATCTTCATCCACGTGGTTCCTTGTTAAAAGGGCTCCAAACTCCACATGAACGGTGTGACAAAGTAGCAACGAAGCAGCCGATCGTGAAGAGGAAATGTACATGATGCAAAACCGTTAAACGGCGATAAGGGCTGCTCACCCATGAGAGACCTTTTGAGATTACATTACATTTATACAGAGGACTTTAGTGGACCAAAATCAACTTGACAATATGAAGGACACGACAGAGACAGAGTATCTGATATTTTACCACGGTGTTTTAACCTTCATTTCTACAGAGCAGGAAGCAGGAGTCCCGCTGCTGTCCTCAGCACTACGTTGTCCTCGGACTGTTCTGGTTTTGTGGTTTTGAGGTTTCTGCAGAGGTCGCACTGTGTTAAATCCCGTGCCAGAATTTGCTCCCTCTGCGGCAGAAAGTAACTCTGGCCCGCTGGGGGAGGAAAGAGGAAATGCCACTGAGCCTGTTTCCTCCTCTGTGATTTATAAGCAGCGGGTCAGAAGAGCAGCAGGAAACACTTTTCGCCACGAAATCACTGCTCAGCATCACACAGGCAAGGTCATAGGTTGGCCGTTAAAAGCGTCATTTGGGCTATGTAAATTCTCACAGTGAGGAAAGTATGCAGCAATAAATAGAGCCCAACGCTGCAGACTCAGACTCCCCTGCAGGTCGCATTGGCTACTCCCTTAGTGTCTGATAACTACCAACTTGAGAAACAATACCACTAATGATGATTTTTATAACATAATTTATCATCTGTTAGACTGAGCCTCAAGGCACATATTGCTTTGAGTTAGTGCTAAAAATATTAATGAAATTACACATTGGTCGCTCAACAATTAACTCATTTCGATAAGTGATCGCTGTTTGCTTCTTAGATGTGAGGAGTTGTTGCTTTTCTCTTTTATATCATTGTTACTGAAGATTTCTGTTGTTTTGGACAAAGCAAGCAATTTGAAGACAACGCACTCTGAAGTATAAACTAAAAAAAAAAAAAATGTCCACCGGACATTCATATTAAACTTAAACATCAACCATTAAAGTCAGCAGCGTATAGCAGTTGACATTAAACCAGCAATGATACTAGCACTGCAGCAGTTTGCAAAAATGTTCTTGTTATATGCCCCCAGATAAATCCATCACAGAGCAGCTGTAGTAATTTGGCTACAGATATAAAGGGGCATTGCAAAAAATATAAATCATTTTAAAGGTGATCTTCATGTTTTTCATTGACTTACTATAAAGTTGGATTTTTTTTTTTTTTTTTAGAGGACTGGAGTTAGGTAGATCAGCAAACTAACTTCAGTTATATCTATTTGACAAAAACTTTTGCTTTCTTTAGTGGCAACTGCCAAAGAGAACAGGAAAAATATCCAGAGACAAAGCTATGTAAAAAAAGAAAACTAAATAATACAGACATTTTGTTTTAAGAAGTCAAATTTTGAACAAAGCATGGGTTTCATTATCTTTTTTCCAGTAGTTTTCCATGAAAGCTGCAGCACAATCCACCACCTGGTCAATAAACCACAACTTTGTTGAATTATAAGCCAGTCTAAAACTAGCAAATGTATGATTTGAATTAGAAACTGTTTGATCAAACAAGATTACAAATATAACCAAACATTGGTCAGCTTTTCATTTTCTGTGATAGAGTTCAGCCACTATCAAAATGCACGTCTACTCGTCGATGCGAATCAGTCTTTTCAATATAATTGACTGGTCTGACCTCGGCGCTCTGGTGTGTTGCCCTGCAGGCAGCTGCATCTCGCTGCTGACCCTGCAGGCTCAGCTCCAGCTCAGCCTTTGAAAA
This sequence comes from Brachyistius frenatus, assembly GCF_029030835.1. Classification (NCBI taxonomy): domain Eukaryota; kingdom Metazoa; phylum Chordata; class Actinopteri; family Embiotocidae; genus Brachyistius; species Brachyistius frenatus. The sequence continues at coordinate 81,884 of NW_027210796.1, read as the reverse complement.
CCTGCAGTAGCCGACATTAAAACCTGCTGAGCTGTCCTGCAGATATCGCAGCATATCACCTCCCAATAGATCATTAAACCCAATACTCGCACATAAGAGGATTTTTGTACCTCGGTATGAGTCAGTGTAAAAGTGCAGGGAGGATAAAAACACGTTCAGAGGAGAAACATTTAGATGTTGCTGTGTTCCAGGTTAAAAAGGAATATTTTATGAGTTCGAATGGTTTGTGAAGCAGCCCTGCAATGTCTACGTGAAATCCATAAAAAAACAACTGACTTAATTTGACAATGTTCATGAAAAGAGCGTCATAGACTCTTTCGTATCGCCATACATCGAGGACAAACATAACCGTCTTTGATGAAGTAGAAGGAAATGCTGCACTGCAACAATTCCTTGCTCCAGCAACATTTTCTCAGATGAATCAACACAGTTAACCATTTCAAGCTGGAAAACAGCTAAACATACGGTTTAAAAAAAAGGGAGCGGAAAAAGTGGTTATAAAGGCTAGCTTGAGCCAGTTTAAAACTCGGCATGTTAAAACAATTATTGGAAATACATTAATCCCAATGTGTCTGGTGTACCACCTGGAACCCTCCTGGGGGCTCCTGCAGTTCAATGCACATGTATACTAGTTACACTGAATCTAAAACTCCATTTGTATTTATTTAGCCTATATAATATCCATAACAGCACATGGTGACATCTTTTAATTGCTAATTTTGCCCAAAAATGATACTCTGTTTATAATGACATAAAAACATAGTAAATCTTTGCTTTGAAGCTGCAAACTGCTAATATTTGGCCATTTTGGCTTGATTGTTGTCCAAAAATCAATTAATTGTCTGAATCTCCCATCACTAATTACAGATATAAACACATTATAGCATTGCACTACACTATTTCTACCCTATGTATGTTTTGCCTAGCCAACAGTCCAAATTAGTTTTACTATTGCATAAAACCAAGAAACCCTGTAAATATGATAACCCCTTAGATTAAATACAACCGGTTAATTCTAAAATTGTTGAAGTAGACCAATATGCGATTTCAATCAAATATCTTGTCAATTCTTTCAGGGCTTACTTCAACTAGTGTTTACTATTTTAGGGTCTGGAAATGTACATAGGCCTATTTTCAAAATGTTACAGATCTCAGTCAGGGAGAAATACAGCATGCAAATTATTGTTACATACGTAAACCCTTAAGAAGAAAATATATTATTTTAATAAATCATCGTTATTTATGTCTGACTTTCAAGATTTTACTTTTTATGTCTAATCACTATTTGGATCACTGAGCCCTCAAACTACAAGCCAATGAAATAACCAAACAAAGATATGACGTCGCCATACATTAACAACAAACAAAATATAGGTAAACATGTAAACAGTAAACGTAAAGAAGTACGAATGGTCACATATGTCTTGAGTATCGCAGTGCCCCCGGTTTGAGTATCACGGTGGTGTCCAAACTGGTTTATGGTGTTTCATTTATACTGAGGGAATAAGGGAAGCATTAAGAAGTAACACATGAATTTCTAATATATCTGGTGATTGCACCTGCACCCAATATGAACCTGCAGGTGGAAAACAAACGGGGGAACTTACGGCGCATTTCCTGCCCAGGTAACCGAAGAGGCACTCGTTCTCCTGCGGGGTCAGGAGCAAGGAGCCGACGTTAGCAGCCCTGCGGGGCGGCTGGTGGCTATTCATGGCTCCGAATTATTATAGTAAACCCCCAAAACGATGCAATTATCCCCGGAATGGGCTCAGCAAACACTATTAATTACAGAAAATCCATGCGGGCTCCGGTTGCTGTGGCCTGCAACCGGTTCATCTCCGCTCGGTCCAACTCCGGGCAGGAGGGCGGAGAAGGAGGACGGGGGTAGTGTTCCGGGCCTGTTCCTGCTCGAGAAATAACCTGAACTTTTCCGTTGGGTGTTAAATATAAAACTAAGGACTCGCTACGTGGCTATTGGCGGATAGACGCTCAACTTTTATTCCTAAAGTACAGCAGCAGCAGCAGCAGTACTGATGCGTACATCCAACATGGCAGCAGGAGGGAACAGACCACTTTAAAGAGGCAGCAGAGGGGGGTGTTGGTTTTAAGGAATTCGGTAAATATCCACTGTAATATGGGTTGTACTGCGACGTTGGCGAACAGAAATGCAGAAATTTACGATTTGACATTTATTTTCAAATTAAAACTCTATGGTACAGATGATTTTTTTGAGTCATGGTGAGTGTAAAATTTGTCTGGAAAAGCCCAAATGGTTCGGTCCGATGTGGTAGCAGGAATGCAGGTCTGCAGAGGGAAAGGGAGGGGAGGGGAGGGGAGGGTGTTTAGTGCGTAGTGTGACGCAGCCAGAGGAGGAGCCAGATGGTAGACGTGAGGACGTAAACGATGCCGCTCGGCATGAATAATGTATACATTTGTTGAATATTTTGTTCGATGCTGGGAGAAAATAATGAAATGTAATATATAGAACACATAAAGATGACCAACAATGCTTATGTTGTCACATAAAATGACTTCATATCAATAGGCTAAATGAATTGAGGCAAATAACAACGCAAAATACAGCCTATTTTTTTATTCAATTAAAATAAAATGTAACATTATTATAATGATCATCGTTAGATTTGACTACGATAACACTGCTGTTGTACTGATTTGAGTCTGCATTGTTTTGAGGATGATACAAAACTTTGATTGCACTGAAGTTTATGTTGATCCTCTCTGTCAGTAAGAAGAGCCCTGGACTCACAGCATATAAAGTAGAGTATATGTAGATCTTGCATCTCTTCTGCAGTTTACAGAAAAGTAAATGCAAAATTATGGGCCTACGTCACTCAGACCCTTCTTGAAAACCATTAATTTGCTTCAAAACAACAAGTGATGAGTCGGTTCTCATAGTCAACAGGTGGAATGGAGGAGAAATGAGAAATAAGAAACAGCAAGGCTCGTGGGACATTCCTGGTAAGGATCGTACCTATACCAACAGCAGTCCGAAGAAGTGTTCAGAAATGTGCTGCAACAAGTCTGATCGATGATAACCCCAACTTTCAACCTACAGCACTCAAAGGATCTGCTGCTCATGTCTTAGTGCCAGATACCACACATTACTTTTGGAGTTCATCCTTTTGGAGCTGCTTTGGTGGCATGAAAACGACCATTATCATTCATGTATTGGCTGTAGAAGAGATAGCATCCTTACATTAGGGAAACGAGAAGATACAGCTCTTTTCTAAAAGTCAAAATAACTTTAATTACATTTTAGGTGGAAGTCTGGATGATTAAATGAGGTAGAGGGTTTTAAAAGTGGAGGTGGCAGATGGACAGACATCAGCGCCAGTCGGCGTCATGTAGGTGCTGTCTGAATGAAGCAGGGTTAAAGTCCATCAGCAGCCTTAACACCAACACTAATCTGTGCACCAGCTGCTTCTACTCCCTATAGTATAAAACACTGTAGAGAGGCCAAACAGACAGTTAAAAGACCATTCACAAGTATCAAAGAAGCTGCACTCTTACATGACATCCTGCCAGTGCCCCTCAAAGCTGCAGCAGTAAAGTTTCTTTCTGTTGAGGGCGTTGCTGAACGAAAATATTATTAAAAGCTTATGGAGCAAATTGACCTGTAGAGGCCTTTTGGACGGCAGTGCAATGTCCAGGTTGCCTTTGATAACACCGAAGATTTAACATGACCTGGAAGATTACGAATCTTCACAGACATCACAAGCTAATGAGTGCGTCCTCTGGAAAGCAGAAATGAGATTTGGAACATGTAATGGCACTCTGACCATTAGTTGTTTAATTTTTTTTAATCCATGCTAGCGGAAAAGTCGCTCTTCTGACAGTCTGACTGAAATATTTCAACAACTATGGATTTCCAAAATATCTCCTGCAGGCATTCATTGTCAGAAACTGCTTCGACTTTGGTCATCCCCTCACTTCATCTAATGCCACCACCAGGTCCAAGTTATTTATTTTTTTTATTCCATAAAATATCTCATCATCTACTGTGTATACTGTGTATGTATTTTCTGAAAATGTTGTACAGATGGTGGCCACAAAATGAATCCTACTAACGTTGGCTTCACCCTGACTTTTCCTGGTGCTACAATAAAGTTGTGGTTATGGGTGAAATGTCTCAACATCTGTTGGACGGATTGAAATTTGGTTCAGATATTTGTTGTTCCTCTCTGGATAAATTATAATCACCTTGGTGACCTTCCAGCTTTTTCTATGATCAGATACAAATTTTGAAGTTGTCCAATACTTTGATTTAAAACTAAATACATGCAAACTTAATGACATTCCTATTAAGGCCCAGCTCTATTATGTTTTTAGTACTTAGTAAAAAAAAAATATCACTACTGGCTAAACTGAGATGTTGAGCATCGCTCTGCTGAAGTACATCAAAAAGCCACAAGCATAGATAGTTTTAGAAAACAAAAAGGCACAAAATGCCATGGCGTGTAGGGGCCACGCACTGCAGCTTAAAGGTCAACGGAGCTGTTTCCTCCTCAATAAATTTCCATTTTTTTTCTTATCTAGTTTCATAAACACCTGTGAAAGAGATAGTGTGATTATCCTAACTTCAACAAGTAAGGGGAAGTGGGGGAAGGGAGATTCCATCAGAAGAGACCCTGCAAGTCCTCTGACCAGATTTAGTGATTTGCTTATCAAATCCCTGTTTCCGTTTGGCTACATCAATCCGGACGTATGCAACTTGGAAAAAACTGAAAAAACTAACTTTCCTCTATCAGTGTTTCAGCAGTTATTCTTTCAGACAGAAACAATTTTTCAAACCTTTCAGTCTTGCAGCCCAGCGTGATGAGCCAAGTGCTGCAACTGCTCCGCTGACCTGCCAGGACTTTATGTATTTGTACTTGTACTTGTACTTGTACTTGTAATGGAGTACAATAATACACAAGAATAATTTCTAATGTAATTAATCTTAATACTTCTTCCACTGTGGTGCACTGTGCACCTCTTAAGATGATGTGTCAGGTGCACTTTTCAACCATTCCAATTGCTTACCCATGTGACAGTGCAAGAGAATATTACTGCAATTTACTGGTGCAACCACTAGATGGTGGAAGACACTGTGCGGTCCAACTTCACCTCTCCCTTTGTCAGTGGTGAAATGATCGGCAATACCGCCTTCCATTGGAAGTAAAGGTCCTGCACTGTAAATTATACTTGGGTACAAAGCATTATGTACTTAAGCATCAAAACTATCACTTATGGCCCCTGTCATTGTGAATTTATAATCATACTGGATTATCATGATTTGGTATTACAACCCAGTTTCCAAAGAAATTGGGAAGCTGTATAAAATGTAAATAAAACCAGAATAGAATGATTTGAAAAACCACCTAAACCCATACTTTTTCAGAGTAGACCAAAGGCAACATATCAAATGTTGAAACTGAGAAATTTGATTGTTTCATGAAAACGACTTATTTTTAATCTGAAGCCAGCAACATGTCTCATAAAAGTTGTCACAGGGTCAACAAAAGACTGGAAAAGTTGTGTAATAATAAATTAAAAAAAATACAATCTCACAACTAATTTTATTTTTAATTGGCAACAGATCAGTACCATGATTGAGTATAAAAATAATATTTCAGAGGGGCAGAGTCTCAGCAGTGAAGATGGTTAGAGGTTCACCACTCTGTGAATTGTGGACGCTGCATCCTCCGGGCAAAAGAGGAGAGAGACCATCCAGCCTGAAAAGCCAGCATCTGTGATGGTACAGGGATGCATTAGTGCACATGGCATAGGTAGCTGACACATCTGGGAGAGCACAATCAATGCTGAATGATATTTACAGGTATTGGATATGCTGCCATCCAGACAACTTTTCTTTCACAGCAGGTTTTGTTCATTTCAGCAAAACAATGTCAAACTACAATCTGCGCATATTTCCTCTGCGTGACTCTCAAGCAGAAGAGTCCGGGTGCTAAACTGGCCTGCCAGCAGTCTAGACGTGTCGCCCATTTAAAACATCTTCCTTCATCTGTCTGTGGCGATGCACATAAGAATTTCTTTTCTTCTAATTTATTGAAATTTATGGATAAGTTAATTAAGAAGATCTGTTCTCTTTTCATTCCTCTGTGGATGTGCTTTGCGTGTTGCTTTCTTTTCTTCGTCATTTCTCGCATTCATAACCTTATTGTCACCGTACTTGGCCAATGATCTCTCCGCCCATTTTTGGAGCTAATCAATTTCTCGTCGCTCTTCTTTAGCATTGTAATTCTGTCTTTCAGACCTTCTGACGCACAACCCTCCTTCTCTCCATCACTACTTTATCCATCTGTTTTTTATGGGAACCTCAAATAAAGTTTATTATGCATATTCCACCACCTTCAGCGTGGTCCTGTCATATCTCTTACACCCATTTGGGACAACGCTTAATGAAGTGGCCTGTCGTTGTCTCAGTCTAATCGCCCAAATCTGTTACACAAACTGTAATTTTTTTAACAAATTGTATTTCACTCCAACTGATATCTCCTTTATTGAATTTAAATTCATGAAGCTAAAGTTAAAGACTGTTCTTTTCTTTTATCAACAAGTGTCTATGTGCCTTTGATCAGGGCCCCTGTCCCCTGTGGTGGAATGTAATTAAGTACATTTCCTCAAGTACTGTATACGTACAAATTTGAGGTATTTGTACTTTACTTGAGTATTTCCATCTTAACTTTATACTACTGTAAATGTTTTACTCCATTAAATTTGTCTGACAGGTTTAGTTATTAGATACTTTTGAGATTACGGTTTTTCATACCCTTTCTATCGAGTGAAAATCCTGTATCTCCAGATTTGGTGATTTTGAATTAGAATTCTTTGAGAAAATCAAGGATTAGACATTGCTTTATGGGCTAAGCAAATTCTTTGACTTTGACATTTAGAAAAAACAATCTTATTTGCTTCATAAAAATAATAACGATAATAATAATGTCTTATTTTAGGTGAAGCACTATGTATATTTAAAAAATGTCCCCTCGGGGATTAATAAAGTAAATACCTACCTACCTACCTATGTAACTCAAGTTGAGAAAAGTGCTATAGAAATACATTTTTTAATATTATGATTATCTTGTGTAAGTGGATGCACCTCTTACACAATGTCACCCACCTGCATGTACGCATTCATGAGCCAGGAAATGCACGAGACATTCTTCTGAGAGCTCATAGAGAGTAACACTGAAGGTAATCCATGTTGCCACAGGGTCTGTTACATTTCCACCAGAAGATGAATAGGTGTTGCTCACAAAATGTTTATCTATTACTTTTAAATAATCTGTAATAAAGGACTAGCCGAGAGATTTGTAATTGCTTTGTTAACTGCTCACAACGATCTGTTTCTGTGTTTGATGAATGACTACCACCAGTATTAAAGCTTACAAATAGCCAATCACATGGGCTCTATGCAGCCCACATATCGCGTGTTACACACAGGTATTAATATCATATTTCCAGAGATAACAATTCATAAAAGATTTCAAAATTACATTTTTGACAGGATAGCCCAAAATATATGAAAAAAAGAAAAGCAGTTGCATATTTAGCTCCAAATTATAAAGTAATAATATTTTTCAGGGTGCTCTTCCATCATGTAGACATTTTTAATTCAGTAAAGGATTTGTGTGCCTCTGCGTCACTCAAAATGACTTGAAATTCATTCAATTAGTTGAAAAAAGGCTTTGCTTCTCTGTGGCCTAACCTAGACTCTGTTCTCTGACTCACACTCACACTCACACTCACACTCACACTCACACTCACACTCACACTCACACTCACACTCTGCCAGTGTAATCTAATCAAAAGGGTGCTGATTACCATGATGGGTATCATCCTGTCTGTGGTGTTTCCTGTCCACATGTTCAGTCAAAGATTGGGCTATCCCACAATCAAGGCCACAAATGAATTAAAATCCTTCTAGTAGCTGTTGAGATGTATCAGGCTGGACCAAGGTGATGAACAAACACTTCTATAGACTCAGATTAAACAACACATAGAAGCTACAGACAATTTAAAGTACAGTCAGATAGCAAAGTAGCAGCAGACAAAGCAGATCAATACATACATAATGTTCCATTAATGTGTCCCTATTTTACACAGTTTTTTGTGACCAAACACATCCAGAGTAGGTTTGAATGGATTGCTCAGTTTTCAATCATTTTTTTATCTGAAGTTTTGAGTGTCTAAGTGGTGTCTGAACTAACAGTTGTGTCAGCAGCTTAATGCAGGTGCGAAGGAGGTCTGAAAGCTTGCGTGCTCGCTTTTTCGAGAGAAACACTTTTTAACTGATGACAAAGATTTATGGAAACCAGCCTTTCCCCTTATTCCTTCCAGCTTTGTCATCCAGCAATAACATCCATCTTCTCTGCTCAGCATTTCTAATATTTCTACAGCTGACAGGAACTGTTTTACTTCTATGTTCTGCATTATAAAACAAAGGTGCTGCTGCTGCTGCAGTTTGTCTGTGTGGTAGACCTGCACAGCAGCTTCACACAGATATCCCTGTCTAATCTGCGAATATATTAAGACACCTGCTGCTATCAGAAGAAAAAACAAAACTGCCCAGCAGTCTAACGCCCTTCTGTACTCCCTTCTGCAATGGTTCCAAATCCCTAGACCCCAGAACAAATACCAGGCTGGAGAGACTGCTGTTCATTTCCCGTTTCAAACTAAAAAAAATCAGGTTGATTCCATTTTATAACAATGTTTATTGTTGTAACCATAAAAACAAATTTCCTTGAACCTGAAGGAACAGCTTGTTTTAACCCAAATCATGATCTTTTCCCAAACCTAACCCAGGAGATGAAAAAGTCCCGGCATAAAATTATGTGAGGGACACATGAGCAGGAATTTGAAACTGATTCATCTGCGTTAAGAAAGTCAATCTTAAAAATCCGCTGAGGTCATAATTGTTGCACAAAAAAATTAAAACAGCCATTGAATTTTGATCACCAGAGCCCAAAAGGAACCTCTAAGTTTCTTGGAGCTTTCCCAGACATTAGTCACTAGAGGTCAAAGGTTTGGGGAACTTTTGGTGGATACACTATAAATAAAGGAAAAAAACACAACAGGAGTTATCCGAGATGCTGGCCTGGTATTTACTGACCCGAGTTCACTTTAAGAACAGAATCTGGCCAGACTCTGTCGTGGGTTGATAGAAACCATTAAAGCAGCCTTTAACCAATCGGCACTGACCACTATAATGCATGTTGTGCAAGTCGAAATGTATGCATAATTCTTTCCCTGGTCTCAATAACTTAATATTTGCTGTTCATATTGCTATAGCTGGCTCCACCACCGCTGGCATTATCGAAACTACAATTTAAAACAAATGCTGGACTGATTGGTCAGCCCATCAGAGTGGCTTAACAAATCTATGTGCAAACAGGGTTTCCAGAGTACAGCCACACCTTTTCAAATTGAACCTGTGAGCAATAGGTGGGCGGAGCCAGACTAGTGAGGAGCACTCATTTGTACAGATTCATTCTCAAGTGGAATTTATGAGTAGAAAAGGTGAACAACTGCTTGAAACAAGTAGTTACAACACATTTTTATAGTTAAAAGAATTTTATTTGCTTGACTTGTGACTTTGTATTTCCAAGACTTGGAATGACACTCTCAATTTTGCATATTCACCGATTGATATAGTTCAAAAGAGAGTTCAGTACGAGTGCAAAGTATTTGTTGGAACGTGTAACTTGCACTTCCCCATTTTTGTGCACACATTGCATGAATCTTAAAGAGAGATGAAACAGATAGGATCAGATATCAAAACTGAACATGATGGAATTGCTGTTTCACTAAAGAGTTGACAGGGCCTTTGAAAAAAAAAAAAAAAAAGGAAAGACAATGATGAAAGAATGATACTCTGCACATGTGTGTTAGCATAAAGAAACAAGGTGCAGCTAGTGGCTTTACAATCAATTGTGCCACATCTAAAATCAAAGTTTCAATCAGTCAGAAGGCCCTTTAAGGTGGAACATACACAGGCATGTCAGTATCTAATTAACTGGCAGCTGTAACACACACCATTATACTAATGGAAGAAAGTGAGGCCACATACATATCCTTACCTCAGCAGGTAATACTGTTCACTTGTTTCTCCAGGAAGTTCTTCAGATGAAGGAATGTACTGTGATTTGATCTGATGTGCGCTAATGTTTAGCTGTAAGCTACTCTAAAGTCAGTTTGAGGCGATACTGCGTGACAGCTGTTAGGAAGTTTGATGATAAAGTAAACTTGAGTGTTAAGGTTGTCTGTTTGTGTAGCTGTAATGTGATGTTTCTGGACATTTGTGTGGTGCTGATGCAGAGGTGAGGCTGTACAGACAGTCACTTTGTAATCTTACCCATGTTTTCTCAGCTGGAAGGATACAGATGGGAGAGAAGAATAATTGAGGCAGTGTCGGGAATCAGCCCCATAACTAACCCTGAAGACACTGATATCATGATGTCTGTATTGTTTTGGAATTTAGCAATTTGGTGATTGAGAGAAAAAAAAAAAAGAATAGATAGATTGTGATTCAATATTAAAATCTTTTTTTTGTACAATTTCTGCCAGATAAATATTTTTTCTCACCGTGTGGAGATGCATTTCAATCTTTCTGGCAAGAAACACAATAGTTCAATTATTCAAATGAATAATACATGTATCTCAATGTATCCTAATGCCTTCGGTGGTCTCTTCACTTCGATCAGCACATCAATATTATTCATTTGTTCAATACTAAAGACAGTAATAACTACCAAAAGGGTTAAGGTGTTTCCAGACCAAAAACCATGGTTTGGACAGAGATGTCCAGTCTCTACTCAGAGCTTGGGATGCTGCTTTCAGGACAGGTGACATGCTGGCCTACAGAAGTGCCCGGAGAGACCTGTAGAATGGAATCAGAGAAGCTAAGAGTAGTAAAATGCAGCACATTGAGGGATACTTTGAAAAAAGGTAAAGTCCTGGAGCATGTGTAGAGGAATTAAGTCCATAATGGACCACAAGAGCAAACACTTCACTGACCAACCATGACAGTGCACTCCCAAGCATCCTTAACCAGTTCTTTGCATGCTTCAACACACAGAACAGCAGAGTGAGAGCTCACAAGACTCTACCTGAGGAGGAGCAGGCATTCGTCCTGCAGCACCACCAATTCAGACCCACTCTAAAGAAAATAGATATCACCAAAGTGCCAGGACCAGGCTGTACATTGAGCTCACGTGCTGACCAGCTAGCAGTTTACTTCTTTAACCTGTCCCTACAACAGGCTGTAGTCCCACATGTCTCAAATCCACCACTGTCGTCCAGGTGCCCAAAGAGGCAGCAGTAAATAGCCTTAATGACTACTCCCCAGTTGCCCTGACCCCAGTCATTATAATGTGCTTTGAGAAGATTATACTAACCCACAGCAAGGACATCGTCCCCACAGATCTGGACAGCCGCCATTTTGCACATCGAGGGAACAGATCTACAGAGGATGTTGTCTCAATTTCACTTCTTACAGCCCTGCCCCACTTACAACATCCTACCACATATTGTATGTTAGGATGCTTTTTGTTGATTTCAGCTCTGCTTTCAATACAGTAATCATCCATAAATTGGTACACAAACTCATCAACTACACCCCTCACTCTGTTAATGGATTATAGACTCCCTTACTAACTGACTGAAGGTCAGGATGGGTAACCACACATCCTGAACACAGGTGCACAACAGGACTGTGTGCTCAGCCAAGTCCTCCGCACTCACTTCACCCACAACTGTACCCCCTTCTACTCCTCCGACACCACAGTGATGTTTGCTGGTGACACCGCTGTGGTGGGACTGATACCCAAAATTGAGGAGACCCACAATAGACAGGAGGTCCAGCATCTGACCGAGTAGTGTTCAGACAAAAAATCTGGTCTTGAACACCACGAAAACAAAGGAGATCAAGTTGGACTTTAGAAGGTCCTGTTAGGATATGGTGTTGTAACGGACCCAGATGCAGACACAGTAGGAAGATGTCTTTTATGACCCAGGAAGTCCTTTATTCTCTCCAAACACTGACACACAGTAGGCAGAGAAAACACAACATACAAGTCTGTACGAGGCCGGAGGCCAATGTTCAGTGAGGAGTCCAATCTCCTCTCCTCTCTACTCCTGAGCTGGAAGCTGGCTCCTTTGCGGATTGCGGCTGGCAGGCAGGCAGACAAGTACGTAGCATGGGCGTGGCTTCGCTGGTGAATCCCGAGGTTTCTACCAAGCCAGCGGCAGGCTGACGTAGCTTTGTGGGGAAATCCCGAGGTCCTCCACAAGCACAGCAGACAGGCAGGGTCACTGTGTGACATTCGAAGCTCGACACAGGATTGCCAAGGCTTCTCAGCTGATCTCTGAGGAGGATAGTACGAGGAACACGAAACAAAATAATAACAATAACAAACAGACAGGGAAATGACGCACACATGAGGAGAGGTGATCGGGGACACAAATAGAGGGAAACACACTAGGATCAGACAGGAATCCTCACAGGTCCGGGAAGATCATGCAACAGCCACTTCATATAAATGGAGGAGAAGGTGAACAGAGTCAACGAGATCACGTTCCTGGGAATCCACATTGCTCAAGGGCTAACATGGTCCCTCAACACTTCCCATCTGGTGAAGAAAACCCAGCAGAGGCTTCACTTCTTAAGCAAACTTTAAAAAGCTAGACTCCGCCCACCCGCTTGCAGTTGCTCCATTAATTGCACCGGCCTAATTTACATGTATACAGTATATCTATGCCAAACCTTACACATCCCTGATCAAGGAGAGGTAGTATTTTTAGTGTCTTACATTTTTTTGTCTCATAAAACCTTTTTTGGGGGGAAACATTTTTACCCCAAGTAAGTAGGAAATCGTTTCATTTCATAAATCACATAATATAATTTAATTAATCAATATATAATCTTTTTCCACAATAAAGGGTAAAATGTATTCCAGTCTGACTACTGTTACTTTCTGTTTGGTCCAGTAAATGAGGGTCCTATTGGTTGGGGAGGAGGGATCAAGCCAACAATAGTGGGGCATCTCTGCCCTGATGACGTCCATGGGACCTGACAGGCAGGGGGACCAAGACAGAGACATGATTCAACCGCTTATCTGATGGATAACATTTTCTGAAGTTTAAAACACCAACAGACTCAAAAATCATCCAACAGGAAGTCTTCATCTTCCGCAGTCAGCAGAGGAGAGGCAGGTATGTTATTTTCTCCAGAAAATTGTTGTCATTAGCTTTTACATATTTATTTTTTTTACCTCATCACACCAATTTCTATAGTTTCTATAGTCCCTGGTAATTGTGATGTGCTGCTAATGTTTGCGATCACTGATTTAAATTTATGGCTTGGGTTAGACAGAAAAACGTTTAACACAGACTGAAAGCCAGGCTGGTGGCAGTCTCAACAATTATGATTTTGTCAGCTTAAGTTAGCCAGACTCAGCTAATATTAACAGCCAAGCTCAGTAGTAAGTGGGTTGAAATCGCTCTCTCTGGACTTTCATGTTTCCAGGTAACTCTAACCTTTCTTTTAAATTTTATACTTACAATTGGAGGAACGATTTGATGGAAACACTCGACTAAACTAAAGCTTATTCCTACCCTTGCCTTACCTACAAGAGTGAATCAAAAAGTTACGAGACAGGGGTATAATCTTTATGAGTAAGTATTCCAATTTTCGTCACTTGATCAACAACAGCACCTGAGTTGCACACGTTCTTTTTTACCGATATCATATATTACCCAACGGTCGACCTGAAACTTGAATGGAGAGAGAAGTTTATGTCAAATCTTTGGGGAACAGAAAGAAGTGCACTGTTCACATCTTAAAACCTATTAATCCACACTCATGTTAAACATCTTTATGTCTAAAGTAAAAGTTGCAAAGAAAACTTCCTGAGCTCAAAAGTTTAAATTTACCACAAAGGAAAATATTGCACTTTCATTTGAAGATGAAGGTTTGTGTTTGTTTTTTGCGATCAGTACTGTATTTAGATTTACACTAACTTACAAATCGATTAAAAATCCACAGTAACACACTGTACAAAGCTTAAACAAAAAGAAACCTTTGAGATTACAGTAATAATACTGTGACAAAAACAACATCTACAGAGACATACAGAACACAGTTTATAAAGACAGAAATTGTTGAGAATACTCTAAGCTAATTATACCTACTGGAACTTATCCTAGCTGACTTTGGTCCATCTGAGGGCCAACACAAAAACACTGACAACCACTTACAATCACAGTCACACTTACGGCAGATTTAGAATCACAAATTAACCAAACAGGGACTATGGAAAGATGCCGGATTACCTGCAGAAGCCAGATGGATGGACACCCCGGTGTGAAAATCAAATGTAAAATTCAGGTTGTTGTTGTTGTTGCAAGAGAGAAGTATCTGAGCACTTTTGTTAATAAAACCATAAAATCCCATCTGGAAACTGTAGCAAAGAGGCCGCAGCATGAAAACCCACACATGAATATATTTAAGACACCAATAAAACCTGGAAACTAACGACATATAATCAGTGTGCGTCAAAGTGCTGTAGTATGAAGGCCTCATTAGGCTTCAAGTAAAAAAAAGTTTGTATGACATTTCAACAATGCAGCAAGCACTTGGTTTGAAACAGACTGAAACATAAACTGTATTGCAAATGTATATTGTATCTGTGTGTTTGAGGATACATGAGGTTTGCAATGATTGAATCCTGTTCTACAAGGGGAGAGTCGAGGTAAAGGGAATCGAAAATGCGCAATGCATTGTGGTACATTTAGGCACTGACAACAATGCTCCAAAAGCAGGAAAGCTCTGAAGAAAAAAATCTGTTTTCTTTTTCATTATAGCACACACTGAGGAATCCCTGCAATTGACTACATTTACCACCAGAAATGTGTCAACATCCACATAAAAAGCAGCAAATATTTCCTTTAATTTACTCTTAGCACATTTTTATTTATTTATTTTATTTGCAGACCGCTACCATGATCAATGATGTTAAATCAGCTCACTTATTTAAGTGAAATCAGCAGCCTGACTCAGAGTTTCTATGGTTTAAAAGCTCCCAACACACACACACACACACACACGCACGCACGCACGCACGCACACGCACACACACACACACACACACACACACACACACACACACACACACACACACACACACACACACACACACACACACACACACACACACACACACACACACACACACACTCAATGATGTGTGGTGTCCCTGTAAATGGGTAGTCACTCTGTCTCTGGTTGTTGGACATTAACGCTGGATCATTAACTGCTAATTCATGGCTAGCTTCATATTTTCCAGATTACACTATATCTGCTTGTCATGAATTAAACATACCTACTAAAAGTCATTTAGACCAGCCTGAGAGCCCAAACACATAACCACATCTGCACACACTTCTGCCAAAATACCACAGATAAAATCCAGCTAAAAAGCAAGCAAGAAAAAGTTTGACCACAATTTAGCAAGCTTAACAAATCATTAATTCTTCAGATCTCATCAAATGTTGCAGTAATGTGTATGGGGCTAAGGCCAAGTTTTAAAGCTGCTGTGTTTTTAGAGCCTTTCCAAAACCACAAAGACAAAAGCTTTAATTGTAGGGCTGGATTTAACAATGGGTTATCATGGACAGAATTGTTGGTATCCTTCCGTTAAAGAAATAAAAACCCACAATGGTCACTGAAATAACTTGAAACTCACAAAAATAATAATAAATAAAAATTTACTGAAAATTAACTAATGAAAATCAGACATTGCGTTTGAATTATGGTTCAACAGAATCATTTAAAAAAAACAAACTAATGAAAATGGCCATGACAAAAATGATGGTACCCCAATAAAAGATTGAAAATAATTTGACCATAGGGACATGTTAAACTAAGGTGTGTCCTCTAATTACCATCACAGGTGTCTTCAAACTTGTAATCAGTCAGTCTGCCTATTTAAAGGGTGAAAAGTAGTCACTGTGCTGTTTGGTATCATGGTGTGTACCACAATGAACATGGACCACAGAAAGCTAAGGAGAGTTGTCTCAGGACATTAGAAAGAAAATTATAGATTAATATTATTAAGGTCCACAGGACTGTAGCCAACCTCCCTGGACGTGGCCGCAAGAGGAAAATTGATGACAAATTGAAGAGACGGATAATACGAATGGTAACCAAAGACCCCAGAACAACTTCCAAAGAGATTAGAGGTGAATTCCAAGGTCAAGGTACATCACACCATCTGTCACAGTTTGAGCCAAAGTGGACTTCATGGAAGACGACCGAGGAGGACACCACTGTTGAAAACAAATCATAAAAAAGTGAGACTTGAATTTGCCAAAATGCATATTGACAAGCCACAAAGCTTCTGGGAGAATGTCCTTTGGAATAATGAGACAAAGCTGGAGCTTTTTGGCAAGTCACATCAGCTCTATTTTCACAGATGCAAAAATGAAGCATACAAAGAAAAGAACACTGGACCTACTGTGAAACATGGAGGAGGCTCGGTTATGTTCTGGGGTTGCTTTGCTGCATCTGGCACAGGGTGTCTTGAATCTGTGCAGGCTACAATGAAATCTCAAGACTATCAAGGCATTCTGGAGCGAAATGTGCTGCCCAGTGTCAGAAAGCTTGGTCTCAGTCACAGGTTATAGGTCCTCCAACAGGATAATGACCCAAAACACACAGCTAAAAACACCCAAGAATGGCTAAGAGCAAAACATTGGACTATTCTGAAGTGGCCTTCTATGAGCCCTGATCTAAATCCTATTCCTATCCCTATCTGTGGAAAGAGCTGAAACATGCAGTCTGGAGAAGGCACCCTTCAAACCTAAGACAGCTGGAGCAGTTTGCTCATGAGGAGTGGGGCAAAATACCTGTTGACAGGTGCAGAAGTCTCATTGAGAGTTACAGAAATCGCTTGATTGCAGTGATTGGCTCAAAAGGTTGTGCAACAAAATATTAAGTTAAGGGTACCATCATTTTTGTCTAGGCCATTTTCATTTGTTTATTTTTTTAAATGATTTTGTTGAACCACAATTTAAAAGAAATGTCTGATTTTCATTAGTTAATTTTCAGTACATTTTTATTTATTATTACTTTTGTCAGTTTCAAGTTATTTCAGTGACCATTGTGGGTTTTTCTTTCTTTAACGGAAGGGTACCAGCAATTTTGTCCACGTGTATAGGTGAGGGGTTCAGCACTCTATGAAAGACTGCGTTGGCAAGTAGTGCAACAATTTAAGAGTAATGTTCTTTAAAGAATCCTCACAAATAATTTGTGGGATGTCATAATCTACGATACATAATAGAAAATTAAAATAAAAAAATTAAAGATTTAAAGAATCTAGATAAATTCCTGTGCACAAGGGACAAGGCAGAGTAATATTGAATGGCTGTAATGACCAGCCCTCAAGCAGTACTGCATTAAAAACAGCCACAATTCTTTAGTGGAAATCACTGCATGGGCCCAGGAATGGACTGACGCAAAGTAGAAAACTGTCCTATGGTCTGAGGAATACAAATTTGAGAGGGAGGGAACCATGTATGCTGAATGATATATTCAGGTTTTGGAGCAATATATGCTGTCATCCAGACATCGTCTCTGTTAGGGAAGGCCTTGCTTATCTCAGCAAAATAATGCCAAACTGAATTCTGCACATATTACAACAGCATGACTCCATAGTAGATGAGTCCATTTTAGCCTGCCTGCAGTCCAGACCTGTAACCTATTGAAAGGATTTGTTTATCATGGAACAAAAAATACAACAAAGGAGATCCTAAACTTTTAAGCAGCTGAAATCCTATATTAGGCAAGATTGGGACATTTCATTTTTAAAACTCCAGAAACTCATCATGTCAGTGTTGTTAAAAGAGGTGATACAACACAGTGGTAAATATGCCCCTGTCCCAACTTTTTTGAAATGTGTTGCTCGCATCAAATTTAAAATGAGCATACATTTTTCCATACATGTTTCAACATCTGATGTCTTTGTTCTATTTTCAATTTCATATGGGTTTACATGATTTGCAAATGATCGCAATCCTTTTTTCCTTTCATTTTACACATCACCCCAACTTCTTTCAAAATGGGTTGTATGTAACTGTCCATCTCCCTTTAAATGTTTCTATAAGTACACCAAAAGCTACTTAAAACTTGAATCAACGTCCTTGTGTATGCACACATATTTGGTCAGTAAAGCTGACTCAGATTGGGACTTTTTGCCCAAAACATCCAGCTAACGTCAGTCTTTGAGCACAAGATAACGTAGAAAGCAAATGCATATATTAAGCTTGCAAACTGACCCACAGTCAGCTCAATAGCTCAACTCTGAATAATGAATGGAAATTGTTAACAAACTAGAGAACAAAATGCCCTAATGAGCAATAAATGGTTCACCCAACAAGGGTAAAGTATCATCTATCATGTTTACCTTTGTCACCAATCGAGTTAATTATATTAAAATACAAAAACATTAGTTAATGAGCACCAAACCCATTATAGAACAGAGGCTGGTGGGAATGCATTTAGTTGGTTATGCACCAAAGTAAGAATGGAATGATAATTTTAACCTGTCAATGGTGCTGGATGGAAAGTGATATCTCTTTTTTTTTTTTTTCAGAAAAGAATGTCGGA
Organism: Brachyistius frenatus; assembly: GCF_029030835.1. NCBI lineage: Eukaryota > Metazoa > Chordata > Actinopteri > Embiotocidae > Brachyistius > Brachyistius frenatus. Next base: position 63,196 of record NW_027210796.1, on the reverse strand, counting down.
ATCATTTTGCAGGTATAATAATGCCTTTCCATTAGTAGTTATAGTTGCTGAGACAATGATATCCATAGAGACATGCCATTAGTGTGGCTAAACATCACGAGGGTTCGCGCACTCTGGCAATTTATCCCCTGTCCTCATCTGGATCCAATTAGTTGAGTTCCGCTGTTTTTCACTATTTCGTTAAGTCAGTTTCAGACACAACATCAAACTGAGTCTCCTGTGTCAGTTTGGACTCAGACTTTGTGTTTGGGGGGCCTTTCTTGTGGTCCTGAGTCCCAGTGTTTCCAGAGGCTCCTGGGTTTCAGTGGTTTGGAGGACAGCTTTAGTGGCTTCACTGCAATGTTTGCTTTGGATCAGTCTCCCCAGAAAAACCACCCATCAGGAAGGATTATGAAACCGGTGTGAAACACACAGTCTGCTTTCATAAGATGAGCTATACATGAGAAAACTCTGATGAATTAAAGCCTTCTTAACATGTTTTAAAGAAAACATTTCGACAATTTATTTGGCAATATATCTCTGAATCTGACCCCTTCCACAGTCCTCGCCTCCAGCTCTCCACTTACTGATCCACATTCAAACTACTGTGATCATAAAATTCTCAAGCCTTTAAAAATGATCAGCTCCAGGCCAGTGCCTCCTAAGATGAATGAAAAATAGCAATGATTGGAGAATCCTCAGCCCACCAGTGGTTTCCCTTTTCCCTGCTTTGGTTACAATCCTGAGAAGAGAATGATGGGAGATTTTCCATGGCATCCTTGGAGGCAACCTCAGTGGCCATGTTTCCAAAGAGCCGGGTCACAATGTCTCTTCCCCAACTTTGGAAAAAGTGAAATATGAATTACTTGCATATGAGGGGGCGCCAAGAGCAATTAGAAGAGGAGGGTGTGGGGGGCTCTTACATAATAGCTAGAGGGAGGTTGAGAAGGAGGAGGGAAGGAAACAAGTCAAAGCTAAATTGAGACTAAACATGTCTTTTCCCACTGTATGTATACATCAGAATTCAGGTTTTCAGGCTTTGAAGATGGCGCTGCAAAGCAACATTAAAGATCTCCTTTTACACAAATTCATTGTGAAATGTTTTTCATGCTAAAACTACTGAAGAAAAAAAAACTGTTGTCAGTGTCAACTACCTTGACTTTCTGAGCTGAGATGAAATAGTTTTAAATATGTTGAAGATTTATTTTTGCAAGTTGACTTCCAATCCGCCTTTCCTATTTTTTTTTTTAATATATATCTTTTAATTTTTCTATATATGTCTTTATGAATCTAGCTGCCTTTATTAGAAAGTGACATCTGCATTTATAATTTCTTCACCGCCACCATAAGAGCTAATACGTGCATAATTTCCTTTTAACCTTAATCAACTGTGTTAAATTCAGAAAAGTGCAGTAGAAGTACTATGACACTATCTGATCAAATTTGCAAGAATTTTTTGTTTTAGTTGGTGTTAAACAATAAAATGAGGGAATGGTAAGCTTTTTCTGATCGTTCATTCTTTCCACATCGTTTCTGATTCTTTGAGATTTGCACTGACGTCCTTCCCATCACAGACCTGCTCTCTTTGAGAACAGGCTAGCTTTGTGTTTTGTTGTGTTGTGGAATTTGGAGCATTCACTTCAGTGATCATCACTCGTGTCCTTTCACAGGCCTGCCTGATTATCCCTGTTCACTGAAGCTCATAACGTATTTATTTTCGCTCAAAAAATGCAATATGTCTTTTCTCCCTGTGTAGGACCATTAATTGCTCCATGAGAAACCAAGGGCCATGGCGCTGATGGGGTTCCACCTCCTGCTGCTAGTCTTGTGGCTTGGCATTGGGGTAAAGCTCCATGTTGGGGGCGACCAGATGAAGCCGGCCCGGGCACCTCTGATCCCTAATCGGCCTTTTGTTGTTATTTGGAATGCTCCTACCGAGCCGTGCCGTCTTCGATTTAAGGTGAACCTGGACCTCAGCGTTTTCGACATTGTAGCAAACCTCAATGAAACCCTGAGTGGACCAAACGTGACCATATTTTACCACAGCCATCTGGGATACTACCCATACTACTCCAACACGGGGGATCCGATTAACGGGGGCCTGCCACAGAACCAGAGCATGTCCAAACACCTGAGCAAGGCACGGGCCGACATTGACAAGCTGATCCCCCACAAGGACTTTCGAGGCCTAGGTGTCATTGACTGGGAGAACTGGAGGCCTCAGTGGGTCCGAAACTGGGGCTCCAAAGACATTTATCGCAACAAATCCAAGGAACACATACGGAAACTTCATCCAAACTGGCCAGAGAGCAAAGTAGAGAAGGAAGCAAAGGAACATTTTGAGAGGGCTGGGCAAGCTTTCATGAACTTGACCTTGGCACTGGCTGAAAGTCGCAGGCCAAATGGGCTGTGGGGGTTTTACCTGTTCCCAGATTGTTACAACTACGGCTACAAGAGACACCCACAACGCTACACTGGGGAATGCCCCAACGTTGAACATGTTCGCAATGACCATTTAATGTGGCTCTGGAAGGAAAGCACGGTCCTCTACCCATCCATCTATCTGGACTATGAGCTGAAGTCCTCCTCCCACACCGTCAAGTTTGTCCACTACAGAGTGAAGGAAGCCATGAGGATCGCGTCTATTGCCCATACGGACTTCACATTGCCTGTGTTTGTCTACTCCAGACCATTCTACGCCTATACCTTTGTAGTTCTTTCAGAGGTACGCTCTCAGCTTTTTCAACAGATTAAGCAGAAAACCGGGGGTATCTGGTAGACAAATGATAAAGGTGCATACCACATAGTACAACATCCGTGGTTTGATTCTTAGGCGGTAGGCCTTTGTTGCATGTCGTTCCCTTCTCTGCCTCAGTTTTCTTTTTTTCTTCTGTATTGACTGTCAAATAAATGCAAAAACACCAAAAAGAATCAAACACCTGAACAAAATGAAAATGCTCACAAACCCCTACAATTGGCTGCTTGGTTAAAGCTATTCTCTTTTGATGTCAACATAGTCACACATTATGGATGGTTGTAGCCCTTAAGAGCATTTTTAGATTTTGAAATAAAGGAATGGAATGAGGAATTTGGATTCCAACATGTGTCATGAGACAATATAAACTATAAAGTTATAATTTGATTCCAGTTTTCTTGGCTAAACATACCTACCGTTTGGTTTAAGAGTGACCTGGTTCACACCATTGGTGAGAGCGCTGCCTTGGGAGCATCGGGTGTTGTCCTCTGGGGATCATCAGAATACTCTCGATCACAGGTAACAGTAAAAAGGACAACCAAAAATGTATGTCGAAGGTGGTGTGTTATAATAGTGCAAACTTGGTGTTTATTTGCAAATACGCAATAGAAACGTTGTTTTTTTTTTGTTTCAATAGGTTTCAATATTAAATTCAATAAAACAGACAGCTTTAATTTAATTTGAAATCAGATCAAAGAACAGCTGCAAGTTATGTTATAGCACCCCTCCCGTTTTTTTCTTTTTTCTACAGTTTCTTTAAGTAAACATCTGATTCATGTCATGTTACAATGAAAAACTTTAAATAAAATACAATGCCTGCAAAGTAGGAAACCAATAGCTGATGGTAGGGTGTGGAAAATCCTCAACAGAGAATTAAAGCAGAGACAATCTGGTTTATGGTTAAAAACAACAACAAACAAACATGAAGAGACACCACTATGATCTTTGATTGTGTGTTTTGTCGCCTTTGTCCTCCAGAGGAATTGCCTGACAGTGAAGAAGTACATTGACGGCCCTCTGGGACATTATGTAATCAATGTCACGTCGGCCGCTAAGCTGTGCAGCAAAGCACTGTGCAAGAAAAATGGGAGGTGTGTCCGCAAGAGCCTGGACTCAGGGGCTTACCTGCATCTCAACCCACGCTTCTTCCACATCCACCGCAACACCGCACCACGGGGACCGCACTTCCACGTCAGTGGTCACCTCAACCACCATGATATCCTGGACATGAAGCACAAGTTCACCTGTCAGTGCTACCAGGGCTGGACAGGAGTTTACTGTGAGATGCCTCAGGCTCTGCCCCTTTCCTCTCCTCCTCCCCCATCCCAGCCGGTCTTTCCACAGCCTCACCCCTGGGGGAACAGCCTGCTGGGAAATATCTTCCTCCTTCTAACGCTCCATTTCTCCTGTTTGTGCATCATCATGTTCCTGGCACTCTGTCTGATTATCAAGTGTCTCATACTTTAAATACCAAGATTAATTTTAGGACAAGAGGGCTGCTGTTAGTGTTAGCCAGACCTGAAGTGTGATGTGCTACAGTTCCTCTAATGTCTACTCGTTGAAGAAAACTGACTGTATTGAAATTAAAAGAAATACCTTCAATGTCGCCCTATGAATGTATAGTTCCCATTCTGATAATAATGTCTTACTGGCAAACTTGAGACTTTTTTTTGTTTTACCACAAAATTGTTCTTAATATAGAACAACCACAAAGGGTTCCTCACAAATGTTTGTAGCTAAGGTTACTAAAGATAGATTTACAAAGGCACGAAAGTTGTAACGTCATGTTTTTGACTAAATACACTGTGCAAGATATGTTTTAGAAGTTTGTGGTTTGACATGTCTACAATTTCTTTGCTCCAGTAAAACTATGGGATGACTTGAGGTGGTCCTGTATAACAATTCTGATGGAATTTATGGTAATAGTAGCAAACTTCAAATTAGCCAATGCATTTGGTGTTTAACAATCTAAATACAGTATCACCATACAAATGCTTAAGAATTTATATTTTACTCTCATCTTTCGGTGTTTTCTGGCTTCCTGCTTTTTGGCTTCTTTCTTGCTACTGCAGTTGATTGTGCCTTTGCGTTTTACTGTTTAAATTCTTAGCAAGAAGCTACAGAAATTATGGGAAAATGAGAGACTTCCTGTATCACATTGTCAGTCTCCGAGGGTGTTCAACTTGGCCATTAGCACCCCTCCTGGGTGATCGGATCACAAGTGGTCAGCTAAAGGGACAACAAATGTTTACCCAGTGTGAACGCACCCTGTAGATATCCAAGATGATCTGCTTCGCATACGTCCTCTGACCAAGCAGAAGAAATACTGAAGGCAGCTCTTGGTGCCACATTCCTTTGTTTGTATCTGACCTGGTACTCAATGTGTCACTGTCCGGTTACCGCAGGCAATAGTACTGGAAGATTTTTCTTCCACTCAAACAGTTCTTAACCCTCCCGTTGTCCTTGTGTCAAAATGACCCGCAGCTGTGTTCAACCAAGTTCTATTTTATTTTCATATTTTTTTTTTCATTGGTGACAAGTGATCATTCTGTAAAGGTTTCTTTACAGCCTCCTCACCAATGATCCAAAAAAAAAAAAAAAATATAGAAATAAAATAGGGTTAAACCTGAAGATCTTGGCGTGCTCTTCGGTAAAACAATTCTATGATTCTGCTGAGAGCAGTAGAACTACATACATACATACATACATACATACATACATACTACAGTAAGCAGAAGAGACTTACTTGCAAACGTGCAGCTATAAAGCAACTGTTTAGTGATGAAAAACACCAGTGCTATGCTTATTTTCACTAAAGCCTCCTCTGGGTTTACCTTTTTTTTCTTTAGTTTATCTTGTCTTGTCTAATTTCTGACACGTTGGATAAGTAAACTATTCCACAGCTGTGATCAGGCCCACAGCTGTGGAATAGTTCATTTATCCACCGCAGTGCAGAGCCCAACCCTCTCAAAACCACTGGAATAATTAAATAATCAGAGCCTGACAAATTAGGGCCTCATGCTTGAGGTTGTGAATTGCAACTCACTGAAGTAATTTCTGACAAGTACAAACATGGAATACGTCATACATTTCCAATAGACGGTAAATTGTAATGAAGCTCCAGAGAAAGATGTTTCATTTTGTTAAATGCGTCTTCTCCCGATTCTGCCTGCATTCTTGTGCTTATTTACTTAAATATTTACGTGATGTTTGTGTTCATTTGCATATAGATTCATTACACAGGATGCATAATGACATGTGTGAACAGGCTCTGTGACATGTGTGACCATGTCATTTGGAAAGTTGTACTTTGTGGGAAAAGTCTAATTTCAGGTAGACTTTCAGAAGGCAAAATATTTTATTAGCAGAAACACAGTTGGATTAAAGAAAAAAACATATAATTTTCTTCATTACAAGCTATTTTGCCATCTGCTTATGATTTCTAAAGTTTAAGTTTCTTTAAGAATTTCCTAAAAATAGACTGTAGTCTAATGTACACTGTAAAAATAAAGGTCTTTGGCAACCAGCAGGAAGTTTTAGCATGTTGCAAACTCATCACAAAAAAAAGAAACTAAGAGAAGAACAACAAACTTAATTGGAGATAATGTTCTCAAGCTGGAAAAATAAACTAAACACTAGTCTTCCTTAGACCTAAACAAACCTCATAAAACAATCAGTAAATCAAAACGTTCTCTTGATGACACTTCACTCAGTTTACAGTCAAAATTGTTTAATTGGGGATAATAACTGTGATGAGGCTGACATCACAGTCAGCACTTGTCAGCCTGCTGAGTGAAACCGCAGTCAGTCAAATAAGTCACAGCGAGCTGTGGCGGGACGGGTCACATGACCAAACAGTTTAACAATAGTCCTAGTTTGTCTCATGGGAAAGGGAGGGATGGCTGGTTGTCAAACGCTGTTTTGGTAATGGCAGGGGGGAGAAGTTTTCAGATGCAATGACTGCCTCATGATTCATCTCTGTTAAAAAAAAAACACCTGTCAAAACATTGTAAAGTGTGGATTATAGAGGTGTTGAAGTCAGATAATTATAAATGAAGGGCTTTGCCAACCAACTTCAACAGCAGCTTCAGAGTGATTCATCTGCTAATGTTTGAGGGTCCAGAGCTACATGGTAATGTTTTAACTGATGCAACAAACTTATTTTAATATGCTTATTGTATGTTTGTATGTTTACCCGTGGATATTACTAAGCAAAGTAGGTGTTGGAGGGAGGATTTTTCATAAACCAAACCATTTTGTAATTTGTAACCTAATTTTACAAGATCAAGTCCCACAATTTAAAGGAACAGTTGAATATTTTGGGACATAAGCACATTCTCTATCTGTCAAAAAGCAAGCTGTTTGTGGATTAATATCTATCTTGTGTCTGTGTGTTAAGTACAGAGCAAGAGTAAAAAAAAACAACACTGTTTGTGGGGCGCTACATACTGAAACTTTGTCCTGACAAACAACAGTATATCTATTCAGATGCGTTTTGTGCAGTATCTGCATGTATAGAGATGAAATTAATACTTGTATTGGAACAAAAACCTGGAAAACCCACTGTGACAACAAGGTTTCAGGAAGCTGCACAGTCACTCAAAACAGTTCCTGCACTTTTATTCCATTTTCCACATGACCACCTATACCTTGAGCTCTATGGATAAGAGACACTAGAGACAATTCCCAAATACAATTAGTGCCTGTTTTTATAACCAGATCCAAGTGAGAGCTGAAAATCTCTGAAGTTGTATGTTCGAGATCATCTTATAACAATAAATCAGTGACACTGACGTTACTGGATCTGTTCTAAAAACAATAAAAATTCTTCCAAATGGGATGCAACAGAGATAAAGCATAACAATCTTAGTTATAGTTGTATTAGGTGGCCTGTTCAGTGAATGCACAATGCTTAGCAACTTTCTTAATGGAGTCAGGTTGTATTTTTACAATAGGTTGTTCAGGGACCTCCTACGTTACTTTGTAATGCATTACTCCCAACATAAATACGATCCCTATTATATGCACCCAGTGAAGAGAGCAGATTTCTTTTGATAGTATTAGCATTTGCTATGAGATGAAGTATGAGTTAGACTTTATATCAGGAGAGAAAAAAACTGGATTGGTGCATCCATCATAGACACATTGGAGCCCAGGAGCAGTTAGAGGATATTAAGGCCTTGCGGAAGTGCATTTCAGTACTGATAATGAGGAAGGGAATAGCGTCTCCTTTTCAAATATGGAAAAAACTGCATTATAAATGGTAAAATCAGGGTGTCACAAACATTGTAAAAATAAAAAAATCATTAGTTTAATCATAACAACGTGTTGGATTAGTGCAACAGACTATTTGAAGTATTTTGCATTGTGGTCCAACATGAGGATGGTGTTAAAACCCATTCAGCTTTGTGGCCATAGTTTTTTGGCTTTGCGCAGCTGATAAAATTTGTAAAATCCACCTTCCTTTGTGGCATAAAAAAATATAAAGTTTAGAATTACATGACTGTTTTTGTCGAGATGAACTTTAAACTGTGGGAATATACATGCTGCTGCTGGGACAAGACATTTCCACAACTTATTTTATAAGACAATTGTGTTTTGCAACCTCATCAACTGTAACTATGGCAGGGTTGCATGTACATCATTGCAAAGGCAACAGGGATCATTTGCGCTTCTGCTTCCAAAATGATTTCTGCATTATAAAAAGTTTGAAAAGTCCTGGTAGATATACATGTACAAGTGAAATGAGGGTTACTGCTTTCTGGTTTTGTTTGTTGTAACTATGATGTGAACCATTCGACCAATCATGATGGACATTCATGGGTGACAGCCTTTAGCGCCCCACCCATTTCCGTCCCTCCGTCCATATGTACGTACGTCCTATTCCCTTGGCGAGGCTGTGACATTTATGACAGTTACTGAATTGGCGACATAATAATTGACAAAAAATTCTGGTAATTGTATAGCTCGTTTGTGCTGTCAGGGTTGAAGTTGTGCGTGAACCATCTATGTTTTAGAATGTTTAAGCTTCTTTGCAGCAGCATCTATATGGGTTTGGAGGGATATGTATGTAAACTACAACTTGAATGATGAGCTGAGGCATACAGTCGCCAGGCAGTAATTCTAGTTTATATGATTAACTTAATTGGAAGGTTGCATCAAAACATCTTGTTTAAATTATTTATGTAAATGGGATGAAATACATCGACACCCACCAACATGTCTGTGGGATTTCAGACAGGTCTGTCCGTGTGCGCTCTCACCCACTGAAGCAACAGAAATAGTCATCGCATAGACCTAATTTGACCTTAGAAAATTACACTGAAATTGCACTGCACTGCACATCTTTACCGACACGCGCCTTGTTCCGCCGTTCCACCCATCTATTCACAGCCAAGTTCATGCTGAACCACAAAAATATAAACTTTATTTGTAGTGGAAAAGTGCTAATAGTCCCCTGTCCTGTTGGGGTTTTTGTTTTTGTTTTTTCACATCTTTATCAATGGTCTAAGAATACATAAAAAATAATAACAAAAAAAAAGCCACTTGCACTGTACCAAAATACACTTAGACCAGCCCTGGATGTCTAAACTATATTTCATGGCCTTCACAACTCCTCATGAGTGCATGTGACTCAAGCAGAGCTGAAGCTGACTCGGCCAAATTATTCTGTCAGTTTGCCTCTGTTGGTGTTATTATGGGATTATGATGCTTTGACAACCATGGAAGTAAACAGACTCAGCAGCTGTCTTTTTCTTCTTCATCTTCTAAACACAAACATAAGAATGTGACGTTGTCAATCAAAGTTAGTTCAGAAAACACTATGAAGACAGGTTTTGCAAAGTTTGTTTCCTTCAACATTACATGACATTTAAATACTTTCTAAAACACTGTATCATATCTATGCACTGGATTGCATCGGAAAATATACTAAGGGCTCATCGTTCAATAGGTCTTAAATACACAGACACCAAACACCTGTAATTTTAAAAACCTCAGACCTCACTTAGCTCCTGCTTTTTGACTAACAACCATAATCAGCTTTAGTTAGTATCAGCAGTCTTTCTACAAATTCAGTTTGTCTGCAGGTGAAGCTGGCAGAGACTAAACATGAGTCTCTTCTCAAACTGACAGTGACAGTGTTACACTGTATAAGAAGTCAAACCAAGTCAACCCAAGTCTTAAAGTAAACTAATGAAAACTTCCGAAAGAATGAGCAGAATCTGAGTTCATAGTGTGCAGCTTCAAATGGCTGTAGATCGTCTTTCTACTGCCTCCCCTTCAGTTTCATCTTCCACTGCAGATTACAGGCAGGGTGGCACGGCAGCTAAACATTTACATCCTTCGTACACAAACAGTTAACAAGGTCTAAACAGCTACAACTGATGATCCAGATGAATACAAATATCTCACCTCCCAAACTAATTCAGATGGGGGAAAAAACAAAAAACATCTAGACTGTCTCAACTTCTGACTATCTGGCCGTAAAGATGACAACTAACCTCTTGGAAAACACATCATTTTGTCCTTTCAAAATGAAAGTGTGTATTAGAGAACAGAAGGGCCCAACAGCTGTTTCTGGAAAACGTGAACTCACATGATTGCAGGTTTGAATCTTGAATGAAGAAGAGGACATTCTAAGCTACTGCTGAAGTGCAGGAGACATGAAATGAAAGTTTTGCTGAAATCTGAAAAGCTTAACACAAAAACAAAGGAGAAAAACCCAAATAGAGAAAGCTGTGTCTACATAGGAGGGGATCAGGAATGTGGTCTTCATTGGTTCCACTTTCTTTTGAGAAACTGACACCAGACTGGACCAAACACATAAAGAGCAACCTGAACATAGATGTTTCACATCAGCAATTTCTTTGAAAAGGTATGAAAGATTGTTGTTTCGTAGAGAAAGTGCTATAGTGAATGAGCCCAGTATTCGTCCACTGTAAAACATTTTTACACTTTTTGAAATTAACAAAGAGTTCTGATGGCAGTAGTAGCTATTGATATTATATTTAGCTAACTGTGCTTGCTTGGTCGTATGACATTTCTTCAAAAAAGTAAGCTGAAGTTTGTGTCTCATCAGTGTTTTCCAATGAAGACAGCTGGCATCTTAAGTGATGACGGGGAAGCAGCAGCACAAGAAGACAAGCAGCTGCCAGCTTGAGTCGCCTCACAGATGTGAATACAGACAAGTCCTGAAGATGTGAACCTTTCCCACTAGGACCTCCCATGTTGTGAAAGAGGCTTCATGAAACCCTGTCCTGTCCAGTTGTATCAGGTAATTTAGGATCCACATGAAGTTTTACTTTTTAGTTTTTAACCATTTTTTTGTTTAATTGACAACAACAATCTAACCACAAGGATTATCAGTTGTATCAGTTTTATATTCACAAACTATCGTATCTCAGCACCAGGGATCTTCCAAGAATTTTCTGTCAAGACCCTTTCTGCTTCTTGGAGCAACTTTTACTAACGAACCATTAGACCCAGACACAAGTGATAGATAGAGTTTCTATTCCCTTTAGGGCAGTGGAATATGAGGCAGACGATTCTGAGCCTTCAAGTACAGAAAACTACAGTAGACAGGACAGGAAGTCCTCTGATAAAAACTGCTCTTTATCCTGTTGGGGTTCCTACAGTCACATCTATTTGACCTATTTCTGGTCTACACGTTTGGGTGTGAGATTTGTGCTGAAGGAAAATAGTTGGTAGTATCAGCAGTGTTCTGCTTTTGTAACTTGGAGTATTAAAAGCAGCTTTTTTTGGATGAGAATAAGTAAAAGAAACTTAACAAGTCTTATGCACAAGGTCAGCTGCTCATTTATATGCTTTATCCCCATTTTAATCTTCATTTCCTTATAACCTGAAGGGTTTTCTGAGCTGTCCTCATCACAACAGGGCTGTAAACTCTTATAAACAACCGTCTTGTGAAGGAAAATAATGCTCCTTGTCTGGTCATGAGTTAAACGATTGGGGAAAGGTGAGAAGGTCTGATGGTGGTGCTAGAGAAGAAGTTATGGTCACTAATCATTAGGTGGGGAAGATACATATCCACAGAAAATTCAAATGGTTCTTAATCGTGTTTATATATATATAAAAAACCAAACATTTATTTAACGTGACTAAAATAGATGAAGAACAATCACAGCGTTTTAAGAAAAGAATCGGCTCATCAGAGTGTGTAGAAGCCGTCTCTTCCAGTAAAAGCATCAACATGGCTTCTGTTCAAGCAGCCTGGCGTCAGTCTGTTGATTCTGAATCCTGTGGTCCTCTCAGATCCCGATCCCACATCAACACAACAGCTCCGTGGAGGTTCTCGAGGGCCATAAAATGCAGCGTTAGGCTGGTGGGCAAAAAATGGCATCAGAAACAATAATAGGACTGCTGAGGAAAACTGGCAACTCTGCAATGAAACACATTCACTGATATGTTTTAAGGAAACCACGAGAATGTATAAGAGTGTTAGATCTCTGGACTCACCAGGTCTGTTTAATTTGTGTCAATAAGTGCAGCAGACTGTGTTTCAGCTCCTGGGAACTAAAGGTCAAAGCCTTTCTTACCGCAATGTTTTGTCAACTTCCTTCTGTGTGATGGTCTGATAAAAAAGATCAGAGAGCCGAGAGAAGAGATATGAACATGTTCATTTAAACAGGAAATGATAATTCTGCTTTTCTGTAAACTTGGTTACATAATAATGGCAGTGTATATTGATCTGACGATTCAACTTGCAACAATGGATTCTTTTAGGCCACTTGGAGGCAGCAGAAACAAAAGACTTTTTTCTTTTTTTTTTACACATCCCACAATAACAGCAACATTAACTTTCATTTGTCTTTGTGTGTGTGTCTGTGTGTCTATGCTACAGGGGAAGTGCCAAAAGAGGCTTGAGGAGCCCGTACCTATGTCGAAACCTGCCAATGATTAAGCCACTGATGGACCAGTGGTGGAAAATGCAGTGTGAACCCAGTTTTATATGGATAATACATACACGTTTTGCTGTGTACTATTGGACGCACTAGTGATAATGATTCTCAGATACATTTTAAAGTGTTCCAATTCCATCAGTCTGATGTACATTATCTCATAATTATGAGCTCCTATTTTCTCTCACGTGTCTACAGTGTCACTTACTGTATGCACGTACTAGGGTGTACGCCCCCCCCCCTCCCATATCATGTAGTAAGTATTGAATGCAGGCTGACCCTGACCCATCTCTTCCTCTCCGAGCAACCCGATGCCTCATTACAGCTGAAGCCATTAAAGCGGGCTGGAGGATCCACGCTGTCTGAGCCCAGACCTTTTCATAACACAGTCCATATGTTCGTGAGGAGCCTCCGACCGCCACAGCTGGCCGATGCTGAGGTTTCCGTGCAGGGGTGAGTGAGTGGGTGAGGGTTGGGGGTCGGGGGGTAGGAGGGCTGTATGAGTTCAGGGTGGGCCTTTCATCTACAGAGGTAGTGGAAATGAATCTGCAGTCAGGATCACAATGCCAGGCTGGAGGAATCCAAATACACATCCCACTACCACCGACCCCCCCTCTATCCACCCATTGTGGGAATGTGGCTTCCTTCACACACACACACACACACACACACACACACACACACACACACACACACACACACACACACACACACACACACACACACACACACACACACACACACACACACACACACACACACACACACACACTGAAGTGGGGGTTAAGGTACAATGAAATCAGCCTGTAGGTTTTTCTTTTTTCCATTTATCTTTACATGCACGAAGGCTATGTGTGCGTAATTCAGTAGGTCTAATAGAGTCAGTAGGGACTCTAATTGAACGTATTTTGACGTGTGATTAAAATGAATACACATTTGGTAAACTCACAGTTGGTTGCTCCTGGAGCTGAAAGGCAGAAGATAGTTCCCTTAAGGTTAAAGCTCAGTTAGACAGCAAAAGCAAATCGAAAACAGTTTACAGTAGAAACAGGAGTTCTTTGGACCTTCACAGAAATTATGAATGTGCCAGATTTCCTTTCCAAAACTACAAATTCTCTCGAAAAGGGACGACAAGACAGGAATATTCTTGACATTTTTGGAAAAATAAGACATTTTTGCATGTTGAGAATATTTTTCTTGACAAATCTATAAAACTTTGCTTTTTAATCTCCAATGCTAGAGACTGTTTCTGTCTCACCTCTGAATCATTTAGGGCCAAAAGGGAGACCCATTAAAACACCTACTCCCCAAAAGTATTTGATATGTGGAGGAAAATAAATAAAGAAATGCAGGTATGTAGTCATATTCATGATATTGTAACACTTTTTCACATTATCACCACACATTAACTTGTTGCAGAAAGAACAAGTTGCAATACAGCCAACATGGATATTCCAGATATCCTTATCATTTTTTAATCCTACGGACCCTCTTGAAAAACAATGAAGTTGCCCTTTAACATTACAAAATCAAAATGATGGCACCAACCCCGTGTGGTTTTGCGTGTCAAACCAAAATTTTGTTGACCTCATCGTTTGTCCAATTTGACATCTTAAAAATATTTGTTGTTCCTGAACTTTTTGGCTCCTTTGGCTCTTTTAATGGAAAACAGACTTTTTATTCAGGGAAACTTTCCCTGGTTTTTGTAAACTAAACACACCGCTTGGTTTAAAGAGATGTTATTGAAAAGTGAAGCTGAGCTGCTGCTGCTGAGCATCGGAAAACACACACAACCAAACACAGATGACTTCACCAAACAATGGGGCTCAGATTTTTATTCAACCTTGAACTGCTCTCTTACGTTCCTCATACACGGAATTGCAGTGCATATAATTATGACTTACGATCGGTCCCGACTGATGGCCCATCCCGCTGTTTGCCAAAACGTTCTGAGGAAAAGCGCCAACCTGGCTGTTCTTGCACTGAAACACACATTGTGTTTGTTTATGCTTTTGCTTAGACAAAGTGAAAGATGAGTTCTATAGGAGCAATTAAGAGAAAATTGTACCTGATGAGCTCAGAGAGAAGATCTGAAGGAGGCACAAATCACTGATTATCCAAAGGAGGAAAAAATAGCTGAGTCACCAGTTGCGGGTGATTTAAAGGAAACAAACAAACACACACATGCACAAGTTCTGATGCCATATCTCCAAGAAACACTGGTGTTTTAGTTCAACTTTTTTTTCTCTCTGATCTCTTTTAAATCACACAAGAAGATGAATATCAGTTTCATCTTTGTGCATTCGGAGCAAAGACAGTTCTCTCGAAAACAAACACTGTAAACTGATCTGAAGAAACTCACATGAGCCCTAAAAGTTACTGGAACTTTGGCTGTCAGTGTCTGTATTGATATCAAAATTCTTTGGGCTTGTTTCATTCATACTAACTTCAATTTATTTAGCAGTTTTTATATTATTTTAGTTTCTATTTGTAGTGCGCAAATTCAATTAACTTTTGTACAGTCAACATGTTTATCTTCAGTTTAGTTTAGCATCTCTGGAGTTACCACTGCTGCGTGTTGTTTGCTGGAAGACATCTCGCAAGGCTTGAGTAAAAATGAACCTCTTAAATACAGGAAGTGTTCAATCAAACTCTACCAAAAGCCTGCTGCACCATGAGAGCATCAAATATTTCCTTTTTTTGGGGTAAATAACATTTTTGTAAGAAAATACCTGTGACTCCTCTTGCCTGTCAGCTCGGTCCTTTACAGTCTTTAAGGCACATTGGTATCATGCATCCACTCCTCTAAATGGCTGACTCTTTTCTGAGGGATGCATGTCAAGGCCAACCACAAGATGTCTTCTGTCTTGTGTTTTGTCAGCTCCGTGACAGAATGACCACTCGGTATTTTTCATCACTATTAAATGTGGGACAGTTGTTCTGTGCTGAGTGTGAACAAATAACAGGAGCATGAGTTTGTGACATCACAAGTCCAAACTGCACAGTTGCTGAATATGAGCGACGTCACTTTCACAGCAGTTGTGCAGCACCAGAACCAGCTATATAATTACAAAAGAGAGACATGGAAATCTGAATCTATACAGCAAGGGACAAGAAGTAACATCAGAAAGTTTTAACTGAGTCAGTTTTTTTCAGTAATGATATATTTCTCCACGATGTCACATGAAATCCCATTTAAACACATGTTGTATTTCTTCCAACAGATGCAAATCTCTTTAAATGCTCTTTATTTGGATGACATATTTGCTTTGGAAACAAAGAGTTAAAAAGGGAAAATCCACGTGTATATTTAACAGAGGGACTCACAGGGATTGAGTTCACAGCAACTTTTGTCTTCTACTTGTAAATATGTGTGGCTAACCACTGGAATTTCAGCTTGGGCTGGGTAAAAGTGCCGGGTCCACATGTAGTGCCATTTAATTAGCGCAGTGACACTCCGCTGCACAGAGGAGCGATTATATAAATTAAAACATATATAAAGATGAATATTCTGGTTAAATGTCTTGTGCCACTTTTGAGACCTCCTTGATTTCCTGTTCCCTGCTGCTGCGTTGATTTTCTCAGGGTTGTTGGGTTTGTGTGGACTTGCCAGCAGACTGGCGGGTACAGTTTCCCATTTCCCATTTGACTGTTCAGCAAAATTAAAAGCATGGTGCTAAAGTCCACCAAACTGTGCCAAAAAGTCAGAGTCTTTGGTATATTTCAGGATAACTCATGAATCAATCTCACTAGTAAACTGTAAACCCAGGCCTCTGAGCTCAAACTGACAGAGGTGATAGGTAAATTGGTGATTCTGGGATTAGGCCAGAGCCTCCCACCATGTGCATAGACAATGGGTGCATTGTTATGTCATTCCTTGCATTCTACGACTGTAAGTTGCATACTATGTCTTTTTACTTTTAGTACATACTGCAGCTAACCTTAAAAAGTATGTAGTTTTGCATGTAGTATGTATACAATTGGGACATATTACTTCATCATAAAAATGCATCTTGAACTTTGATCCTCTTCGTCATATCCGTCCCAATTCGTACAGTGAAATTTGCTGTAAAAAGAAAAAAAAATGCAATTTGGAATGAGTGCCCTTCCTTTTTATGCCTCTTCTTCTTCTCCTCCTCCTGGTGGAGAATTAGCGCCACTTAATGTCTCAGCAGCTCAGTTGACGTGACACATCTTCCGCCGCACAGAAGATGTGCAAGAGCACACAAGAGCTTGAATAGAATGCTGGCCTGCATACTCATTGTAAACAATGAGTCTTCCAGACAAACAAGAGTTAGTTATGGAGTTCCACAAGGCTCAGTGTTAGGCCCAATACTTGTTACTTTGTACATTGATACATGCTTCCATTAGGAGATGTCATCAGGAAGCACTGCATAAACTTGCATTGTTATGCAGATGACACTCAGCTATATCTTTCTATAAAACCAGATGAAACTAATCAGTTAGTAAAATTTGAAGCCTGTCTAAAAGACATAAAGGCCTGGATGACCAAAAACGTCCTGCTTCTAAATTCAGACAAAATGGAAGTTATTGTACTTGGTCCGAAACACCTCAGAAACTCTTTCTGTAATCACTTAGTTACTCTAGATGACGTTGTCTTGGCCTCCAGCAAAACTGTGAGGAACCTTAGAATCATCTTTGATGAGGATTTGTCCTTTAGACACCATATAAAGCAAATCTCCAGAACTGCCTTCTTTCATCTACGTAATATTAACAAAGTCAGGAAAATCCTTCCTCAGCGTGATGCAGAAAAACTAATTTATGCATTCGTTACTTCTAGGCTAGATTATTGTAATTCCTTGTTGTTAGGATGTTCAAATTACTCATTAAAAAACCTTGCAGCTGATCCAAAATGCTGCAGCAAGAGTACTGACGGGATTTAGCGAGAGAGATCATATTTCTCCAGTTTTAGCTTCTCTTCACTGGCTTCCTGTGAAATCAAGAATATAATTAAACATTATATTGATGACTTACAAAGCTCTACATGACCAGGCTCCATCATATCTCAGAGATCTTATAGAACCATATAATCCTAGCAGAGCACTTTGCTCTCAGTACGCTGGTCTACTTGTGGTTCCTAGAGTTTACAGAAGTAGAATGGGAGGCGGAGCTTCAGTTTTCAGGCTCCTCCCCTGTGGAACCAACCAGCTCCCAGTTTGTGTTCGAAGGGCAGAAACCCTCTCTAGCTTTAAGATTAGACTCAAACCATTCTTTTTTGATAAAGCCTATAGTTAGGGCTGGCTCAGGTAGACCTGAACCAACCCTTAGTTATGCTGTTATAGGCCGAGGCTGCTGGGGGACCTCTTTACATGCTGATCTTCTTTTCTTTCCTCCTACTCTTTAACTGACTCATACCTCACCATCTTCTTCTCTCCCATAGCTTTCTCTTATTGTCTGTTGTCTCCATTCAGTTCCCTCACTCGTGTAGTTTCTGTTCTTTCTTTTCCAGATGTCCCGTCATGGAGCTGCATGTCTCTGCCCTGCGCTTGTCGTCTCCACCAACAGTTCTTCTCTTCTATCTCTATGCTGTCCTTTTCTCTCTCTGCTCTCCTCTCACCTCAACCGGTCGAGGCAGATGGCCACCCTCCTCTGATCCTGGTTCTGTCGGAGGTTTCTTCCTGTTAAGAGGAAGTTTTTCTTCCCTCTGTTGGAGGTTTTTCTCCCATAAAGAGGAGGTTTTTTTTTCCCCTCATCGCTTATGTGGGAATTGATGAATTGTTGGGTTTCTCTGTATAATATTGTAAAGTCTTGCTGTAAGGACTTTAATGTGTTAAGTGGCATGAAATAATCTATGTTGTGATTTGGCACTATATAAATAAAATTGAATTGAATTGAATTGAATTGAATTGAATTGAATTGAATTGAATTGAATTGAATTGAATTGAATTGAATTGAATTGAATTGAATTGAATTGAATTGAATTGAATTGAATTGAATTGAATTTAATTTAATTTAATTTAATTGAATACTGCAAAATATGACCAGATATAGGAGGACATCCTGGTACTTTTGGCATAATACTTTGTACGTACTACGTATTGGGACTTACTAAATCTTTTTTTTGGCATACTAAATAGTTTGGTAGTATGGCTATAGAATGCAGGGTCTGTCTCCCTCTGTCTCCTGCCTACTACGCCCACCTCACCTATATCCAGTTCTCCAATCACCCCCAGCATGCCCCCCCACTGTGCAATCAATAAGTCACAGTACTTATTCTGCAGCCTTACCAGAGAATAGATCAAGTCTTTACATCAAGTCTGCTTGAAGTTCTGATCTAGTGATCCTCCACTGTGTTTCTGTATTGAATATCTTTGATCTTGTTTGAAATAAAGGGAATCACTTTATTTCTGATTCCCTCGCCTGGACTTTTGTACTTTCTTTGAACCGTCGTAAGTGAAGTTTTCTCTTTACTGAACACTTGCCTCTGTCCTTCCTCCTGTTCAAACTTTGAAAAGTTAATGCTAAAACAAAATGAGTATATTTAACATTAATTTTTCAAGTTGAACACACAAACGCACAAACATACGCTGCTTGTTGACAATTGTGTTTATGTCTGTGTTCCAGACTGATTGAGGTGGATGAGCTGAGACTTTTCTTCCAGAGTGGATCAGACCTCAGAGGAGCTCAGCAGACTCCCAGGGATTTAAAACATCTCTCTCTCTCTCTCTCTCTTTACTTTGTTTCTATGCCTCTCTTCTCCCCCTCCCTTTCTGCTCTCTAATCGCTGTGTTGTGGTGGTGACGCTTTCTCCTCCCTCTCTTCTCTCTGGGCTGTATATAAGTGTGGATGGCTGGCTTGTATTTTAGACTAACGGAGGGAATGAATGCAGGCCCGTTGCACGTATGGCGCAGAGGGCCACCATGACCCCTGCTGTGACCCCTGAAGAAGAGACCCCAGCTTCTACAGGTGAGTTCTGGTTGCATGTTTTCACCATCTAACTCTTGAACGCTTTATTCTTTTTATCAGACTTTCTTTCAGTTTGACTTTCCTGCAGATTTAGTTTTTTCCAGAAGGAGGAAGATAATGTGTATTTTTAAATCCAGAGGGAGGCGGTAACTCCTGGGTGTTACAGCATGTCTTGAGTGTTTTGGGTAGTGCAGGAAGGAAAAGGAGGCGGGGGTGCCTTGTCATGCATGGAATGTTGGCTCATGCTTAACAAAACCCTCACAGTAGAGAAAGTTCTTCTCATTTAGAAATCAGATACAAAGCAGCCCATTTTTTTCAAGTCTCTGACTGATATTGTGTTCCATCAGGTAAAAGCTGTGCCTCAGTTATAACAGAGGAATTAAAAAGTCACATTCATGTTGAATTTCAATCATTTAGCAGATGCTTTACTCATAACGACTTACGTGGAGAAAAAAACCAACAACACCGGAGGTCACGGTTTTCGAGGAATGTCAGTGAGAGCGGTTGGATGGAAGTTCATCACAGCTGCCAATAAAAAGCTCTTCTCTATTTATGAGAGCTTGTTGTTTTTCAGTCTTGCCCTCCATGGAGCGACAGGGGGTCAAGTTGTCTGCGGTTAAAGATCAAAAGGTGGAGCTGGCAGTCTTGATCAGTTAACAGGATTTCAGGAATGTGCATTTGAAGCTCTGCAGTGAAATGAGTCAAGCAAAGTTAATCTGAATGATCCGCTACCTTCAGCTGTCTAATTCGGGAATTCTGGTGACCAAGGATAACCAGACAAATCTCTTCCAATTAAAAGATGCATGCATCATTAGCATACGCAGTGTACTGACATTTTATGATAAATATTGTAAAAGAAAATCACATCTGGTTTTATAGTTGATCCTAACATTGGATGATAAGGAGAAATCAGACTGAGATTATGTTTATTTCAGCTGCATTGTGTTGATCTCACAAGTTACAGCAGCAGAAGAAACTGGTGGAATATACAATAAGAGTGCCTGTTTTTTTTAAATATTTTTTTAAGAAATCTGAGAGAAACCTAACTGTTTTAAGTCATAAAACAAGGAAAATATTATGAATGAGATCCTTGTAGTGATTTTCAGTAGTTTTTAATATACTTTTTCCAGCTTGGATGATACAATATCATCAGAGGATTCAACTGCATATGTAACAGTGAGTGGTGGATGTATTCTTCAAGATCCTTGAAGTAAAAGTGGAATTACAGCAATTTGAAAATAGTGTCAACAGTGTCACAAGTCAAAGTCACATAAGTATTACCAGCAGGATGTATTAAAAGTATCAAATACAAGTCAATACACAGAAGGGTCATTTCAAAGTGTTTTAAATTATACTAAAATTCGGTTATCTCAATTATAAGGCAATGTTTATAGTTATTACCTCCTGCAATATAAAAACTGTTTTGGGTCTTCTGTTTTTTTTTTTTTCTGTTAGTTTTACTTATGGATAACACATACCAGCCACAATAACTGAAAAGTCTGTAATTTATTATAGTACGTTATATATTACAAGGGAAGCCTATGTTTTGTATGTACTATAAAGTCTTGTAACTGTACCTGTCAAATAAATTTAATGGAGTAAAAAGTTTCCACTGAGGTAGAATAATCTGAAGATACAATTTTGGGGAAATGGAAATATGAGGGCGGATCAAAAAGTTCAGAGACTGTTCCCGCTGTGTGCAAATGCAGCGCAGCACATTGATGTGCAGGGGGAAGCAGTGAGCCTCATGAGTAAGTATTCCAAGTTAATCAACATCAGCACCTGTGTTTCACAGGTTTTTGTGACGTGAGGTACGTGAACATTTATAATTTCAACATGGACCTGAATGTTAAGGGCAGAGCGCACATCAAATTCTGTGTCTGATTTTTAGGGGAACAGAAAGAAGTTGCAGGGAGTCAAATCTCACAAGTATTGCTGATGGAGAGCAACGATTGTGTTGTCCAGTTGAGTTTTCAATGTACTGTGAGCACATTGTCATGGTGGAGAACCCAAGTGACATCTGGGCCACAGCTCAGGTGGTTTGCACCACATGTTGTACCTCAGACGCCCCAGAACGTCATGAGTAGAACTCTGTGTTGACAGTCTGGCCCAGGGGGACGAGTTCACGGTGCACAACCCTGAGAAAATGAAAGAAAACCGACCTGGTTTTCACCTTGTCTGCTTTGTTTGGTCTTAGACAGTGATGTTCTGCCCAATAAAAATCCCACTGAAAACACCTCACCCAGGTAAATTGTTCAGTGAGTTTCCTGAAGGAAAGAGGAGAGAGATTTCCTTTGACACAAAATTAAACTCCTTGAAATTGCAAATACACACATACCACTGGTCACAAAAACTTGTGTGACACAGGTGTTGATGTTGATCAGTCTCTGAACTTTTTTTGATCCACCCTCGTACACGCATGCTTTTAAAATTCTTCAAAAATTACATATTGGACAATATATCAGAGAATATCTAACTCTAAAATATCGGCATTGGTATGTGACTCAAAAATCCTGTACTGCTCCAACTCTACATTGGATGTATATATAATACCAGAGGTGGGCATGATCCATCATAAAAAACTTTACGCTGAATTTATTTTTAACCCAGGGGGAGGTCCCTGTACTGGGGACCAGACTGTATCCTGCTACACAACCCACCGCTATTTTTAGAAGGCTGCTGAGCCTTAAGTGAAGACCCCACCTAGTACTACAGTGATTAAATGGGTGTAGCATTGTTATGCTTAATTACTTTAGCATCACATTTGGTAGAGCTGTTGCTGAGAAGTCTTAAAACAGGTTTAACGAGATCAAAGCTTGTTGACTCATTGTTTCAAGGCTGTTATTTACTCTCTATTTTACACTTTGGATTAGGCAGAAGTGAAAATGTAAATTTTTGCAAATGTTTTTCAAATCTTACTCTGGCCTGGTGATGGTTATGGAGGCTTGTTATATTTCAATATTCTCCCAAGTTAGACTCCAAATTTGTTTCTAAAATGCTTCACTAAAAACACGTATTAATAATAAAACATAAGATTTTCACATCCTTTAATTATTTTCTTCTGATTCGCACGTTCTCACCATCTTCTGGCCAACCAAACCAAACTAACAGGAATCTGCTGTATAGAGCTGACGTATTGAGACAAAAATTTTGGAAAAGAAATATCAGATCCTGAAAACAACATTGTTTTTCTGCCCCACTTTTACCATACTTTCATCTCCATGTTTGTCTTCTCTCTTTGGTTATCCATCTGTTTTCTCCATCTGACAAATCCACCCGAACTCGCCAATAGTCTTCGTCGTGGCATAGTGATTTCTGAAGCCCCAGTGCTCACCAGCCGCTGTGATTAGCTCTGGCTCCGCCGAGTGGAATGATTTTAGCTTTGGTGGTTCCTCTCCTCCTGCTTTTGTTTTAATGCTCTGATGTGAGGAACATGAATCATGACCACATTCAGTTACCAGGAACATTTGTTAAAATGCTTCACTCTTTGCTCTGGTTAGCATGGTTCAATTATCTTTGTGTATGACTCATGGAAAGTCCTGATGCAGAGTCATGTTTTTGAGTGTTGTGATTATGGAGGCGATGATGGAGGGGACAAGCTACAGTCCGATTTGGAAAGTTTTCAGGGTTCATGTAAAGTTGAACAATCACACAGGCACCTCTGTGTGCTGAGGCTGCTCTCAGTCTGATGAAATACTACATATGAACCCATTGGATAAACATTTTACAGTAATACATGATCATTAGGCTGAAGATAATGCACTTGTTGGACATCAACATGGTACTTGGATATCCTGTTTTAACTATAGGCAGATTATAAACTGTGGTACAGGCAGCAATTCTGACTACTTTTCACTCATGCTACAATAACATTATAAAATCCTTTTTGTAAATGCTAACAGAGGATTCTGATGAAGGAAACGTCAGTTGGTTCGTCCAACACTTTGGGTGAGAGCAAGATGTAGCTGCCTATGCTCATCCAAGTCTCATTAAAATTAAATGTGAATATTCATGAAGTCCACAGGATCAATCCTAATGAGTTTTATGAATCTCTTTGCTTTCCAGTGTGACACACATCTGCTGTGCTGGGAAGAATCACATCTAATTATTTGGTGTCCATGCACCAAAAGCTGGAATGTATAGATGAAGACTTAGCATGTGATCAAATTGCTGCTGTAAAAGAGCATCACATTTGCTAGAGGACCATGTATGATGTTTCCTGACACGTCCTGATGACGTTAATGTACATTACTGTTTTGATATGTGTTATACTGTAGCCTGTAAGCACTGCCATGAAGGACCACATTTCCATTTCCAAGATTTTCTCGATGGCGCATGTGCCTCAATGTTCTCTCAGTTCCTATCCTCATGTATAATGAATAAAAAAAGTTAGTTTTCTCAGTTGGGTCTGTGGACTCAGGACAGACCTATGTTGGGTTTTGAGTTCAGACATCAGGAGGGAGCTCAGGGTCAGCTGATTTAGTTTAAATTCAATTCAATTCAATTCAATTCAATTCAATTCAATTCAATTCAATTCAATTCAATTCAATTCAATTCAATTCAATTCAATTCAATTCAATTCAATTCAATTTTATTTATATAGCGCCAAATCACAACATAGATTATTTCATGCCACTTAACACATTAAAGTCCTTACAGCAAGACATTACAATATTATACAGAGAAACCAACAATTCATCAATTCCCACATGAGGGAAAAAAACCTCCTCTTTAAGGGAGAAAAACCTCCAACAGAGGGAAGAAAAACTCCCTCTTAACAGGAAGAAACCTCCGACAGAACCAGGCTCAGAGGAGGGTGGCCATCTGCCTCAACCGGTTGAGGTGAGAGGAGAGCAGAGAGAGAAAAGGACAGCATAGAGATAGAAGAGAAGAACTGTTGGTGGAGACGACAAGCGCAGGGCAGAGACATGCAGCTCCATGACGGGACATCTGGAAAAGAAAGAAGAGAAACTAAGCGAGCGAGGGAACTGAATGGAGACAACAGACAATAAGAGAAAGCTATGGGAGAGAAAAAGATGGTGAGGTATGAGTCAGTTAAAGAGTAGGAGGAAAGAAAAGAAGCTCAGCATGTAAGGAGGTCCTCCAGCAGCCTCGGCCTATAACAGCATAACTAAGGGTTGGTTCAGGTCTACCTGAGCCAGCCCTAACTATAGGCTTTATCAAGAAGGAACGTTTTGAGTCTAATCTTAAAGCTAGAGAGGGTTTCTGCCCCTCTAACACAAACTGGGAGCTGGTTGGTTCCACAGGGGAGGAGCCTGAAAACTGAAGCTCTGCCTCCCATTCTACTTCTGTAAACTCTAGGAACCACAAGTAGACCAGCGTACTGAGAGCAAAGTGCTCTGCTAGGATTATATGGTTCTATAAAATCTCTGAGATATGATGGAGCCTGGTCATGTAGGGCTTTGTAAATCATCAAGAGAATTTTAAATTCTATTATTGATTTAACAGGAAGCCAGTGAAGAGAAGCTAAAACTGGAGAAATATGATCTCTCTTGCTAAATCCCGTCAGTACTCTTGCTGCAGCATTTTGGATCAGCTGCAAGGTTGAGGAAGGATTTTCCTGATTGTATTAATATTACATAGATGAAAGAAGGCAGTTCTGGAGATTTGCTTTATATGGTGGCTAAAGGACAAATCCTCATCAAGGTTCCTCACAGTTTTGCTGGAGGCCAAGACAACGTCATCTAGAGTAACTAAGTGACTACAGAAAGAGTTTCTGAGGTGTTTCGGACCAAGTACAATAACTTCCATTTTGTCTGAATTTAGAAGCAGGAAGGTTTTGGTCATCCAGGCCTTTATATCTTTTAGACACGATTCAAATTTTACAAACTGATTAGTTTCATCTGGTTTTATAGAAATATATAGCTGAGTGTCATCTGCATAACAATGGAAGTTTATGCAGTGCTTCCTGATGACATCTAATGGAAGCATGTACAAAGTAAAAATTATTGGGCCTAACACTGAGCCTTGTGGAACTCCATAACTAACTTTTGCTTGTCTGGAAGATTCATTGTTAACATGGACAAACTGGAATCTATCTGATAAATAGGATTTGAACCAGTCTAATGCAGTTCCTTTAATCCTCGTAATGTCTTCTAATCTCTGTAATACGATTGTATGATCAATCGTATCAAAAGCAGCACTGAGGTCCAGAAGAACAAGTACAGAGACGAGTCCATTATCTGAGGCTAACAAAAGGTCGTTAGTAATTTTCACCAGTGCTGTTTCTGTGCTATGATGAACTCTAAAGCCTGACTGAAAATCTTCAAACAGATTATTCCTTTGTAAATGATCACAAAGTTGATTTGCAACAACTTTTTCAAGGATTTTAGAAATAAACGTCAGGTTGGAAATTTGACTGTAGTTTCCTGAAACAGCTGGATAAAGAGTCGGCTTTTTAAGTAAAGGTTTAATTACAGCCACTTTAAAAGCCTGCGGTACATAGCCGGTTACAATAGATAGGTTTATCTAATCTAATATGGACGTATTAATTAAAGGGAAGACTTCCTTAAAAAGTTTAGTTGGGATGGGATCTAACAGACAGCTAGAGGATCCAGATGAAGAAATAATTCTAGTTAACTCAGAGAGCTCAACAGGGGAGACATTTTCCAAGTTTACATCTGGTCCTACAGTTGCTTTCAGGGCTGCTGTGCTTAAGTTAAGAAGTTCAGGCTTCTGACCAGGATGCTGCCTAGCCACGTACCTAAGGAGGGAAAAAAAATTCTGAGCTCATTCCTCCTCCCCTGATGATGAACCCTTTAGATTTGAACAAAGCTGATCTCTAATTTTAGCCTCATGGATCAGTGACCCCTGACCTTTTTTTGGCATGTCAACTTTGGAAATAGGTTTCATGAGATGTGAGCAGTTCAAAGCTCCATATCAAGTTGCTATATTTAAAAAAAAAAGTGTGATAACACTATCTACTGATAACTAGAAAAAAAAGTTTTTAATAAACAGAAAAAAATAATTTTACGATGCAGAAACATGTTTTTTATGGTTTCATATCATATGAATGACCTTGTGACCCACAAGGTTAACTTTGAACTCCTTGATCACATCAGGTTGATTGCATTATGACTTTTTGTTCTACTTGCTTGCTGCATACTGTATTTTTTCCACATCATTTTATTATATTATTGCTAAGTGGTTCAACAAAACCATCGACAACACCTTGATTCTGGGACCTCTGGGACAAAATGATCAATCTGTTAGTTGAATATTAATCTAGAGGTTATTCAATAATTCATAGAATTAGTTTATGCATAATTCTGTATGTTTATTTATGTTTGTTGCAGCTTGTATTTAAACAGATCAAAAAAGAGAAGATCCAAAGTTCTGCTTCATATAGAAAAGTAAACTTTGCTGTCGGAACAAAGAGCACCATTGTTATTTGATGCTCTCTTTATGCAAACATTTCATTATGTGTAGGTTATTGGAAATACAGTCAAGAACAGCCAAATCTTATTTTTTTTACGTGCTGACGTTAACAAAAACTGCAGCAACAATTAAAAGAAATAAGCGAGGAAGATTAAGCATGACATGTCAACTGCTTCCTGAATCTGAATCTGAGTGAATAGTAATGTGACTTGTTGACGTCCGGTCGGTGTTTGGACATATTTATGTGACAGATGGCATGTGAGGGAATCTGTAATTTTGGCTCCAGCCCATCATACCTCCATCGGGGGTTCGGCTCGATTCCCAAACATCAAACCAAGGACCTGCTTCTTCCGCTCCTGGCATCTCTGAATGTGCACAGACTGTGCTCCTCTTTCCATCCTCTCAGAAATGCCTCCATCAAACTGTCGGTTGCAGTTACTCCTGAGGTCTTTCGTTATAAGATTCCCTCGTGTTCATGAAGTAAATGGTATAAAATTAGCTCCTTTGAGGTTATTGAGGATTTTCAACATTGTACAGTAACACTTTGAGCCATTCAAAGAGAAAAAAAAAGTCTTTCCTCCAATCTTTGTGTAAACCTGTAGCTTCAGTTCAGTTCAGTTGTATTTATACATTGACAAATCACCTCAGAGAGCTTAACACAAAGGAAAGTCCTTACAACAGAACAGAACATTTTCGAGAGGAAACAAACAATTCAACGATTATATACATGAGATAAGAGGTCACAAACTGATCAGCTGTGAAGTTACAGAAGACTACAAGTATGGTATGCAATCATTCCTCCAGAACAACCCTCTAAACTTCAGACACAGGCAACTGCGGTTCAAATTCACCCCAATTTTCCAACAGACACTAAAAATTAAGACGGTCTCTCTCTTTCTTGTGTTTTGTTGAATGAGTGGAGGCATTCCACAAGAACCACATACATCAACAAATTCTTATCTTAATCTATGCCAGATCGACCTGCGGCTCCAAACTACTTCTGATAAATAATTCATTTTGACACAAAGCCAAACTTTAAACATAAAATCCAGTGTGTATAATCGGAGGCTTCTCTTTCTGTCTTTTACTTTGATAAGAACCACGAGGCGCAGCATATAAAGGCTCGGTTCAGTTCAGACTTTAAGGTGGACCCAGAGTCTTTGTGCATATGAGAACCAAATTAACACAAGTTTATTTTTAGACACAAGTTTTATCTTAAAGAAACCTGAGGTCATTTGTTAATCATGTAAATAGATGGATTGTGTTCCGATTTAATTTATCATTTACATGATTGGACCCCTTAAGCCTTTAACATATTTATAAAATACTGGTCTCAGTAGAGGGAACTCCTGGGCGGAAATGGTTAATCAAATTTAGAATGAAAAGGATCATTCGTTGCGTGATGGGTGTAACACACACCGAATCACTGTCAAAGTATGATTGAAAAGCAAAGCACTTGTGACATCTTTTCTCAGCCCAACAATCACCACTGACTTCTTTTATCCATGACCACTACCTTTCCCCAACCTTAACAAAGTAGTTTTAATTTCAGTAACCAAATCTAATCAACCCATAGAGGTGGCAGATCAGGGAAAACACTTTCGTGAAGGTTATACAAGTTTTTTTGGAAGACATTGGCAACCAAGTTTACCAATGTAAAAGCCATTATATGGCTCAGTATTATCAGTGTCCTAAAATCAACAAAACATCACTTGCAGAATCAAACACTTTTTCCAAGATCTTTGGAAAACTTCCATGCTTTGACAAACCAATAATTAAAGCTTAAATCTTTACAGATGTGCACAGTCCATGTGACAAGTGATGTAATCTATGATGGTATTCACAAACAAGTATCAAAAGGTACGGATCTATAACACCTTGATTTTCAAGGAAGTCTCAGATTTGAGCACAACTCAGAGATTTCAAGCTCAAACGGAAAACCCACTAAAAGAATAATCACACACATTCCTCTGGTCAAATCATGTCTGCTCTCTGCTAGGCTTCAGATGGAAGTGATTTCAGCTCGAACTGAGAGCCATTCATTCAAACATTTACTGTAACACTGCTTTGAAATATGATCTGCTATCACTGAGTGCAGCAATGAAATTAATTCCAAACCTACAGTGAGAAACTGGCAAGAATGCAAAGAGGGGGAAAATACTTTGATTCCAAACCGACAACTCAGCCGGGAAAATTCCTGTTCAATTCCAATTTCTCAAGGACGCTATTTCCGAATACCAAGCTTAACTTCACATAAAATAATGACTGAATAATAGTTGTAGATGTTTCATTTAACTACCTATCCTACAATACTACATTATATGTATTCAATTCAATTCAATTCAATTCAATTCAATTCAATTCAATTCAATTCAATTCAATTCAATTCAATTCAATTCAATTCAATTCAATTCAATTCAATTCAATTCAATTCAATTCAATTTATACAGCGCCAAATCACAACATAGGTTATTTCATGGCACTTAACACATTAAAGTCCTTACAGCAAGACTTTACAATATTATACAGAGAAACCCAACAATTCATCAATTCCCACATAAACTAGGAGGGTAAAAACTTATTTTTAAGGGAGAAAAACCTCCAACAGAGGGAAGGAAAAACTCCCTCTTAACAGGAAGAAACCTCCGACAGAACCAGGCTCAGAGGAGGGTGGCCATCTGCCTCGACCGGTTGGGGTGAGAGGAGAGCAGAGAGAGAAAAGGACAGCATAGAGATAGAAGAGAAGAACTGTTGGTGGAGACGACAAGCTACCAAGCGACAAGGGACCGGCTGACTAAGCCTGCAGCCCTGGACAGCTGTGCACCCCCTCCCTGAGAAGCTCCTACGGCTAGCTGGTTATTTAGCATGGTGCACAGCCGCGATTCCCCCCCCCCCCCCCCCCCCCCCCCCCCCCCCCCCCCCCCCCCCCCCCCCCCCCCCCCCCCCCCCCCCCCCCCCCCCCCCCGACCCTAATTTTATGACCCTGGCCTCCAGAGCCCTGACTACACTACATTTATTACAGGTAGCATTATCATTAAGGGAGGCAGGGTCGTAACTAAACATGTCACACACCGAGCAGGAAAAACAAGAAGAGGTGGAGGGAGAGAGGGAAGCCATTGCTAACTGCTAAGCTAGCAGTACCAAAACACCAAGTTAGTGAACGTTGGTCAAAGATTTAACAGTAGAATTGCTCAAGAAGAGCAAGCGTGAGTTTTAACTTGAGATTAGAAAAAGTGTGGAGAGAGTTAAGATACATATAATTCAGGAAAAGAAGCTGAAATAGCAGAGAAGTAACACCAGTCACAATGGTTGTAGACAGGAAGTGACGTAATACTGTCAGCGCATTCGTTGATTTGTGAAAGAAGAACTACTCTGAGAATCGTCAACCTGCAAGTTGATTTATTATAACAATTGGAGAGTCAAAAGTCATCCTGTACAGGGAAACCTCTCAGTTCGTGAGCAGCACACACTTAAGCTCGCTGAACATTGATCCAGAGAAGAGTAGCCATCTTACTGTTATACAGAATTTTATATGAAAATGTGCTGTTATCTGTTTGGTCCAAAAAACTGTTGGAAAGGGGCCGTGGTTTAGACATGGCCGTGGTTTAGACATGGCCCTCTCTTGTTGGTGCACAGGCTAGTCCCAGCCTCTCGGCACACGATCTCAGCCATTCCTGTGAGACAGCGCCCGAGGTGGGAGGAAACCTGCTGAGTTTGTTGTGCACTTGTTTTTCTGGCCTTGGTGTCATGTAACTGAGCATCATGTTCTAACTGACAACCGCCATGTCTTTGTTATCATGTGCGCGTATGCGTCCTTCCTGATGACTTCAGATCTTTGGGTATGGTGACCTGTTCCTCTTTACCAGTAACATGCACACACACGAACATTGCAGGCAGTAATACAGCTTATGCACACAGTCCATCATTCTGATCCTTTATGATGTATAAACCTGAAGTTGCACAGTAGTACAAGGGTATAAGAAACAGTATATTTTATACAGTCTAACAATACGCTCACTGTAACGTCAAACGAGATCCTTTGACTCCTCTGTCCGCAGGTTTGATGACAATACTTTTTGTAAGTATGTATTCTAATCATTGGAAGTGGTAAACACATTACTGTCTGTGTTTACTGGTTTAGACTGAATGTTACCAGGTGACTGAAAACTAATTGTCTTTTTTACTACATTTAGCATCATCTATAAAATGTACACAAACATTTTTGATATAGGCAGGAGTTGTCCCATGCTCCTATGGTTTAGGTTGCACTTCAGTTGACAGTACTCTTCATGAAAATGTGTGACTGTGAAGTAAAAGGTGAAGGAGGGACGGCGAGTTTATTGTACAGTGAAGACAATATAAAAAGGCATTAATAGGATTTTAAAATAATAGAAGTGAAAACATAAACAGTGAAACTCTAACATAACATTTATCTGACTTATTCCTCAAGATAAGTATATGCTAACACTTCGGCGTAAACGTCCCGAGATCGTAGATTCGCCATGCTAATGCTTTAGCATTTAAAGTAAGACATTGTTGAAAAAATTATCCATTGATTGATTTAAACTAACGATTATTATCAATTACAATTACAGTGTTTGCAGCACAATGACAGTAGCTGGCAAGCTAATGGTTTATCACAAGTTTTTAAGAGAGTAGAATGTTACAAATTAACATGGCGTGTGATGAAGGAAACAACATCCAAAGTTCGAGAATAAACATTGTTCAAATACTTTTAAATGTTACATGAAATGAAAATAAAGTACACAGTACTTTATAAAAAAAAAAAAAAATCCTTTCATCCATCCCTTATCTCGTCCCACTTCATCCTGAACAGGGTTAAAAGGGGCAGGAGTCTATCCCAGCGGACGATTGGGGGAATGCAAATAATGCATGTCCAAATAATGTTATGATTGTTAAAAACTGCTATTATGGGTCAAACCCAGTGTTAAGATGCAACACGACTGGTGACGTAATAAGTAAACTTTTGAATTTCACTGAGAGTCACAAGGAAAGTCAACTGAAATGTCTGAGGTAGAGAATTCAGACACGTGATTGCTGTCTTTGTCCGCTGTCTGACTGGATGTTTGCTTCAGAAAGCTGTGTATGGGATGCAGAGACACAGCAAACACAGAACCTCGAGATCTTTGGCAGGGAAGCCTGTCATTATGGTCTGAGGCTTCAGCTCCGGTCAGAGGAGGACTAGATGTGGACAGGAAAGCTGCGATGTGTCCGGCTGAAGTCCTCGTTCCAATCCTTGGGTGTCAACTGACTTCCTCTCTGTATCCTTTGACCTTTGGGTGCCTGAGCTACAGGCCACAAACTAATTATGTCCTAAAAAAAAGTGAATTAAATCGTTTTAGCCTAAAAATAATAATAAAAAAAAAAAAGATAAAAGTTGCTGCAATAGTTGAATTTAGGATTCAAAAACAACAAGAACAAACAATAGAGGTTATAAATGCAGTGGAATTATAATTAGTACCGGCTTAATATCAGAAATTACTCATGAAAAATCTGATACGTATTGGTTGATTGATTCAATAGTCTATCAAAACTGTAATTTTTTTTATTTAAGTGATGGTTTCACATTCTGAGATTTGGGAATTTGCTGCTTTTCATTGTCTTCCTTTCAGTAAATCAGATATTTTGGACTGTTAGTCAGACAAAATGTAGTCCAAAGAAAAACAACTATAAAAAAAAAAAAAATGACCTGCAGATAAACTGATAAAAAAAAATAATAATAATTATAAAAATAATGGTTAGCCTTATAGCAGAAATATCAATGGCTAATTTCATGGATAATTTGTTTCTGCACAAAGGGCTGTAACTAATAATCATTATCGATTAATCTGTAAATGTATTGTGCAAATGTTTGATTTTTTTTTTTTTTTTTTTAAATGTCCTTCAGAGTTTTCTAGTTTTTGTTGTCCCCCTGGGCTCTTGATCTCAGTTTTACAATCATGATACAGAGAAAAACACCAATTTGTCACAAAGGAGAGCCAATGACTCAAGCAACTGATCTAGTTTTGCTTCTTTCTTTTCACCAATCATTTAATTTGATAATCATTTTTTTGGGAAAGAAATGCAGATGAACAAAAAAAATGAAACAGGCATCGACTTATAGAAAAACAGATAAAAGTTCAGAACTATGGGTAAAAAAAAAAAAGAATCCACCAGGAACCTGCACTGAAACAGTTTATATTAATACACTGAGTCGAACATTTAAAAAGTCACCACTAGATTGCAGCATAAGACAATGATTGGTTCTTAATAGTCTTCTTTAGGAGTCCAGTATACATGTTGTCCCTACAAAGAACAACTGAACAACCCATTGTGAGCATCACCATTTTCAAAATAAATAGAACTGCTTTACCATGAATAAAATATATTACAATTGAATTTGAATTTGGTTTTCAGTTGCACAATGGTCTTATTCAGTCGCTCATTTTATTTGAGGTGCAGCAGATCTGCAAAATGTATTTTCTACCTTATTCATGTTTTTCTTAAACAAAAAAATGTATGTAGGCATAACATATTAATCACTACAGTTACAGTGCAAATAGTTAAGTAACCACTAGATTGCAATTCGGGTACCCACAGCAGATTACATATGACGAAAACATAGTCCACCCAGACCCAAAAGAGACTAAAATCATCCAAAAGGGGCGAAAATCCCCACGACACAACTTGATGCTGCTTGGACTATTATATTCGGAGGCAAGATAAATTGTCTACAACAGTCACAGCTAGTGTAACACCGTGGTGGAATTTGACATAATATAATTCCGTCCCTTTTTCCCTTCAGTGGTGCATTGCCTTATCACCCTAAAGAACAAACCTGTTCAAAGGTTTACCATAAGATTGACATGGAGCTGATTTGGAACAAGCCTTACTATTCAAATACTTTACTGTATGTATGTATGTATGTATGTATGTATGTATGTATGTATGTATGTATATGAATATCTCACCTTAGATGGGTGAATAATCATCTAATCATATTTCTATTGACATTTTGTGAGACAAAAGAAATTTGTAAAATGCGCTTGGGGAAAGCTTCCATGTTAGAAATGGAAATAAAAAAACAACCTTTTTTTTTTTCTTTTCTTTTCTCCCTATCAATCTCTCCTCAGGATGATTGACAGCAGCAATTCCTGAACCCCAGAATGCCTGTGGTGCCAGTGGGTGGGGCATCCTCCTCCCAACACGTTGTACCTGTAGTCCTCACCTGCTCCTGGCTGCTTCTGTTTTTCCATGCCGCCTTTGGTCAGAAACCCGCCAAGCTGCCTCTGATTGGTCGGAAACCTTTCATCGCTGCCTGGAATGCCCCGCTGGACATGTGCACCATAAAGTACAATGTTACCACCAACCTTGACCACCTCTTCCACATCCATGGGAGCCCGCGTGCTGATTGGACGGGTCAGAACGTTACCATCTTCTACGCCAACCGGCTGGGCTACTACCCATACTACACCCCGCAGGGCAACGCCGTGCACGGTGGCCTGCCCCAGAATTGCAGCCTGGACGTGCACCTGCTGAAAGCCTACCAGGACATCAACCACTTCATCCCTGCAGAGGACTTCCGCGGGCTGGCCGTCATTGACTGGGAGTTCTGGAGGCCTCAGTGGAGCCGTAACTGGCATAAAAAGGACATTTACCGCCGCAAGTCAAGGGAGCTGACTATGAAGGCGTACATCAATGTGACTTCGGCACAGGTGGAGGAACTGGCGCGGCGGAGGTTTGAGAAAAGCGCCAGGGTGTTCATGCAGAGGACTATCCAGCTGGGGACGCGCCTTCGACCCAATGCCCTCTGGGGTTTCTACCTCTACCCTGACTGCCACAACTACAACTTGCATGAGCAGAACTACACTGGCTTCTGCCCCGTGCTGGAGAGGCTGAGGAATGACGACCTGGCGTGGCTGTGGAACAGCAGCACGGCGCTCTTTCCTTCCGTGGCTATCAGGAAAAGTCACACCGACAGCATCAGCAACCTGCACTTCTCCCAGCACAGGATCGGAGAGTCTCTCCGCATCGCCTCGCTCACGTCAAAGGAGTATGACCTTCCCAGCTACGTGTACCTGAGGCTGGGCTACCGAGACGAGGCCCTGGCCTTCCTCACCACAGTAAGGACAGAGTTGAACACAACAATGTAGCTGTTTTACTGTGTTTTCAGCACTAAGCACATCATTTCCATACATACTAACATTTCCACTACACCGATGCACAACAACGTGGGTACTTCCCTGCTCATACACACTCGAACACTGGAAACTAAACCTTTGGCCGGTTTGTCTAAACAGTGTGAATTTCATACATTTCATAATGACCTAAGCGGAAATAATTCCACCAAGTTCCACCATGCGCTGCTTAACTCTCAGTAATGACACTTCCAACTTTGATAGGAATTAAATGGTGATCACATGTTAGGATACTAACTTAAACAAACTGTATCAATTTGCCACAGCAATAACACACACATCTGCTTATTGCCTGCAGACTAAAATAAGTCTTTAACAGGAGCTATGATTCTTTGTTAACTGAAGTTATGGACATTTTCACTGCAGTGGTGTAAGACGGGCCTGCTGCTTTAATCTGAGTCTGACAGGTAAAATGCTGCCCCTCCTCCTTTAGCGTGACCAGTGATTATGTAAAACGTTTATGACAACACAATAACATCAAGATGGATAATTCATCATTTCTAGTAATTAGAAGTTTCAAACAACACGATCAAAACAGGGAATAACTGTCAAATACATCAACACTACTTCCTCAGAAAGATAATATGGAGGAAAAAGAAAAGGCTTAAAAATGGTAACACGGCACAATAAGTCACATATTGTATTCAATCTT
The DNA here is from genome assembly GCF_029030835.1 of Brachyistius frenatus. Lineage (NCBI taxonomy): Eukaryota > Metazoa > Chordata > Actinopteri > Embiotocidae > Brachyistius > Brachyistius frenatus. The sequence goes on along the minus strand of NW_027210796.1, from coordinate 27,367 downwards.
CCATTTGCAACAATAGCTCAGGTAATTAGCCACAATTACAGTGTGAGTATCCATGGCATTAGCATACAGTAAGTCCAGAGTTTTATTGTTCCGTGTGGGGCAGTTAACATACTGGTGCAAAGTTGGCAGTACTTTATCCAGACTGGTTAAAGTCTCCAGTAACTGCCAAAAATGCACCAGGATGCTGAGTCTGCAGTTTAGACACAGTGGAGTGGATGGTGTCCACTGCTGCCTCTGCATCAGCTGATGGAGGAACGTACACAGCGATAACTAGTGGAGATACACAGAAAATCAGATAAAGAAAACTGATCTGCTGATTCAGCAAGTAGTTTTAGAAATAAGCTTTGAAATGTCGAGGTAAAAGTATCTTACTTATCAAAGTGAGATACATTTTATCTGTGGTCACATTTAATGCATTTAACTGTCTATATTCCTGCATAGATGTTAAACTGGTATGTTTTCACAAACTCATTTCATTCATAAGCATCTGCTAAAACCCTAAAGGACCATTTCCTTTAAGTTTTGGGTGACAGAGGTAGAAAGAATAAATGTTTATGTGTGTCAGTGATGGTTGTACCTGTGTGTTTTCTTGCAGAAAGACTTGATCCACACCATCGGGGAGAGCGCTGCCCTGGGAGCTGCGGGATTCGTCATCTGGGGAGACCTGAACCTTACCTCGTCCAGGGTAGGTCGCCTCTGCCCCCCGACACTCTGTCGGCTAACAATTCCTGTTACACAAAGAAAATGTACCTACTATTCATGTGTGTTATTGTAGCGGAAGATCCATTTGCTCTTGTATAAGTATTATACACATGTTTGTTTCACACAATCTGAGGTCAACCATCATAATCTTGGCTTTAGTATATCTGTTACTTTCAGATTGGACGAGTTAAAGCAGCCTTAATTTATTATTGTTGTCCACAAGGGGGAGACAAACTGCTCATCGAGGTATAAGAGTCACAGCATGATGTTGGCTTCCTGTCTCCACATCCTGTAGACATGGAGCAACATGATCATCTAGCCCAGTCACATAGAAACATTTTTTATATTACACATTAATTGAAAACTTTCATAATACAATATAATAAATGATCAAGATGAGCAGGTAGCTGAAAGATCATCTTCTTGTTGTTAACATTCAGCTGGTTTTAGGAAAGGAAATTAAATTTATGCACTCAGTTTTTCAATCTACATTGGTTATCGTACAATTTATTTGCAACAGAAAATGTGCTTTAAAGGAAATGCAATGCAGACTGTAAATGTTAACTAATGTGTTGTTTTACACCATCTTGCAGTATAATATCTGCAGAGCTCCTCAGGGGTCATGTGGTGAAAAACAAAAAAGTATTATATTAATTAGGTTAGAATACATAAGGAACAGATTAGCAAACCAAACAGAATGAATTACAGACATGCAACTGTCCGTGTTGCTTGTTTACAGATCAATTCCCACATAATCTCACCTAAATATTTTGTTTTGTACCAAATGACACCTTTGGTGGCTTCCTAACTTTTGTATGATTATGTTTAGGCACTGGAAACCTGTGGTTAAGGTTAAGGAAAGATCATGGTCATGTTTAATACAGAACTGAGGTTAACATGCCATGAAACCAAAACTAGGTTCTAAAATAGGCTAAAAAAAACAACCCAGAGCTACAAGGTGTGGAAATAAGGACTTTAATTCATCTGGTGGACTCAAACACAACTTAAATAGGATGATGATGTTTTTCTATAATGCTGGATGTGGGAGTAGGCAGATGTTTGCCATCAATCACTTTTGAGGAAAGATGTGCTTCCAGCTATCTTAAAGTAACCAGTAAATCAATGAATGAATATCATACTTTTTTTCACAGCACAACTGCACCGTGGTGAAGTCCTTCGTGAGCCACCGCCTGGGTAAGTACATCACCAACGTGACACGGGCCGCCGAAGTCTGCAGCGACCTCATGTGCCAGAGCAATGGCCGCTGCGTTCGCCGGGACCCTCACGCCCACCATTACCTCCACCTGAGTGCCGACAGCTACCGGATCCATCCCTCTGGTGACGGGGACTTTGTCGTGACCGGGTGGCACTCGCAGCATGAACTGCAAATGCTGACTGAACGGTTTCGCTGCCACTGCTACGAAGGCCACGAGGGCGAACGCTGCGACAGCATCAATAAAGTGAGGGAGGACGATGGGCCGTGGAGGGAGGACAGAGAGGATGATGATGAGCAGGAGAGGAAGAGGACAGAGTGGGAGGACGAGCAGGGTGAACGTTTGGAGGGAGGGAAGAGTGCGGCGTCACCATTGGGCTGCAGTCGCCAACTGATGCTATTGATGCTCCTGTTGAACTTATCACTAGTAAAGACGGTAATGGTATGATTAAGGCTTACAGAAGGAGTCAATTAAGATGCAGCTGCTGAAAGATGCTACTTTTCAACACAATAGTCACTATGATGTTTTGATTCAAGATTGATTTTAACTGTGGGTGTTACTATTATGTGAGTGTATGCGCCATCAGCACGACAAAGATAATGCTCCTAAATCAATGGCTACAGCTACGGCTAGCATGAACATAATGGCTGGATGATTTAAGGAAAAAAAATAATAATTTAGTCTGAATATTAGGCTATCATCACTTAATGTTGATTTGTAAAATAACACCAAAAGTTCATGGTTAGTTCCCAGAATTCAGTGTGATTCTATAAACTGCTTTTTTTTACTCCGACCAATGGTCCAAAAACCAAAAGTATGGAAGAAAATTTCCTTGTAAATGTGACATCCTGATCTTGTAATTATGAGATCTTTTTTTACTATAATTACAGGTAAATTTCTTCCAGTTTGTCAATCAAAAATCAAAACTTTCATCAAAGATTTTTTTCTGTTGATTGACTAAAGCAGCTTAAAAATGAAAAGTGCTTGTCCCAGACCTAGTTTGGCAAATAACTCCACCATTAAATAATACATTATTCCATTTACAATTTAAATTTAAATTTAATTGCAAATTTTGGACAGAACCAGGCTAGATGATAATTTATCCACTTTCTAGTCTTCATGCTAAGTGTAGCTAACTGGCTGCTCAATGTAGCTTTGTGTTTGAGTGGAGTAATACTTGTTTCCTCTGACTCTTATTTAGAACATCCAGCGCACTAAAATAGAAACATTTTTGAATGTCAGTGTGAATCAGAAACAGAGCGTTTTTCTCTGGCAGCTGCTCTGTTTAAAATGTAGCAAATGGGTAAAACATGTCACTTCCTTTTCTTTTCGAGGGGTGAAATGGCACTTTACACAACACAGAGGTTTGGCATTTTAACAGACCAGGATGATTGTTTAGTTTGTTTTGGAGCCAAGCTTTTCAATGAATACCAAAGGGTGCTAACAGTACCACAGAGCCATATGAAAATAATCACTAAGATGTGGTATTGGTGCGTTTAAAAACATCCTTTACTTTTCTTAAAAGAAGTAAGTTTACGTCGGATGGCATGTAACTTGTTGATGTTGTCAACAAAAAGCTGTTATTTCACTAGATACTACACATAAAATACATATTTTTTTGTACTGTAGCTTATATTATACCCTTGAAGTACAGTTTGTCAGGAAGTGACACATATGGTATCCTGGTCTGACGCAGCACATACATGTGAAGGTGCTCATGATTTCAAAATATATTGTAACTGAATGTTTTAATTGGGTTTATTACCCTACAAAAGAGAACCAAGTCTGTTTTTGTAAAAAAAAAAGAAAAAAAGAAAATCATTTAAAAAAAATTTGTCTGTTAATGACTTTTTAAAGACTGATAATATAGCTCAGTTTGGAGGAATCAAATCAACACTTTGGGTTTAAAATTTTACTTCATCTCAATTGGGCTGACAAACAGCTACTGTCTCTGAAGCTGATATAGAGTACTGTGGGTATGACAAAACACTGAACAGCATGTAAAGGATGGCACATACTGTATCTGACTCAGATAGACTTGGTGTTCTGCGGTTCTTTGAGGCTTAGTTCTTGCCAGTTTGTGGTTGGGTAACAGGTTAGAGTCCATACATAATGCTGTTGCAATTTTGTTTTGATGCCTCGAGTTAGTTTTAAACTTTTGATATTGTCTTTTTCTTTGTCTCGGTTGACTTTTATCTGGACCATTCCAACATTAATCCTACGAAGCATCTAACTACATTAGTTGACAAGACGATCTCCTCTCTGTGTTCATTGTGTTTGCTCAGTTATCACAAAACTCAATGTATTGAAGTCAGATGGTTAGACTGTCATTAATTCAAGCACTTTTAGAAGTTCATTAAAGCAACCAGCTACATTAGAACGTAAGCAATAAAAAAAAGTGAATTTTCTGAGCAGGTATCATTGCTGATCTTCTCCCCGGCTCTAGATGTTCTGATCCCATTTGCTGGCACTAAATCTTTGAAAGTTTGGGAATTCAGACATGCCAAAACATTTTCATCATCGTCTTCGAAAGAAAAACTGTTGTTATCATGACTTTAGTCTTCTTTATCAGTGCCAAAACTATTTTGAGTCAAAGTTCAGTTTTGTTAAACATTGACCACAAGCTTCATGAGAAATCAACATACATTACAACACTCACACAGCTTCCCGTGGAACTTGTGGTCATGGACTGCTCTACACCGAATTTGTGTGCTTTTCTGTGTTTGGTATCAAAGACCTGTTGTAAGAAATATAGGACTTTGGTATGAGAAACCAGACATCTCGCCTCCTACCAACACTCAAAGTTTATTTTCTTGTAACCACTAGTGAAAATGTGTCTTCAGCTCCTCTTACACCTTCTACAGCAAGTCTGTTTCCACTTGTCTTTGCATCGACTTTGTGTTCTGTACAATCATATCCATCTGTCCATCATAAGCAAGTTAGTCCAGAGGGTCTTGCTCCTGGGAGAGCCAGAGGTCAAATGAGATATACTGTACAATCCCTGGGATCGTCTGCCAGCTTGACATGGCCCCAAAAAATTAACACTAGGAGACCTTCTGAACAGATGACCAAACCAGCTTAACTGGCTCCTTTCGATGTGAAGAAACACCGGCTCTACGACAAGCTTCCTCTGGATGTCTCGGCTCCTTACCTTGTCTCTAAGGATGAGTCCAGTCACCCTACTGAGGCTCCTTGTCATGTTTCAGTCACTACCTCTAGCTTATGACCCTATTGGTCAGGGCTGCATGTAGATCAGCTGATAAATCTACAGCTTTGAGTCAGCTCCTTCTTTACCGCAACAGTCTACGTAAACTGCCTGTTAATCTCTCTCAATATACTTGCACTATTTCTAAACTACACTTTGCATTCAGCCTGAATAAACAGCATTGTTTTTTTGTGGCAGCTGGCACATGATGATGTCAAAACAATGTGCAGAAAAAAGGCTGCAGTGAAACTGACAGAAAACAGCCTAACTTTTCCAACCGAAACTGAGCACAGACCAGCAACCTAGAGCAAATTACATCAAACTAATTGCAACCTCAAACCTGGTTTGTTTCTTGTAATTTCTTAGTTATTTGATGTAGCATATGTCGTGGATCTCTCAAACTGACCTTAAGAAGAAGTTCAGGCCTGAAGAGAGTCACTACACTCATCATGATGCAGTAACTTTCCTTACTGTATCTTATTGTTTCAATTTTAAGATTGTAAACCATGTATGCAACAATGACTATGCAAATGTTATATGAATGTAAATGCACTGCTAATAAAGACTTTTCTTCAGTACTGTGTTACTTCCTCTTTTTTTTCTTATGTTTTGCAGCCTCAAATGCCATTTATGAGGCTTTAAACTTTTAGTCTTCTTCAAAATGTAAATTCCAAGGAGTCTTAAAAAAAAGAGTAACTTTAATCTTTCCATATAATTTATGAAACTGTAACCTGTCTACTGGTTTCTGTCTAAATGCAAGAAGCATAAAAAGAGGAAGAAGTACAAATAGAGAGATCACAATCAATGCATTGTCACCAACGGTAACAAATTAAAAAACATCACCCATTCAAAGACCTGAGAATGTATCTACAGAGGAAAACAAGTCAAATGCAGATACTGGTTTAAAGTATTTTACAGCAGTATCTGCATTTGACTTGGAACTAGGTGATGGCCCAGACAAGACACACATCATTGCAGATATCACTTAAAATGAGAAACATGTAATCATGATAGCGATGGGTCAGATATAGACTGTGTGGCAGCATAAACAATTCAGTTTATGCTGAATTTATGCAAGCAGATCACGACAGGAACAGTTATCAGGCATTTTGACCTCATCCCTTAATATGACCAGTTATAAAACACTCTTTCACCTATAGTTCTATGATTTCTCATTTGAAAGGGTTACTAGTGACACATGGTTTGGATATTGTCATGTTTGGGAAAAATGCAGATTTAAATGGGTTAATTGTCTCTTTTTACAAATGAGCTTATTATCTACCATGACAGCTTCAATATGATCACTGCGACTAAAGAAAAGGGACCATGTGACTCCTCTGACATGCAAATTAAGACACATGTAATGGCCTCCATCATGTAACTTTTTACCTATAAAACAAAATAACAAACCATTTCTGGAGAATTTTAATGTTAATGCATGATGTGTGAAGAAGCTGTCAATGTTTCTAAAGCAGGTCCCAAACAAAATCAAAGTGACAATTCTATTCTACTTAGTCCATACTTTAACGCTACAGCATGTATATTCCAGTTGTAATACTGCTTTAAAAATGTTTAAACAATCAGAAAGTAAGAAATGTTATCCATTCAATTTTCTTTATGAATTGTGTAACTCAGTAAACACAACCAAAAAGCAGAGAAATCCACCCAAAAAAGAAAAGACTAAACAGAGGTTATCCTCACCATAACTCACAATGTTGCCATTTAAAAAAATTTGATTTCACTCCTATACATTATCATACTATTTACTGTAAAGAAATAAACAATTCAATGTAAGTCTATCTTTTGTGACTGGAGGCAAAAACAAAAGGTATACTTACTTATATATGATACCATTGATCTATGTATCCCTTATACATGCACAATACACAATAAACAACATGTCATTTACCTTTAATCACTGGAAATTATTATAACTTTTTTTTACAACTTTCTTCACTTTTGTTAACATTTGGTTTAGAAGTTTTCTTATGTTTATTTGCTGCATCAAATCATCAAAAGTCACTATAATGAAAACAATAAAATATTTTTCATGAACTGACCAATGAAACCTCAACCTGTCCAACAACAATCTACATGCAGAGAGCAACGAGAAGTTAGGACATCAATCAGATAAGAATCGGTCAGAGTGAAGAAACTCTTTCCTCCGGCACATGAAACAGCAAAAAAACAAATGCTGGAAACTTAAGAGACAGAGAACAGTACTTTAAAGGTCACTGAAGAAAGCAGAAGGTAGGAGCTAATAACATTTCTTAACAATATTAATACTGAAAAATTATTTAAAATGCAGATTTTCCTTTTTTAGAGAGATACAGACAATTGTTGTTTGATACATTTAGACAATTTGGAATCAGTGAACTGAATATTGGGACAATTTGTCATCAGAGTCATAATGAAAATGTACTGTAATAATCTTTCAATTTATGTTAACATTAAAAAGTAATTTAAAAAAAGTATTATTAATTTTGCTAATGATTCAGTGTAGTGCACGAATACGGATCAGATGCTTTAATGTTGAAAAAGGCAATTTAAAATACAATTAAACAATATTCCTATTGATTTCAAAATTAAATGTTTTATAATGTCTTTAATCCTCCAAATGAAAAAGCAGTTTAAAATAACATGTCGGCATTAGTAAAGACTTGCCATGCATTTTATTATACACAGGTTTGGGACAGCGTTTGATAAAGTCCCCTGAATGTGAACATGGAGACAATGTAGCCAGAACAATGTTTTAAAGATTACATTTGAATTTAATTGGGGCTGATATTTATTTGTTTTCTGTCCTTCTTGTGCAGAGCCATTACAATGGCCCCCTCCTTCCTGTCCTGTGTCGCCATCTGTGTCATCGGATCTGTCGCCTCAGTTCTTGCCCTACCACTAACCGAGCCACCGTTGATCCATGACCACCCGTTTGTGACAATATGGAACGCCCCCACTGACGAGTGTCAGCAACTTCACATCCCATTGGAAACTGCAGCTTTTCAGGCAGTGACCACACCTGCAGCTGTTCCAGGTCAGTTTCTCACCATCTTCTATGAGGACCGCCTTGGTCTTTACCCTAAAGTTAACTCCATCAAGCAGAAGCGCTACAGAGGCGCAGTCCCCCAAAATGGCAACCTGACGGAGCACCTGGCGAAGGCCCAAAGTCAAATAGATCACGATATCTCTCAAGATTCCTCTCCTGGACTGGCTGTCATTGACTGGGAGTCCTGGCGTCCCCTGTGGGACCAGAACTGGGGATCGAAGCGTATTTATCAGACGTTGTCCATTGCTAATGCAATGCAGATGGCCCCATTTTTATCATCAAAGGAAATTTCCAAACTGGCAAAGAGCCAGTTCCAGAATGCAGGGCGCAGCTTCATGGAGAAAACCATCAGCCTCGGCATTGGCGAGCGTCCTAGCCGCCGCTGGGGCTTCTACCTTTTCCCTGACTGCTACAACTATGGATGGGAAAAGCCTGGCTACACCGGTATGTGCTCAACAAAGACCCAGAAGCAGAACAACCAGTTGCTGTGGTTGTGGGAACGCAGCACCGCCCTCTTCCCCTCCATCTATCTCCACCTGACTCTGAGGAACTCCCCCCGGGCTGCACTCTACGTCCGCAACCGTGTCCAGGAAGCGCTAAGGGTGGCGGCACTGCCTAAACGTCCCTACACGGTGCCAATCTACGTCTACTCCCGACCGCTTTATCGGGATCAAACCCAGATATTTCTGAGCCAGGTGTGTATTAGGTTCCTTAAAAATCAGTTGCAATAACTTTGAATAAACTCTCCTCAGGCCAATAGGTGTTGGTGTAATCAGGTGCTGCCCACCACTCCAACGTATGAAAACCAAACAAAATATGATTATCAGACTAAATCTTATTTTTGTTTCTATCCTTGCTGAAATGATTGAAGCTGTCTCATATGACTGTTCGAGTTCACTTAGCAATTACAATCATTTTCTTACATTAAACTGACTGACAAAAAAACTAAATGGAGGGAGAGAGTACAATGTGAACAGTATGTTTCAAGTTGATTTGAATTGAATGGAAATAATCAATGGAAGTAAATCAGTCTAGAAATGACCTGAGAACAAATACATTTACAAATTATCTTCAAATTTGTTGAGAAACAATCACATTTCTTGTGTTGTTCTTCCTCTTTCAGGCAGATCTTGTCAGCACGGTCGGAGAGTCTGCTGCTCTGGGAGCCTCTGGGGTTGTAATGTGGGGAGGCACCAAAGACTACAACAACAAGGTAACCACAACGTTATGGTTGGACTGACCTGCCCTCTGTCATCAAAGGATTAGTTACCTTGACACATTATTCACATGGCAGCAAGTAAGCTCAAAAAGGGTCTGTAATCATTCCTTCTGTTTGCGTAATGGCTATGAACTGATCCCTTTTTAACATGGCAACATTGTTAGCGGTGGGTTTATAAAAAATAATGTTTTATTGTATCTGAAGCAGTGGGAAGATGAAGATCATCACATGGAAATGTGTCACTTTAAGTTTCTGTGTTTGGCCACTGCCATGATAACGTACTCAATATATAACACAGATGACTAAACTTTAATCAGCACATAAGTAATCTGCTTTCTTTCCTCTTGTAGGAGGAACTGTACGTACTTCCTAACTCTGCTGACAGATGTGTGACAAAACTATCGAAGTTTCTGCTTTTTTTTGTTTTTTGTGTTGATGTATCTTCATTTTCATTTTCATTGCATTTTGATGTTAATATGATCCTGTCACGCAAATAACATATATTGTTTTCTGAAGTAAAAAAAGTAAATAAAGAATTAATGCACACTCACTATAATTTCAGGACTCAATCATGAACATCGCTGTTCCTTTTTTATTTTTTTATTTTTAAGGTCATGAAAATAGTACATCAACGTGTCAACATTTGGAGAAAACTTAGTTTTTTGTCTTCAGCTTTTAATATTTGAGGAATATTATGTATGTTTTTTGATTACTAAAAAAAAAAAGATTCCTAAGTCTCGGGTATGAACCTCACCATCTCTCTGCAGGCTGCCTGCCAGTCTCTGTCCGAGTACCTGACATCCACCTTCAACCCGTATGTCGCCAACGTGACGGCGGCTGCCATGCTCTGTAGCGAGGTCCTGTGCCAGGGGAAGGGCCGCTGCGTCAGGAAGAGCTATGACTCCCCCCACTACCTGCACCTGAACCCCACCTACTTCCACATCCTGCGGGCTGACAGGAAGTATGTGGCCATCGGTCTCCCTTCCGCCGCCGACCTCAACGCCTGGGGGGAAAACTTTACCTGTCAGTGCTACGCGGGGTGGAGCTGTTCTCCCAAGCTGTTGCAGCCAACCTCCATCAAACTCATCTGGGTTTAGTCTGAGGAGAATAAAATGTTTCCAAAATGGTGTCCCTTGCCGACTCACTAGTCTAATTATGTGTTGCTTAATCCAATTAAAAATAAACATGTAAATCAGACGCAACAGAGCTTTATTTGAATTTTAAATCAAAAGGTGCCAAAGAAAAGGTTATCCTGAAAACAAGTATTGTCACTGGAAGGTTTGTTAGTCTGTGAGTGATGGCAAACAAGACACGTGAATAACTAGTCTATGTCAAAGGAAAAGACCTGCCATGAGTTTCTCATTCTCATAAAAAAAAAAATCTAAGTTTTTCGAGATTTATTTTGCTTTTTTTTTAATTTGGCACAGCCCACCAACCCCACACATGCTGTCAACCTGTGTTCGACTATTAATAAACCGCTTTATTTTGCGACTACTGCATTTGGTTCATTTAAATATTGTTTGTTGTGTCGTTATAGTCCTTAAATCCCACCAAAGGGATGTAACAAATGGCATTAATAACAATTGCAAATCAATTTTGGAGGTTCAACCAGCTCATTGCCTGTGACACGAGTGGGTGGGTGTGGGAGAGAAAGCTGGAAGAAATATTTTATTGGTGTTTTCAGTGATTACCTTCTTTTCTTTTCTTTTTTTTAAATGTGTGCACACAGAGATAGCACTCTCAAAGAAAACAGAGGAATGATCAGAGAGAGAGCAACATCAGTCTTCACAACAAGTCTCTCTCGCTAACCTTAGAGGATGACAAATTTCCAGGTCAAGATGATTTACTTCTCTGCTCTACTAATTGTGCACAATATATTAACATGTATTACTTATGTCTGACTATATGCTTCATTGAATACTTACTAGACCAAGTGTTGATTACATTAACATCACGGTTTCCTTCAACACACCACTCACAGCAGAAGTTGACATATTGATACAAAACTTTACCAAATACAATTTAAATTTAAACAAAACTTAATGATTACAGAGATCTTCTTTATGTCCCTAAAATGGAGGTGGGTTTCCACTATGTGACTGTGCAAACTGATTTATGTCCCCAAAACATGAATGAAATCTTGTATCCACAGACTTTAATTATGAACTTCCCATGTAATAAACAACCTCAACGGAAAGTAAAGATAATGCTCTTTTATCAGAATTAGTGATTTTGTGGAAATTTCCCACAACTGCAATTGTTTCACTTGGAAAAATTTGACTTGACCTCTTTGTTTTGTTAGATAAAGAAAAAAAAAACTGTAAATCAATTGCTATTAGTAGCAACTTTGAGCTAAAGCTGATGATCTGTGATGGAACCAGTCAAGCTGCTTATGAATATGATTCATCAGTCCATGATTAAACCAGAATTATTTCCTTCATCTCAATAAATTTCCAACCACAGTTGACTAAGTTCAAACTATCACTGCATTCCTCGTGTGTCCGGACAGAGGCCTCAGATATCAGCGGAAGAGACACATTGTCCTCATTGTCGAGCTTCTTTGGATATCTTCCTCAAGGCGGGAAGGAGGGAGCCTAGAAAATGTCAAAAACCAATAAAGAGACGGAACACCTCAAGGCTGCAGATCACTCAGCTCTGACAAGTTGTCACACATGTTCCACCTGTAACTCAAGCGCCCGCAACAGCTTATTTAAAGAGGAGCTATTTAGACTTCCAGAGGAGAATGAAGTTGTACTGTTTATGACGAACAGGTAATAATTTCAAGACTCGGTGACCGTGCAGTTTGGACGCCAGGGATTTGGAGCCCCAGAGCAGGTTGGTGCTCATTGATGTCTTATTTAACTGCCTAATTTGGGTTAAAAGGTTTATTGGGAGTTTAACCTGAATATTATAAGGGTGGAGTTCACCAGCAGCTCTAACACAACTTCTTCCTTGAGTATAACCTCACATAAGTGCAGTTTAAGTGTTAACCTTCCAGGTATCCTCGCGGACACTATACGAGAGCTGCGTTCGTCTAGGTCAAATTTGACCTGGAGGACAAAAGGTGCGTAGTCCTATAATGAAAAATGTATCAACATTTTTTTTTTCAAAATTTTCGTCATCCAACTTCATTCCAACGTATTGACACTGGTTTTACACTTTTCTTTTTATATTTATGGTCAATAGACCTAATTTTAATGAAATTTGTACTCATTTTTGAGTAAAAGAAAATTGTGACTTAATTGTATTATAATGAAAATTAAATTTGTATTTCTCGATGGATTATCACAGACTGGTATCTGTCATATTTTAGTCTGATTTATTTTTTATTTTTTTAAACCATTTCATATTTTCCACTGGCAGCAAATAGTCACACCTGTTGTCCTCCTGTTGTCAAAACTGACCCAGTCTGTTTTTTAGAGCTTGTAAGGCATAATGGAAAATTCATCACATCATTTTTTGTCAAACCTTGTTAGCCAACTTCATTCCAACTCACTGACACTGGTTTTACACTTTTTATTTAAAAATGTTTGGTCATTAGAGCTCATTTCTTCTGAAATTATAATTTGCCCATGACTAAATGTTTTCTAAGCCACCAAACGTGTGGATGGGAGACAGCTAGCTATAAATAGAAGTAAATATAACTGTCGAGGCTGTAAGAATTGAATTACTCTTTTGAGTGTTGACATCATCACACTAATACCACAAAGGTCTCACCGATACATCAATACCAGCATAGATGTTGGCTGATATTAAAATGTGTTTTGAATAATTTGTTACCACATTTTTATTTAGTCTTTTCTTATATTTATCTTTTATTTTAATCCTTCACTCAAGTTATTTGTAGAACACATTAAAAAACAATTGCTGGACATGTAAATCTACACTGATATTATACACATGAAAATGAAAAGGTAAAAGGCTATAAAAGACTAAATAGATTACACATTTGAGGAAATGACATTTTTAAAAATAATTTCAATAAATAAATACATTTTTACCAAGAGTTATGGGACAAGAGAAGACACCACTGTCTGACTGTCCACACCTGGACTTTGGTGGTTGCTTGTGATCCGATCCCAGCAGGACACATGTGGGTGTGGCTGGAAACAGCAACTATTTGGATTCTGCCCCAGTCTGCATACTCAGTTTTCAATTGGTTGCCTCATTTTTGTGTGAACCAGCTTTTGTTGAGACACAGTTTGCACAGTTGGACAGTTTCTGAAACTCCACTTCTTTTTGACGTCAGAGTAAAAACTTTACATTCTAATCCAGGGCACAGCTACACATGTACTGTTGGCCACTGTTGAGACATTTTATTTCTTTTAATACTCACTGTAGAACAATAAATATTGTTTAAAATACATTTTTGTGCAAAATAAGCTTTACTACATCGGGACAATATTTTTATCCAACAAAGCCTTCATCCAAATTAAACGTCCTGCTGTCAATATGCATCTTTCCATTTCACTAATTACAAACTATGTTGTTTCAGTCTGTTCCCTTTGTTTTATTTTGTACTTTTCAAACTCTACCTCAATTGGCCAGCATATTTTAGTCTGTAGATGAAAAAAAAAAACACAAGGTACATAAAGTCTTTTTTTTAAATGTATTTCTATGACAGTCTGAGGTTACTGTTCATAATCTTTAAATGTGTTTGAGGGTGTTTCCATCTGAGCAACATGTTGGCATCAGATGAGTCAGGCTGCAGTTTCTGAAGTTTGACGATGAGCTTAATTGATTTTCTGAACCAGGGGTAGAAAAAGACAGATGATGGACAGGAGACAGACAGGAGTTAAAGTAGAACAAACATATCATAAAAGGCAACAGCACAATTATTGAGCAGGCTGTCTTTGCCTGTGAGAGAAACACAATAAGATGGGAACATACATATTAGAAACACAACAAGAACAACACCAAGAGTTCTGGCTGCTTTCATCGCAGATTCGTTTTAGGTGTTACTGTAGTTGACTGCTGCAGTGAGACTGGTGCAAGCTGAGGCCGCATGGCTCGAGCCTGAGACGCAGCCACCACTTATACTATCAGATACAGAAGTACAATAACTGAGATGGGAACAATGAAGAGAAATATAAGATCAAACAGTCCAGGAATGTAGTTAACAACAAAGCCGCACTCTCCATAACAGAAGTGATACCTGCCTGGTTGTTTCAGGACATCATTCAGAACCAGACCAAACCACAGAACAGATACAACACACATCCGAACTCTTTGAATTTTTGAATTGTGATTTTTGGAGGAATAATGCAGAGCGTAACAAATAGCCACATAGCGATCAATAGATATGAACACCATGCTTCCTATTGAAGCAGACGTAACGATGAATGCTAAATACTGATACACGGCACACATGAGGTCACCAAATAGCCAGCAGCTGTCTATGAATATCATTTGAAAGAGCACGAGGAAGCCCACGAAGAAATCTGAGACGGCCAGAAAGAAGAGGAGGAGGTTGCTTTGGGTGTGGAGCTTCGTGGGGAGGAAGAATAGCAATACTTCATGATTATTCTGTTGTATCTATAACCAGTAAGAGTGAAACAGACAGAGAAATACTGAAATACCAAAATATACGTTGCATAATGTGGCCACTTGAAGTGTGCGATGGAGATGATGACCAGCAGGTTGAGAGTCACTGAGCAAAGAGATGAAGAACAGCAGAGTGTAAATCAGCATTTCTCAAAGTGAGGACGCTTCGGTCTCCTTCGGAATCTTGAAGATTCTGAAAAGCAGAGCTCAGCTTCATCCATCACCAGAGAGAGAAGCAGCTACTGAACCCAGCAGCTCTCTGACCCAATCCTTGTGTCACACAGCTGATTAATCTGCACCCCCCCTCCACCTTCCACACCACTGTACTGTTGTTTTTCTCCATAGAGACTGACTCACTATCTTCCTCGAATTCCCTCCTTTCCTTCCATCCATGTGTTCAGTCAGTACTTCCAACCACAACCTTTTTTTCTTCCAATTGTTTTTTTCCATCCTCTCAGAGAGGAGAGGTGCCTGCAATTGTTGCAGCACACTTTAATAATAACAAAAACACGTGTAATCGTTCCAACACGAGGTTCCATCAAACGTTTCCGAGCACAGTGTGTTAGTATGACATGCACTGAGCAGGGAGAAGCTATAACCTGTGAGTCTGTGTTGTAGGTATCGTCACTAAATCAACATTAGCACCCGAGTTATGCATGTTTCGGCTGTTCCAGTGTGTCTACCCTGTGGATCATGATTGGGCTTTTCATTATTGCATCACCAACTAAGAAGGAAAAAAAACAAAATAACCCCAAACGAGCCAAACCTTGCTCAATTATGATATACATCTGCTAACAATTCAGTTCAATATTTCATACAGAAGGTTAACTTTGTTACTGTCTGGAACCATCTTAAATTGACAAATATAAGAACTAATTTTTCTTTGTGTGATGACTAACAGGGAGACATTCTTTTTTGAATGTGTTATAAATAAAAGCAACTTAAAAAGCTCCTGTACGAATCAAAACAAAATGGATTTCTCTAAGAGCTGCCGTAAATCATTTGTGACCTAATATTCCTGATTTATTCCTTCCTTCCTTCTTTTTATTGCAGATCGGACTCTTGCTACAAAATGAGGCAAGTCAAACTCATTCATAACAAACATCTCTCATTTATCTTCGTCATTAAGTGGGCCCTGCTGTGCTCCAGCAGAGCCTTACCGAGGACCGACCCTCCCGTTCTTCCTGACTACCCCTTCATGTTTACGTGGAACGCCCCAACCGAGCTGTGTGACCTCCGCTTCGGCCTACCCCTTGACCTCTCCTACTTCCACTTTGTCAGCAGCACCCTGAGAACAGCAACCAACCAGAACATCTCCATATTCTACATCGACCGCTTTGGCATTTTTCCCTACATTGACGAAGACACCGGAGAGACATATGACGACGGTTTGCCGCAGCTTATAGACCTGCAGGAGCACCACGAGGAGGCTGAGGATGACATCAAGTTCTACATTCCTGTCGACCGGCCGGGCCTCGCCGTGCTTGACTTTGAAGAGTGGAGGCCGCAGTGGGCTCGAAACTGGGGAAGCAAAGACATCTATCGGCAGTATTCCATTGAATGGGTCAAAATGAAAAACGCGTCATTGTCCGACGATGAGGCAAAGAACCAGGCAAAGTTAATGTTTGAACATGCGGCCAAAAGGTACTTTCTCCGATCTATCCAAATCGGGAAAAAATTGAGGCCCAAAAGACTTTGGGGTTACTACCTGTACCCCGACTGCTACAATTACGACTACAACCAGGACATGGTGTGTTTCACAGGAGAGTGTCCTGACCTTGAGAAGCACAGGAATGACAACTTGATGTGGCTCTGGAAAGAGTCCACAGCGCTCTTTCCATCCATCTATCTGGAGTTTGTGCTCAGAGACTCCCAGCAGGCCCGGATGTTTGTCCGCCATCGCATCCAGGAGGCCATGAGGGTGTCAACCCTCCCCAACAGCTCCTACTCCATCCCCATCTATGCCTACATAAGACCTGTGTACAAAGACAGTATTGACAACTACATGTCAGAGGTCAGAAACAAACTGGAACACAGCTTTTTATCACCTTTAGGCACAATGTATGTATGTGTTATGTATAATTTGTGTGTATGCTAGTTTGTGATTGGCTGGCAGGACCCTACCATCTGTCTTTTTAAAAAATATATAAAACTCTTTGAAAAAACTTTTGTTATCACAAAATTGGGTTATTATTGCTAAAAAAAAATTTTTTTAATGAAAAGTAAAACCAAAATTGAAAACAATTTAAAGTATCAATGAAACTGTGTTTCATATGTTGTTTCATATGTTGATCATTATTGATTATAATATTTTAATGTTGATCCTTGGTGATGAGTTTTATTGCCTCCCTGTTGAAGCCCTGCTCTACTGTAATTGTCCGGTTACCATGTTTTTGTAGTTCGATCTAGTCAACACCATCGGAGAAGCCGCTGCTCTCGGGGCCGCCGGTGTCGTTTCCTGGGGAAACATGAATGTCACAGATACAGAGGTAGAATGAGACTTCACTCTGTAGTTTTTAAATAAACTTATCCTGTTCACAGCTTCACGAACAACCATAAACTGACTCTGTCCCACAATCTTGTAGGACTCCTGCTTTGACGCTCGACGTCACTTGGAGCAGGTCATGAACCCGTACATCCTAAACGTCTCCACGGCGTCACGGCTCTGCAGCAGGGCACTCTGCCAAGGCCGAGGCCGCTGTGTGAGGAAGCGCTGGAACGACGACGTCTTCCTTCATCTTGACCCCCGTCGTTACCAGATCCATCGGCAACGACGCGGCGGCCCGCTGACAGTAACCGGCGGCCTCTCGCAGGACGACATTAACTGGTTCGAACACAGCTTCGACTGCATGTGTTATGGGACAGAGCCGTGCCAGTCAGTCCTGACACTCAATGTCCTCCACGAAGCCGTCTTCACCCAGAGGAGTCGAGGTGCTGACCAGACGCACTCTCTCTTGTTGGTGGTGATACTAATCTGTCTCAAGTATGTGATGTGAATATAAATTATAGAATAAACGTCGCACTTTTGAGACAAGACGTGTGGGTGCAAACAGTTAGAAGACAATTACACCATTTTTTTTAGCTTGTTGTTCACTTGTTTTGTTATTTCTGACTGTTTTTACCTGCATCTCCATAAAGAATGTTTCTATTTAAAGTCTCTAAGTCTCATTCCACCACTTTCTTTCCCCAAATAGTCATGTAAGCACAATGTAAACTAAAACATGGTTTAAAAGGGACATAGGATTTTAGTGTTTTTCTGCCATTTCTACACTGTTATGATATCATAAGTGTTGTACATGCCCAAACTTTGAAAACGCGAGGTGAACATGTAAAATGCCCCCTGCAAGTCCAAACCCATACAGAAACCAGGAGAAAATCCTTGCGTGAAGGACTTCATATCTTTAACCACAACTGGATTATAACTGATCGGATGTAAACACAAAGTGAATGTTTGCATCATAACTGCTGACTCTTTGCTAGCTCTTTGAGGTGACTGAAAACAAACCAGTAGAACACAAGCAGAAATTTACATGAGACTTCTGGACAGGTGGTATACTCGCTATAAAGTCAGGAAGCTTCTATTCCAAAAGATGCACACTTTGGTTTAGACATCCCGCCCCTCTCCAGGAGCTTGGTTCCAGAGCCAGTGCTGTGCATGGAGGTGAGCCCAACTACGCTGCTCAAAGAAAATAAAGGGAACACTCAAACAAAACAATGTAACTCCAAGTCAATCACACTTCTGGGAAATCAAGCTGTCCAGTTAGGAAACAACACTGATTGTGAATCAATTTCACCTGCTGTTGTGCAAATGGAACAGACAACAGGTGGAAATGAGGCAATTATCAAGACAACCCTATAAAGGAACGGTTCTGCAGGTGGTGACCACAGACCGTTTCTCTGTCCTCGTCCTTTCTGGATGATTTTTGGTCCTTTTTGCATTTTGCCAGTGTCCTCACCACTAGAGGGAGCATGAGGTGTCTCCAACCTACAGAAGTTGTTCAGGTAGTGCAGCTCATCCAGGATGGCACATCAATGCACACTGTGGCAAGAAGGTTTGCTGTGTCTGTCAGCACAGTGTCAAGAGGACGGAGGACATACCAGGAGACAGGCCGGTCCACCAGGAGACGTGGAGGGGGCCGTAGGAGGACAACAACCCAGCAGCAGGACCGCTATCTGCTCCTTTGTGCAAGGAGGAACAGGAGGAGCGCTGCCAGAGCCCTACAAAATGACCTCCAGCAGGCCACTAATGTGCATGTTTCTGCTCAAACTGTCAGAAACAGACTCCATGAGGGCGGTACGAGGGCCCGACGTCCACAAGTGGGGTCTGTGCTTACAGCCCAACACCGTGCAGGGCGATTGGCAGCTTTGCCGTTGGCGCCCTGTGCTCTTCACGGATGAGAGCAGGTTCACACTGAGCACATGTGACGGCATTGATGCTATGGACTGGCCTGCTCGTTCCCCAGACCTGAATCCAATCCAGCACATCTGGGACATCGTGTCTCGTTCCATCCACCAACGCCACGTCGCACCACGGACTGTCCAGGAGTTGACTGATGCTTTGATCCAGGTCTGGGAGGAGATCCCTCAGGAGAACATCCGTCGTCTCATCAGGAGCATGCCCAGGCATTGCAGGGAGTGATACAGGCACGTGGAGGCCACACATATTACTGACTCTCATTTTGACTTGTCTTGAGGAATTTCCACAGAAGTTAGATCAGCCTGTGATCTGATTTTTCCACTTTTATTTTGAGTATGATTCTGAATCCAGACCTCCATGGATAATGATTTTGATTTCCATTCTTATGTTATTTTGTTCTCAACACATTCCACTATGTAATGAATAAAGATTTTCAACTGGAACATTTTCATTCATTGAGATCTAGGATGTGTTGTTTAAGTGTTCCCTTTTATTTTTTTGAGCAGTGTATATCTAGCTGGTACCGCTCCACCTCCTGCACCAGCTCCGGCTCTTTCCCCGCTAGCGAGGTGACGTTCCACGTACCGTCTATGCCGCCGGCGATCGGCGCCCAGTCTGCAATGCACCCGACCCCGATGCTTGTCTCTGAGGGTGGTGGGTCCACAGGGTGGCTGCTCCATGTTGTTTAATCGAGCTGAGCCTGACCGGGACCCATGGACAAAGGCCCGGCCACCAGACACTCACCGGCGAGCTCCCCTCCTAGGTCTGGCTCTGGGAGGGTTCCCCGGTTTCCCTGATCCGGGCGATGTGACCTCAGACAGTGGGATGCTATTTATCGGGGGTATTTGTGAACCGCTCTTTGTCTGGGCTCTCACCTGAGACCAGTTTCCTTTGGGAGACACTACCAGGGGCTGATGCCCCAGACAACGTAGCTCCCAGGATCACTGAGCCACTCAAACCCCTCCACCACATTAAGGCGGCGACTCGTGGAGGAGTTTCTGCAACTGATGAAGATTATATTTGACTTTATTAATCCCACAGTAGGGAAATGTACTCGTCACAGCAGCATAGAGAAGACAAAAAAATAATAAACAAATTTACAAATACTTATGAAATATAGGAAATAAGGTAAATAAAAAATAATTATTTCAGGATAAATTCAAATAAAATAAGAGCAATGAATAAAAAAAAACTACACACACACAGACTATAGATACTGAATGAAGTATTCTACACACGTTAAGTTTGAGCAGAAACCCTAAAATATGTTTTTATGTAGTGTCGCTGGACATTTGGAAACAGCCTGACGTTTCTTTTGTTCCCTCTGCAAGTGAGATTGTGTGAGGAGGTGACACATTAGTCTTTAGAGGTTCATTTTGTTAACAAACAGATTGGATGCGAAGAGTTTGTGAAGGAGGCTGCAGCAGATGTCTGAAAGAAATCCTTAGTGTGAATCAGATCACAGCACCTCTCTGACAGCAGCCGCAGCCAGTATCCATGAAGACTCATCACCCGAAGACATGGTGGGCTCCTGCAGTCAGTGCTGCTTAGCATTGAGAGGGAAGAGAAAGTGGGTCAGTAGTTAGAAATGAACACATATGGATTGATTAAATGAAAAGCACACACAGATGGTCTGAGAATGGAAAGTCTGTCAGCTTGTGCTGCACACCTAACCTGCTCTGGAGCCGGTTAAGTTTGAGATCAAAGATCAAAATGTATAAAAGCACTCTGTACTTACAGATCAATTCCCTTGGAAAAATGGCAACTCCATGTGTAAAAGATCCTTTCAAGCTTTAGTGAGAGGATAGTGAGAGCGTCAAGATTATTCAGAGACAGGCAAAAGCCCTTGAGCCTTCCCTGAGATATAGATTCTATTTCATTGTATACCGTTATTAGACTGGAGCTCTAAAGCCTTGTACCTGTAAGATATGAAACCTCCCTATCACTTTGAATCATGTTTTTATGTTTATTTTTTACTTACTCCCAAGTATGTTTGACACTGCAGGGGTAGTAGCTGAAAGAATGAGTCTGAAATTGTCACACACTCACACACATAAGAGCACATCTAAGCAGCACATTAAAGCCTGGAACAAACCAGAGGACGAGCTGAAAACCCCTTAAGACTGAACAAACAGAAAAATAGCAACCTGCATTTGACAATCAAGAACAATCCTAAACCTTAAGACTGATTAAGTAACGAGACAACACAGAACAAATGGTTGATGGGCTGGAAAATACCTCACGCAACAACTGTTGGGTGTTCTTGTACCAAGACAGGTATTGCTGGCAACCAGCCCCTTGCAAAAAAAAAATAAAAAACAGGTTGAAGAACACAACACTGGGGGATTTGGTACAGGCATGAGTCCAGATATGGGCAAAAATGGGCCAACAAAACACAAAGGGCCATCTGATGTCAAAACAGGATCAAAGACAGGCAAGGAAAGAAACAAAGCTCAAACACAGTGAGACGGAAACTATAAATTGGCACGAAGTAAAAGAAGATTAAAAGAGGATATAAACTGCTGGAGTAATAACAGGAGTCGAAACAGATGAGCTGATTGAAAGTGGTGGAAAAAAAAACATGACTAAAAGCAGTTTTGTGGACAAAACCTGAGGGGAAAGGCAGTTTGGACGAGATCCTTAATGGATAATTCAATTTCAATTCAATTCAATTTTATTTATATAACGCCAAATCACAAAACAGGTTATTTCATGGCACTTAACACATTAAAGCCCTTACAGCAAGACTTTACAATATTATACAGAGAAACCCAACAATTCAACAATTTACACATAAGCTAGGAGGGAAAAAAAACCCTCATCTTTAAGGGAGAACAACCTCCAACAGAGGGAAGGAAAAACTCCCTCTTAACAGGAAGAAACCTCCGACAGAACCAGGATCAGAGGTGGGCGGCCATCTGCCTCGACCGGTTGGGGTGAGAGGAGAGCATAGAGAGAAAAGGACAGCATAGAGATAGAAGAGAAGAACTGTTGGTGGAGACGACAAGCGCAGGGCCGAGACATGCAGCTCCATGGCGGGACATCTGAAAAAGAAAGAACAGAAATTACGCGAGAGAGGGAACTGAATGGAGACAACAGATAATAAGAAAAAACTATGGGAGAGAAAAAGATGGTGAGGTATGAGTCAGTTAAAGAGTAGGAGGAAAGAAAAGAAGCTCGGCACGTAACGAGGTCCCCCAGCAGCCTCGGCCTATAACAGCATCACTACAGTGCATCCGGAAAGTATTCACAGCGCTTCACTTTTTACACATTGTTATGTTACAGCCTTATTCCAAAATGGATTAAATTAATTTTTTTCCTCAAAATTCTACACGCAATATCCCATAATGATAAAGTGAAAATAGTTTGTTTAAATTGTTTGCAAATCTATTAAAAATAAAGAATGAAAATATAACACGTACATAAGTATTCACAGCCTTTGCTCAATACTTTGTTGAAGCACCTTTGGCAGCAATTACAGCCTCAAGTCTTTTTGAGTATGATGCTACAAGCTTAGCACCTATTCGTGGGCAGTTTCTCCTATTCTTCTTTGCAGGACCTCTCAAGCTCCATCAGGTTGGATGGGGAGCGTCAGTGCACAGACATTTTCAGATCTCTCCAGAGATGTTCAATCGGGTTCAAGTCTGGGCTCTGCCTGGGCCTCTCAAAGACATTCACAGAGTTGTCCCGAAGCCATTCCTTTGTTATCTTGGCTGTGTGCTTCGGGTCGTTGTCCTGTTGGAAGATGAACCTTCACCCCAGTCTGAGGTCCAGAGCGCTCTGGAGAAGGTTTTCATCAAGGATGTCTCTGTACATTGCTGCATTCATCTTTCCCTCTATCCTGACTAGTCTCCCAGTTCCTGCCGCTGAAAAACATCCCCACAGCATGATGCTGCCACCACCATGCTTCACCGTAGGGATGATATTGGCCAGGTGCCTGGTTTCCTCCAAATATGACGCTTGGCATTCAGGCCAAAGAGTTCAATCTTTGTTTCATCAGACCAGAGAATTTAGTTTCTCCTGGTCTGACAGTCCTTCAGGTGCCTTTTGGTAAACTCCAGGTGGGCTGTCATGAGCCTTTAACTGAGGAGTGGCTTCCGTCTGGCCACTCCACCATACAGGCCTGCTTGGTGGAGTGCTGCAGAGATGGTTGTCCTTCTGGAAGGTTCTCCTCTCTTCACAGAGTAACGTTGGAGCTCTGTCAGAGTGACCATCGGATTCTTGGTCACCTCCCTGACTAAGGCCCTTCTCCCCTGATCGCTCAGTTTGGCCGGGCGGCCGACTCTAGGAAGAGTCCTGGTGGTTCCAAACTTCTTCCATTTACAGATGATGGAGGCCACTGTGCTCATTGGGACCTTCAATGCTGCAGAAATGTTTCTGTACCCTTCCCCAGACCTGTGCCTCGATACAATCCTGTCTCGGAGGTCTACAGACAATTCTTTGGACTTCATGGCTTGGTTTGTGCTCTGACATGCACTGTCAACTGTGGGACCTTATATAGACGGTGTGTGTCTTTCCAAATCATGTCCAATCAACTGAATTTACCAGAGGGGGACTCCAATCAAGTTGTAGAAACATCTCAAGGATGATCAGTGGAAACAGGATGCACCTGAGCTCAATTTTGAGTGTAATGGCAAAGGCTGTGAATACTTATGTACATGTGATTTTTTTTTTCCGTTTTTGATTTTTAATAGATTTGCAAAAATTTCAAAAAAAAAAATTATTTCACGTTGTTATTATGGGGTATTGTGTGTAGAATTTTGAGGGAAAAAATGAATTTAATCCAATTTGGAATAAGGCTGTAATATAACAAAATGTGGAAAAGTGAAACACTGTGAATACTTTCCGGATGCACTGTAAGGGTTGGTTCAGGTCTACCCGAGCCAGCCCTAACTATAGGCTTTATCAAGAAGGAATGTTTTGAGTCTAATCTTAAAGCTAGAGAGGGTTTCTGCCCCTCCAACACAAACTGGGAGCTGGTTGGTTCCACAGGGGAGGAGCCTGAAAACTGAAGCTCCGCCTCCCATTCTACTTCTGGAAACTCTGGGAACCACAAGTAGACCAGCGTACTGAGAGCAAAGTGCTCCGCTGGGATTATATGGTTCTATAAGATCTCTAAGATATGATGGAGCCTGGTCATGTAGGGCTTTGTAAGTCATCAAGAGAATATTAAATTCTATTCTTGATTTCACAGGAAGCCAGTGAAGAGAAGCTAAAACTGGAGAAATATGATCTCTCTTGCTAAATCCCGTCAGTACTCTTGCTGCAGCATTTTGGATCAGCTGCAAGGTTGAGGAAGGATTTTCCTGATTGTATTAATATTACATAGATGAAAGAAGGCAGTTCTGGAGATTTGCTTTATATGGTGGCGAAAGGACAAATCCTCATCAAATATGACTCCAAGGTTCCTCACAGTTTTGCTGGAGGCCAAGACAACATCATCTAGAGTAACTAAGTGATTACAGAAAGAGTTTCTGAGGTGTTTAGGACCAAGTACAATAACTTCCATTTTGTCTGAATTTAGAAGCAGGACGTTTTTGGTCATCCAGGCATTTATGTCTTTTAGACAGGCTTCAAATTTTACTAACTGATTAGTTTCATTTGGTTTTATAGAAAGATATAGCTGAGTGTCATCTGCATAACAATGGAAGTTGATGCAGTGTTTCCTGATGACATCTCCTAATGGAAGCATGTACAAAGTAAAAACACTGAGCCTTGTGGAACTCCATTACTAACTCTTGTCTGTCTGGAAGACTCATTGTTGACAATGAGTATGCAGGCCAGCATTCTATTTGAGGTCTTGTGCATAATTCTGTGCGGCGGAAGATGTGTCACGTCAACTGAGCTGCTGAGACATTTAGTGGCGCTAATTCTCCACCCGGAGGAGGAGAAGAAGAAGAGGCATAAAAAGGAAGCATACTCGTTCCAAATCACTTTTTTTTTTCTTTTTACAGCAAATTTCACCTGCATAACAATGGGAGTTTATGCAGTGCTTCCTGATGACAGCTCATGAAGCATGTACAAAGTAAAAAGTATTGGGCCTAACACTGAGCCTTGTGGAACTCCATAACTAACGCTTGTTTGTCTGGAAGACTCATTGTTGACATGGACAAACTAAAATCTATCTGATGAGTAGGATTTGAACCAGTCTAATGCAGTTCCTTTAATCCTCGTAACGTCTTCTAATCTCTGTAATAAGATTGTGTGATCAATCGTTATCAAGTTATCAAGTCATTTACCAACTGAGATCTGACTGAGATGAGAGATCTGATATTTAATAGTCCGCTTTTAATTGTCAGATTTTCTTGATCCATTAATTTGGTAGGATCAATTTTTATTGATACATCTTTTCTTTCTTTCTTTCTTTTTTTTAAATATAAGTGGTCTGGATACAGACACAACCTCTATAGGATGTTAAATGTTTTGGGTGAGTGACAGCTCTAAAGAAGCTGCAGAGGAGCTGTAAGACTGCAACTCTGCGTCCTGGCCTCAACCCTGGGATGTCAGGTTTTAGGGCTGTTAAGAGACATGGCCATATTTCCAGAAAGAAGAGCTGCACCATCCAAAGTAGGATGGATGCCGTCTCTCTGGATCAGACCAGGTTTTCCCCAGAAAGTATTCCAATTGTCAATGAAGCCCACATTGTTAGCGGGACACCACCTCGACAACCAGCGGTGAAGTGAAGACGTACAGCTAAACATATCATCACTGGTCCGGTTAGGAAGGGGTCCAGAGAAAACTACAGAGTCCGACATTGTTTTTGAAAAGTTGCACACCGATTCAACATTAACTTTAGTGACCTCCGATTGGCGTAACCGGGTGTTGTTACTGCCGACGTTAATAACAATCTGACTGTATTTACGATTAGCCTTAGTCAGCAGTTTCAGGTTTGATTCAATGTCACCCGCTCTGGTCCCGGGAAGACATCTGACTCTGGTCCCGGGAGGGCATCTGACTCTGGTCCCGGGAGGGCATCTGACTCTGGCCCCGGGAAGACATCTGACTCTGGCCCCGGGAAGACATCTGACTCTGGCCCCGGGAGGGCATCTGACTCTGGTCCCGGGAGGGCATCTGACTCTGGCCCCGGGAAGACATCTGACTCTGGCCCCGGGAAGACATCTGACTCTGGCCCCGGGAAGACATCTGACTCTGGTCCCGGGAGGGCATCTGACTCTGGTCCCGGGAGGGCATCTGACTCTGGCCCCGGGAAGACATCTGACTCTGGTCCCGGGAAGACATCTGACTATGGGCCGCTGGTTTTGCTAACTTCATTTTCCGCAAAATAGAGTCTCCAATAACCAGGGTTGGTTTCTCAGCGGGTGTTTCGCCGAGTGGGGAAAATCGGTTGGAGAAGTGAAGGGGTCGGTGGTGAACCGTGGGCTTCTGCTTGGGACTATGCCTCCTTCGTACTGTCAGAAACAGACTCCATGAAAGTGGTATGAGGGCCCGACGTCCACAAGTGGGGCCTGTGCTTACATAGGCAGGAGTTGTCCCATGCTCCTATGGTTTAGGTTGCACTTCAGTTGACAGTACTCTTCATGAAAATGTGTGACTGTGAAGTAAAAGGTGAAGGAGGGACGGCGAGTTTATTGTACAGTGAAGACAATATAAAAAGGCATTAATAGGATTTTAAAATAATAGAAGTGAAAACATAAACAGTGAAACTCTAACATAACATTTATCTGACTTATTCCTCAAGATAAGTATATGCTAACACTTCGGCGTAAACGTCCCGAGATCGTAGATTCGCCATGCTAATGCTTTAGCATTTAAAGTAAGACATTGTTGAAAAAATTATCCATTGATTGATTTAAACTAACGATTATTATCAATTACAATTACAGTGTTTGCAGCACAATGACAGTAGCTGGCAAGCTAATGGTTTATCACAAGTTTTTAAGAGAGTAGAATGTTACAAATTAACATGGCGTGTGATGAAGGAAACAACATCCAAAGTTTGAGAATAAACATTGTTCAAATACTTTTAAATGTTACATGAAATGAAAATAAAGTACACAGT